>NC_053494.1:144055842-144750842 GCF_905171775.1 Rana temporaria | reverse complement strand
GGAGAGGAGTCAACAAGGCCTATGATGAAAGATACACTATTTCTACTGTGAAACACGAAGGTGGATTGCTTATGTTTTGGGGGATGTGTGAGCTTAAAGGCACAGGAAATTTGGTCAAAATTGATGGCAAAATTAATGCATGTTATCAAAAAATACTGGAGGAACATTTGCATTCATCAGCCAGGAAGCTGCGCATGGAACGTACTTGGACATTCCAACATGACAATGATCCAAAAATACAAGGCCAAGTCGACCGGTCATTGGCTACAGCAGAATATCGATGACAGCTTGAAGCCTTTTGCGGCCATTGATAATAAATGGAGTGGCCATCTCAGTCTCCTAAATAGAGGTCGACCGATATATCGGTCGGTCGATATATCGGCCGATATTTGGCCGTTTTTGAGAAATCGTCATCGGCCGATTTTTGTCCAAATTTGGCCGATATTTAACATGGCCACTAGTGGTGCCGTGGCTCAGGAGCTAGGCCGAAGCCGCGGCCTTTCCTGATGCTGTGACCGCGGCGGCAATCCATGGATTGCCGCCGCGGTCACAGCATCAGGAAAGGCCACGGCTTCGGCCTTGCTCCGGAGTCGCGGCCATCTTGGTACACCCAGCGCGGCGTCCCTCCTCTCTGTTAACACCCACAGAGGAGGAGGGGCCGTGCTTGCTCTTGTCTATTGGCCAATGATCGTGCATGCTTGTGTTTACTTACATTGATTGCCTAATCCCTCCTTGAGCTCCAGCATGTCATACAAAACAAAGATCTGCAACAACGGCTGAACTCTGGGCGTACAATGTCCAATGGATGTGTACAGCAGATATAAAAGCATACAACACATGATTATATACATTCACAGGAGGCTGTGCAAGGCTTAGACATGCATCGTCTTGATTCACTCTGACCTGTGTACTGACATGTGTACTGTGCATAGACATGTTATGTTATGCTGTACAGCCGATGGTGTGTACATCTGCATCATCATGTCTGTACTGAGGAGGGGGGTGGGTGTCTATACTGGAGGGGGTCTGTACTGAGGGTGGTGTCACAATTTTTTTTTTGCACCAGGGCCACCTGCCAGTGCCAATTAGTGCCACTTGCCGTCCAGTGCCATATGCCACCTGCCAGTGCCACCTTCTATCCAGTGCCAACTGCCAATGCCAACCAGTGCTAACTATTGCCATCCAGTGCCAATTAGTGCTGCCAGTCAGTGCCAACCAGTGCCACTTGCCAGTGTCACCTGCCAGTGCCACGTGCCAATCGGTGCCATCTGCCAATCAGTGCCACCTGCCAGTGTCAATTAGTGCCACCTGCCAATCAGTGCCATCTGCTAGTAGCATCTTTCAGTGCCATCCAGTGCAACCTGCCAGTGCCAATAAGTGCCACCTGCCAATCAGTGCCTTCTGCTAGTGCCATCTTCCAGTGCCAATTAGTGACATCCAGTGTCACAAACCAGTGCCACCAAAAAAAAAAAAAAATAAAAAAAATAAAAAAAAATCGGCCTAAAATATCGGCCGCAAAAATCGGCATCATATATCGGCCGCCCCAATTTCTAAATATCGGCATCGGCCAGAGAAAAACCCATATCGGTCAACCTCTACTCCTAAACCTCAATATCATAGTCACTCTGGGGAGATCTTAAAAACGTGCAGTTCATGCAAAACAGCCCAAGAATTTTTCAGAAACTGGGAGGCTTTTTGCCAAGAGTAATGGGCAGCTTTACCATCTGAAAAAATAAAGAGCCTCATCCACAAATATCACAAAAGGCTTCAAGCTGTCATTGATGTTAAAGGGGGCAATACATAGTATTAAGAACTGGGGTATGTAAACTGTTGATCAGGGTCATTTGGGTAGTCTCTGTTGCAATTAGGATTTAAAAAGAGTAAACACAGTTGATTGATAATAAATGGCTTCAGCCAAACACTAACCATGAATGAAAGAAAAGTTTTTGTGTCATCATTCATATTCTCTGAAAAAATGGCCAAGAAGTCATACAATTCTGTATGTAAACTTATGAGCACAAATGTATGCACACACACACACACACACACACACACACACACACACACAATATCCTGTGAAAACACTGAAGAAATTACACTTTGCTACAATGTAATGTAGTGAGTGTACAGCTTGTATAACAGTGTAAATTTGCTGTTGCCTCAAAATAACTCACACAGCCATTAATGTTTCTACCACTAGCAACAAAAGTGAGTACACCCCTAAGTGAAAATGTCCAAATTGGCCCCAATTGAAAAATACAAAGGATGCCCAGGGAAATTTAAGGGCAAAGCATAATTCAAAGTATAAGAGTAGCAAACAGTTAAATGAAATATTACAGCGTTTGATTGTACAAACATAAATTTACATAAAATGCTTGTTATAAAAACAAATGATTACAATGGTCATGTTTATAACGTTATACAGCTATATGCTGAGTCATACTAAAAATCTCACTGAAGGAGGCCAATTAGATCATATGGTATTCAGGTCTTCCCGAATTCTAAATGATCAAATTAGCCTCCTACAGCAAGAAATTTCGTATGACTCAGAATATAGCTGTATAACTTTTATAAACATGACCATTGTAATCGTTTGTTTTTACAACAATCATTTTATGTAAATTATGTTTGTACAATAAAACTCTAATATTTCATATAACTTTTTGCTACTCTTATACTTTGAATTACCCCATGCCCATATAGTCCCTGGGGCATCCTTTCTATTTTTCTTCTCCAATTTTGGAATGCGGCTTGGGTTTTCAGCTCTTAGAGACTTTTAGGAAGTCATAATCATTATTTTTATAAATTGGTCCCAATTAGCCATCTTCCTTCCCCAGTGTCATGTGACTTGTTAGTGCTACAAGGTCTCATATGTGAATGGGGAGCAGGTGTGTTAAATTTGGGGTTATCGCTTTCACACCGGTCACTGGAAGTTCAACATGGCACTTCATGGCAAAGAACTCTGAGGATCTGAAAAAAAAAAAAGAATTGTTGCTCTACATAAAGATGACCTAGGCTATAAGAAGATTTCCAAGACCCTGAAACTGAGCTGCAGCACAGTGGCCAAGACCATACAGCAGTTTAACAGAACAGGCCACACCATGGTCGACCAAAGAAGTTGGGTGCACGTGCTCAGCTCATATCCAGAAGTTGTCTTTGGGAAATAGACGTATGAGTTTTGGCAGCATTGCTGCAGAGATTGAAGGGGTGTGGAGGGGGTCAGCCTGACAGTGCTCAGACCATATGCTACACACTGCATCAAATTGGTCTGCATGGCTGTCATCCCAGAAGGAAGCCTCTTCTAAAAGATGATGCACAAGAAAGCATAAAAATAGTTTGCTGAAGACAAGCAGACTAAGGACATGAATTGCTGGAACCATGTCCTGTGGTCTGATAAGACCAAGATAAACTTATTTGGTTCAGATGGTGCCATGAGTGTGTGGTGGCAACCAGGCGAGGAGTACAAAGACAAGTTTATCTTGCCTACAGTCAAGCATGGTGGTGGGAGTGTCATGGTCTGGGGCTGCATGAGTGCTGCTGGCACTGGGGAGCTACAGTTCATTGAGAAAACTTTGAATACCAACATGTTCTGTGACATACTGAAGCAGAGCATGATCCCCTCCCTTTGGAGACTGGGCTGCAGGGCAGTATTCCAAAACAATAACCCAAACACACCTCCAAGACGACCACTGCCTTGCTTAAGAAGCTGAGGAAAAAGGGTGATGGACTGGCCAAGTATGTCGCCAGACCTAAACCCCATTGAGTATCTGTGCGGCATCCTCAAATAGAAGGTGGAGGAGCACAAGGTCTCTAACATCCACCAGCTCTGTGATGTCATCATGGAGGAGTGGAAGAGCACTTCGGTGGCAACCTGTGACATTCTGGTGAACTCCATGCCCAAGAGGGTAAAGGCAATGCTGCAAAAAAAATAAAAAATTTTGGCGGCCACACAAAATATTGACACTTTGGGCCCAACTTGGACATTTTCACTTAGGGGTGTTCTCACTTTTGTTGCCAGTGGTTTAGATACTAATGGCTGTGTGTTAAATTATTTTAAGAGGACAACAAATTTACACTGTTATACAAGCTGTACACTCACTACTTTACATTGTATCAAAGTGTCATTTCTTCAGTGTTATATGAAAAGGTATAATAAAATATTTACAAAAATGTGAGGGGTGTACTCACTTTTGTGAGATACTGTATGTGTGTGTTATATATAGAGAAATTATATTGTATAAAAAAAATACACACACACACACACACACACACAGTATTAATGATTAGTGTCGACTTTTTACACAGCATACCCAAGTCCTCCAGTATCTTCCTCCATCTCGTTCTTACTTCTCGTCTGGCTTGCCTCAGGGTGTAAATTTCATAATTGAGTTTCTGCCATTCCTAGGAGGTTGAAAAAAAAAAAAAAGAATTATGACAAGTGAAGACAGAAATCCAACACACCATTCAATTTTCTTTAGAACAGAAACCTTTGGTTATTTTTAGAGCAGCACATTGGTTGGTGTTGGTTTTCTTAGGAGCTTGTATCATATGTTAGAGGAACATACCAATAGATACAAAAATGTAATACATTAAGCATTGTATTTTATTTTACAGCTATGCAACTCCTTTAAATGTAAAATACACCCACTGTATACATTCTGATTGTATTCAACCGCAGCAAGTAAAAAGTTAACGACTATAATAGAAACAGGGGCAATAGCAGTTCAGTAAAGGCCCCGTACACACGATTGGATAATCTGACAACAGAAATTGTGTGATGGTAGGCTGTTGTCATAAAATCCGACCGTTTGTATGCTCCATCGGACAATTGTTGTTGGATTTTCCAACAACAAATACAAAAAAGGGGTTCCAAAAAACACAATGACCAACTAGAAAGTCATTTTAGAGAGATGATAGTCACCGCTCCAATAAAGGTATGTGGATGGATCCGTATCCTCTCAGAGAAACCCAGGTGCCGGCAATGCACAAAGCAATTGTAGAAAGAAATGTTTGGACAGCCGCACTCTGGAAAAACCTTCTCGGTTGCCTTTTATTGGTAAAAGTATTCAAACACCACACATCACAGCAAAGACAGGGGCGTACAGCTGACGTTTCGCACTATCAATCAGTGCTTACTCATGAGTAAGCACTGATTGATAGTGCGAAACGTTAGCTGTATGCCCCTGTCTTTGCTGTGATGTGTGGTGTTTGAATACTTTTACCAATAAAAGGCAACCGAGAAGGTTTTTCCAGAGTGCGGCTGTCCAAACATTTTTCGACAATTAGAAAGTCATTTTGTTACCACATGACCTACCTACTCTAGGATACCGTAGTACAAGTTAGCCATGGCATCTTATTTTACATGACATGCATATGTTGACAAGTCTTCAAGGTACAGCTTAAAACACCTAACTAAATGAAACTGCATACATTTTTAATATTACTATAACCTTATAGGGATAATTTCCAAAATCCAGTAGACTCAAGCTGCTTGTAAGCCTTGCCGATAATGAAAAATCCAATTTTGTCCATCTAAATCACTTCCTGAACCTTTTATTCTTCATGCTCTGAGAATTCAGCCCTGACTGTAATGGCCAATGGCCTTATCGACGGACACAAGGGGTGTTTTTTTTTCTCCCCACCCCCCCCCCTCGATCAATCAGTGGCTAAACAAAAAAATAAAAATTAACAGATTCTTCCATCCCACACAATCAAGACAGAGAAATACCCAACAGGACATTGTATTTTGACAGCAGGAACTGCTGCTATAAGAATTTCCTGTACTGATTAGTAGCTGCAGCCACTAATCAACAAATGTATTCCAACTTGTTAGTTCATCAGAAGTCAATCTAACAATTGACTTTTGTTGAATAGGGAAGGCCAAACACTGATTCAAATTTTGGTAGCTCCAGTTGAACTTTGATTATCTATGGCCAGCATTACACTGCTAGACATGCCCTACTGCTGCAAACTTCCATGCTAGGGTTTTCTTCATACTTGTCAGAGTGGTCTTTCAAAAGGTTCTCATTAGTGGCATCTGTCAGAACACCCTAAGAACAGTCCACGGCCCAGTACTCTGCCTATGCTACCTGGCTTAGCAAACTTGTCTTTTCTGTGCCTTCTAATATCTTGTATTCAAAAGGACACCCAGATCTTAGTTTGTTTTCCTGAGCTTTTCCCCTGTTTTGACCCTTTAAAATGCCAGTGGGGCCCTTTATTTATGTAAATCTGAGAACTCTCATTAACAGCTTAAAAATGTCTCTAGAATAATTCCTTTCCTTACCCCAAGACGTGCCCACACCTTTAACATCTTTAGGTAGCCCCACAAAATGGACTGTCCAAAACCTCTTTCCTAGTCGACCATTTTTTAATAAATCAGCTTTCAGAACCTCAAGCATTCATCATCTCTTACCCATTGTTTGTGTCCCTCCCATCCTACATTGTAAGCTCATTCGTTCAAGACCCTGTTCTTCTCCTGCGTCAGGTTATGTAAATTGTCTGAAGTGCTTAGTTTGCATTCTTAATTTTTTTTTAATGAGGACTACACATTTGCTGCTTAGCAACATGATATTAAACAGATAAACTCCAGTCAAAACCATCTGTTTAGAGTTTCAGTATTTCAAGCAGTGTGCTGCCCAATAGGCATATAATTTGTTATATATAATACAGTTTCTCAAACATTTTATATGTACCTTATGTTTTGTTTTACATGCTGCCATCTAGTGACCTTTTGTGGTAATGCACAGTTTGTTTTTCTTTTGCCTGATCTATGACACCCTTCCTTTCTGTGAATGCTCCACCCTTCTCCCTGAGTTTGTATTTCCTGTATAATGGAGAACAGCTTAACAGGCCTCATGTAACATGGACACATGCATTCTGTATAAGTAAGCTACAGACAGTATTATCTTTTGACCGCACAATACTACAACCTGTTCATCTGCTGTAACCTGTCATCTGATGTATTCTGATGTTTGGATTAAAGTAATTTCCGTTAATAGAATCGGTATTGGCGAGTTCAAGCTATCTGATAAGGATTGTCCACAGTGATTAGATCTGCTTATACAGGCCAGGCATAGAGGTCTCACAAGGGATAAATCGCTTCACAACAATCGGAGTCAGAATATGCAGGCATAGCTAGAGTGAATCAAACCACTGTTGGTTGAGGTTAATCTGGGAACATTTTTATTTATTTATTTGTAATGAGGAAGATATATTCCCAAAACACACCCACTGTAGCCTGTGTAGTATCAGACAGTTCATAGAAGTCTGAACTGTCAAAGTGCCAGTATTAAAAGGTTTCTCACAGCCAACAGTCACATTCAAACCTGTTTTAGAATAAAATCTCACTGATTATACATTAACTGGAAAGATAAAGAAAGCTGACAGCACAAACATTAGGAAGCTGAACCAGTCCATACAGAACTCTGGAACCTGGTTATTGTACAGTTACAGGGTTTCCCTAAGGGTTTTTTTTTTTTTTTTTAGCTAACTGTAAAGGGGGATTCTTTCCAATGGCCACAACTGTAAGGAGCATTCTTTCCAGTGACCATCACACTAATCTACCATGACATGTAGATTATTAGAAAGGGTTCCACAGGACCAGAAGGTTATTCCAAGAACCTGTCCAAGTTAAAAGGGTTGAGAAAGGCTGACATAAAATATAAACAGCAAATTAAATGGATGTTAATCTATTGTGGATCGCTCACATCAGACTTTGCTGGTGGAAATTCCGCTTGTGTGTATGGGGCATAAGGGGTTGATTTATTAAAGGCAACTAGACTGTGCAGTTGCTCCAGAGTTTACTAAATGGGGAAAAGCTTTACTTTGCAAAAAGAGTACCCTTTTACAGTGGCGGGTGATGCTTCATTGGTCGTGGAAGGGCAGCAGGCTAGGCTGTTGTCTCTGGATGACACTGCCTTTACCTGCAGGCTCTGGGCTCTCCTCCTCCTCCCAGTCAGCTCCTTATCCCTGGAGCCGGGTGCTGTGCTGGGCTTGATGCAGATGACTCCACACTCTGCCCCTGGACTGATATGTTGGAGGGTGCCCGCTGCTCCTTCGCTGTGAGGTCTGCCGCGTTGCGCTCCCTAACCACTGTGGTCTATGCTGTCCTGATAGCTGTGCTTAGCACATGGGAATGCCTGCTGCTGGCAGAGAATGAACTGAGACAGGCAGTGCAGGGAAGAGGAGGAGGGAGGGAGGAGGACTCTCCCCGTGTTTGAATCCATCGATGGCAGATTTCCCCCCCCCCCGTCTACTCCATGTCCCGGCCTCCATTTCCCCCCCTATCTTCTCCTCCTGGCCAATGGGGGCTCAGGAGCCGCTTCCTGATTGGTAAGGAGGAGAAACAGGAAGACATTAATGAATATTAATTCGCTAATGTCACACAACTGGGTGGGCTCAGTGCTCTGCGCCCCAAGCCCACTTTTTTTAAGCCAATTAGAGCCTCATGTGTCCGGCATGCGCATTTAGATTAGGGGGCCGGACGTATGGACGGCATTTTGCTTAGCTTACACATGATTGTCAGCAGAGCTTCTGCTCATTTACCAAGCTCTGGAGCAACTGCAAAGTGCATGGTCTATTTGGCTTTATTAAATCAACCCCTACATCTCCATTTGCAAAGTAATGAGAAAGAAGTCTTCTAATTATACTTCAAGCTCTGCAAGCATTCTCAAGAAAAAAAAAAAAAAGGAAGATTATTTTTTCGTACATTATCTGAGCATACCAACATGTAATAAACAAGGTATAGACTATGTAAATAAAAAGCCACATCCAAGGTTCTGTGTAGCCAAGATAGACTTTACATTCATATTTCTAAATCAGAGAAATAGCTGCTCATCTAAAACTAATAGTATTTATCTGTAAAGATCTTCTGTACAAAGATGAATCTATGCAAACCGCAGCCACTGAAATGCCAAAACCAACTGGAATTTCAGTGTCTATGACTTGCAAATATGCATCTTTGCAAACCACAGACACACTGAAATAGAAATAGTAGTTGTTTTTTGATGTTCTACACGATCGAGACATCATTTATCCCACATCTGGCTCTAGCTATATTTAGGAAGCATCTGTTGTATAGGGTAGCAGTAATTAGAGGATGCAAAGTTATACATGGTGAGAGATTGTAAGAAAAGTGTAAGCCTCATATACAAAAAGGAACAAGTTGAGATTCAGGTGATGAGCACAGAGCTGGGATTAGGGATAACAAATTCCTTGCAGATCTTCTAGCCAGTTCACATCTCATTAAACAGAACAGCAATTAACCCTCATGCTGCAAACTTGGGATAGGAGAGGGATTATTTACCCACAGGAAAATAAGGCATAGCTAGATTAGAGTTAATGTGCCAAAATTGTTATACAAGAATATGAGAACAAAGAAGTCACAGAACTATGTGGCTTAATGGAATACTTCCATAATAACTAGAATTAAACCCCATCCTCTAACAATGTGGTTCTCAGTTCAAAACAATGTTCAGAGCAGAATACCTACTGAATTGAATACAACAGCCAACAATAGGAACTCCTGCTTTCACGTTGCTATGCATGAATATAGAGAAATCGGTTGAATTCCCTTGTTCAGCCTGAGTGTGGGGGAAGAGGGTTGAACAAGAGGAAGCTACATGCGTAGAATATACAGAATACATGGGGTTCTGTGAATGGGCAAAGTGAGAGCAGGGGCGAACACTGCAGCATAAATGGCTGAGAGCTGCAGCAGGCCAGAAGTATAGCACAAGATATACCAGTGATGGCGAACCAGATGTTTTGAAACTACATTTCCCCATGATGCTCATGCACTCTGCAGTGTAGTTGAGCATCATGAGAAATGTAGTTCCAAAACATCTGGGGTGCCAAGGTTTGCCATCACTGAGCTATACTATCTGGCTAAATTAAAGTGTAAATTTACAATAACTGGCATACATTCTGGCTATGGAATAACCCTTATTAGAGTTAACACTTTTTTTTAATACAACAGTAAGGACTAAAAGGGGTTTGACTGGAGTACCACTTTAAAAACATGACAATGTCCTGGAATGGTCAAGTTAGAGTCAAGATCTCAAGCCAATAGAGAATTTGTGGTTGGACTTCAACCCAACATCTAGTTCCTCAGCCAAGCTGGAGCAGTGTTGCAAATAGGAAGTACAGTGTCTAGATGAGTAAAGCTGATAGAGACCAGACAGAGACTCAAAGCTGTAGTTGCTGCCAAAAATGTAGCTACTAAAACACTAATGTTAAAGGGGATCAGTTATTTTGTGTAAATTAATTTGCAGATATGATATCATAGGGCCAGATCCTCAAAAGGGATACGCCGGCGTATCTACTGATACGCCGTCGTATCCCTGTTTCTATCTTTGGAACTGATCCACAGAATCAGTTTCCAAAAGATAGGCAGAAGATCCGACATGTGTAAGGGACTTACACTGCCGGATCTTAGGATGCAGTACCGCATCCGCCGCTGGGGGCATTTCGTGTCGAAATGCCGCTTCGGGTATGCAAATTAGCACTTACGGAGATCCACGAAGCTTTTACGCTTCGTTTTTTCTCCGTAAGTATTAAGTTGCATGTGTAAAATTAGGGCTGCTTTTACAAAGTGAAAACTGTTTACACCTTGTAAAAGTAGACCCTTCTTACCCGCGACGCTGTTATTTTTATCTTTTACATTTTTTTTTCCCGTCGTATCTTTTTTTTTTGCCGACGCAATTTTTTTGACCCGGCGCGATTCACGAAGCTCGGCCTAATGTAATTTCGCGCTATGCACGTCGGGAAAATGACGTCACGAGCATGCGCAGTACGTCCGGCGCGGGAGCGCGCCTAATTTAAATGGGACTCGCCCCCATTTGAATAGGAACGCCTTGCGCCGGCGGAATTTAAGTTACACACCCGAAAATTTCTAGGTAAGTGTTTTGTGGATCGGGCACTTAGGTAGAAATTTTCCGGCAGTGTAACTTAAATGGGAAAAGATAAGTTACGGCGGCTGGCTGTGGATCTGGCCCATAATTCTTTAAAGATTTTATTTCTGTTGATAAAAAAAAAGCCAAGCCTCCCCCCCCAAGAAGTACAGGAAGCATAAAAGGGATACATGTAGCTTAAAAAAAAGATTCAACCCCCTTTCATAGGGTGTTGTAAGAAAGAGGTGCAGATGGAAAAGGAGACAAGGGGCGGGTTAGAGCTAGGCAAGGGATGATCACACCCTTGGAGCCAACCCCCCAATAAAAGCTAGATACCATTTAGAGTGGAATTGAAAACCCAGGGATTCCATATATTTGTTTTAGGGGGTGAATAATACTAATATATAACTAGTATTCACCCCCTAAAACAAATATATGGAACCTCTGGGTTTATTTATATATATTTTACACACACACACACAGTAATATATGCCAATTAAATCATAAATGTAATTTTAATATTATATACATTTTATATATTTTTTTGTATATGCAGAATTTTATAAAAATAGCAGCTGATGATCATACCATGAAGGTATGTATTAAAGGCAATAGAGCTCTGTCCCAGTCTCTTAACTGTGCTACTTTGTTTTCAACCTCTCATGCAGACTTTAGATGGGGACAACAAATGAAGATTTTAAATCACACTTTTTATCATCAGGAAACCTAATCTAGGAAATGCTATGCAATCTTTGCAAGTGGTTGAAAGAGGTCAGCTGCATTGAAACACAATAAACAAGGTCATTTTTTGAGATACGCAATGCAAAAAAGGTAATTTGGTTAGAATTTACATCTATATTTTAAACCTTGTATTTAATCATTTGCCTGAACAAAAGAACAGTCATGATATGAACACTACAGTTCTTAATTTTTCAGAAGTAGATGCAACAATCATTTGCAGAATAATTGGAGAGTCTTGTCAATAGCACCTTGGGTACAGATGTCCACGAGCAACTTGTATCTGTTGTAAGAAACAAAAACAAAAAAAAACTAACACCTGTCTCCAACTCAAAACCTAAAAGGAATCTCATGGGGCATCAGACACCACCCAGTGCCTTTACACTATTGGCAATGTTCAACAGAACTCCACTTTGAGCCGGGAACATCCCATGTATATTTTGGGTTTTTAGAAAATGTACCGGTAATTACAGACAACCTTTACTACATCCCACAATACAATGATTTTTCCCCACATTGCGTTCTGGGATGTGTCCGATTGTGCCGCCTGTGCTTTTTCCTCTGAAAAGTTTGCATTCCACATTTTAGGACTGGAAGAACACAGTTCAGCCCTAATTTCAGCCCCAATTAAGACTTTTGGCATCACGTGGTGCATATCACCATCTAAAGTTTGTTTTATCTGGAAGGTTTACTTTAGAAATGCAGCCCTTTGCTTGACTTTACCCAGCCTTTGAGGCACTATTTCCACTATTGCTACGAAGGCTGTTCCTGACATTAATGCCAGGGCACTATCCTTTTCATTGATACCAATATTGACATTTTTCCTCCGACACCAATGACAGGGCACTAGGTCTCCAATGAATATGATAATGGGGTACTATTCCTCCAACTAATACCAACGATAGGGCTATATGCCTCCAATGCCAATGATGGGGCACCATTCCACCAACTAATACCAATGATGGGGCACTATTCCTCCAAATACCAATGACTGATGGGACACTATTCCTCCAACTAATACCAATTATAAGGATCTATTCCTCCAATACAAATGATGAAGTACTATTCCTCCAAATAATACCAATGATGGGGCTTTATTCCGCCAACTAATTCAAACAGTGGAGTACTATTCCTCCTCCTATTCACCTCAGGCACTATGCAATTGTTTTACTCCCACTGACCACCAAGTCTGAGGCACTGTTTATTTGACTGAACATTTTCTACCCTCACTGGCCATGACCCGGCCCCCCAAAGTCTAAAGGACAGTAAACTGGAATTTTGTTTAGAATGTTTGGAGACCCCTGCTGTAGAAAGTAAAGAAAACCATAAAGTTTGCTCTCATTTTCAAACCTTTGCAAATCTCCAAACCTAAATTTATTCCATATAACCATTTAGAACGATAAGCAGAAGGTTCATACAAATGTAATCAAACAACCAAATACTGGCTGTAGCATAATAGCGACATTACACATCACTTTGCTCACTTCAGAGTCTTTCTCCAGTTGGCGTCTAGTCTGAATCCAGGTGTGCAGCATCCGATCGTCCACAGCCTCTGTGTGAGACAGGTCATGGGGGGAGCTCCACAGGTTTCTCTCATCATCATGGGTTATACTTGTGGAGTAGGTCTGGATATTGTTGTTGTTGCTATTAAGGAACAAAGAACCATCAACAAGTTAAAAGTATTCTATGGGAAAATAAATTAGGTAGATACATGTTTATGCAATTATTGTTCTACAACATGATAATTTAGTTCACAAAAACAGCCTTATCGAAAATGTGCATTTGCATACAAAATGTATGAAATTTAGGTATAGCTTTTTTTTTTTTTGCGGCTATACTATCCTCAATCTAGCCCTGCGATTTATATATTCTTTATCATGCCCCAGTTCTTTGATTCCTGCAGGTGTATGTAAGCTGTGTGTATGGTTGTGGTGGCCACTTGTCCTTGTTTAGACTAACGTCTAATTTTACTAGTGCTGTGGAGATACTGGCACTTCTTGTGTTATTAATGTGTTTTTATGTGGATAATTAATAAATTGCAGTCATATTTATCCGTATTCCTTTCTGACCAGTTCTGCAAGGGGCCGTCCCTGCAAGCTAGCAAAGTCAGTGGACGGGTTGCAGCTAAAGGGGAATACTGGTTAGTGAAGAAAAAGAGTTCATCGAGTCTGCTGCCAGAGCAATCAAATTACTTATTCTTCCATACTAATGCTGTATGGTTCAGAGGATCTGCTATCCAGTACAATCAAGGGAGGCCAAGTGAGAGTTGTCCTCTTCTGTGCATAGTTAAAAGTTCGAGAATTCCACTAATCCCTTCTCCTATCCATGTTCTACCAATTAACATAAAAAAAAAAAAAAATCCAAGACTGGTCATTAGGGCCGATGCTTAACTATTTTGTGCCCTAATAGTAGAAAGAAATGTTTGGACAGCCGCACTCTGGAAAAACCTTCTTGGTTGCCTTTTATTGATAAAAGTTATCAAACGCCATACATCACAGCAAAGACAGGGGCATACAGCTGACGTTTCGCACTACAATCAGTGCTTACTCATATCTAGCATGTAAGAAAATGCACAAAAAATATATAGTATCAAACAAACCACCATGTGATCAACATCAACTAATAATACAGACTTCCCAATTGAATGAGAATCCATTGTGTGCATCTGTTGATTGGATACCACTTATGGGTGTGGACACACTTTAAAACCATACTACACCAGCTTAACCCCTTTGAAACAAAGGACTGTGAGCTAGATATGAAAAAGAAAGGAAAAATCCTTTTAATGTGTGCATGGAAGGTGAATGGGCCACTTATGGGTGTGGACACACTTGGAAGCCATACTACACCAGCTAAACCCTTTGAAACAAAGGACTGTAAACTGGATGTGAAAAGAAAGGAAAAATCCTTTTAATGTGTGCATGGGAAATGGATAAAATGTGAAGGTAAAGTAGTAAAATAAAAATAAATGAACTGTGTTGATATTATAGTGACATAGTGTAATGAAATTGAATTAAATTCAGTTAAATTAAATTAGATTAGATCCAAATATATGTGATAGTCAATTTATACAAAAAGAGTAGAGTATATAAGTTTATGTAAAAATGGAGGTCTGTCCCATAGGGACAATAGACACACTAATACTAGGAGAAGTGATACTTGTGAGAAATCTATATATGTGTTTTGAATAAAGAATGATGAGCGCAAACTAAAAATCTAAAAGTGAATATAAAGACAGTCCATAGGGGACTGATGGCAATCAATAAAGATATGCAGCGAATTCGAAATGAGTGAAATAACCCAAAACTGATAATAAATCCAAAAATAAAAGTCCAAATATATAAATCAAAGTTTGGATAAATCAATCTGGTGTGCCAGTGATAAACAAAACTTCTGCACTTCGGGCATCAATGTGGACAATCTTGATAACTCTTTGCTTAGCTTGGGCTCACAGAGCGCTTACCTCCAGACACTAGGTCATGCGTATCAACGAAATCCTCCCAAAACTGGAACAGAATCCAAACAGTGGGTAACTCGTGTTGCACGGAATCTTCCCAGTGCTGAGATAGAGTCGAGGGGCGTTCTCTGTATCCAATACCAGTATCGGTCCAGGCGCAGCGAAGTCGACTCCACAGGATAGCCACAAGGTGTATCAAGAGCAAATGTAGAAATAAAAAGCTCTCATGGTGAAGTATGCAAGCACTTAAAATTTAATAAAAGGTAAAAATGTGCTTACATTGAAAAAACGAATAAAACGCCAAACAGCGGCACATCCGGTGGACGGTCAGGGTGTCACGTCACTTCCGGTCACGTCTAACCTTATGCATTACGTCACGACACGTGACTTCATCAGAGGTGAAGTCACGTGTCGTGACGTAATGCATAAGGTTAGACGTGACCGGAAGTGACGTGACACCCTGACCATCCACCGGAAGTGCCGCTGTTTGGCGTTTTATTCGTTTTTTCAATGTAAGCACATTTTTACCTTTATTAAATTTTAAGTGCTTGCATACTTCACCATGAGAGCTTTTTATTTCTACATTTGCTCTTGATACACCTTGTGGCTATCCTGTGGAGTCGACTTCGCTGCGCCTGGACCGATACTGGTATTGGATACAGAGAACGCCCCTCGACTCTATCTCAGCACTGGGAAGATTCCGTGCAACACGAGTTACCCACTGTTTGGATTCTGTTGCAGTTTTGGGAGGATTTCGTTGATACGCATGACCTAGTGTCTGGAGGTAAGCGCTCTGTGAGCCCAGGCTAAGCAAAGAGTTATCAAGATTGTCCACATTGATGCCCAAAGTGCAGAAGTTTTGTTTATCACTGGCACACCAGATAGATTTATCCAAACTTTGATTTATATATTTGGACTTTTATTTTTGGATTTATTATCAGTTTTGGGTTATTTCACTCATTTTGAATTCACTGCATATCTTTATTGATTGCCATCAGTCCCCTATGGACTGTCTTTATATTCACTTTTAGATTTTTAGTTTGCGCTCATCATTCTTTATTCAGACCTTCATTTGTTGTTAGCACATTTTAGATTTGAGCAGCATTTTGTTTTTCACTGGTCACTTTTAATTTTCACTGTTGGCTAGCGCTTTAGTCACCCACTTGTTTATTCCTATATATGTGTTTTATTATCCAAAAAAAAAAAAAACATGTATAACAATATAAATATAAAAGTAGTGATAGTGAGAATATGAGGAAATTTATATATCTGTGTGTGGCAATTAGCGACAGTGCCACTATAGTTTATATGTAAGTGTCATCAAAAACCTCTATAGATACAATAGACGTGTCAATTTGTGAACTAAACTTATAAAAAGATATATGTTTACATAAGAAATGAACAAATTCATGATGTATTGTGTGAGAGATTGGCTGGAAATTGGTTAGATGGCCATGTTTTCCCTGTGTATGTTTGCTATATGCAATGCATTATTATTATGTGTGGTATGGACATCATTTCTAAAATATAATAGTTTTTAGTCATAAACACTGGTATATAATTCATACATGAAATTAAAATAGGTACAAAGGAGTAAGAAGTTACCAATATATTAATCTGTGTATGATCAAATCGCCCCATTAAGGTGGGTATCAATGATCATGGTGTAATTTCATTGTAACCATATATTCTCCATTTGCAACCCAACTTTGGGATTACCTATGGGATATTAGCCAAATATCAATAATATATACATCAATCCCATCAGTTAAAAGAAAATACATCAAATACAAAAAAAGAAAAAAAAAATATATATATATTCATTGTCTCAATGTTTATAGCATAATGCATATTCCTGCACATATGGATAAAAGTGCATAGAGAAACAACATATTGTGTTTAGTGTAATGGCCTCATAGTCGTATGGCTACATGTCAAGATGCTCAATGATCTGGCTATATGATATAAATATCCCGACATATATATGTTAGAAGGCTGGCTGCAGGGAGGAGTCTAAGAGTACTTAAGACTCCCTCCCTGTCAGGGCTGCCTCGCTGTCTCAGCAAAGCTAGAATCGGTGAAAACTCTCGGTGCTGACGCTAGGCCAAAAGGGAAGAGCCACAAACTTATAGTGGTCTTCTCCAATTGCAAATCGCAGAAACCTCTAGTGTCTCGCGCAAATTGGGACATGCAAGTATACATCCTTGATGTCCAAGGACGCCAGAAAGTCCCCCAGATAGAGCGCAGCCATCACAGAGCGAATGGATTCCATGCAGAACTTCCGTACTCTCACAAAGGCATTTAGGGCTTTGATGTCCAAGATTGTGGTCCCAAAGAAGGACGGGGTCCGTCCAAACAGATTCAAACAAAATCCCTAAAACCCCTCGTCCTGCGGAACAGGTAAAATTACCCCACAATTCAGAAAGTCTTGCACTGCCCCCAATAGGGCAGACCGATGAGCCGGAAGGAGAGGGAGATTCGAGGGAAAGAATCTGTTCTGTGGACAGGAAAGAAACTATCTTGTACCCCAAAGTGACCACCTCGCAGACCCACTGGTCGGAGAGCAGAGAGGTCCACCGAGTCGTGAACTTGCGAAGCCGTCCCCCCACCCATGAGTCAGGCAGGGGCAAAACTTCATGTAGTGGCAGGTTTGGATGCCGGTTTGTTCGGCTTACGGACCCAGGGACGTTTCTGTCCCCCCAGCTGAGCCTTTGTCAGCCTGGGAGGGTCTACCCGTGGGCCCTGACTGACGAAAATACCGCTTCTGCATGGGAAAGGAAGGACCCGGCTTATGGCGCGGTTCCTTCCCTTGGTGGACTGAGGGAGGAGAGTGCTCTTACCTCCAGTGACATCCTTAACAATGTCGTCCAACGAGGTACCAAAAAGTCTCCCACATTTGAAGGGTAAATCTGCCAAAGCTTTTTTGGATGCTTGGTCAGCGGACCAGCATTTCCGCCAAATCAGGCGGCGCAACACCACCGCAGAAACAGAGGCTCTGGATATTAAGGAGGCTGCATCCAGGGTAGCATCACAGACATATACAAGGCCCTGGACCAACTGGGCGGCCAGCCTAACAAACTCAGGAGGGAGCTGATACTCCTCCACAGTCTGGTGCAAAACCTTTGCCCATTCAGTTAGAGTCTGAGACACCAGAATTGCAGCCAAAAGCATAGTAAACATGGAGCGAGTCACCGACTCGGACCTCCTATCAGTATGGTCCTTGAAAGCACGGGTCCCTTCTACAGGGAAAGTGGTTACCTTATTTAACCAAGCAACCGGAGGGGGGGGGGTCAACCACCGGGGGGTCAGTAAGGGACTGCCAGGTGCTGAGGGACCACAAAAGGACTTCTGCGGCGTTTCCCATTGCTTATCAGTGAATTTGTCAAAGAAGGATACATAAGGAAAAACTTTTACAGAGCTGTCCGACCCAAAAGAGACTGAGCCCTCAGTGGATGCCTCAGCTGCACTATCCAGCTTAAGCATACAGCATTGATAAGCGCACTAACAAGTGCCCTGTCCTGCACTGACCCAGGCGAGGGGTCTTTCTCACAAGGAAGGTCCTGGTCCGTATCCTCTGACAACCCAGAACCGGGGTCCTGCAACGCAGCCAGGCCCGAGTCAGAGCATTCCCCAGGAGATCGCGGCGGGAGGGGGCACTTTTTACCCCCCTTATGCCCGCATGCCACTTCTACCCTGGCAACAAATGATTCCAGGACTGCTAACAAAGTGTCCATGGGAACCGCAGGGGCACCAGCTGCCACCTCTGGCATGTTTGGGGAAGAAGGGCCAGGTACTGACTCCATAACACCACAGACAGCTCTCAGGGACCTATTCAAGACCTGAAAAAGTCCACCCTCCCTGCTGCACTGACCGGGGGGGGGGGGTGGTGGTTATCCAGGGGACTCACCAACCCAGCAAGATACTGCTCAGCGCCTCTGCCCGCAATAATAGTGGTGGAACACCGCGATGTGGATGAGAAGGCCGAGTATGGACTTCCCTGAGGCAGAGCACACCTCCACAGAAAAACACAGGCCCAGACACCCCACAGTCCCCCATTGGGAAACGGAGCCCACCCCGGTAGCAGCTAGGTCTGTAGAGCAGCAGAGGGAAATGTGACAGAGAGCAGGGAAAGGGAGGATAGGAGAACCCCCTGACCCCGGGAATGCCCAGCCGTTCTGACCCACCGAGGCAGGAGGGACTGTACTTATCCGTCTATGCGAGGACCCGCTGGTGCATTCCCGACAGGCATACAACCGCATTGAAGTAGCTGTCGGCCCGGTCCACTGTGAGTGAGACAACTAAACAGTCCAGTCATGTGTGGACCCTGGAGAAAAAAAGCCCACCGGCCAACCCAGGAGTCATGGGGTATGTCGTGGCCGACCCAGCGCTTAGCTAAGGTCTGCTTACGCTCGATGGCCGGACTGGGGAGACTACAAGGATCTATATATCCAGCCTGTCACCCAGCCGGCAGTTGATAGAAGAATCTCAAATAAAATAAAATAAAAAATGTCTTCAGGGTGTGCTGGGCCCAAAAGGGAGCCACGTCCTCCTCTGCTAGGCAGAAAAAAAACTGAGGCTGCATGCTGCAGGGAGGAGGATTATGTCCGGAGGGACCGCCCCCTGGGCGGGGCTGTTCAACTTTGTTAAAGTAACATGTATTTAAATATCCAACATGTTCTGTCTAGTCCTCTCCTATGAACAGGAACATAACCCATATGTCAAGACTTGTGAAGGCTGGGTCCGTCCATGGACGATAAGAGAAATGTAGATTTCATATATTTCTCAGCTTTCATTTACTCTGCATACTGCCAGAAGCCTAACTACTGCCAGAAGCCTAACTACTTTACTCACAAAAGAATGTACCGACATATCTTGATAATTATGCCCCGTTTACATTGGAAAGTGATTATTCTGTACGAACACGGAATTTAGAGAGTATTGTAAAGTAGCTTGATACTGCTTAGGATTGCTTTATATAGTACAAGAGGCCGGCTGTTCTAAGGAAAAAAATTAAAAATATAACTAAATGCAAAGGCTCAAGACACGGCTCAATTCATAGTGCACAGTAGTGTGGTAGGACGCAGCCATTGGTATGGACATCCCTGAAAACCATGTTATACCTATCACAAAGGCACAGAAAGCAAAGCGCAGCACAGACAAAATGCTGAATTCGGACTTCAGCACTCCGGCAATGCTACAGCCTTAAAAGTGGAGCTTAACCAAAATGGGAAGTTCCGCTTTAGGCACTCCTTCCACCCTCCTAGGCCACAGTTGGCATGTCATTTTATTTTTTTGGGAAGGGGGAGTGTGTACCTAGTGTTGACAGGTACCTGCTCCCACTTCCGCTCGGGCAACCTAGGCAATCCGAGCAGAATTTCTCCTCTCCCCCTCCCTGCAATCTTCTGGGACACGTCACAGGTCCCAGAAGATTGCCCGACCATTGAGAAGCTGCAGCGCAACTCACATGCACACCTAGCTGTGAATCTGCAAGCTGTCACAGCTGGGTGCCCATACTTGTAATGTCGAGTCCAGGAAGAGAACCAAAGGTGTGGGCGGCCACATCGCTGGATCCTGGGGACAGGTGAGTGTGTATTAAAAGTCAGCAGCTACACAAGATGGAGAGCAAGGAGAAAAAGTGTCCTTCTGAAGGGGAATGAGCCTGACCCTCAATGGACCCCGGCACGCCCTTTGAAGAGGAAGCATGGAGGCACTCACTGTTTGGATGTGGAGCTCTGAAGATAGTGCTACCAATGTTTGCAAAACAGATTGCCTTTATGCACTTGTTTGCACTGGGTGACAGCAGGGGTGGGGGTCAAAGTCTGGAAAACATGTTGCTGGAAATATCTGAAGTCCGACCTAACCCTCTCTCCTGGAGCAATAAAACATCTTTGAAAATGCAGAAAGCAACTGGCACCCAATGTTATTTAAATCCTCCACTTCAAGTGATTTTTTTAAATCCCAATTCAAAAATGCAATATTGCTCCATATGGACCAACACAAAAATTCAGTCACTGCATTGCAAATAGGTTTCATGTACACGTTAGAAACAATACACAAACGCCATGCAAATTTTATCTCAAATTAAATGTCTGCATGTTAGAAAAAAAAAAAAAAACTTTGCACGGCCATGATTAATTAGCATTACATGGTAGCATTTCAGTGAAGTTATTCACCAGTCTCCATCAAAAAGTAGAATACAAATACAGCTGTCTTCTTAGACTTGTGTGGAAGCATACACTGGGATCATGACAAGGCCACACCATTAGGACTACATCTTGTCAAACAGATTTTCATTTTATTGAAGCCTAAAAACATCCAATATATATATATATATATATATATATATATATATATATATATATATATATATATATATATATATATATATATATATATATATATATATATATATATATATATATATATATATATATATATATATAGTTTAAAGTGTAAAAAATAAAAATTTGACATCTGAACCATTATTCTTTTATACCCACACTGTACTGTAGAATTTGTTTAATGAGCAGCTGCAGTATAGTTAAAAAGTAAAATGTATCCAACCCGAATAGATAAATAAAATAAAAATCACAGCTTACTTGCCCTTAGATACGATTGCTGCATTGTTTTCTTTGTCAGGCTTTTTTTCCTTAAATTGGCACACAGATGGATACAAATTTAGCCGGTTTAGCAGGGACCATCCATATCAATCATCGTGTAGTCATTCCTGTCTGACAGAAGTCGATCGTTAGATCAACTTCTGTCGGACAAGTTGGCAGACTTTTGTCAATCAGCTGCTGCAGCCTCATTTGTGTGTAGCACTACCCCCGAAGGAGCTGCTGGTTTGTTTCGGGTGGCATGTTACCTCATGTTCCTCCGCCGTCTAGGGGTATTTGGTGAAAGTAGCTCTTTATTACCCAGCCGGGTAAAAACAATAAAACTTGGTGAAGAATAGAGGTTTAGCGAAAGTAGACATAGCAGATTCAGGTGTGGGCAATAGGGAAACAGTCCTGCTTCCAACAATACTTTCTTCTTCACCACTCCAGCCTTAGGGCCCTTTCACACGGACGGACAAACGGTCCGTTTATTACAAGTCCGTAAACGGACTTGTAATGCATCCCTATGGGATTGTGGACTTTAGTGGATGATGCATCCGCTAACGTCCGCAAACATCCGCGTCCGCAAATATCCGCTTTTGCGGACGGAAGAAAACCCTATTTTTCTTCCGTCTGGCGGAACGGATCGGATGAATACGGACACACGGTCCGTATTCATCCGATTCCCCATAGGGGAGAGCGGAGGAAAGACAGGGCGGTCTCTGCACAGTGTGCGGGGACCGCCCTGTCCGCCGACAGCTCAGCAGGGATTTACGGATGATCCCCCCTGAGCTGACGGACACACACGGGGTGGATCAATACGGATCCGCTCCGTGTGAAAGAGCCCTTAGTGGGTGTAGTGCATCTGGACAGGCCTCTCTCACAAGCCTGGCAGCCAGAATATCACTCCGAACTTGGGGAAAGAAGTCTCTGCCACAGACCCTCCCTATGGTTGAAACAGCGGAGATAATCCTCCTTAGCAGACTTGACACCTGGATCTCCTTTAGGTAGTTTTGAATTAGGGTACCGACTGACAGGTGACCAACATCCAGCCTCTCAGTGTCCGGTTCCCCTGGTCCCCAATGGATGGTCAGGCCCCTATTGGAACACCAGCCTCTCTTGGTACTCCTCAGGCAGACTCTCCACCATATGGCCTCCTCCAACAGGACAGACAGCCCAGGACCTCCTTAGGTGGGACCCAGTCCATTACTGAGTCCCCAAGCGGCAGATCAATTGCTCTGGGCCAACGTGGTCCCGAAACCATGATCTCTACGTTGCATGCGCACTCCTGGCCGGAAGGCCATTTTCCGGGGCGGCGTGAAGTGGCTACCCTAAAGGTGGGTGCCACACGAGTGAAAGCCCAGGAAAATGGCATCTGCCTCATAAATACCCTCCCCCAGCATGCACAGCGAGGCAAACTCCTCCTGATAGGCTGCTGGGTAAGAGCACCCAATCCTTGGCTCTACTGCTGCCACCTGCCGAATTGGGGTGTGATCAGCACCCCAGAAAGGACAGAATGAGCCCACAGCACAGCCAAAGCTGAGACAGAGGCCTAAATTTGAACAAATTAACATGGCCAGAGTTGCCCAACTCTCTGACCCCCTCTAAATTTAACCTAGCACCGGTTCTGGAAAGTAACCAGGCACTACATGTGGATGGAGGAATTTGTTATTTCTCGTTTTGCCTGCTGGCAGAATGGGAAAAAAAAAAAAAAAAGGGAAAAAAACCAACCCATCTACTGTATGGCCAACTTTAGTTTTCACCTGGTGAGCGTGCCAGTAACACCCTCCATATACTAGGAAGATGCTCATTGGGAGCAGCATTGATATCCTTGAACAGGAAATGTTAGGACTACAGAATGCCTTGTTCTCTTCTACATACAATAGTGGGGAGGTGTTCTATAGTCCACAGCGAGAACTAAGCAGGGATAATAACAGTGAAGCATGAGGAATGAGTATTATTGTTAGGCTTTACATATACTTTTAACATTTTTATTAAACTAAACTCAGGTAAACCACTTCAGCTTTTAGCTGCATATTCTGCATTAATGCTACTTGTAATGCTAATGCTGCGTGTCCTCCAGGAACATATCTTTTGTTATTAAGGCCTGATTCAGGCTCAATTCACACGTTGCTTTTGAGTGTTTTTGTAGTGCTTTTTGCGGTGCTTGAGCGTTTTTACCGCGATTTGCATTTTTTTTTTAGCTGCCAATTTTTTTTTTTTTTTTTTTACATTTCCTTTAACAACCAGCTATAAAACAGGTTGAAAATAAATAAAAAAAAAATGCAAACCGCAAATCGCTGTAAAAACACGGTACTTGCATTTTTGAATGTGGGTCCATTAAAATCTATTGCATGAAAAACGCTGCTTTTTGCGGGAAAAAAAGTCCCCGACCCTTTCCAAAAACGCAGAGGAACAAAAAAGCATTGGTGTGAACATGTTCCATAGGAAACCATGTTAAAAAATGTCCCTGCATTTCTGCAAAATGCATCAAAAAACGCATTAGTGTGAATGGAGCCTCACACCTATGCAAGTTGCAGTTTGCCTATTCCAGGTGCATTTTTCAATACACACTTTTGATCCATTGAAGTCTATGGAACAAAACCAGAAAAAAAGTCCCTGGCCCTTTCCAAAAAATGCACAGATGTGAACTACATCCATAGGAAACCATGTTATATGGACTGTACTGTGTTTTTGCAAAACTGAGAATGCACAAAAAAAATCGCATAGGTGCAAAACAGGCCTAATGCAAGTAAATAGGCAATGTCCTGGCAAATAGAATTGTGTTTTGGTAATAAAGTGCAATGCTTAGGCCAAAGTGCACTGACCTTACTGTTCAGTGAATCCTGCAAGAAAAATTAAGCCTAGGTTCACATTCGAGCGATTTTTTATGCGATTTGAGATCAAATTGCATGACAAGTTGCAACCTATTGGCGACAATTGCACTGTTCCAATCGGTGCGACACCGGTTTTGCAGTACCGCACCAATTTGCATAAGTAGTTCCTGAACTACTTTTGCCGATTTCAGGTGCGACTTCAATAGACATTTGTGTATGAAGCCACACAGTTGTCTTTCAAGTGAAATCACGCTGACCTTGCTACATTGAAATCGCGCTACTTCAAGTGAAGTAGCCCGATTTTGAAGTAGCATCGATGTGAACCAGGGCCTAAGGCCCCTTTCAAACTGGGGCGGAAGGCGCGGTGGCGGTATAACGTCGCTATTTCCACAGTTTCAAAATTGTTTTAAATGGGAAGGAGCGGTATACACGCTGCTCCTCTCACCGCTCCAAAGATGCTGCTGGCAGGAGATTTTTTTTCTCTCCCGCCAGCGCATCGCCTCAGTGTGAAAGCCCTTGGGCTTTCACATAGAGTATGCAGTGCAGGAGATTTTTAGGCGGTACAGCAGCGCTATTTTTAGCGCTGTACCGCCTGAAAAACTCCTCAGTTTGAAAGGGGTCTAATACATTCTAATTTGATGCATCAGCTCTCCCCCTCATTAACACCTGAGCTTAGCGTTGTGCGATTCCTGAAGAGTGACAACCCTCAAGGTGAAGAATTCCAATTATTTTTCAAAAGGCTCATTCACACCTGAGCTGTGTGTCACATCACTCCCGAATCTCAAAAAATAGAAATAAAAAAAGTTTATGAGCAATAACATACACTTTTGAACCTTTAATGATTTTCCAAAAAGGTTTACCATCATCCCCATAATATTGTAGGCAGAAAAAATAAGAAATGCCCCCTTGTGACTATAAAAAGGTAACCACTAAAGTATTATTATTATTATTATTATTATTATTATTCCTTTAAAGCGGGAGTTCAACCATTTCTTTTTTTTTTTTTCCCCTTAGCTTCCTGCTCGTTCGGTCTAGGGGAATCGGCAATTTGTATTAAAATATGATCCGTACTTACCCGTTTTCGAGATGCATCTTCTTCCGTCGCTTCCGGGTATGGGTATTCGGGAGCGGGCGTTCCTTCTTGATTGACAGTCTTGCGAGAGGCTTCCGACGGTCGCATCCATCGCGTCACTCGTAGCCGAAAGAAGCCGAACGTCGGTGCGGCTCTATACTGCGCCTGCGCACCGACGTTTGGCTTCTTTCGGAAAATCGTGACGCGATGGATGCGACCGTCGGAAGCCTCTCGGAAGACTGTCAATCAAGAAGGAACGCCCATTCCCGCAGCCCATACCCGGAAGCGGCGGAAGAAGATGCATCTTGTAAACGGGTAAGTACGGATCATATTTTAATACAAATAGCCGATTCCCCTAGACAAAACGAGCATAAAGCGAAGGGGAAAATGTGTAGGGTATGGGTGAACCTCCGCTTTAATGACTTAGACCCGGTTCACACTGGGGAGACTCGTCAGGTGGCTCAGCCGCCTGACGAGTCGCGTCCCATTGAATGCAATGGAACCGTTCTAATAGGAGCGACGCAAGTCGCTCCGACTTAGAAAAAGGTTCCTGTACGACTTCGGGGGCGGCCTGCATTGACTTCTATACAGAAGTCGCTTTGCAAATCGCCTCTGAAGTCGTCCTCAGGACGACTTGCAGAGTCGCCCCCGAAGTCATGCCGCTGCAGTGTGAACCGACACTTATTGTCTTTTAAAAAAAACACCACACACACACACACATTATATAAATAATTTAATTAATTAAATTACACACATACATACACATATTAAAGTATTATTTGAAAAGTGTTTCTTCTATATATCAAGATCATTGGACTTTTAAATATCATCTTGGATAGAGAATCATGCATTTTTTTAAATGCTTAAATATAAACATGAATGCCATACTTTGTGTTTCTAAGTAATATGCCGCCTAACCATTTTTTATCATATATTATGTTTGTTACAAATAAAATATACATTTTTTTTTTAATGCATTTAAGCGGGGGTCCACACAAAAAGTGAACCTCCGCTTTTCGGAACCCTCCCCCATTTCCGGTGTCACATTTGCCAACTTTCAGGGGGGAGGGGTGCAGATACCAATACAGGTATTTGCACCCACTTCCAGGAATAGACTGCCACGGGAGTCACGACCCTTCGTGTCACCCCCCCGCTGTCTAATGGGAAACACACTGGTCCCAGGAGACATCGGGGACCAGTGAGGGCACGCTGCAGCTCACACATGCGTAGTAGGGAACTGGGCAGTGAAGCCACAATGCTTCACTTCCTGGATTTCCTCACAGAGGATGGCAGCCGAGAGACAAGCAATTGCTTGTCCTTGCCGACGCACTGGACAGGTAAGTGTCCATTGTTTAACTGCAGTATTTGTAGCTGCTGTCTTTTAAAAAAATAAATCCGCTTTAAACACTTTTTTTAATGTGCTCCTATTTAAAAGTCTACGGCACAAAAAACACACAACTCTGCCCCTATACTACAAGTTGCATGTACAAAACAAAAACACACTTGGCTACGCTCACATGTTCACAGGGGATCATACGCAGCTGGAAGTTGTTGGTACTCCTACACTCCATTTGATTTTCAGTTTACAGGTTCCAGAAACATAATAAATATCCTGAAGAGAAGGCGGGGTCTGGGCATTCCACATACCACAAGTATTAGGTTATTAAACCTGTCCAACAATCTGTCATGTTTTTCAGGACTCCTCGAAGGCAAAATGCTTTCACACAAGATTCTTGGACGGCCCAAGGTTGGAAGAAATGCAATTTTACTTTTTTTTTTTACAAAATAAAACAAAACAAAAATCTACTTACTTGACTAAAGGCTGCTTCTCGTTTTTTGGATAATCGATGCACCCCATTCTCACACAACACAGAGCACACAGCCAGTCCTTCAGCCCCATGGATTCTAGAGCAAGACAAGAGACATGAAGTGAGCAGACTGAAGGCTCACCTTCCTCTTCTTTCCTCAGTCACAGAATATGATGAGTGTTTACAAAAGCAGGCGCTCAGGTACAATGCACAGTCCAATATTACTTTATGAGCTCTAGCACAGAGTAAAACATTCCTTGAATAATATAAAGTAGAGAGGGAAGGCTAGGAAAAAGCTCAAGAGCTCAGTCATGTGGTTAAGTAACTCTAACCTGCTTGACAATCAACCATTTCTAAATGCTAATTACTTATTAGCATTTGTGTGGAGAGTTTTGTAAGAGGCACACCGCACAGCCTAGTGCAAGCTCAAACGAAACGTTGCTGAATGGCTTGCCCCTCAAACTAGTTGTCTAACTGGAATTTTTACTTTAGAGGATGATCTTGTATTGTAATGAAATGTTATACAATGTATTTGTATTGAACGGATGGGTATTTCTTTCTTTGATGCTAAGGCTCCATACACACTATTAGATTTTCTGCAGATTTTTGTCTTCAGATTTACCAAAACCATATATTACAAAGACCTGCCTGATTGCATACAAATTGAAACTCTGGGGCCCCGTTCACCCCTATGTGAATTGGTTGCGGCTTACACCACATCCAATTCGCATAACATTATAAAATACTATGGGGCAGATCCACAGAGAGAGTACGCCGGCGTATCTACTGATACGCCGGCGTACTTTCAAATTTCCCGCGTCGTATATTTAGTTTGAATCCTCAAACCAAGATACGACGGCATCTGGGTTAGATCCAACAGGCGTACGGCTTCGTACGCCTTCGGATCTTAGATGCAATACTTCGGTGTCCGCTGGGTGGAGTTTGCGTCGTTTTCCACGTCGGGTATGCAAATTAACTATTTCCGACGATCAACGAACGTACGCGCGGCCGTCGCATTCTTTTACGTTGTCTCTTTTTTCTGGCGTATAGTTAAAGCTGGTGTTTTGCGGCGTATAGTTAGACTTGCCATGTTAAGTATGGCTGTCGTTCCCGCGTTTAATTCCAATTTTTTTTTTTTTTTGCGTAAGTCGTCCGTGAATCGGGATGGACGTAATTCACGTCTATGTTAAAAAAAATTACGTCCTAGCGACGTCATTTAGCGCAATGCATTGCAGGAAATTTAGGGACGGCGCATGCGCAGTTCATTTGGTACGGGGACGCGCTTCATTTAAATGAAACACGCCCCCTAATCGCCGATTTGAATTTCGCCGCCAGAGATAGACTACGCCGCCGTAACTTACGCCGCAAAATCTTTAAGGATTTGAAGATAACACAAGTAAGTTACGGCGGCGTAGCATATCTCTGATACGCTGTGCCGGGGCAGATCTTTGTGGATCTGCCCCATTGTTTTTAATGAGGCTGGTTCACATAGGTGCGAATTCAGGCCCAATATCTTCTATGGGTATGCATCCGATTCGCAGATGTGTTCAATTCTCAACAGGATTTCTCTCCATGCTCACTACACTTCTATCCCCTCCCTCGTCATCAAGTTTGCAGCTACACCGCACATGAAACGATGAACAGCTCTGTTATCTTTTTGCAGAGATAACAGAGCTGGAATTCGCACCGCACACGTGTGAACCCAACAGCCTTAAAGGAGTTGTAAAGGAAACATATTTTTTTGCTGAAATGACTGTTTACAGGGTATGGAGACATAATAGTTAACTGATTCCTTTTATAATGTACCAATCATATAATGTACCTGTAGTTTCGTTTTTGCATTTAGTTTCGTTTTTGCATGTTATCCTGCCTGTGTGCATGTACAGAGCCATAGAGCAGTGATGGTTTGGAAAAGGAAACTAGAGTCTCCCAGTACTGTGGTCATCAGGAAACAGACAAGCAGGAAGTGTGGAGATCAGAGAAGAATTACAGCAACATCAGAGCAAAAACGAACAATGAGGACATGAAACCAGAACTGCAGTAAGATAAAGGAAGCTATTTAGCTAAAAAAACATTCCTTTAGTGACCCTTTAAGGTTTGACCTCATATTATATGGTTTTGGTAAATCTGAAGACAAAAATCTGCGGAAAATCTAATAGTGTGTATGGGGTCTAAGGGCAATTCCTAGCATTTGTCCCTGGAAATGTTTCTAAATGCTGCAGATTTTTTATTAGCCAGCTTTGTAAAGAAAACCTATTCCAGGCATCTTAAAATTGAACTTGCATATGAAAACTGTTTTACCTGCCAAAAGAATTTGTATCACTATCAATCAGGTCCTCAGATAAGATAGCCTTGTCAAAAGAGGGGACTTGATCTTTCTCTGCTGCAGTTTCATTTCCACTTACAGGTCTACTCCCCTACCCTGTGACCGTATTACTGATTGCAGGGCTGCATTTTTGTCTTTTATATATGCATGGAGTTCAGCTTGAAAATGTTATTTATGGCCCATGTTTAAGAGCTCATTGGGGTTTATTTACTAAAGCTAGAGAGGGCAAATGTAGTCACAATTCTGCAGAGAACCAGCTTCCAAGTTTTATTGGGGGGTTGTAAACCCTTGTGTTTTTTTTTTTTTGCCTTAAAGGGGTTGAAAACCTTGGTGTTTTTTTCACCTTAATGCATCCTATGCATTAAGGTGAAAAAACACCTTGCTGTGTCCGTCCCCCGTTTTTATTTACCTGAACCCTGAATTTCAGAGGGCGCGATCCCACGTCGTTCTCTCCATGGTTGATCAGCTCCTCATTGGATAGATCGATAGCGCAGCAATTGGCTCCCGCTGTTGTCAATTAAATCCAATGACTCAGGGGGCGGGGCTGGGGCCAAATGATACATTCGGTACACCATGTTCTTATGTACACCGAGTGTATAACACGGGAGCGCGCCCGCAAGGTAACCCCCTCGGGAGAGAGCTTCCCAGAGGGGGTTAGCTCTTGCGGGGAGGAGCCGAGACAGCTGCTGTGGGACCCCAGAAGAGGACGTTCGGGGCACAGTGGATGTAAGTATTACATGTTAGTTATTTTTTTTTTAAATAACAAACCCTTAGCATCACTTTAATGCATCCTATGCATTAAGGTGAAAAAACACCTTGCTGTGCCTGGCCCCCCAGCCCCCGTTTTACTAACCTGAGCCCCGAATTTCTGTGTAAACCTGCGTCGCTTTCCCCATGGCTTGTCGGCTCTTCATTGGATAGATTGATAGCACCCCAGCCATTGGCTCCCGCTGCTGTCAATCAAATCCAATAACACGGCCGCCGGGGGGGCGTTGCTAAGTCTTACACTCGGCGGCTTTGGTCGCCGAGTGTATCACACAGGAGCATGCCGGTAAGGTAACCCCCTCAGGAGAGAGCTTCCCAGAGGGGGTTATCTATTAAGGGGAGGAGCCAAGAGAGCCGCCATGGGACCCCAGAAGAGGACGATCGGGGGCACTCTGTGCACAACGAACTGCACAGTGGAGGTAAGTATGACATGTTTGCTATTTAAAAAAAAAATGCAGAAGTGTGACTGCTTTTTGCCCTCTCTAGCTTTAGTAAATAAACCCCATAGACATGGGCACTCAGGCCTATAGACTGTGAATGGTCTTAAGCCACCCCATGCTGCATGCAGACAGCCCATGTAAGACACAGCTGCTCGTCCCAATTTGACAGTTTGCATTTGGGGCCACTGAGTCGCACACCTATTAAATTAGGGTGAGCGTCTGTGTCCGTGCAGCTGCTGCATTACTATAGAATTTCATGGGCTGCCTGTATGCAGCACCTGGTGACACAAGCTGCATAAACACACAGCCCATTCATGGCCTATTGGCCGCAGCGCTCTTGGTAATGAGGCCTTTAACTACTTGCCGTCGCCGCACCGTCATTTTACGTCCACAAGGTGGCTCTCCTAGGCGAGACCACGTAAATGGACGTCCTACCCTTTAGCCGCCACTAGGGGCGCACGCGCGCCGCCGGAGGCGCGCGCGCCCCCCGCTCGCCCCCGACTCCCGTGCGTGTGCCCGGCGGGCGCGATCGCCGCCGGGCACACGCGATCGCTCGGTACAGAGCGGGGAACGGGAGCTGTGTGTGTAAACACACAGCTCTCGTTCCTGTCAGCAGGGGAAATGCTGATTTTCTGTTCATACAATGTATGAACAGAAAATCAGTGTTTCCCCAAGTGAGGCCCCCCCCCCCCCCCCCCACAGTAAGAACACACCCAGGCATACTTAACCCCTTCCCCGCCCCCTAGTGTTAACCCCTTCACTGCCAGTGGCATTTTTATAGTAATCTAATGCATTTTCATAGCACTGATCGCTATAAAAATGCCAATGGTCCCAAAAATGTGTCAAAAATGTCCGAAGTGTCCGCCATAATGTCGCAATACCGAAAAAAAAATCGCCGATCGCCGCCATTACTAGTAAAAAAAATATTAATAAAAATGCCATAAAAATACCCCCTATTTTGTAAACGCTATAACTTTTGCGCAAACCAATCAATAAACGCTTATTGCGATTTTTTTTACGAAAAATATGTAGAAGAATACGTATCGGCCTAAACTGAGGAAAAAAAATGTTTTTTTATATATTTTTGGGGGATATTTATTACAGCAAAAAGTAAAAAATATTCATTTTTTTCAAAATTGTCGTTCTATTTTTGTTTATAGCGCAAAAAAAAAAAAACGCAGAGGTGATCAAATACCACCAAAAGAAAGCTCTATTTGTGGGAAAAAAAGGACGCCAATTTTGTTTGGGAGCCACGTCGCACGACCGCGCAATTGTCTGTTAAAGCGACGCAGTCCCGAATCGCAAAAAGTACTCTGGTCTTTGGGCAGCAATATGGTCCGGGGGGTAAGTGGTTAAAGAAAGTTGTTGCTTAAGGAATGAGGCTCGATTCACACCTATGCATGTTGCTTTTGAGCGTTTTTGCAGTGCTTTTTGCGGTGCTTGCTGCGTTTTTTGACGTGCGTATTTACAGCGATTTTAACGCGACTTGCGTTTTTTTTTTTTAGCTATCAATTTTAATTTTTTTACATTTCCTTTAACAACCAGCTATAAAACAGGTTAAAAAAACCTGCAAAATCGCAGTAAAAACGCGGTCCATTGACTTCTATTGCATGCAAAATGCTGCTTTTTGCAGGAAAAAAAGTCCCTGACCCTTTCCAAAAACGCAGAGGCACAAAAAAGCATTGATGTGAACATGTTCCATAGGAAACCATGTTAAAAAATTTCCCTGCATTTCTGCAAAATGCATCAAAAAAAGCATTAGTGTGAATGGAGCCTAAAGCTGGCCATATGTTATACAATTTTCTGTTACAATTTTCCTTTAGCTTTACCAAAACCATATAATATGAGGTCACACCTAAACACTTTCAATGTATATGCAACCAGGAAGGCTCTTGTACTACATGATTGAAGGTAAATCTAATGCAAGTTGAACAAGATAATTGTATAATGTAGGACCAGCCTAAGGGCTATGTTTTGCTAACCTAGTTCTGAAAATGTCTGTTAATGGCTGTCTTTGACCTAAATATTTGAGTCACTCACATGGAAAAAGCATTGAGCTACCAAAGTGAAGAGATAGGAAGCTTCTGCTCTAACTGAAATTTCCTACAACAAATTTTGTTCATTTTTTTTTTTTTTTTTTAGGGGGGAAATTTAAAAACGCAAATTGTGGCAATATCGCAGTTAAAAACCCACTACATGCTTCTGCAGCTTCTCTACAAAAATATATTAAACCAAAACAGAGCACAGTTTTGGGTTTTAAAAAGTCCCTGACCCTTTCCAAAAACGCAGAGGCACAAAAATGCATTGATTTCAACATGTTCCATAGGAACCCCCCAAAAAATTTCTGCAAAAAGCATGAAACAATGCATTGGTGTTAATGGAGCATAAAGCTGAAGTTTAAAGAGGAAGTAAACCCTAATGGGTGCCGACGGTCACAGCATGGGCTCTATAGAAACGGCCCTTTCTTCATGCACAGATGACGTCGGGGTAAGCGTAGATGGTAAATATCTCCTAAACCGGTTAGGTTTAGGAGATATTTGAAGTATCTACAGGTAAGCCTTATAATAGGCTTACCTATGAAAGGGGACATACAGGTATGTCCAAATGCGCAGTTGCGCCATTCTGCCGACGTAAATAGTCGTGCAGCGGTCGGCAAGCGGATAACCGAGTGTTTCAGATTCATCTTGTAGAACACCCTTAACTATGCCTGTGAGGAATTATAGATGAAGTCCCGGTGGAGGAGACCTCTGGACTAGCCATAGCTAGTGCCCTTTTCCAAGCAAGGAAATTAATTTTGAGGCACTGGAAATCGACAGATACCACCCACGGTGAAGGAGTGGTTGACGCAAATGTGTGACACTGTGAGGCTGGAAAAATGTATCTACCAGCACAGGGTAATGCAACAAAATTTGAAAAAATTCGGGCTGTATACTAAATGTAAGGTGCTTCAGCATAGTATGTATAGATATGGAATTCTGTACTGTTTCTTTTTTTTATCGATTTCTCAATAAAGTTCCTTTTGATTAAAGAAAAAGGCGAAGTTGGACTATGCAGTTAGGGGCCCCAGTAGCTTCATGCAATTGCCATACCTTTAGGCCATTTTTGGCATGCCTGAAGCCTGACCGAAAAACTCCCATATTGTTAGCATTGGTTAGTTGCTGCCCGTAGCCGCAGTGATTGAGTTCAGCAGTACTATGACAGGGGGAGGAAGAGTGCTCGCTCCCGTGATGCTGGAGGTGAGTGCTCAATGTTAGACAATCAATTCAAATGAGATAGCTGTAATGCACCTGAATGCCTGAAAATGTCCTGCTGAGAAAGTTTGAAGTTGTGTTAGTGGCCATACTATAAACCAGGGGCGGACTGACCATTGAAGCTCTCGGGCACTGCCCGAGGGCCCCATGCCACTAGGAGGCCCCATCAGGGTTGCCAGGTTCAATAAAACCAGGGACAGTATGTCAAAATCTGTGTTTTTTATTACATCTGTCCCTGATATGTCTGAAACCGACATGCTTTTGATGTGAAAATCCAGAGATTTTAGCTGCCCTGCCTCCTGGCGTGGTGGCCATCTGTAAGCCCGGGGGCCCCATAATCTCCTATTGCCCGGGGGCCCCATGAGTTGTCAGTCTGCCCCTGCTATTAACCCCCCAACAGTGGTGGTCAGTAATTGTGCTGTTAATCCCACATCCTGCACTGGTACCTGTGAGTAGTGCCAGTTAAAACCCTCCCCTCTATTGGTTAGGAGCAGTGTTTTTTAATACATACCTGTTGCATTGGTGGTCAAGCATAGGTGTACGCAGCCCATTGCATTAAGGTGTGCACCCCAAAGCTCAAACACACATGCCTTTCTCTGCAGCCTCAGCTGCACAGGACAGGGAAGGGAATGAATGGGAAGTGCTCTGTGCTGAGTGGCTTTCTATTCATTCACAACTTGAAGCATAGTAAACACAGTTTACTATTTTTCAGTTATGAAAGAACACAGTGAGTGTGTTCATTTAGAAAATGAAGGCATCAGTAAATTACATATTTAAAGTGGTTGTAAACCCTTACAACACACTTTATGTTACAGGTAAGCCTATATTAAGGCTCACCTGTAGCTACCCTGGATATCTCCTAAACTTGCACGGTTTAGGAGATACCCCCTGTGTCTGCATGTGCCGAAGTCATCAGCACATGTGCACTAAAGCAATGGCACGTTCAGTTAGACGTACCATTACTGTCAGGTCCCTCGTAGCCACCCCCGGCGGCCAACATCTCTCTGATTTCCGGGTATCACGGCTCCAGCGCTGTGATTGGCCGGAGCCACAATACCCGGAAGTCAGAGAGATGTTGGCCGCCGGGGGTGGCTACGAGGTCCGCTGCGGGGGCTTCGATCTGAGGTAAGTGATACATGCTATGCATATATGCTATGCAGTGCCGGCCCAAGACATTGTGCTGCCTGGGACCAAGAATGAAATGCTTCCCCCCCCCCCCAAAAAAAAATCACGTCATGGCTCTATACATGTATAAAGAGGAGCTGTCATGGCTCTATTCATGTGATAAAGACAAAATTGCTTAAGGAAAGCAACCAATGGTCGGACTTTATAGGCAACACAGACAGGAATAGCAAAAAATATATAATTTTATTACAAAGTAGTTACATAAAACAACATTAAAAAGAAAACCATACAAGATGTCAGGTATGTATGTTGCCTATAAATGTCCCCTGTGCGTCTACACGTTTTGCCATGAGGCTTCTTCAGGACAGACAAGAGAGTAAAATAGTCAAAGTGCTGCCTGGTACCCATGGTACCACCCGGTCCCATCATAGGGCCGGCCCTGATGCTATGCATACTATACAAAAAATAGTGAAGTCCCTGGCCTTCTTTCACTATCCTGTCGCTACGGAATTCACAGACTCTTAATAACTTAATATTAAAAAAAATAATGTTACCATTAAAATTATCACAAATATAAAATTCAGCAGCCGCTTTAAAAGCAATAATGCACATAAATAAAACAGAAATAGTAAAACCTGACCAATCTTTCTTATAATAGTTCATAAGAGGTATGGAAGATAAAAGATGTGTCAGAGTCCAGGTAAACCCACAGGTGCTTCTAGACTCTTCACTGCAAATAGCTTCCACCGTGTGTCACACACCTCCTTTCGGGTTTATACTCACCAAAAGTTTGAGTTTAGCAGGCACTGACAAAACAGTGTATTCAATCGTCTCCGATATCCAAACTGAAATGGATCCCCAAGAAAGGCTCTCTCAATATCATCAGATGTCCTCAGGTTTAAGAAGTGAAATCCCGTTTCTAGACACTGTTTTGTCAGTGCCTGCTAAACTCAACCTTTTGGTGAGTATAAAAGGGGGTGTGTGACACACGGTGGAAGCTATTTGCAGTGAAGAGCAGCTCGTAGTCTAGAAGCACCTGTGGGTTTACCTGGAATCTGACACATCTTTTATCTTCCATACCTCTTATATACTATTATAAGAAAGATTGGTGACGTTTAGAGGAGTGACAATTAGTGCTGCTTTAGTAATTTACAGGACTTTTAAGGCCCCTTTCACACGTGCGGACCGTATGTCCGCTTTTTCATCCATCCGTTTGCGGATGAAAAAGGAACATACATTGGCCCCTATGAGATCGCGGATGTCAGCGGATGAACATCCGCTGACACCCGATCTCGCCCGCCTCGATCAGATTTTGCAGACGGAAGAAAACCCTATTTTTCCTTCAGTTTGCGGATCGGATCAGATGAACACGGACATACGGTCCGTGTTCATCGGATCCCCCCTATAGGGGAGAGCGGAGAAAAGACAGGGCGGTCCCTGCACAGTGTGCGGGGACCGCCCTGTCATCCGCCAGCTCAGCAGGGATCAACAGAGCGATCCCCGCTGAGCAAACGGAGCATACGGAGGTGGATCATTACTGATCCGCCCCGTGTGAAAAGGGCCTAAGACTTGTTGTTTTACTAATTTTTTTTTTTTTTCAGGGTTTACAACCACTTTAATAGCCCCTTCCCTGCTCTTCATTCTGAAACATCCCCCAGAATAGCAGGAGGGAGATGAGAGCAGGAAAACCAGCAGCACTGTGGAGCGGGGGAGGAGGGTGGCAAGACAGGGTGAAGCCTGGGCAGTAGGGGGAATCGGCACTGCACATAGTGATTGGGATGTGCCCAGGAACACTTGGCACACCCCCTGCGCACGCCTATGTGGTCAAGGTAGTATTTTTTACACTCTCTGCCCATGCATTGGTGATCGGTTGAAGTATTTTTAAACCCCTCACCCTGTTTTCCTGCATTGGTGGTCAGTGCAGTATTTTTCCTAACCCGCAAACCCCCTTCCCACATTTGTGATCAATGCCAGTGTTATTTAACCCTCCTGCACTGGTGATCACTGGCAATATTTTTTTAAATCCTCCCCACATTGGTGGTCAGTGCACTGTTTTTTTACTCTCTTGTTACTGAGGAGCAGACCCCTCCATGTAGCACGCAGCAAGTGACCTAGGTCCACATGTCACATGGGCTCCAGATATTCAGTGGACTATTAGGGCCTATCCTGTAACCATGAGCCCTCTCGCAGGAAGTGTTCCCAACCATTATAGGTTGTTGCTATCAGTGATCGGGGCAATGGTTTACAACCTGAAATTCAAGCACATGCTGCAGAGAGAGAGAGAGAGAGCTACAGTATGCGTAGGTAGTGAACTGATAATGGGCACAGCAGCTATGCCCTAATCAGCCCTGTTCTGTAGCAGGCTTCCCGGTGAAGTGTTTGTTGATTTAGTTGCAGTCTTTTCTCCCTTTTTATACAGCCAGGACTTTATTTGTATACTGCCAGGTGGGGGTCAGTCTGCCAGACCGCGCTGAGTGTTTTAATGCTGGGTGCTGCAAAGCAACTCAGTGCAAAGAACCCTGCTGCAGCTCTTTAAAGTCAGCAGGTGCCCAACAGGTGATGGACCCAGCCTAGGACATGACAGGCTGCACACTGGGATCAGGTAGTCTGAGTGTTGGGCACCACAACACTTGAGGGTACTGCATGGCACATGAGCTTCATTGTGCATCCTATCGTCTAGGTTCTTCCTTTGCAGAAAATAAAGTGACAGCTGGTCAAAGAAACTTGAGCTTGTGAGAAGTCAAACAGACTGGTGTCTACAAGTAAAGATCAGTTACTTGCTTGCAGAAATCACATGTCCAATCTTAATGAAAAGATTTGCAATATAAAGGCAGTAATTTTCCTTCTCATTAACATGAAAAGGAGTTGAATAGAAATGATCTTACACAAGCTACTTGTGTAACCAAGTTATTTGCATGTCACAGATTGCCCCCAGCAGAGTTTGAGTTTACAGGCAACATACAGGTTAGGAAACCTGTTTTATCTGTTTAGAAGTAATCAGCTTTGAAAAGTAGAAATATAGGATTAATTGTAATAAAAGAAAATGCATACATTTAACTCACAAAGGGTAATATGCATTTTGTAATGTAAATATTGGTGCATTTTCTATGTGTTGTTGTGCCATGTGCATCAAATGAAGTTAAAAGTGATATGCAACAGTTTCTAATTGATGCGCCAAAACAATCAAGCACTTGCACCAATGTTCTATGTTAAAATGTTTTTAAATGATACAGCATTACCACAGTGGTATGATACTGTAGTGAAGAGGGAGCTCTGGTAAGGTGAGTATAAAGCAAAACTTAATACACACCTCTCCTCCAGAAAGCTCCCTTGTCTGTGCCAACATCTTCTCCCTGGCTTCTTCCAGGTTTAGGGTCTGGTGGAGTTAGGATGAGTTTACTCCTATTCATGCACACTGTAACAAACTATTTTGGGTACTGAGGCCTGCTGAGAATGTACACTATAATGTTTGTTATTTTTTTTAGCCTACAAATCATATTGCGTATGTTGGCCTTTGCCTCCGCAGCTAGCACTGCTCAAATAACTCCTATAAATATTCTGAATAGGTGATGGCTATTGGTTTGTGAAGTTGAGTGATTCAAAGTATAAACATTTATCCAGATCAAACTTCTTTATTTAATACGATTCTAAATTTGTAAATAATAATAATAGTTTCATTGGAAGTACAACAGCAAGTAATGCAAAGTTGCTTTATAGTTAGAACTATATATATGAATTGTACCTTTCTATGCAGCAAGTGGTGCTGCAGTATCATAGTTCTATCTAGGATATGATGTAATGGGAGGAAGTATTGTTTGTGTTCAGTTCCTGTTCATGTCTGATAAAGACATGTTCTGCAATCCTCCATGAAAGGAAAGCGTATTGCTGTATATAAGAAGCTTCCAGCACATTATTTCAATACTCTGCACAACAGGTTATGGGCCCAGCGCACCCAATCATCCAGCAACACACAGGCACTGGAAAGAGAACTCTGCAACTCAGTGAGTACAGTGAATACTGTATACAAGCTGTTGAAAGATGGCAAGCAGTTCAGATGTGAAGTTTGCAATTGCAAAGCCGAACAATGCCAATTACCAGCAGTAAGAGTTTAAACTAGAAATGTTTCTCAGAAAGAATGACTTGCTGCAAGTGCTGAATAAAGACAGACCCACAAACAGTAAGAAGGAGGAATAGGACAGGAAAGACAGATAGTCAAAAGCAACTATAAGCTTACTAGTGGAAGTTGACCAGCTTATCCACATAGGAACAGAAAATGGCCAAAGGTATGTGGACTTCATTACAAAAATTGCATGAGCTTTCAAGCCTCAACAATAAGCTATTTCTACTAATGTCGCATACACTTGATCAGAAATTCCGACAAGAAAACCGTGAATTTTTTCTGACAGAATGTTGGCTCAAACCTGTGTTGCATACACACGGTGTCAGGGAATTGGTAAGACCAGACACTGTGGACTGCACAGAGAGAACTAAAATGTAAGTGACTATAACGTTTATTAAGATTAGTCATATACAATACACCAACACCTCCAAAACCAAACAGTGACAATAAGTCCAAACAGTGACCCACAAATAACAATACACAGTAGATAGGGAAAACCGTAATCATAAACGTAAGCCAGTTCAGGGTCATATACAGCAGATCAGCAGATGGACAAGGGATGTTCCAGAAACATAAACGTTTAGCCATGCAAAGGTCATACACAGGGAGATCAGCAGATGGGTTAGGAACACAGGACAGGGAGAGGATGGACGGATCAGACGGCAAGGCAGGGATGCAAGGTAACAGGAGGGACAGGTCCAGGATAGGCTCAGGATCAGGTTCAGATAGCAGGATCACAGGTCAGGGCATGAGGACAATACCAAGGCAAGCATGTGAGGGCTAGCTGGGTATTTATGTGTAGGTCTGTAATTGGGCTTAATGAAAAGAAGAGGAAAATGCAAATATCCTCACATGCAGTGTACATGTGGATATTTAGTAGATGAAAAAGATGTGCCACGTCCTGTAAGTATGAATAGAGAAATAACTGGGGGCGAGTTGATTGGACTTTTCAGGCACTATTAGCTGGTCAAAGTATAGTCATACAAAGAGTAAGTTCTCTAAAATATTAAAAATTTATTAAGACATAGAAAGTATTTATACTTTCTATGTCTTAATAAATTTGTAATATTTTAGAGAACTTACTCTTTGTATGACTATACTTTGACCAGCTAATAATGCCTGAAAAGTCCAATCAACTCGCCCCCAGTTATTTCTCTATTTGTAATTGGGCTTAGGTGACACCTGACCGCAGGAGGTACTGTCTGCTCCACACTGCCGGCATACACCCGCTGGTGGACACTGGTACTATGGCCCAAGGATCCAACAGTGCCACCAGTAGGTGAGTCCTCTCACTACAGATCCTAAGAGTCAGAGGACACCCGCTATCGGACACCGGTTACTTCGATACATGGGACTGACAGCGCCACCAACAGGAGAACCCTTTCCTGACAGTACCCCTCAAAGGAGCGGCCTCTGGATGCTCCAAGTAATTGTAATTGAACATCCGGGCAGACAGCAGACTCATCTGGGCAGACAGCAGGCTCATCCGGGCGGACAGCGGGCTTCAGGTCATTGAGCTGAGCAGCGGGCTTCGGGTCATCAAGCTGGGCAGCGGGCTCTGTAACGGCAGGCTGGATGACAGGCACTCAGCAAGAAGAGTAACGGCCCAGTGGCCTGGGTAACGGGCCCTGATTCAGCAAGCTGGACACCGGGGACTGGTCCAGCAAGCCGGATAATGGACACTGGCTTAACAGGCCGGGTGATGGGCAATGGTTTAGCAGACTGGGCAACGAAACTTCAGGCTGAGACATGGGCACCGAAACCGCAGACAGAGACATGGGCACCGAAACATCAGGTGGGGACCCGGGCACCGAAAAACATCAGGCGGAGACACCAGAACATCAGGCTGGGACACTGAACCATCAGGCAGGCACCGAGACTTCAGACTGGAAGGCAGGCACCGAGACTTCAGACTTCAGACAAAGGAAACTGAAGACACATAACCTATAATCACACATATAGTTTGGACTTCATGGACTCTTTTTTCAACCTCACCTACTATTATGGAGGGGCACCTTTATAGTAAGCGGCAAGCCACAAGGCTGGTGCATATCCCAAGCTTTAACCACTTGCTTACTGGGCACTTAAACCACCTTCGTTCCCGGAGCAATTTTCAGCTTTCAGCACTCTCACACTTTGAATGTTAATTACTCAGTCATACAACATTGTATCCAAATGAATTTTTTGTCCTTTTTTTCATAGAAACAGAGCTTTCTTTTGGTGGTATTTGATCACCTCTGGACTTTTTATTTTTTGCGCTATAAATGAAAAAAGGCGGAAAATTTTGAAAAAAAATGTATTTTTCTTAGTTTATGCGATAAAATTTAGCAAAATATTAATTTTTCTTCATAAATTTTGGCCACAATTTATACTGCTACATGTCTTTGGTAAAAATAACCCAAATTAGTGGATATTATTTGCTCTTTGTGAAAGTTAGAGAGTCTACAAGCTATGGTGCAAATCATAAAAAAAATATCACACCTGTTGTACCGGTGCCTATCTCATTTCTTGGGGCCCTGAACACGCCAGGAAAGTACAAATACCCCCCAAATGACCCCTTTTTAGAAAGTAGACATTCCAAGGTATTTAGTAAGATGCATGATGAGGTTTTTGATGTTGTAATTTTTTCCCACAATTCTTTGCAAAATGAATATTTTTTTTATTTATTTTTTCCCCCTCACAAAATTGTCATTGTAATAGGTTATTTCTCTCACATGGCATGTGTATACCACAAATGACACCCAAAAATACATTCTGCTACTCCTCCTGAGTATGGCGATACCACATGTGTGAGACTTTTTTACAGCCTGACCACATACAGAGCCCCAATATGCAGGGAGCACCATCAGGTGTTCTAGGAGCATAAATTACACATCTAACTTGTTGACTACCTATTACACTTTTGAAGGCCCTGGAGCACCTGGACAATGGAAATGCCCACAAAGTGACCCCATTTTGGAAAGCTAACACCCCAACGTATAATCTATGAGGCATAATGAGTCTTTTGAACGATTCATTTTTTTCCAAACGTTTTTGGAAAATGTGGGAAAAAAATGAAAACACATTTTTTTTACGCAAAGTTGTCCATTTATAAGATATTGCCAACACATAGCCTGTACATAGCAAAAATTACACCCCAAAATACATTCTGCTACTCCCCCTGAGTATGGCGATACCACATGTGTGGGACTTTTTCACAGCCTGGCCACATACAGAGCCCCAATATGCAGGGAGCACCATCAGGTGTTCTAGGAGCATAAATTACACATCTAACTTGTTGACTACCTATTACACTTTTGAAGGCCCTGGAGCACCTGGACAATGGAAATGCCCACAAAGTGACCCCATTTTGGAAAGCTAACACCCCAACGTATAATCTATGAGGCATAATGAGTCTTTTGAACGATTCATTTTTTTCCAAACGTTTTTGGAAAATGTGGGAAAAAAATGAAAACGCATTTTTTTTACGCAAAGTTGTCCATTTATAAGATATTGCCAACACATAGCCTGTACATAGCAAAAATTACACCCCAAAATACATTCTGCTGCTCCTCCTGAGTATGGCGATACCACATGTGTGGGACTTTTTCACAGCCTGACCACATACAGAGGCCCAACATGCAAGGAAGACCAACCGGTGTTCTAGGGACACATAGCATACACATGACAAGAATTACACACCAAAATACATTATGCTAAGCAAAGGGTAAACAAAAAATGTACCTGTGGTTTTAGTAGCGCAGTTGTCCACGGGACGATAGCACTGGTCCAGGCAGCAGGCAGGGACTTGGTCAGCAAAAGAAAATGCAATTGTCCAGGCAACAGGCATGATGGCATAGGTCCTACAGGCAGCAGGCAGAAGTAGGGCCTCGTTCAGGACAGAATGGGGACAGGGGTAGAGGCTTCTCCCACCCAAATCTCTTTGAAGCCTCCGGGCAACCAGACCCTAATCTAGAATGAGAAAACAAAAAAAATAGTTTTCTTCATCCAGAAAAACAATTCTGGAGCCCCTCACATGTGAGACCCCTGTGCTTTGAATCCCACTAGTCCACTGGCAGGGTAAAAGATCAGTCCAAGAGGCAGGCAAAAAGAATGGTCAAACGGTCCAGGGTCAGTTCCAGATCAGGCAGAGGTATAAACAGAATCGGTAGGCATAAGCGTGGTCAAATAACAGTCCAGGGTCAGTTCCATATCAGGCAGAGGTATAAACAGAATCGGTAGGCAAAAGCGTGGTCAAATAACAGTCCAGGGTCAGTTCCATATCAGGCAGAGGTATAAACAAAATCGGTAGGCAGAATCGTGGTCAAATAACAAGCCAGGGTCAAATACAGAGCAAGCAGAGGCATAAGGGGTGTAAAGGTAAATGGCAGGAAGTGACTAATAATTTAGTAAGGAATGATAACGGCGGAAACAGCTGTCTATGCAGAGGCCTGGTTGGGAAGGGCATTGGGCACAATAAAAACGGGTGTCTCTTCTCACTCCATCTTTGGAGCACACCCGGCATTTTTTTGGGGAATTTCGGCCTGTTGGTCCGGGAGGGATTTTATCTGGGAAGTGGCGCTCGTAGAGTCGGCTTACCACATCGGATCGAATGGTTGCTGGTGGGTTGCTGGTGTATAAAAGGGCAGTGGTGATTTCCTCCTGGAAGTAAAGGTAGGATTTGGGTCTTGGAGTGGATTTTCGATATAATACGTACGTGTTGTATATGGCCAAATTGAATAAGTAAATTGAAACTTTTTTATACCACTGGTATGATCGTCTTGTGGAAAGGTAGGGCTCGATCATTTGATCATTGAAATCGACACCCCCCATGAACTTATTGTATTCGTGGATATATTTAGGTTTCTGGATTTGCCCATTCCTCCTTCTGATGGTAACGCATGTATTGTTGTGGATGGTAGAAAGCACGTACACATCCCTTTTGTCCCTCCATTTCACGGCCAGAACTTCCTCATTGCGTGCACTCGCCGTCTCCCCTTTTCTTAGCTTCTTGGTGACGAGGCTTTGAGGAAAGCCCTTCCGGTTCGACCGTACGGTGCCGCATGCGGGTGTCTTCTTTCTATACAGGTTTCGGAAAAGGGGCAAACTTGTGTAGAAATTGTCCACATACAAGTGGTAGCCTTTCTCCATGAGCGGGTTTAGGAGTTGCCAAACAATTTTCCCGCTGGTTCCTATGTAGTCTGGGCAATTAGGGGGGTGTAGCTGGCTGTCCTTTCCTTCATATATGTTGAAGGCATAGGTATATCCGGTGGCACGGTCACATAATTTGTAGAGCTTCACTCCATAGCGGGCCCTTTTGGAGGGCATAAATTGCTTTATGCCGAGCCTGCCAGAAAATTTGACAAGTGACTCGTCAACACAGATGTTTTGGTCCGGGGTAAACAACTGGGGGAAAATTTGGGAAAAATAATCTAGTAGTGGCCGAATCTTATAAAGTTTGTCAAAATTTGGGTCATCTCGGGGAGGGCACTGGGTATTGTCACTATAGTGTAGGAATCGCATTAACATTTGATATCTGGACCTGGGCATTTTTGAGGAAAAGACGGGCATGTGGTATATGGGGCGTTTTGACCAATATGAACGTACTTCGTTTTTGTGGTTTAGTCCCATACAGAATACGAGGCCCAAAATTTTTTTAAACTCTTCCACTGTAAGGGGTCTCCATTGGAAGGGACGGGCATAATAGGATGTGGGGTGACTGGAAATAAATTGTTGGGCATAGAGATTGGACTGGGAAACAATTGAGGAAAGCAAGTCCTCAGTAAAAATTAAACTGAAAAAATCTATTGGGGCAAAATTTTCTGTGTCCACTTGGACTCCTGGCTGGGCAGTGAAAGGGGGAATGTTGGCTTCTCCTGAATTAGGAGGAAGCCACAAGGGGTACTGAAGGGAATAGGGAAGGCTGGCATGGGACCTACTGGTACGTGACCTTGCTTGACGAGGTGTTGCGGTTCTGGTGGATGGCACAGCGGTGCTGGTGGATGGCACAGCAGTGCTGGTGGATGGCACAGCAGTGCTGGTGGATGGCACAGCAGTGCTGGTGGATGGCACTGCCTCCTTAGCAATACGCCTTCGTCTGGCGGGCGGACCCTCTTCCTCCTCTTCTTCCTCTTCTTCCTCTTTCTCCTCTTCTTCCTCTTCTTCCTCCTCTTCCTCATCTTCCCCCTCTTCCTCCTCTTCCTCATCTTCCCCCTCTTCCTCCTCTTCCTCCTCTTCCTCTTCACTGCTAACTATCGGCTCATAGTCAACATCAGATCCGGCGTCTGACCTTGCGGAGGAATCCGAATCGCAGAGCTCCCCGTTGCTCTCGTCGGCCGCAATAATTTCGTATGCCTCCGTAAGTGAAAAAGATCTTTTAGCCATGACAAAAGATGGCACGTGGCACTGATGACACTGACAGGTGGCACTGACGGCAAATGGGACTGGCAGATGGCACGGGCAGATGGCAGATGGCACTGATGGCAGGTAGCACTGATGGCAGGTGGCACTGATGGCAGGTGGCACTGATGGCACTGATGGCTGACGGCACTGATGGCACGGGCAGATGGCACGGGCAGATGGCACGGGCAGGTGGCACTGGCGGCAGGTGGCACTGGCGGCAGGTGGCACTGATGGCTGACGGCACTGATGGCACGGGCAGATGGCACGGGCAGGTGGCACGGGCAGGTGGCACTGGCGGCAGGTGGCACTGATGGCTGACGGCACTGATGGCACGGGCAGGTGGCACGGGCAGGTGGCACGGGCAGGTGGCACTGGCAGGTGGCACTTTTGGCAGATTGCACTTTTGGCAGATTGCACTTTTGGCAGGTGGCACTGATGGCAGGGGCAGGTGGCACTGATGGCAGGGGCAGGTGGCACTGATGGCAGGGGCAGGTGGCACTGATGGCAGGGGCAGGTGGCTCTGATAAATGCACTGGCTGGTGGCACTGGCTGATGGCACTGGAAGGTGGCACTGGAAGGTGGCACTGGAAGGTGGCACTGGCAGGGACTGTGGGTAGTGTTTGTGTCACTCACTGTTTTTTTTTTTGGACTGTAACGACTGTAACGACTGTAAAAGGCTTTCTCTCCTCACACGCGGTCTGTGTGTAAGGAGAGAAAGCCGGCGATGAGAGATGATCTCATTTGTTTACATTCGAGATCATCTCTCATTGGACGGCTAGATCGAATGCTGAATGGCCGCTGTGATTGGCCATTCAGCACGATCTGTGATTGGCTGTGTCCGAGGGACACGCCAACACAGTTTTCTGCAGAAGCGCGATCGCGGGGATGCGCTTCCAGCAGAGAAACGACAGGCCGTTTAAAAACGGCCACTTGGCACTTCAGGTCCGCGCTGCAGACGTATTTTTACTATAGCGCGGATCTGAAGTGGTTAAACATCTCATCCGAAAATGGAAATAGCATGACACAACTTCAAACCTACCAAAACATGGCTGTCCACCTAAACTGACAGGCCGAGCAAGTAGAGCATTCATCAGAGAAGCAGCCAAAATGCTCATGGTGACAGAAAACCACAGCTTAGGTGGGAGAATCTGTTCAGAGTCACCATGAGCGTGCCACACTTTTGAGATATTTATTTGTAAAAAAATTGGAAAACCATTTATCATTTTCCTTCCACTTCACAATTATGTGCCACTTTGGGTTGGTTTATCACATAAAATCCCAATAAAATACATTTACATTTTTTGTTGTAATATAACAAAATGTGGAACATTTCAAGGAATTAATACTATTTCAGGGCACTGTAGAAGCTATTATTAAAGTAAATGTAAAGCCAAACCATTTTAGATATAGTAGGAAATGGTTAAAACCTTCCATCTGTTTTTTTGTCATCTGTGTCCCGTTCAAAATATTTTCCTTTGTTTCCTATCCTGTAGACACAACAAGAAGTGTGGAAATATCTTCAAAGTGAGGAAAATATTCTCTTATGCCCTGTACACACGATCGGTTCGTCTGATGAAAACGGACCGTTTTCATCGGACGAACCGATCATGTGTGGGCCCCATCAGTTTTTTTAACCGATGGTGTGTAGGCAAGACTGATGAAAGTCAGCTTCATCGGATATCTGATGAAAAAAATCAATCGGTTCGTTTTCATCAAACGAACGGATCATGTGTACAGGGCATAAGTTGTCAATGGAACACGTGTTACCACTTGAAGATATCCCATCTATTTCTGTTTTATTCAGTTTTTTCATAAATTTTTGTACACAGGGTTCAATTGATCCATACATATATGCTGACCTTGACTCTGTGAGCCACCTTTGCCTGCCTCTGCCATGCGACCCGCTCTACCAGCTCCCAAACGGGACTTGCCTGAGATAACCCTGACTTACAGTTGGCTTTTTTGGTTCCTGTGATAATTTAGTGCCTTTGGTGGGTATGTGATTATCCTGTTTTGCTTTCATTATTTATAGGAATTGGGGAATGCTTTTCCTTACTATATTATCTATCTATTTATTTATTTTCAGTGACATGATCTCTCTACAGTTATGTATTTGGATTTCACCATCTCCTGAAGTAGTGAACATTGTTTGTGAACTGCATCGAGATCATTGTCAGTACTTGATTGTTTAGAAATGATTTGTGTTCTATAGTGTCATAGACATGAATGTTTATATGTTTTATTTTTTCATTACATGGCTACTTGTACTTTGCATCGTAGTTTTTAACTTTTATAAGCAGTCAAAGATGTGATATTTTACATAATGTGGTAATAATATTTAGAGGGGAAACTCAACCAGAGTCCCAATGGCATCATATGTCTTTAAACATTTTCTGTGTTGGGGACTCAGCCTACATCTTGGTACCCTGGCTATTTATTATTCTTAAATCTACCATTAAGCCTGATTGGTTGAAATTCATCAGTGAGGGTGGTTCTAGGGTGGTGACTGCCATTGCCCTGCTTGTGAATGATTTATACAATAAATGAAGACTTTTGTGATACTGTATATACAATGTGCATCATCTTTTCTCTTTGCAACAATAGAGGTAGTTAAAATACAACTAAAGACTCCTAAATAAAAGTCTAAACAGGTAGCAAATCCAGTAACTACAGGGAGTGCAGAATTATTAGGCAAATGAGTATTTTGACCACATCATCCTCTTTATGCATGTTGTCTTACTCCAAGCTGTATAGGCTCGAAAGCCTACTACCAATTAAGCATATTAGGTGATGTGCATCTCTGTAATGAGAAGGGGTGTGGTCTAATGACATCAACACCCTATATCAGGTGTGCATAATTATTAGGCAACTTCTTTTCCTTTGGCAAAATGGGCCAAAAGAAGGACTTGACAGGCTCAGAAAAGTCAAAAATAGTGAGATATCTTGCAGAGGGATGCAACACTCTTAAAATTGCAAAGCTTCTGAAGCGTGATCATCGAACAATCAAGCGTTTCATTCAAAATAGTCAACAGGGTCGCAAGAAGCGTGTGGAAAAACCAAGGCGCAAAATAACTGCCCATGAACTGAGAAAAGTCAAGCGTGCAGCTGCCAAGATGCCACTTGCCACCAGTTTGGCCATATTTCAGAGCTGCAACATCACTGGAGTGCCCAAAAGCACAAGGTGTGCAATACTCAGAGACATGGCCAAGGTAAGAAAGGCTGAAAGACGACCACCACTGAACAAGACACACAAGCTGAAACGTCAAGACTGGGCCAAGAAATATCTCAAGACTGATTTTTCTAAGGTTTTATGGACTGATGAAATGAGAGTGAGTCTTGATGGGCCAGATGGATGGGCCCGTGGCTGGATTGGTAAAGGGCAGAGAGCTCCAGTCCGACTCAGACGCCAGCAAGGTGGAGGTGGAGTACTGGTTTGGGCTGGTATCATCAAAGATGAGCTTGTGGGGCCTTTTCGGGTTGAGGATGGAGTCAAGCTCAACTCCCAGTCCTACTGCCAGTTTCTGGAAGACACCTTCTTCAAGCAGTGGTACAGGAAGAAGTCTGCATCCTTCAAGAAAACCATGATTTTCATGCAGGACAATGCTCCATCACACGCGTCCAAGTACTCCACAGCATGGCTGGCAAGAAAGGGTATAAAAGAAGAAAAACTAATGACATGGCCTCCTTGTTCACCTGATCTGAACCCCATTGAGAACCTGTGGTCCATCATCAAATGTGAGATTTACAAGGAGGGAAAACAGTACACCTCTCTGAACAGTGTCTGGGAGGCTGCGGTTGCTGCTGCACGCAATGTTGATGGTGAACAGATCAAAACACTGACAGAATCCATGGATGGCAGGCTTTTGAGTGTCATTGCAAAGAAAGGTGGCTATATTGGTCACTGATTTGTTTTTGTTTTGTTTTTGAATGTCAGAAATGTATATTTGTGAATGTTGAGATGTTATATTGGTTTCACTGGTAAAAATAAATAATTGAAATGGGTATATATTTATTTTTTGTTAAGTTGCCTAATAATTATGCACAGTAATAGTCACCTGCACACACAGATATCCCCCTAAAATAGCTAAAACTAAAAACAAACTAAAAACTACTTCCAAAAATATTCAGCTTTGATATTAATGAGTTTTTTGGGTTCATTGAGAACATGGTTGTTGTTCAATAATAAAATTAATCCTCAAAAATACAACTTGCCTAATAATTCTGCACTCCCTGTATATGATGAACAAGCCCAATAAGCAAAAAAAACTTCCTTTATCTTCCCTGACAGAGTCAAATTCGTGTTGTCTCACACGCTATTCCTCCCAGACACTGCAGCTCACAGTAAGAGGGTTTTAGCAACAGATGCAATGTTGGAAAACTGCTAGGTGTGGCTAGGTGCTAACATACAAGTTACAGGCTGTGAATCAGCAGTGACAATGTTGATAGATATGCCCCCTGAAACATGTTTTTGTCATCTCATTATACAGTAGTGCAAACAAGCAGAGTCTTTACAAAAGTGGCAACTCTGCATTGAATTCAGCAGCAGTGCAGCATTGTTGCCATGCCATCACAGGAACCTGCATTCAATTAAACACTTCCATATCTACTTTAATGCCTGCAATATATTACAAAAAAAAATATTCTATTATATGTGTCAAAGAAAATCCAAAAATAACAAAAAGGCTTCCAGCATCCGTTTTCATCGGACGAACGGATCGTGTGTGGGCCCCATCGTTTTTTTTTTCCCCATCGGTGAAAAAACTTAGAACCTGTTTTAAAATTATCTGATGGTCAAAAAACGGATAGAAAAAAAACCGATCGTCTGTGGGCAAGTCCATCGGTTAAAAATCCACGCATGCTCAGAATCAAGTCGACGCATGCTCGGAAGCATTGAACTTCATTTTTCTCAGCACAACGTAGTGTTTTACGTCACCGCGTTCTGACACAAACGGATTTTTTACTGATGGTGTGTAGAAAAGAAATGAAAGTGAGCTTCATCGGATATCTGATAAAAAAATCCATCGGTCCGTTTTCATCGGATGAACCGATCGTATGTACGTGGCATTAGGATATAATTCAAGCAAACAATTTGCTAATACTTTCATACATTTACTATGTGCCAGACATTACCCACAACATGTAAATACACACAAATATGACAAATATTGTGGTAGGTTCCATGATGGCCTAAAAGTAGACAGCCATCTGTAGGACTACATACAAACTGAAGGTAAATCCATGAAAGAGATGACAAACAATCTCCAATAGGTAATGAAAGGAAACGTGTAAACATTTTAGCCTTTAAAGAATGTAATACTATTTTATTGTATTTATGAGGCTTGATTTAATTTAACACAGACCATTCCATAACATAAAGTAAGTTGAGATCCACTAACAAAAACTTACCGGAAGGAGCATTGCTGCATAAGCTTTTGCTGATGAGTTGTTTGGGAACTTGAAGTGCATCATGAAGGTGAAAACCTAAAATTAAATATATAAGAAAAGTGTAAGATTACAATCACGGTTCTATAGTTGGCTTTTTGTAGAAACAGATGTATCTTGAAATGCAGGCAACATTTTTTTAGTTTCTGCCGGCTGTTTTAAATTGTGTTTTGCTGTATCGTTTTTTTTGCGCTATTCAATAAACGACTCAGCGTTTTAAAAGTTGATGCACTATTGCTGCCTTTTTTAAATTTACATTGCCTGTGGACCTGCGGACTTGCCCACTCTGGAGAGAGTGTTATTCTTATCCTTTCATTTGGTCCTTCTGGAAATAATGAAGAGGAGATCGGGAGGAGTCTAGCAGTGATTCTGACATCGGGCTGATCCTTTCAACCCTGCAGGGGTATACCTGCAAAAGCGCTTATGACCTTACAATCAGAGGTCCAACATTTCTGGTAAGGGTCCCCCCTTTCACTTATGTGTGCGCATGAGGAAGCATCCATTGAGGTGGTGGCGGACAACTGTTCCTGTATCTTCCACTTCCTTCCATCTCTCTCTGTGGGACTGGATTCCTGATACTATTTCTTTTGGACACTGTTGATTTTGTTTCCTTCACTTGTATTGTTCCCATATATTCACCTACTTGGATTTTTTGATTATTATATGGACATTTGTCTATGTTAAATATACTTTTTGAGATATAATTTTTATGCACTTATACGTTTATCATTCACTTTTCAGGTTGCAATTTTATTAATTGATTTATGTATATTTAGATGTATACTCTTAGCGCAACTTTATTATTTTACGTTTTGTCACATGATTATCACATGTTTTTGTGTTGCAGCTTACCTTCTTTTTTCAATATTTATTCATCACTTATACCACTAGCGCTGTTTTACCCCCCTTCTTTTTTTCACTAAACAAGTTAACAAACCATACGTAACCAATATTTACAATTATTGTGTCTTTGGCTGTTTTGAAGTGTTAGGCCCTGTACACACGGTCAGTCAAAACCGATGGAAACGGACTGAAGGTCCGTTTCATCGGTCTAAACCGATGGTGCGTGGGCCCCATCGGTCCATTATCCTTCGGTCGAAAAATTTAGAACTTGCTTTAAAATTCAACCGATGGACTCCTGGTTAGTATGCAAAAGCATCGGTTAAAAGCCTGTGCATGCTCAGAATCAAGTCGACGCATGCTTGGAAGCATTGAACTTCATTTTTCTCAGCACGTCGTTGTGTTTTACGTCACCGCGTTGGACTCGGTCGTTTTTTTAACTGATGGTGTGTAGGCACCGTTCTCATCGGATGGACTGATCGTGTGTACAGGGCTTTAATCCTTTTGCAATAATGAGCACGAACTGTAGAAAAGTTGGTCAATACAAAAATAAACATGAACCAAAGTCAACCTTTCCTCTTCAAAAATTGTATTTAACCTTCAATCTCAAAAAATCCCAGATTATCTGGAAAATGAGAAGGCCCTCTGCATAGACCCTAAACAGTACTTTATTGTACTGAAATAGCAAAAAATAAACCATATGTTAAGCACAGTCTACTGTGATGCCCAGTATACTAAATGTAACTTTGGTTTGCATTCCTATCCATAACACTTTGTATACATTTAAAGCGTAGCTTCAGCTCAAACATTTCTTTTTGATTTGGATATTTTTCTATATCAGGATTAGAGATAGGAAGGCCTGTAAAAAAATCCAAATTATTGGGAAAAAAAATAGGGTTATTTTTCCCTGTTTTTTTCAAAGCTGTCTTTGTTTTTCTTTCTGTAAAAATGTGGGGGAAAAAAAGAAAGAAAGAAGTGTGGAATATGTTATGATATGGTATTCAATAATATAATAAGAAGACCTTAAAGGGGTTGTAAAGGTTTGTCTTTTATTTTCTAAATAGGTTCCTTTAATCTAGTGCATTGTTGGTTCACTTACCTATTTCTTCGATTTCCCTTCTAAATGTTTTTTTTTCTTTGTTTGAATTTCTCACTTCCTGTTTCTCCTCAGTAAGCTTTCCACCATCATGCGAGCGGTGGAAAGTCATTTAGAACAGCTTACAGAACACCTTACTGAGGAGGAACAGGAAGTTCATTCAATGGGTAGGAGCGCATTAGGAGCGGTGAGTTCACTGCTCCTAATGCGCTCCAAAGAAGCTGCTAGCAGGACTTTTTCTGACGCCCTGCCAGCGCATCGCTCCAGTGTGAAAGCCCTCGGGCTTTCACATTGGAGTGAATAGAGCAGCAGTTTAAGGGCGGATTGCAGGTGCTATTTTTAACGCTATAGTGCCTGAAAAAAACCCTCAGTGTGAAAGGGGTCTTAGAACTCCTTCTCAATGTGCTCTGTTGCCAGCACTGAAGAGCAAATACACTTTTTTCTAATGGATGTTGTATCTTGCTTCAGAATGAGGTTGTAAGGACAACCAAAGAAAGCTGTAGTGCTAGACTAGTGATGGCCATACACATACCAGGAATCTTGTTCAGCATGATGGCTGTTTAGAATCATAACTTTCAGAAACAAATTTACATAAAAAGGTTGATTCAATCAATATGTTTTCCTTTGCTGTGTTAAAGGGTTTTATTTGAAAGAAAGATAATTACAAAAATGGAATCTATGACCAGCCAATCATTTATTGCTGCATACTGTACATGGTTAGTATAAAGCCTTGGACGCATGCACTTCAGCTTGTATAAAATCGAACTAATGTATAAAAGTCACTTTATAAAATGGCTTTAGTAAGCTTTCAAGAAGCACAACTTCCCTTGTACTTTTGACCTGTTTGAATGTAAGCACTACAGTTCTTGTAGGCCACAGCACTATGGCTGTGTTTCAACTTCCCACTCCTGAAGGCCACTTATATCGCCGTAGCTGTACGGCGGGCACTTTAAGAAGTATTGGGGACGTGATGGCCGCCGGGCATATGCGATCGCTCCTGACAGAGCAAGAACGGGGATTTGTGTGTGTAAACACAGAGATTCACGTTCTGTCGGGGTGAGGAGAGAGGTGGTATGTTCCTAGAATATAGGAACACTGATCGGTCTCCTTCCTCCTCAAGTCAGTCCCATCCCCCCACAGTTAGGACACACACTGAGGGAACACATTTAACCCTTTGATCTTCGCTATTCTCTGTGGGTAGTCACTGCTGTGTCACACATTTCACAGATCCTGCCTCCTGAACTAAAGAGGTACTGAGAATAGGAGTTTCAGGAGTCAGAGTAAGTACATCTTCTGCAAGCAAAACGGCACCATGGGATATTTAATACTTAAAATCAAAATTAAACAGTAGAGGAGAAGCTGCAAAGCATACAGGAAACCCAGGAAGTTGTAGAAAAAGATTGGCAGAACTCACAAATAAGATTTTTAAAGTAAGCTTATAATGAATGGTGAAAATTAACTATTGTTTTGTATTGCTATTACAACGCAGATGCAATAAAATTAAAGTGAATGCTGTGACTACAGAACTCCTTTAAGTAATTGATATAATGTTTGTTAACGCCCTAAATTATTTAACCTTGTTTGAATGCAAAATGTAACCCCTCCCTTGCTGGCACAGCAATGAATGATCCAAACTTTGCTATTTGCAGAGCTCCAAGAAGCTAGTTAATAGGATTGGTTAGGTTAGCTCATCCCTAAGCAGATTTTTTTCTGAGTGCTCCTTTTATTTATGTATTGGACTGACCCTTTTCTAAATATATCATATGGGATGAAAACTGTTACCATGGGGACAGCACAGACCCAGGATGTTACATACTGGGTGTTCCATCACTGCAGCATCATGGAGCCTCAGCAGTTTCATCCTAATTAGCGAGCAGGACACTTGGCAGAGCTATACCGCAGAGTTGGCTGGATATACAGGAAAATCATTATATTCAACAACGTCTGCTGCATCTGCAACTGTAACCTCTCAAATATTTATATATTTTTTTTATATCTTTATGCTTTTGCTTATCGTGAGTAACTTTCTTTACTAGATATGGATTCTAGAGGTAAGGATGTTTAAGGCTGTGCAACTACCCCTAGAGAGTAAGACCGTTATTTATAGTCTATTGTGAATCTTTCACTAATAGCCATTTCTTATGACAGATGATCTTATAATGACTTCCGCATCTAATAAACATGACTTTCATTGACCCTTCCAAGTCATTATGCTGGCTGTAAATAATTCTATGATCTGGCAAAGGCTGGTGGTGGTGGTGGTGGTGAGGTTAATTTTGCAAATGCCCTTTGAGCTACTATTGAAAAATTAAAATGGACTCCAGTGCTGAACATACAGGGCCAGATTCACGTAGAATCACGGCGGCGTAACGTATCGTAGATACGTTACACCGCCGCAAGTTTTCATCGCAAGTGCCTGATTCACAAAGCACTTGCGATGAAAACTACGCCCGCGGCCTCCGGCGCAAGGCGGGCCAATTCAAATGGGCGTGTGCCATTTAAATTAGGCGCGCTCCCGCGCCGGACCGACTGCGCATGCTCCGTTTCGCAATTCCTGTCCTGCTTTGCGCACCATGACGTAATTTTTTCGAACGGCGACGCGTGTAGCGTAATTCCGTATTCCCGGACGGCTTATGCAAACAACGGTATTTTATAAATTTCGACGCGGGAACGACGGCCATACTTTAACATGTGTAAAGTTAAGGCACCCAAAACGATGACTAACTTTGCGACGGGAAACTAGACTAGCGGCGACGTAGCGAACGCGAAAAACCGTCGTGGATCGCCGTAACTGCTCATTTGCATACCCGACGCTGGTTTACGACGCAAACTCCCCCCAGCGGCGGCCGCGGTACTGCATCCTAAGATCCGACAGTGTAAAACAATTACACCTGTCGGATCTTAGGGATATCTATGCGTAACTGATTCTATGAATCAGACGCATAGATAGAAACAGAGATACGACGGCGTATCAGGAGATACGCCGTCGTATCTCTTTTGTGAATCTGGCCCACAGTGCCTTGAAAAAGTATTCATACCACTTGAAATTTTCCACATTTTGTCATGATACAACCAAACACATACATGTTTGTTTTTATGTTATAGACCAACACAAAGTGGCAAATAAAAGTGGAAGGAAAATGATAAATGGTTTTCAATTTATTTTACAAATAAATATCTAAAAAGTGTGGCGTGCATTTGTATTCAGCCCCCTTTACTCTGATACCCCTTGTAGAACCAATTGACTTCAGAAGTCACCTAATTAGTAAATATTAGTGTGTAATTTAATCTCAGAATAAATACAGTTGTTCTGTGAAGTACTCAGAGATTTGTTAGAGAACCTTAGTGAACAAACAGCATCATGAAGGCCATGGAACACACCAGACAGGTCAGGGATAAAGTTGTGGAGAAGTTTAAAGCAGGGTTAGGTTATAAAAACGTATCCCAAGCTTTGAACACCTCGTGGAGCACTCTCTTCAATCCATTATCAAAAAATGGATAGAGTATGGCACAACTACAAACCTACCAAGACAGGGCTGTCCACCTAAACTGACAGGCCGGGCAAGGAGATTATTAAGCAGAAAAGCAGCCAAGAGGCCCATGGTAACTCTGGAAGAGCTGCAGAGATCCACAGCTCAGATGGGAGAATCTGTCCACAGGACAACTCTTAAGCCCTGTCCACACGATCTTTTTTCCGATGAAAACAGACCGATGGACTGTTTTCATTGGACAAACCGATCGTGTGTGGGTCCCATCGGTTTGTTTTCCATCGGTGAAAAATAATAGAACACGTTTTTAATTTTTCCTATGGATCAAAAACCTATAGAAAAAAATGATCGTCTGTGTGGAAGTCCATCGGTCAAAAATCCACGCATGCTCAGAATCAAGTAGACGCACGCAAGCATTGAACTTCATTTTTCTTAGCACGTCCAGTGTTTTATGTCACCGCGTTTTGGCACGGCCGGATTTTTGACTGATGGTGTGTAGGCAAGACTGATGAAAGTCAGCTTCATTGGATATCCGAAGAAAAAATCCATCGGATTAGATTCCATCAGATATCCGATCGTGCGTACGAGGCTTCACTCATGCACTCCACAAATCTTGCCTTTATGGAAGAGTGGCAAGAAGAAATCAATTTTTGAAAGAAAGACATAAGAAGTCCCATTTGCAGTCTGTGAGAAGCCATGTGGGGGGACAGCAAACATGTTAAAGAAGGTGCTCTAGTCAGATGAGATCAAAATTTAACTTTTTGGCCTAAAAGCAAAATGCTATGTGTGACGGAAAACTAACACATTACATCACCCTGAACACAACATCCCCACCATGAAACATGGTGGTGGCAGCATCATATTGTAGGGATGTTTTTCTTCAGCAGGGACAGGGAAGCTGGTCAGAGTTAATGGAAAGATGGATGGAGCCAAATACAGTGCAACCTTAGCAGAAAACCTGTTAGGCCTTGTACACACGGTCGGACCAAACCGATGTGACTGGTCCATCGGACCGTTTTCATCAGTTCACCTCTGAAGTGGCCGTACCAAGCATGCGTCGACTTGATTCTGAGCATGTGCGGGTTTTGAACCGATGCTTTTCTGTACTAACCATCGGTTTGGTCCGATCGGGCAGCGGTCCATCGGTTCGGTTTTGAAGCATGTTTAAAAATTTTGGACCGAAGGAAAACAGACCGATGGCCTATACACACGGTCGGTTTGGTCCGATGAAAATTAACTTCGGTTCATTCTCATCGGACCAAACCAACCGTGTGTACGGGGCCTTAGAGTCTGCAAAAGACTTGAGACTGGGGCAGAGGTTCACCTTCCAGCAGGACAATGACCCCCTAAACATACAGCCAGAGCTACAATGGAAAGGTTTAGAGCAAAGCATATTCATGTGTTAGACTGGCCCAGTCAAAGTCCAAACCTAAATCCAATTGTGAATCTGTGAATCTGAATTAGCCATTTTCCCTCCCCGGTGTCATTTGACTCGTTAATGTTACAAGATCGCAGGTGTGAATGGGGAGCAGGTGTGTTAGATTTAGTGTTATCACTCTCACTCTCTCATACTGGTCAATGGTAGTTCAACAAGGCACCTCATGGCAAAGAACTCTCAAAGGAAATGAAAAAAATAATTGTTGCTCTACATAAAGATAGCATAGGCTACAAGAAGATTGGCAAGACCCTGAAACTGAGCTGCATAATGGTGGCCAAGACCATACAGCGGTTTAACAGGACAGGTTCAATTCAGAACAGGCCTTGCAAGGGTCGACCAATGAAGTTGAGTGCATGTGCTCAGAGTCATATACAGAGGTTGTTTTTGGGAAATAGACATATGAGTGTTGCCAGCGTTGCTGCAAAGATTGAAGGAGTGGGGGGGTCAGCCTCTCAGTGCTCAGACCATACGCTGCACACTGCATCAAATTGGTCTGCATGGTTGTCTTTCCAGAAGGAAGCCTCTTCTAAAGATGATACACAAGAAAGCCCGCTAACAGTTTGCTGAAGACAAGCAGACTAAGGACAAGGATTACTGGAACCATGTTCTGTGGTCTGATGAGACTAAAGTAAACTTATTTGGTTCAGATGGTGTCAAGCATGTGTGGTGGCAACCAGGTGAGTAGTACAAAATCAAGTGTGTCTTGCCTACAGTCGAGCATAGTGGTTGGAGTGTCTGGGGCTGCATGAGTGCTGCCGACACTGGGAAGAACAGTTCATTGAGGGAACCATGAATGCCAACATGTACTCTGACATACTGAAGCAGAGCATGATCCCCTCCCTTCAGAGACTGGGCTGCAGGGCAGTATGCCAACATACCGACCCCAAACATACGTCTAAGACGACCACTGCCTTTCTAAAGAAGCTGAGGGTAAAGGTGTTGGACTGGCCAAGCATGTCTCCAGACCTAAACCCTATTGAGCATCTGTGGGGCATCCTCAAATGGAAGGTGGAGGAGCACAAGGACTCTAACATCCACCAGCTCTGTGATGTCGTCATGGAGGAGTGGAAGAGGACTCCAGTGGCAACCCGTGATGCTCTGGTGAACTCCATGCCCATGAGGGGCGCTGGAGAATAATGGTGGCCACACAAAATATTGACACTTTGGGCCCAATTTGGACATTTTTACTTAGGGGTGTACTCACTTTTGTTGCCAGTGGTTTAGACATTAATGGCTGTGTGTTGAGTTATTTTGAGGGGACAGCAAATTTACACTGTTATACAAGCTGTATATGTACTACATTACATTGTATTATAAAACAAAGGAGTGCAGCGCTAATAGCGAATTGATAATAATGCATAAACAACAAATCAATAATGATCTAGAATGAGACAAACGGTGATAGTGCTGTACAAATGTGAATAATTGATGATAAACACTCTAATGAAATACACTTAAAAAAATAAAAAATAAAAAAATAAATGTTAGGAATAGAAAACGAAGGCAGTGTCCCATTCATGAAAAGTCAAAGTGAAGAAAGAAGAAGAACCAGAGAGCGTGTCTTCAAACACCCATAAGTGTGATTGCCTGCTTACCAGAAAAAACGCATGCGTATACCAGTCTCATCAAGCACAGGGATATGGGTCTCCCAAAAACCAATCAGGTCGGCAGCTAGTACATCCAGGGATAACTTGACATGTTCACACTGTTTGAACTTTAGGCCTCGTACACACGATAGGTTAACCAGTGGACAACGGTCTGAAGGACCGTTTTCATCAGTCCAAACCAATCGTGTGTAGGCCCCATAGGTTATTTAACCTTAGGTTAAAAAAATGAGAACTTGCTTTAAAATTTAACCTATGGATTGGTAACAGATAGGTCAAAACCGATCGTTAGTATGCAAAACCATTGGTTAAAAACCCGCGCTTGCTCAGAATCAAGTCGACGCATGCATGGAAGCATTGAACACATTGACACAATCGTTTTTTTAACTGATGGTGTGTACGCACGACGGGCCATCAGTCAGCTTCATAGGTTAACCTAGGACAACGGTCCCTCAGACCGTTGTCCTCTGGTTAACCTATCGTGTGTACGAGGCCTAAGTGCTAGCTGCTGTCTTTTATTGCTGTCAGCCTTAGGGATAATTTTTCTTTATATATTAGTTGTAGCAAAGTTGAATTTCTTCAGTGTTGTCACATAAAAAAATATAATAAAATATTTACAAAAATGTGTGGGGTGTACTCACTTTTGTGAGATACTTTTATATCGTGTGTGTATGTGTGTGTATATATATATATATATATATATATATATGTATATATAAAAATACAAACATAATTACATATCTGAGCGCAGATCCCCCCTTACATCAGGGTCCCCAGAGAGTCCCCCTCATTACATCAGGGTCCCCAGAGAAGCTCCTGCTCTAGCATTAAATATAAGCCTCCTAAAGTTTCTTACCTTCTCTAAATTCACAACATGTGAAGGGGGAGATGGGGCACTGGCAGCAGCCAGGTCCAGTGGCGTCTCCAGCTTTCATATTTAGGGGGGGCACATGGGGGGACAGGGAAAAAAGTAGGGGGGCCAACTATAAAATGCAATTATATATATATACAGTATATATATATATATATATTTATATATATATATATATATATATATATATATATATATATAAAATCTCCTGGGGCCCTTTACTATGATCCCACAACGGGCCCTTTTACATGTTCCGTCGTGAGCTCCCTTCCTACTATTTCTGGGGCCCCCCAGGGTGGCAGAAAACAAGAGATATATGTCACCAGCACACCAAGAAAATATAAGGGTCCAAAGCAGTGGGAGAACTTTCAGGGTTGCAAAGGTTGTCTTGCCACCGGGTCCTGGTGTTCTGCCACTGTGGGGTTCCCCAGCTGTCCTGTCCCTGCTATTGACAGCGCTGGTCTGGCGTCTGTCTCCTTGGCAGGGGCGGCAGTCTATTAGGACCTAGTGCTCGTGACATTATGGGTGCATGCAGGGGAAGGCTGGCACTATTGGTTATAGAGAGCCGAGCCCCCAGCTGGTCACCTAGCAGCAGTATTGCTGTATAACCTTCTCTGTTGACATGCTGATCGGCATGTGATCCAGGTGATGCTCCCAGTCAGATCTAATAAACACAATATTTATTAGCATCAAGAGTACAACCACATATATATATATATATAATCAAACGTATGTTCCGCAGCCATGTGGGCTCTATGCCTGTAAAGTGTGGGCTTTGATCAATAAAATCTCTGATATTTAACACTAGGATTTGACTAAGAGCATCACCTGGATTGCATCACGATCAGCATGTCAGAGAAGCGCCACTGCTGCTAAGCAACCTGCAGGGAGCTCAACTGTCTACAACCAATAGAGATGGGCTTGGGTGTGTTTGAAATCCCACATGCCCGATCCCGCCAGGAAGCCGACACTCCACAGCGCTAATCACAGGCAGTGAGACATTTCCTGATCTGTGCAGCTGCGGACCGGGAAATGTCTCACTGCCTGTGATTAGCGCTGTGCAGTGTGGGCTTCCTGGCAGGCTCTGGCATGTGGAATTTTGAACATGCCCAGCCCATCTCTAACAACAAATTGTGCTGGCCCTCCTGTACATCAGCCCCATAAAGTAACCAGCTCTGGGTTCCAATGTGCTGCCGCCGCTGCCATGGAGAAAGAGACCAGCGCTGTGAATAGCCGGGACAGGACAGTAACTCTGGTTGTTCCAGCACTGGTCCACACTGGGACGATTCCCCCATCCACCTATAATGTGTAGATGGGGGAATTGGATCATTTCTTTTTTTTTTTTATTCAACCTAATAGTTGAATGAAAACAAGTGATCAATGTATGGGCTGCCTAAGAGCTAAGACCAGCCATAGACAGTTTAAATCTCAGCTGGTTCAGCAGGAACTGGCTGAGATTTGAACCATTAATGAGCAGATTCTCTTATGATTATCACCAGTGGTTGCTGTATAGAATACAATTGCTGGGCAGGAGGGATATTCCCGTCAGCACTGTTTGTGTTGATGGGGGAATCATGCAAGTTTCTTTCCTGCAATCTGTGGATGTAGGAAAAAAAATTGCATTGTATATTACCTGCCTAACTGAAAGTGAAAGTGTAACAGAATGGCCCGTGACACCCAGAGACTTTTGAAGGATGGGGTTTACTCCTGTGCCAGCGTCACTATGCCCTTTTGGGCATAGGGTGACTAAGAAATGATAATTATAAATTACATGAGATGGGACATTACTGATAATTCATGTATTGCAGGATATCTTGAAATATTACAAGTTGTTAAAGTCTGACTCCGACAGGTCAATAGAGTGTTTTCATTCAATGGGGGGGGGACACATGCTTTTGAGGTGTTAATTGAGTCTGCTCCTAGACATTCCTTTGTGTGATGCTAATACTGTTTTGTGTCCATTGTGCTAATTAGGTCTGCTCCTAAGACCTGTTCATTGTGTATGCTAATGACACTGTTAAGATGTGGAATGTGACTTGTCAAGCTGTAGTAATTAACCCCTCTAAATGTGGAGCCAGACCATCTGGGTAATAAGTGGTAATTAACTCATCGGAATGTTATTATCTAAAAGAATGTGTATGAAGCCCCCCCATTGTGTGATGTGTGGGTGGAGTGTGTCTTTGTCCCTGTGATTAACTGTAACATGCTTGTACTGTATATAACAAAGCTAAGTTACCATTAAAGGATTCATTCATTCATTTTGGAGCCAGTACCAGAGCTTGTTTTGTCTCGTTTATTCTGGGAAATGAAATGGGTCGTGTCTGATGTCTGTCGGACTGTCGGATAACCTGTCGTGGGGCGATGGATTGGAATATCGTAAACGGTGGTGACCGTTACAGAAAGTAAATTGTGAATGTCTTGAAAGAACAGGAGAGGGGGAGGGAGACAGATGGTGGAGAGAAGGGATAGAGATAATGCAGTTCAGTGATTACAGTGTACTTTAGTCTGCAGTGCACACACATACCCACGGTCCAGGCTAGAATCTCAGGCATCATTCACACACATGCTGCTGATTTTCATATTTCCTGAACACACATCCCCTCTCTTCAGATACAGCACACCGAGATAGTGTGGGCGGGACTGAAAGGAGAAGGAGGAGGAGCTTTATTCCTCCCTGCTCGTATGTGAGGGGGGGGGGTGGCTAGACTCACTGGGCTGTAAAAGAGTGTCATAGACTGACACTTGGCTCAGCTTGCAGTCACCACTCTCGGAATTTACAGGCTGGTTCTCCTGTCCTAAGGACGGGAGAAATCAGTCTGTTTTTTCAGTAACTGAGATGAAAGCTTGGGCCCCCCTCCCCCACAGTGCTCATAGTCCTTTCTGCAACTCGCTCTTCTCCGTGCCAATGAGGATGCAGGGGAAGGAGCAGATCGGGCGGCTGTGGTTGTGTGAACGCTCGCATTATGCAGTGTCAGCGAGCAGAGGGAGGGGGGAGGAATGCCCCGCAGAGCTGACTGGGGATTTTTTTTTTTTTTTTTTTTTGGGGGGGGCACATGGTGGGGCACAGCATAATGTTGGGGGGGTCAGGGCCCCCTCTGGCCCCCCCCTAGAGACGCCTCTGGCCAGGTCTAAATGACAAGGTTCCACACTGGAAGGGAGCAGAGTTAGACAAACTGTGGTTGGTTGATAGCAACCAACCACTGAGGAGACAGTAATCTGGGAGGTGTGGCAGCAGCCAGCCCAGGACAGGACTGCAAGCCAGGAAAGTTCTGCTCCCAGCTAAATGCCAGGGGTGGAGTTACGTGGTTGGTTGCTAGACGCTGGGCAGTCCTAGCAACCAACCACCACTGGAATGTCAGTCAGTGGCGAGCAGGAATCAGGACTGCCACTGTGGGAGTAAGAGACTCGGGGCTATGGGTCCCAGATTTGGGGCTATAGCCCCAAAAGCCACCCCCTAGCAACACCACTGCTCCTTGGTATGTCCCACTCTTGCAAGCATTTATCCACAGTGATTTTATTGACTGTGCAGTGTGTGGCTGGGCTACTTGGGCCAAAAATATAAATGTGTTCAGGTTTATTTTGTTCAATCAACAACAGGAAAAAGTAGCATGCACTTATTGCAAGGAATGAAGCTGTGACTCAAAGCAATATTTTTGTAACAAAACTTGGTTTTCCAGAGGAGACGTTATATAAAGACTACATCTGTGTCTGTGTAGCTTGCTCAAATCTTACCATAAATAATCACATAATGTTTGTTTTCTTTGTATAATGAGTTTTGAAATTCTAGAGAAATGCTTAAATAATGGATTGCAATTTAATTTAAACACATTCGATTTTAGTCGGCTAAAATTATTTTAGTCGACTTAATATGACTAAAACTAAAACAATTGCAGATGACTAAAATGCGACTAAAACTAAAACGGCATTTTAGTTAAAATACTCTGACTAAAACAACATTTTCTGCCAAAATTAACACTGCTGTCCAGAAACGTCTTATAAGATAAAGTAAAAAAAATAGTATTTTTTTTTTATTTATAATAATCTAAACTCAACATAGCCAGTAGAATACATAGGTGAAAAAGCGACCAAATATTGAATGACAATTGGCAATACTATACAGAATAATGGAACCTATAGCAAATATAACAGCGTAAAGTGGAACCCAACGCGTTTCAAGATCATGTATATCTTCTTCAGGGGTGTAAGCTTTCAAGTTCAAGGTCTTTTCTGCAATATGAGAACAGTAAATATCACACAGTTGTATGTGATAGTAATGGTACACAAGTGAAATACACGAACATTACTGTATATATCCAAAACATATAAAAGGCCGTCAGAGATTATAAGCATAAAAGTGAATAGTGCTGCCACCACAGGATTTTGCCAGCAAAGAGATACCTCTAGAGACAATGGCACCTCTGCCATTAGGGTCACCCAGAAAAGAGGGAAGAGAAGAATGGCTGCTATCGGGTATTCCTGTAAAGCAGGGAAAGGCAATTGGTGGACCTCCAGCTGTTGCAAAACTACAAGTCCCAACATGCCTCTGCCTGTGGGTGTCAGGCTTGTGGCTGTCAGAGTCTTGCTATGCCTCATGGGACTTGTAGTTCTGCAACAGCTGGAGGTCCACTAATTGCAGATCCCTGCTGCAAAGGAACGAAGGGAAGGAATGATAGAGATTGAACTATATAGCCAAAGCTATATTAGATAAAGCATGTTTGCATCTAAATTCATCTTAAAGTGCAGCAGCATGCACAAAAATTAGGAAAAAATTTGTAATACCTATATACGATAAATACTGGATGGAATTCATAATACAGTTTAACCACTTGCTTACTTGGCACATATACCCCCTTCCTGCCCAGGCAAAATTTCAGCTTCCGGCACTGCGGCGCTTTAACTGACAATTGCGCGGTCGTGCGACGTGGCTCCCAAACAAAATTGACGTCCTTTTTTTCCCCACAAATAGAGCTTTCTTTTGGTGGTATTTGATCACCTTTTTTATTTTTTGTGCTATAAACAAAAAAGAGAGCGACAATTTTGAAAAAAAAACACAATATTTTTTACTTTTTGCTGTAATAAATATCCCAATTTAAAAAAAAAAACGTCAATTTTGACAGGATTCTCGGTCGTGTGTACAGGGCTTGAGAGCTGCATATTGAGTTCTATGACCTTTAATTTTTCCTCTAAGATAATTCAAGTTCAGTCTTTTAAAATGTAACATGATTCAATTTTCATGCTTGGCAGTACATAAAACTGGTGTAACAACGTCTGTTGTGCCACTCATTACTTTAATGCATTTATTGAGCATTGTTCTTCCCTGTTCCCCTCATGCAGTTCTATACAACATTGAAAAAATGACATAAAAGTGGGGCAGAAGAAAGAAGAACAGTTATTTAGGAAGATGCTTAGTGTATATTTTTGCATCTGTTTCCTACTGCAGTAGTTATTATTAGAATCAATTTTACGAAAGGAGTTGCTTAGCTATGAAATTTCCAAGACGCTGTCTAAATCTTCCCATCTGGGAAAAAGAAGTAAAAAAAATGTCTCTTGCCCTTTCTGTACAAAACATGAAAAATATTTGGCTTTAAAAACATTTTTTACTTTCAAATGTAAGTGCCCGTTGCACTATTATCTATAATGTAGCCAGGTACACTTTGTATGAATTCTGCTTGGCAGCTGGAAAAGGGAATACTTGAAACATAGTGAAGGTTAAAGGGGTTGTAAAGGAATTTTTTTTCCCCTAAATAGCTTCCTTTACCTTAGTGCAGTCCTCCTTCACTTACCTCATCCTTCAATTTTGCTTTTAAATGTCCTTATTTCTTCTGAGAAATGCTCACTTCCTGTTCTTCTGCCTGTAACTCACCACCGTAATGCAAGGCTTTCTTTCTTCCTGGTGTGGAGAAAGCCTCTCGAGGGGGCGAGCAGGCAAGTCAGGACACTCTCTACTTTGCAGATAGAGAAAGGAGCTGTGTGTTAGTGGGCATCCTGACACTCCTGCTCGCCCCCTCCACCCTCAAGAGGCTTTCTCCACACCAGGAAGAAAGCCTCGCATTACAGTGGTGAGTTACAGACAGAAGAACAGGAAGTGAGCATTTCTAAGAAGAAATAAGGACATTGAAAAGCAAAATCAAAGGATGAGGTAAGTGAAGGAGTAAGGTAAAGGAAGCTATTTAGGGAAAACATTTTTTTCCTTTACAACCCCTTTAAATCTCCCACTATCTCCAGGAAGGTCCTAGAGGCGTGTACTTACTTTACATAGGAAGGAGTCCATGGTGTGCATGTGTGGGAGGAAGTAGGAGAAAGTGTTGTGCGGTGTTGGGCAGACCACAGGGTGAAGATCTCAGGGGATCTATGACAGGTATGTGCTCTTGTAAAACTGCTGGCAGAAGGGGTTGGGGCCCTCTAGGGGTGCAGGCTCGATAAGTGCATATAACATTTAATGGACAATGACAGTGGAAAATGGCATGCTGCATTACCTTTTTCAGGAAAGTATGCTGGAGATTTCAATAAAGTCCCATACTTCTGCTACCGTTGGTGAGTGCAATTTACAAATATCTACATACAATTTGTTTGTGGACAGGGCTGGGTTTAATGCACCCAAGGCCACTTTTTAGCTACATAGCATTTGATCACTTACCTACTAACTCTTAACGCTGTGTATGAATAAAAGAAAACCATAATTCATACTACATTTGCCTGCATACAAAGAAATGTTGTTCACTTGGGTAAGAAAATGGTCTGCCACCCTCTTGAAGATTTGCTGAGCAAGAATTGTTCACCAAAAGGAAATGATTGATAACCAGGCTCCCAATTTACATATGTTAGCAAATTAAAATAATAAAAAACATCTATTAAATTATAGTAATATAGAATAAATTAGATGCATTTGTGCCGCTTACACCAAAAAGATGTGAATGTTTCAATTCTATCACAATCTACCATAAACAGTAAACAGTGTGCATTGATTCCAACAAGAAACAAATAAAAAAGTCCAAAGTGAATCCAAGCAATACAGTATACTTCAACACCAAAGTCAATGATCGTGCCTCCTCTCCACCAGCGTGTGTGTACAGCTCACTCACCAGAACCTCTTGACTCCTATTACAGGAAGCCAAGAACAGCATTTGGTAATCTCTCTCTCTATCTGGGTTCAGAACACTCTTCTTCTATCCACCACATCCAGCCAATGACTCAAATGTAGGTAGTACAAAAAAACTGCGCTACCCCTAACGAATTGAAATAAACAGTTAAAAAAGGCTGCAGTTTGGGTGGGATAAACACAATAACAATAAAACAGAAAAAACTGCGCCAACAATAAGTCCAAAGAAACACCAACAACAGAGGTGATTGAGGGATGTAGGTCGTCAAGACAATGTCCCAAAACACAATGGATGTAATCTCAATGTGACCATATATCCATGAGCATGACGAATGAACACCACTGTGAATCCATATATGAGTGAGAGCCCACCACCTAATGGAAAGCCGCTTACCAAAGGGCAAGCTTTAGACAGCGTTTGTCTTATGCCCAGCCGTGGCCTCCGTCCTCAGGATTGGAAACTCAGGCAACTCAGACAGGACTTCTTCCGGTATTGAGGATGCTAGGCTTGGGTCAGTGCAGTCAGCTCCTCCTCTGGATCCTCACCACTGCTCCTCCACACCATACAATCACCACACTACTCCCGATCTTTCACCCCAGAAGGGGCTCCCTCGAATGTAGGGATGCCATCCAGAACCAAACCAGCAATAATGGTGCTCCAAAGCCTTCAAACACTCAGAATAAAGCTTGCATAAAATTGAAAATAAAACAACAGGGGGTGTGCAGTGTTTCACTGTGATTAGTAAACAAAAGTCTTATAATATGAATAAAGTCTGAAAATATAAATCTGTGAATTGACTTAAAAAAAATCTTCTGTGTATACAAAGCCAACTACCTTCACAGCCAAGTTCACTACCTTCACAGCAGGAAGGAACACCCACTACTGCACAAGTCTGCTCTCACTCGTAGGATCACCAGGAGGAATCAATTGTCATTTGCCCTCTGTTCTGCTTGCAGTGAGGTTTGAAGCACCTGCTGCCAGAGGAAGGTTAGGTAGTCCAGCCAGAGATATTCCAGCCTCCTACATCCAGCCGGACATTCAGAAGGACTCTGCACCCCCAGTGCCGACTCCTAACTCTCACTCCTAGGGCCAGACAGGCAGGGGTCTCCTCAGCCAGGATCCAGGACAGCTTCTCTTCCTCCACCTTTGGCCTCCCTCTTTCCTCCCCAACATCATCAAAGTAAGGCCTTTTTTCGCTCAGGCCTATCCACCGCCCCTTGGGCTAATTCACGACCACCCGTTTCAGGATAAGTCGTGGCTGCGGCCCAACAAAGGGGATAACGGATAGATCTGCCATCCCCCACACTCCCAGCCGCAATTGGGGCATCCCCGCTGCCTCCATTCCTCAATCCCACCTCGGCCTGAACAATTCCGCGGCAAGCTCGCGGCGACCACATTTAGGAAAGTCCGCTGCTTCAGCCGCGGCCTAGCGGTGCACTACGCTTGCTCCTCACAAACCCCCTCAAACTTCACTAAACCACCCCTGCCCCTGGAGGATCTCTACCATCGCCCCTTGGTGCCCCAGAGCCCCCTCCTCCCTACAACCGGGCCTCACCCAGCTGCACAGCCCCTGGCTCCGGCCTAGTCCCGGTCGGCAGCCATCTTGCTACACTCCCTTTCCCCAGCCCTAAAGCTGGGATTTGGCTCCCACCCCCACATCCTCAGGTTCAACAGCTCCAATTCCAGGGTCCGCCACCATTTAGTGTTTGATCCAGGGCTCCCCCGATCGCCCTTGTGGGATCAGGAAGGAATTTTTTTCCCCGGTCACGGCAGATTGGCATAGCACGGCCAGGGTTTTTTCGCCTTCCTCTGGATCAAACAGGGAGGAAGATTTGCCGAGTGATTTGCGATTTGAAAATCGCCCTTCCCATCATCATTGAATAACTCTCCGATCAATTATCACTTTCCCCAGCGTTTTTCTGCAAAATGTCTAATCTAAGATACTCTGCAGAAATCATTTGGGGTCTAAAGCCATTCGCCTCAATATTACCAGCCGTCACCAAAAAAGCTCTAAGGAATGAACAACTGTTAAGAATCAATCGACGATCGACAGTCAAAAATTACACGCATTTACCCCAATTTAAGCACATATCATGCGCTTTGGTCAATACAAGGTCGGCAGTAAAACACAGACAAGAAATCCATGATTTCATTCTACAAAACGATTTAGACTTCCTTTTTATCACAGAAAGCTGGCTCACAGCTGACTGTAACACCATTCTAGGAGAATTGGTGCCAGAGAATTGTCGCATTCTAACAGAAAACAGAGTGGGGCAAAGAGGAGGAGGCCTGGCGGTGATCCACAAGACTCACCTCTCGATCACTAAACCAGACCTTCAGAACTCACTTCCATTCATGGAAACCCTCACTCTGCAACTGCAAACAAATCCCCAGGACACTGTTCACATACTCCTGTGCTATAGACCACCGGGTCCAAAAACGCACCTGCTCATGTCATTGACAGAGTTCATCTCCACCTATACCCTAAACACCAAACATCTCCTGCTGCTCTGGGATTTTAACCTCTGGCCCAACTCCTCACAGGACCCCGTCGCCGACGCCTGCATTGACCACTTGGAATGATTAGGTCTGCAGCAACTAGTATATGGGCCCACACATGCTTCAGGTCACACGCTCGATCTCATTTTCAGACAAGATCTGGAAATCAATATTCTGTAAAATGAGCCGCAACCATGGACTGGTCACCATGCCATTAAATTCACAATCAACATAAACGCCCCCTCAAAAAAAAACGGTAAAACCGGTGACAACACACTGGACTAGATCTCAGAAGAAGCTCCACTCGAAACTCTTCAAAACTACATTAGGGAACAAAATAAAAACAATCCAACTACATCAAACAGCCACAGAAACTCTTGATGCTATAAACAAGGCTCTGCTACAGTCAGCTGACTTAGTAGCGCTAAAACGCACAACATGCATCCGGAAAAACAACTCCAGCTGGTTTAACGACCAGCTGTCGTTGCTAAAGCAAGAGCGCAGAAGAGCAGAAGCAGCCTGGAAAATAAGCTCTTCAGAGGAAAACCACACCATTTATAAGATAATAACCAAAAAATACCATAAAGAAATCTTTATTGCCAATAAATATTATCACCAATGCCCTAAACCGCCCCTGTGAACTCTTCAATCTAGTTACCAAGACCATGAACCCAGTCTGTCTAGAAGCCCCTAATTCTGATTCACAAGAATTTTGCAACGAATTATCGGATTATTTCATCAACAAAATTGAAAGAATCTTCGAAAGTATTCAGCAAAATACAACCTCCATCTACCCCCCCCCCCCTAAATCACAAACCTAATACCCACATAATTCCGCCACAATCACCTAACTTCACTCTAAAACCCATTTCCATCGATGCCACTAAAAATATCATGCGAAATACCACAGCGCCCAATGATATCATCCCCACCAAACTGCTGAAAGAATGTGCCGATATTTTGGCTCCAGCTATCATGCAGCTCATAAACCAGTCATTCAAGGAGGGCGTGGTGCCACCCTTGCTGAAACAAGGTATAATCAAACCAATTCTAAAAAAAAACACCCTCGACCCCAAAGACCCTAACCACCGTCGCCCCATAACAGGCCTGAATGTCTTCTCAAAGGTAATGGAGAAAGAAGTTGTACAATAGCTACAACATCACTTAGACACCCATAAATTACTTGACCCATTCCCGTCCGGTTTCTGTCCGGGTCACTGGACAGAAACAGCACTGCTCAATATGGGATGACGCTCTAGAGGCCGCAGATGAAGGAGAATCTTGTCTTCTAGTACTGCTGGACCTAAGCGCAGCTTTTGATACGGTAGACCACAAATTATTACTGACTTGGCTAGTTGAAGTAGCCGGAGTTGCGGAATGTGATTTATCGTGGTTCTCCTCCTTCTTGGAAAACCAATCACAAATAGTGAAATTGGGCCCTTTCACTTCTGAAAACGCACGGTGTCATGCGGAGTTCCCCAGGGACCCCTCTGTCGCCTGTTCTTTTCAATATCTATCTCCGCCCTCTTTTTGAAATCATCAGCAACCAGAAGTTACTTTACCACTCTTATGCAGATGACACACAACTATATTTTCGCATCTGCAACAAAAAGGATCATTATCTTGGACTAGAGAAATGACTTTCTTTGATAGAAAAGTGGATGACAAAGAGTTACCTTAAACTCAATGGCTCAAAAATAGAACTTCTCCTGTTTCAGGCCAATCGGAAGATTCTACGCAGACTCACTCCCTTTATCCCAAAAAAAGACATAGCAGTTGTGGTGGGAACAATTATCAACTCCAGACTGGACCATGCAAATGCCCTCTATCTTGGACTCCCAAAATACCAAATCACTCGTCTGCAAGTCGTTCAAAATACGTCCGCTCGACTTGTGACTGGGAAAAAACCATGGGAATCAATCTCACCTTCGTTGAGATCCCTTCATTGGTTGCCCGTAAAAGACAGAATCACTTTCAAAGCACTCTGTCTAACGCATAAGTGTATTCTGGGAAATGCCCCTCAATATCTATGCGAGAAACTAAAAGCTCACAACACCAATCGCATTCTGTGATCCACCAACCAAAACCTACTACAGATACCCAAAGCCAGATACAAGTCCAAAGGAGAACGAAGATTTGCGGTCCAAGGACCCAGACTATGGAACGCTCTACCAACCACCATCCGATTGGAGGTAAACCACCTGGCCTTCAGGAGAAAGATCAAGACCCATCTCTTCTGAGGGCCCAGGGAATAGATACCAAGGGCCCAGAGGCGATTCAGTTCACATGTGTTGCGCTATATAAGTTTCTCACTCACTCACTCACTTACTCACTCAACAATATGTGTAATATGTCTAACCACTCACTAGAAAGTAGAAAAAATCCAACATCAAATTATTATTATTATTATACATGATTTATATAGCGCCAACAGTTCACGCAGCTCTTTACAATGTAGAGGGGGGACAGCACAATTACAGTACTGTTCGATACAGAAGGTACAGGAGGGCCCTGCTCGTAGAGCTTACATTCTAAAGGGAGGGGGTGGTGGAACCAAAGGTAATAGCTGCAGAGAATGATTTGATGGGGGTGGCTCAGGGACAGTTGTTAGGTGGGTGTGGGACAGGCTTCTCTGAATAAATTAGTTTTCAGGGATCTCCTAAAGGTGGACAGGGTAGGGGCTGATCGAACATACTGGGGCAGGGAATTCCAAAGGATGGGAGAGGCTCTGGAGAAGTCCTGAAGGCGAGCATGGGAGGAAGTAACAAGGGAGCTAGAGAGCAGGAGGTGAGCAGCATCAATTAAACATCACCCAATGTGTTTGGGAAAGGTCTGTCACAACCGTGCATTTCCACCAATCTAAACACTCACCAGATGGCAAACAATGATACACCCTAGACCGTTACTCTGAACCGAAGAGTCATCTTGCTCTGGCGCTCACTTTTTCTTTTTTGTTTAGAAAAAAAAAATTGCACTTACACTAGGATAAAGTAGTTCCAGCATTAAAATCAGCCTAGTTTGCACTCCATCTGCGTTCCAAGCTGGCAGAAGTGACGTGTCCCGGAAGTCCCACCCAAGAACATATACTTTAGCACAATTGATAGCACCATTTGCTTCACAGTTTCTGTCCTTTTTGTGCAGGTTTATGACTTTCTAGCCCTATTGTTTAACCAATAAATTTTCACACCATAATGTTGTGATAAGGAGCAATAAATTAGGACATTTCCACAAAAAAACCTGCATAAACAATTGAAATGCTTGCTTACAAGCAATTTCACAGGAAATGCCATACATAAAAACAGTAAAAAAACTTTCCACGTTCAATGAAGCACTTTCAAAATGTTTGATAGCACTTTCTAACACACATACATTTACATATGCTATTGCTAGGCCTTTTCAAGCATTTCTAGTTTTCGCAAATGCCGACTATAAATATCCCTAGTCATATAAAACGTCTGTGCATTCAGGAATAGCTGTTATCTACTCATTGTAGACATTGTAAGTGTTACTCTCTCCCTTGATCACACATCTTTCTTTGTCTTAACATTTTTATCACACAATTCCTCATCATTTGTATATTGCAGTTATGTGCGTAACATATCACATGATCCAACACTAATCACCCATGCTACTGCTAACTCTGCTCTTCACACCTGTATAGTGTGACTCACACTTCATAATCAGAGAATCTCTGCTGCCCCCCACCACTAGACATCTCCATAGCACGTCTATTTTCTCCACACACGTCAACATATACGTCTGTTCTCCCCCTCCCAATAACACACATCTCCCATCACACACATACTATGCTGGACAGACTTCTCCAATATTACCATTCTATGCCATTATTGTTCTACTTTCTGCAGATTCTACACATTCTAGACTGCACAGTCTAGAATCCTCTCTGTGTACCTTATAGCAGGACAACCAACACAACCTTCATTATCTCAGTGTAGCTACAGCCTACCATCCACACAACTATAGAATGCAGAATTCATACATAGAATTGTATGGTAATACGTTTTTACGGCAGCTGCGCCAAAAATTGCCAAGATCGTGAACAATGCACAAACCCTAGTGATACCGGGGTGTTTTTTTTTAACCTGTAGTAAAAACATTATTTTTAAATTGAGCTTTACATTCACATTACACGTCTTAGGAAAGAGATACTCCTAAAGCTATACTCAAACAGAACTGTTAAAGAGCTAACCATAATTCAATACAAAGGCAGGTTACTAATTTACTGCTAGCTAACTCGTTCTGCACTTATTGTAAGCAACTGGTGATATTCTTTAAAGGCATTGCACAAATGGTGTGGCTGGTGCCATCTGTCTACACATGAATAGAAGACAGCGTGACATCTATTGTGTCGAAATAGCAGCCTGTGTTAATTATGATACACATACAATATATATATATTTTTTTTTTAAAAACATGGTATTGTAAAATATCATATAATCAGAAAGACAGATGGACAGACAAAGATGACAGCTAGCTGGATATAAATAGATAGATAGATAGAGAGATAGATAGATAGATGGCACTGATAGATGTCTTAAATGATAGACATAACATTCTAGATAGATATGGAATAAGAAGCTACTCCTTTTAACTTGAATCAAATACAACTGCATTAGAGAGATTACTGTTCTGCTTTTAAAGAATTGTGCATTCTAATGTCCTTATTTGTGAAATGAAGGTTGCCTGCATATAAATGCAATGGATTCATTGCTGCATGGGCATAAATGCACAGTACTGGCACAGCCATAGATGCTATAATAGATATTTGTATCCGTACCTTTTGTCTTAGGATCAAATCCATCCTTCTGCAGAGCAGATTTCTCTGCAGGTTGCGGATCCCTCATTTTTTTCCAACTGAAGACTGTGCTGAATTCACTTGATGCTCAGTGTTTGACTGCAAAACTGCACAGGCAGCAGCTGAACCAACACAGGTGGGGAGAGGGGGAGAGCAGGAGGAGAGCTGCAGCGGTACAGTCAGTTCTCTAGAGTGAACCAATGCAGCTGCTACCCATAGATCTTGAATATATCAGCCCCTCTGATACTTGAATCTTGAGTGTTATACATTTGATTAACACATTATTATTGAACTAGATGGAAACGATAGTAATCAGATACCATTCCTACAGCGGTAAGATCTGATAAAAAGAAAGTGATGCAAAAAATGTGTAAAGGGGCATTGATAAATGCTTTCATTTATTGCAAGGAATAGTCTTTGCAAAAGAAGACATTCCAACCTTCTGGGAAAAAATAAATCGCCAACGTCAATAGAATATCATCTCTGATTCTGTGGACAAAAATAAGTAAAGATTTTCCTTGTTTGTGGCTCATCAGTCTATTCCGGCCACAATTTCACTTTTTAAATATAAATACCCCTGTAATACACAAGCTTAATGTATTCTAGTAAAGTTAGTCTGTAAACTAAGGTCCGTTTTGTTAGGTTGTTACAGCATTTAGACACTTTATAAAATAGAAATTGACTGGGGCCATCTTAAGTGTGGGCATCATGAAGCCAAACTGTATGACTTCCTGGATTTCAGCCTTGCAGATCTCGCACATCCTCAGTGCTGCACAAGCAGTGTAATAGGTTTCAGATCAGGTTTCAGCACCTGTACTGTCCAAGTCACATGATTCTTCGAGACTGGGGAGTGCACAGACTCCTGCACAGACTCCTGGAAAGTTACACCCACTACATTCCCAGGAGTCTGTGCGGTGTAGGTTAGGAAGCTTAAGCACCTAGGTGCAGGAAGAGGGAAGATTAACTATTTTGCCTAGCAACAACACTTTGAAGGCATCTAAAAAAATATTTTTTTTTCTTAAAGGACTAATGAGATTTTTTTAAAACTATTGATGTAATGTTATATTTATGGGTGGAACTCCACTTTAAGTCGATCTTTAAAAACAAAAAAGTGGGCCTTGGTAGACACTCATAGACAGATTTGCCCAATCTTTATGAGAAATCTGCCTGTTTATGGTCACAGAAAGCCTAAGGAATGTTAGCAATTTTCATCTTAGGAACCAAACTCTAAATTGCAGAAACTGAAAGTCATTGGAGTCAGTTTGATTTTACTCATCAGATATTTTAAGCTGATGGGGCACAAAGTTGGTCATGCATGAATGCTTTGTGTTACAGATAAAAGGAAACTCCACTTTCATAGGAAAAAAAAAACACAAAAAAATACCAAATATATATATATATATATATATATATATATATATATATATACAGTATATAGCATAAACAATTGTGACACAAGGTGTATTGTAATTAAAAAAGTAACTCCACTTTCGTGGCGAATAAAAAATAAAGAAAAAATGATATAGCGTATACAATTGCGACACAAAAATTACCTTTCCCTTCCAATCTGCAGTGCTGTAATTTTCTGTAAAATACAATGCAAAATGGCAACCTGGAGGCATTCTGTACACAGATGATATAAAGAACGCCCACCAGATATGTAATTTCCTGCTTGTGTGATTGCCTCTCTGATTTTCCCAGAAGTCTGCACTAAGATACAAGTCAGATTTTGAGCACCCCTGTCTGTCCGTGTTCACCTGATCCGATCCGCAGACGGATGGAAAAATAGGATTTCCTCCGTCTGCAGAATCGGAGCATTGCAGACCCGGATGAGATTGGGTGTCAGCAGATGTTCATCCGCTGACGCTCACGATCCCATAGGGATACAAGTATGTCCCGTTTTCATTCGTAAACGGATGGCTGAAAAAGCGGACATACGGTTCACAGGTGTGAAAGGGGCCTAACAAAAGGTAGAAACTTGCAACAAAGTTTGTTAAAATCCCTGCAATGTACATTGATCACTTAGAGGGTAGTGTTTTTTTTCTCAACAAAGGTGGAGTTATCCTTTAAGTTTTGCTTTTCGGCTACAATGGATGTCCACCGGAAAGCAAAGTTTTCCTTGAACAAGATGTGAAAAAAAAAATGTCATCTATGTTGTCACCTGAGCAGGAAGTGAAGGCAAATCCTCCAACAGTAACACCTGTTCCTATGACAATTTTCTAAAATAAGAATATGTTCATTTTGAAGAGATTTCCTTTTATTAAATGTTGCATCACCAGGTCAAGAAATAAGGGAAAATCTTCCCTGCAGGACAATGAAAGGTTTAAGCTTTAAATACACCCTTAAGTACTTTTGTCACAAACCTGGGAAAACGTAGTCGACGAGTGCTTTTAACAGGCGCAGCTACTCATACGGTATTGACACCCACAGCACCATAAGATCAATGCTGGAGGGCATATACAGTGATGAAGGGGAGTGAAGATTTCAAGGAACATAGCATTCACCAGCACATCACTGTTCATTCATGTAAGTATCATTCCTGGTACAGATTGTTTTTAAAAATCACTAGATTTCAAACACACAGCTCACGTCCTGTTCAGCTGAAAAAATATGAACTGTCTTATTTTGCTTAACATGGCAGCATATGGCAGCTTGGCATAATTTATAAATCCATCTGTGTAATTATAAAAGCATTTTTTATTAAATATGTTTAAACTTAAATTTGAAAATGTTTTAGTAAAATAGCTGTAATAACTAATCAGGATTGCATTAAAAAAACTGAAAATTGTACCATACTTACCGTAATTTTATTTTCCTGGTGTCTCTCCATGGCAGCATACCTGTGACAAGCTCCGCCTTGGCTCCTCCCTCAGGACTAGTGAATATTATAAAAGAGTTGGTTAACACAGCCCCCACATTCTCCCTAATATAGAATACCAAGGGTGGGTACTCAGGTATATTGCTGTGGGAAACCAAGGACGTCTTGGCCAATATGGTAGAACCGCTTTTACCGTTGTGGTTTCTATCATGATTCTTGACAGGAGTTTTGGAATAAGAGGCCATGGAGGGGAGGCATAGGCCAGATTGCATGCCCAGGGGGCTGAAAGAGCATCTACTGCCTCCGCCTGGGGATGCGGGAGCCTTGAGATTAACCTTGGAAGCTTGGTATTGCATGCTGCCGCAAATAGGTCCAGCTCGGGGGGGCCCCCACTGGTTCACTAACCAGTTGAAAATTCTTGGGTGCAGGGAGCATTCGTTGGTATCTAGGAACCTGCGAGATAGGAGGTCAGCTCTTGAGTTGAGATGATCAGGCAGGTAGACTGCCCTTAGGTCCTTTAGATTTCTTTCCGCCCAAAGAATTATGGGTTCCACCTCTCTCAGCAGGGACCTGCTGTGCGTCCCTCCTTGTCGGTGTATATAAGATACAGCGGCTCTGTTGTCCATCCGTAGAAGAACTGGTTTCCCTGTGATCTCGAACTCTAGGGCTAGTAATGCACGGTAGGCTGCCCCGGATCTCCAGGATATTTGATACCAGGCCTGTCGCATAAAAAAACCCCATCTCCCCTGCACTGAGATCTGGTTGCAGTGTGCTTCCCAGCCTGCCGAACTGGCATCGGTGGTAATTGTGATCCAATTGACATGCCCTAACGGACGTGACTTCATCAGCGTGTGCTTCTTCATCCACCAATGAAGACTTCTGAGCATCAGCGTCATCAGGTGTATGGGTTGAGATAGATATCGTTTGTTCCACTGCCTCAAGAACTCCAGTTGGAAATATCTCAAATGCCAATGGGCCCAAGGGACCATAGGGATACATGACGACATCCGGCCTATCAGGCTCAGACAGTTCGAGGTGGTCAGGTAGGGTCTCGCACTCACATTCTTCATATGCCGTATAATGGACGTAACCTTCTGAGGCGGAAGGGATACTGTACCATTCTCTGTATTGAACAGTGCACCCAGATAAATCATTTCCTGGGTTGGAGAAAGGTGACTCTTCTCCTGGTTTACCTTCCATCCAAATTCTACTAGCGTTGTCCCTGTGTTCCACTAATTGGGCTGGATCCTTCGCTAGAAGAAGAAGGTCATCTAAATAATGGTATACTTGAAGCCCCCGCTCCCTTAGAGGGGATATGATGGCAATCAGGGTCTTTGTGAAGACTCTTGGTGATGTGCAGAGGCCGAACGGGAGACTGCGAAATTGAAGATGTACCTGGCCTACTGCAAACCTCAGATATTTCTGGAAAGGAGGGAGTATAGGTATATGCAGGTAAGCATCCCATAAGTCTATTGATAACATCCAGTCCCTGAGTTGGATTACCTGAATGATTGTAGCGATTCCATCTTGAATCTTCCTAGGATGATGTAGCGATTTAGCCTTTTCAGGTCTATGACAGGTCTCCAACCTCCGTTCTTTTTGGGAACTAGAAACCGGGTGGAGTAAAAACCTGAAAATCTTTCTGGTGGAGGTACGGGAACTACTGCCTGCTGTTCTTGTAAAGAGAGAAGATACTGCTGTAGTGCCTCCGCTTTTTGAGGGGACTTTGACACCCTCGTTGGAGAGAAGAAGTGTTTGGGGGGTTTGTCTAAAAACGTCCAGAAGTGCCCGTATTTGATAGTGGAAATTACCCAAGGATCCTTGCACTTTTGCTCCCAGATCTTTGAGAAGTGTTGGAGCCTGGCTCCCACAGGGATCGCAGGGATCGCTTGGGACGTCAAAAGGACTTAGCAGGATCCTGTGTAGCAGGCACGGTTGCCTGTCTACGGTTCTTGAGAAAGGTGGACTGCGTGCTTCTCCAGTTTTGTCTAAAGCCTTTTCCCTGCCTGGACTGTCTGTAGTCCTTGTTCTTAGAATATTGGAATCTAGGTGCAAAAGACCTGGAGCGCCTGGATCGCCTGTCTTGGGGTAACAAGCCTGACTTCCCGCCAGTGACGCGAGAGATGGCTTTATCTAATTTCTCCCCAAACAGGGCTTTCCCTTCAAACTGTCCTTACACTGTCCTTACATGCAATGTGTTGGATACTGATATCAGTGCTATCGCAGGTTTACAGGCATTACCCGCCATCTGGTAAGCTTTCTTTAGGTCGAGATCCATTCTTCTGTCGAGTGGATTCTTGAACGAAGTTGAGTCTTCCATGGGCAGTGTAACATTTTTTGCTAACTTTACCACGGCTGCATCCACTACTGGAGGGCCCACAAGCATTGTGGAGTCGGCCTCTGAGAGAAGGTATAGCTTTTCCAGGCGATTGAGGGAGAATCTTTTCTCCGTATTCTTCCTCAATCACACTCTTAATCTCATCCATGAGAGAAAAAAAGGAAACCTGGCGTTTAAGAAAGGGGAAGTACTCTTTAGACTTCTTGACCTCTGTTTCGGTCTCTTCCCAGCCAATTGCTTGCTTTACTGCCTGTACATAGGGCTGGACCACGGCAAAAGCAAAGCCAGAGACCTCTAGGTCATCAGAGGATTCCCCTGAGATGTCATTCTCTTCCTGATGCTTAGAGGGAGAAGCCGGTGACGGTCGAGAAATTCCACTTGTGGACGGCCTGGAAAATGGCCTCCTCAGTCGGATGCTCCTAAAGAGGAGACGCTGCTTGCTGCTGTGGCATTGTGGCTACCAATTTCGCAAAGAAATCTTTTATTGCTTTCTTGTGGAGGTCCGCCACTTGGAGGCCCTCGGACTCTCTGTCCGCTGTATAGTCTCTTAGGCAATCTTGACAGATCAGTTTATGTGGAAATGGGGTGGCTCTACAGGCCTGACACTTTGGAGATCTAGGTCTCGGAGAGCGTGAGTGACAGCGTTTTTTGGCCGATGACTTCCTGCCACTCCCATGGTCTCCTAGCCTGGAAGACCTATCTCTGCTGGGACTTGAGTCAGAGTCTTCATGTCGCCTTGAGGTCTTCTTAGACAACTGCTGGCGTACAGGGCTGCAATACATAAGGGTACCAGCCTCAGTGCACTCTTTTTTTCTTTATCGTGCGAAAACTTACCTGGACGTAGGGCCTTACCTTAAGTGTAGAGCAGGATCTTGTATGGGCGGAAAATGGCTCATGTTAGGGGGCTTAGCAGAGGAAGCAGCTAAGGAAAGGAATAGGAAAGGGTCATGACCCAACCTGGTTAAACGGGACAACCTCTCCATGGGGGGGGGGGTTTCTTGCACATAAGCAAATATACATATACAATTAAATTAATTACAATTTTTTTTTTTTTTTTTAACTATTTCATATTTTCCTCCCCTTTTTTCTCTTTTTTTTTTACTGCATTTTTTTTCTTTCCTTACCTGAAAAGACAGGTATTTTTCCTGGAGCTCTCTGTGAAAGATATTCCTGGACAGCCTCAGCCATCCTACTGAGGCAGCCAGGGAGATAAAAATGGGAACCAGGTGGACAGAGGATTGCCTCTTCCCTGAAATTGGAAGAAATGGCAAAAATCGCCATCCTGCCCTATTCAAGGATGGCCGCCGTGGCCTCCGTGACCATCGCGGATGTGCGAACCGGCGGCCCTTGGACTTGGAAGTCCCGACCGTCGGCGCATGCGCAGAGCATAGTAAAAGACGCCGCAGGTAAACAAAACAGCTGGGGGTGAGCGCGCGCGATCCCTAAGGGAGGTGAGGAGACAACAGGGGAATGAAAATGAGAGAACATAAGATAACATAAGAACACAAGAGAACATAAGATAAGAAAAAAGGGCCAGAAGGAAGCCTAAGAAAGGGGGGAGGGAAGGGAATAGCTGCTGCTTCTGTTGCCAATTTGAGCCAATGCCTGAAAGATATGCCGCAGATAAAGCTCTTGGTTAAGAGACAAACTGCCTGTCCCAAAAGATCCTACAGAAGGGACTCCCAACCTTATTAGTGCGTTTTGCTGCCCAAGAGAAGGGACCGCATCCGGGAGAGGCTAGAACCCGGATGGACGCTGCCGAATGCAGAAGGTAAGGACGTTCGACCAGAATTCACTGCCATGAGGTATGAGGAAAAAAAGGAGAATGTGGGGGCTGTGTTAACCAACTCTTTTATAATATTCACTAGTCCTGAGGGAGGAGCCAAGGCGGAGCTTGTCACAGGTATGCTGCCATGGAGGCCTCTTCTGTTTACATCTCCTTGGCTTCATCAGGCATCTGCCATGCCAACCTGAGCACACCTTAGCTACACGGCCCTGCTGTCCAATGCATCTTCCTGGAACCACTGTCAATTAAAACAGCTGAGGGCATTACAAAAGGAGTTTCTGGGGATTCATCCTAATGTGTCAGACCAATGTGTTTTGACACGTGACCTTACAATTGTGTTTGCAGGCATGCAGCATAGGGTGCTACTACACTGTACAATACTGTACGCTGCTATTGCATCAAGACAAAGTGAGTGAACCTTGCTATCCTATCACAGCAGCTCCCTGGAGAAGGACATGATCACCAAGTACAATTACAGGAATGCAAGGCAAAGCAGAAGAAAGAAGAAAGGCAAGCTACCATATATTTGACTTTAAACTTTAGATTACTGCACACTTTAAACTTTCAAGCATGCTGTACATTAAAAGAGAAGTATGTTTTGTTTTTTTTCATACTTATCTAAGTGAATACAGCATCAGACCGATGCTGCAGCTGTCTCTGCACTGAGAACCGAGCCACCGAACATCGCTGATGGCTCGGTTCTCTGACCTTCCCCAGCAGAGAGCTGCTGACTGTCAATGAGCATCTCTCCTGCTCTGTTCCCCCACGCTCACTGGAGTGCTGAGCTGTGGAGGGGCGGGGAGCAGCCGTCTCAGTGGCTCAGCGGCTTCTCCTTTAAAGTGGTATGAAACCCAAAAACAAAAATATAATATATTACAGCTTACTATTAAATGTAGTGGTGGCATCTATTTTCTTTTTAGCCATTATTTTCACTTGGTGATTTGGGCAGTAACACACTTCCTGTCTTGGGATGTCCCCAGTCCACTGAAGGAGCAATAAAGACACCTTTGGAAAGCAGCATTGTCAGTCTGGGGAGAGGGTACAGTTAGATGTGCTAGCAGATACACATGGACTTGAATAACAAATTAAAGCTGAGTTTCAGCTAACCCTTTTAATGCAGTTACAGCATGAGTTTTATTCTCCTCCTTGGATAAAGGTTTTCCATAAATGTAAAAAACTGACCAATGTAAACCCCCCTGCCACTGTCAGCGCTATAACTCCCACTTTTGTTGGATAGCTTGGTCTGTGAAAGGAAGTTGAAAAAATAACTGATTTCCTTGCAGGATCATGGGTAAAAATTAAGAAAAAAACCCTAAAAAAAATGAAAACCAATGCAGACACCACATTTACAAATTGGTATAACACTATATTACATTTTTGTGGGGGTAGGGGTGGTTACTGCTTTAATAATGAGTTGCTAAATACAGACTAAAAGGTGTTTCCTTAAAGCGGAACTTCCTTAAATGGAGCTTCCGCTTATCCGAACCTTTCTGATACATGTATTTGCTCCCACTTCTTGTGAAAGATCGCTGCAGAATCCCCCTCCTGTGCCCCCTGCTGTCTTCTGGGAGACACACAGATCCCAGAAGACAGCAGGGACCAGTCAGAATGCGCAGCACGTCTCACACACATGTGCAGTAAGGAACCAGGCTGTCAAGCCGCAAGGCTTCACTTCCTGATTCCCTTACTGAAGATGCCGGTGCCTCCATCCGGAGCTGGGGGACGGGTGGGTTTCATGTGAAGGACATCACGGGCATCCTGGACAGGTAATTGTCCTTATTTTAAAAGTCAGCAGCTGCAGTATTAGTAGCTGCTGACTTTTGTTTATTTTTTTTCTGGCGGAACTCCGCTTTAAGTTTAATGATATTGGTGGCTATAGTGGTAGAAACATTTAAATAATATAAAGAACTTTTACCTAGTTTGGATGCGGTTACGGATATATTGTAAGTAATTACAGCACTAACAGATGCAGTCAGCATGACCTCATTCTTTGTAAAGCCTCACAATTAGCAGCCGATTCTCAAAAAGATGTTATTAACTCCTGGCTCATCTGTTCTTTGAAACTACTTGAAAGTAAAAATGTAGGCAATACTCTTCTAGAGTAAATTTCGAGATGCAAGCTTTCAATCCTCAGTTCTCTTTACAAGGCAGGGTTCATAAAATTACTCGGAAATCAAACTTCTACATACAATATGCACAAATACAGAAGGCATCAAAGAACTGGTGTCTGACAAAGAGAACAGAGTACAGAATTTTCAAATGCTTTCCCCCTGAAATATATTACATGGGGTTTTACCTACAGTTGTATCTTCCTCTTGCTATCTTTGACTAATGCACAAAGAAGGAAAAGCGATAAAAAGTTGTGGGCCAGATCCACATAGATCGGCACCGGCGCAGCGTATCAAAGATACGCTACGCCGCCGTAACTTACTTGGCTTTGTTTCAAATCCACATTGAATTTGCGCCGTAAGTTACGGCAGCGTAGTGTATTTCTGGTGGCGGATTTCAAATTGGGTGGGTAGGGGGCGTGTTTCATTTAAATGAAGCGCGTCCCCGCGCCGAATGAACGGCGCATGCGTCGTTCTGAAATTTCCCGCTGTGCATTGCGCTAGACGCTGGACATCATTTTTTTAACTTAGACGTGAGTTACATCCATCCCGATTCACGGATGACTTACGCAAAAAAAAAAAAATATCAAATTTCGACGCGGGAACGACAACCATACTTAACATGGCAAATCTAACTATACGCTGCAAAATACCTGCTTTAACTATAAGCCGGAAAAAGCCGACTAGAGACGACGTAAGAGAATGCGACGGCCGCGCGTACGTTCGTGGATCGACGGAAATAGCTAATTTGCAAACCCAACGTGGAAAACCCAGCGGACGCCAAAGTATTGCATCTACGATCCGAAGGCGTACAAAGCCGTACGCCTGTCGGATCGAACCCAGATTCCGTTGTATCTTGGTTTGAGGATTCAAACTAAAGATACGACGCGGGTAATTTGAAAGTACGCCGGCGAATCAGTAGATACGCCGGCGTACTCTCACTGTGGATCTGGCCCTGTGATTCTAAAAACCAGCACAAAAAAAAAAAAAAAATCCATTTGGCCTGAAGCAATGATTTTTTTAAAGCGGAGTTCCGGCCACAATTTCACTTTTTATATATAAATACCCCTGTAATACACAAGCTTAATGTATACTAGTAATGTTAGTCTGTAAACTAAGGTCCGTTTTGTTAGGTTGTTACAGCATTTAGACACTTTATAAAATAGAAATTGACTGGGGCCATCTTAAGTGTGGGCATCATGAAGCCAGACTGTATGACTTCCTGGATTTCAGCCTTGCAGATCTCGCACATGCTCAGTGCTGCACAAGCAGTGTAATAGGTTTCAGATCATGTTTCAGCACCTGTACTGTCTAAGTCACATGATTCTTTGAGACTGGGGAGTGCACAGACTCCTGGAAAGTTACACCCACTACATTCCCACGAGTCTGTGCGGTGTAGGTTAGGAAGGTTAAGCACCTAGGTGCAGGAAGTGGGAAGATTAACTATTCTGCCTAGCAACAACACTTTGAAGGCATCTAAAAAAAAAAATCTTTTTCTTAAAGGACTAATGACATTTTTTTAAAACTACTGATGTAATGTTATATTTTTGGGTGGAACTCCACTTTAAGCACTGATATTTAAAAAGGAAAATGGCTTTGATTTGCCAGCATATGACATTTATCTTTGGGCTTCTATTTAGGGTTGAAACTATATTTATTGATAATTTAAGAGATAATGCAAGGAACAACATATAAAGTTACAGTCTGGTGACAACTGCAAGTAAACATGTGTGATGAGTCGGCACAATGGCTATCGCCCATAGCTTAACTCTTATTGTCATACGTTATATTATTAAGGGCGACAACTGTCACTCAGTGCAAGGAGTAATTTTAATGGGGGATAGTAGTGGCATCATTGATAAAATGTGGCCATGGCCATATTTGGTCAATGTCATTGCCTAAATATAGCCAGTGGCCAACATGGCTGATAATTTCTGGCCATGTAAGCAATGTGCCAGTGAAAGCAGTGGTTTCTAGGGGTGCAGAGGGTGCCAGCATCCTCTGCTTCTTTAGGAATCATTGACAGGGGGAAGCTGTCATACATACAAGTTGTAGAAATACCACTTCTATATATGATGCTTGGCCCTTACTAAACAGGGGGCATTTAACCCTAATTACAAACTAAGCTCATTTCCATGTTTAAAACCTAATTTGTGCAGATTTGTTTTTTTACATTTTGAGACCAAAAATTAGATGTAGATTTATTATAACTTTCCAATCCTTCAAAATTCCTTATAAATCTATCCACACATCCAATATTTTGCATTTGTTATAATAACTGTGTATAGTAAGATTTAGAAACTAATAGCTAGATTCAGGTAGGAGAGCCTAACGTTAGGCAGGCATAGCGTATCGCATATACGCTACGCCGCCGTAAGTTAGAGAGGCAAGTGCTGTATGCACAAAGCACTTGCGTCCTAAGTTACGGCGGCGTATCGTAAATGTGCCGGCCTAAGCGCGCCTAATTCAAATTGTGAAGAGGTGGGTGTGTTTTATGCTAATGAATCGTGACCAGATGTGATTGATGTTTTTTACGAACGGCGCATGCGCCGTACGTGCGCATGCTCCAAATTACGCCGCAAAGACTTATTGGTTTCGACGTGAACGTAAATTGCGCCCAGCCCCATTCACGGACGACTTACGCAAACGACGTAACATTTTTACAATTCAACGCGGGACCGACGTCCATACTTAACATTGGCTGGGCCAGCTTTTTGGTGGACTAACTTTACGCCTGAAAACGCCTTACGTAAACGGCGTATCTTTACTGCGACGGGCAAGCGTACATTCATGAATAGGCGTTTCTTGTTGATTTACGCGTTCTAGGCGTAAATCAGCGTTCACGCCCCTAGCGGCCGGCCTAAATAGAAAGCTAAGATATGACGGCGCAGGCCGTCGTATCTTAGCTAGATTTAAGTGTATCTCAATTTGAGAATACACTTAAATATACGACGGCTTAGATTCAGAGTTATGACGGCGTATCTACTGATACGCCGGCTTAACTCTTTCTGAATCTGGCTATAAATTAGAACCAGAATCTTGGATTTTGCTAAAGAAACGTATCAGTTTGCAGGATGGATGGTTTTCCAGCTAACTAGAATACAGTACATATGGACTTTAGCTTACCATCCATTGCTGTGCATACATCCTCAATAAGCACATTGGGGCAGATTCACGTACAATTGCATGGGCGCAGCGTATGTGAGATACGCTACGCCGCTGTAACTTACTTTTCAAAGCTTTGAATCCAGAAAGAATTTGCGCCGTAAGTTACGGCGGCGTAGTGTATCTCTCGAGGCGTAACGACACGTAATTCAAATCGGCGAGTAGGGGGCGTGTTTCATTTAAATGAAGCGCGTCCCCGCGTCGAACGAACTGCGCATGCGCCCTCACTAAATTTCCCGTCGTGCATTGCGCTAAATGACGTCGCAAGGACATAATTGTTTTGAAGTGGACGTAAATTACGTCCAGCCCCATTCACGGACGACTTACGCAAACAAAATAAAATATTTTCAAATTCGACGCGGGAACGACGGCCATACTTAACATTGCGTACGCCACCAAATAGCATCTTTAACTATACACCGAAAAAAGCCGAACAGAAACGACCTAAAAGAATGCGACGGCCGCTCGTACGTTCGTGGATCCTCGGAATAGCTAATTTGCATACTCGACGCGGATTACGACGGGAACGCCACCCAGCGGACGCCGAAGAATTGCATCTACGATCCGAAGGCGTACGAAGATTTACGCCTGTCGGATCTATCCCAGATGCCGTCGTATCTTGTTTTGAGGATTCAAAACAAAGATACGACGCAGGAAATTTGAAAGTACGCCGGCGTATCAGTAGATACGCCGGCGTACTTCCTTTGTGGATCTGCCCCATTCTCTTTATTCAACATTGTGTGTAAAAAAATATATATATTTTTTTTTTGCATGATCCGATTACAGTAATATCTACATTTTACCATTGGATATACTGACCAAGGATACTGGATCATTACTCTAATAAATAGACGTTAAGCGTTCATTTAACACTTTAAACTGGAAGAAGCCAATCACCACAGAAACTACTGAAAGATGTGTAATATATTTTAAACGTAGGGACCCTGTCTTCAAACCTTGTGTATTGTACTGAGTTTGTCATTTGGTTTATTTTCTCAGGCCCCGTACACACGACAGAGGAACTCGACGTGCTTGGCACGTCGAGTTCCTCGTCGAGTTTTGGGATGAAGCCGCCGAGGAGCTCGGCGGGCCGGCTTCTCCCATAGAAGAACGAGGACAACGAGAAAATAGAGAACATGTTCTCTATTTTCTCGTCGAGTTCCTCGGCGGCTCCATCGAGCCAAAACTGTACAGACGACAGAGTTTCTCGGCAGAATCCGGGTTTTGACCGAGTTTCTCGGTGAATTCTGCCGAGAATCTCTGTCGTGTGTACGAGGCCTCAGGCTAACATAGAAAGTCAGTGCTATCACCTGTATTTGCTCATTGTTAGTGTTATTTTTAAAACCACACTGATAGCTGTTGCACTCACTCGTTTTTTTAAATGTTCCGTGGTGCAGATTTAATTGTTTTCTCATTGGTAATTTTCTATTTTTTTGCCAGGGGACCCCTAAGTTTTTAGATTCCCCTTGAATATCATTGACTTGTCATTGTGTTAATGCTGTGCATACTGCAACATTAGTTGCTTCGGTTTTAGGTAGGTCAGACTTTTGACAGTAAGTGCCGGGTGAAAGTTCTTTGAATCTTGTGTGCAAAAATGTAAAAATAAACTCCATAGTGTAGTTACACAGACATGAAGGACATATCTATTATTTCACTCACGGTCTGTGTGCCTCTATGGCAGCAATGGAATGCTGTAGGGCAACTGAGCTGATGTTCAGCCATGAAATGTCTAAATCAAGCATCCCTTATTACATCTAATGTCATTGCTTATGTAATCCTGTTACATGAAAATGTTGGATATTGAAAATCAGCTTTGTTTTTTTTAAACAGGATGCAAGTAAATGAGATAATAGAAACCATAATCTATGTAAAAAACAAACAAACACAAACATTCTCTCTTTTCTTTTCTATGTCAGATTTATTTTTTAACAATGCTTCAAGTACAGAAAAATAACTGTTGATCTACCAGATAGCCAGTGTGATTCCATCTTTCTGCTTGAGCTGACAATACAGTGCCATTGCTGCCCTAAAATCTCTACCACCATTGTCAACGCTGCCTGCTGGACTACAGAACTCCTCCTATCGTCACTTCTCTTTGTCCCCCTGCACATTCATACATTGATTTATTTGCCAGCAAAACCATGATGTTGCCTTCACTCCCAAGAGCCTGCCTACAAGAGTCTTTCAATTCTTGTTTGAGGTATCTTTGCCCATTCTTCCTTAAAAAAGTCTTCCAGTTCTTTGAGATTTCTGGGCTGTCTGTCACGCACTGCTCTTTTTAGGGGATGACTGCCATTTCTTAATTACATTCCGAACAGAGGATATTAACATCTGAAAATGCTTTGCTATCTTCTTATAGCCTTCAACCAGGGCTGGACTGGGATAAAAATGTGGCCCTGGACTTCATCCAGACTTTCATCCCACTTTGCGCACCCCCCCCGGTCACCCAAGCCCCCTCTCCCCCTTCACTAGCCACTAGCCGTTCAACTTTATTAGAGTAGAATGGCTGGTGCTGGTACTCTTATAGGCAGTACCAGTGGGAAAGCTAGACATTATTTCACCCGGGGGAAAGAATCAGTTTGGTGCCCCCCTTATGGGACAAGATTAGGCAGAAGTGAGAAACTCCCAGGCCATAGCTGTTGAGTCAGCTGTCTGTCCGCTCCACCCATGCTCCTCTGTCGTCGTCCCTGCTCCTCTGGTCCTCCCCCTGCTTCTTTGTTCCCCCCAGGTGAGCGCTGCAGGGAGAGAGAGACAGAGGAGTGGAGGGACGCGGCATTCCGCTGTCACTGAAGCCAGCCCACTGAGCCATCGGCCCACCGGGCCTGTAGTCCCAATGGCCAGTCCATCCCTGGCGTCAACTATTTTCAGTTTCAGTTTTCTAGATAACTGCTTAGAAGAACCCATGGTGCTGATTGTTGGGGCAAGGTCAGATGAGTCTGGGCATTTAAAACCTTTGAGATTGACATCACCTGGTCTTCCCAGATGATGATTGAGAACAATCCATGACACTGGCAGGTCTCAGCTTTGCAAAGGGGGCAGTGCATGCTATAAATTCTGCAGGGTGCCCAAACTTTTGCAGATGCCATTGTTTGGTTTTCTGTAATTTTGAAAGTGTAAATGATGGAAATAAAATCTAACTTTTTGACATATTATAAGAATGTCTAATCTGTAATTTGATGCATTTTGGAGATTTTTCCATCTTTCCTTGGCTTCGTTATGCACATTAATACATTTTTTTACCTGGGGTGCCCAAACTTTCGATCCCCACTGTATATATATATATAGTCTATTTTAGCTGGCCGGATTGCACTCTTATGCCCCGTACAGATGAGCGGACTGTCCGCTGAAAACGGTCCGCCGGACCTTTTTCAGCGGATATGTCCGCTCAGAGATTTCGGTCTGATGGTTGTACACACCATCAAACTGAAATCCGCGCGGACAGACAGCGCGGTGACGTGGCCGTGCCGTCGCCGCGACGATGACACGGCGACGTGCGCGACCCTGAAAGGTCAATGCTTCCACGCATGCGTCGAATCACTTCGACGCATGCGAGGGATGGCGGCCGATCGGACATGTCCGGTGAGTCTGTGCAGACGACCGAACATGTCCGACGGACATGGTTCCAGCGGACATGTTTCTTAGCATGCTAAGAAACATTTGTCCGCTGGAAACCTGTCCGATCCGCCGGACATTTGTCCGGTCGGCTGTACAGACGACCGAACATGTCTGCTGAAACTGGTCAGCGGACCAGTTTCAGCAGACATTTTCGGTCGTGTGTACGAGGCCTGACACTTCTTTTTGCAATCCTTGTAGTATTGGAATGCCGACAATGACTCCTTGGCCCTAGATTTTTTTAAAGGTAATTTTCTTCCTATTTGTAAATCTGTTTACCTCAAAGCTTAGCCACCCACGTTTAACCTTAGCTCGTATCTATTTGTTGCTCATTGGAATGCACTGGCTATTACCTTTATTTAATATGCTCTTAAAGCACTCCCATTTTTTCTCAGTGTTCAATGTTTCTAGAATTTTATCCCATTTAATATATTGTAGTAGAGTTGGGCGAACAGTTCGAACCAAGCAAAGGATTATTTCTGACATAACCTGCTTCACAATTCAAACCCTATCTCCAACTCCAAAGTTTCTGGTGAAGACCAGTTACTTCTAGAGTCTGCACCTAGGCCAGAGTCCGTTCCCATCCTGCATGTGCCTTAAAGTGGAGTTCCACCCATAAATATAACATTACATCAGTAGTTTTAAAAAAATGTCATTAGTCCTTTACGAAAAAACATTTCTGGGAATGTAGTGGGTGTAACTTTCCAGGAGTCTGTGCACTCCCCAGTCTCAAAGAATCATGTGACTTGGACAGCACAGGTGCTGAAACCTGATCTGACACTGCTTGTGCAGCACTGAGCATGTGCGAGATCTGCAAGGCTGAAATCCAGGAAGTCATACAGTCTGGCTTCATGATGCCCACACTTAAGATGGCCCCAGTCAATTTCTATTTTATAAAGTGTCTAAATGCTGTAACAACCGAACAAAACGGACCTTAGTTTACAGACTAACTTTACTAGACTACATTAAGCTTGTGTATTACAGGGGTATTTATATTTAAAAAGTGAAATTGTGGCCGGAACTCCGCTGGTATAAAAAAAAAAATACACATTTTACATACCTAAAATCACAGTCACATGATGCACATTCTCTTGCCCTCTGTTTAGTTCCTCTCTATTGGGTGTACATATTACTACCTACATGATGTGTACCTCTTTCTGATTGAGGCAACACTTCCAGCAGCCAGGTCCCCCTTTATACTCTCCAGAGCCAGGAGAACTCTTGGGGGCGGTGAGGGACACGTTTTCAAGAAGATAAGAAGCAAGGAAAAATGTCTGGACCCCAAGGCAAGAAATTAGCTTGGCTCGTAGAGGAGACTTTGCCTTTGATTTATTTCCCTGCAGGATGGTTTATGTCCCATTGGGGAGATTTTACTTTACTTTCTGTCTTGAGTACACAACAGAAAGAAAGAGGTAACCTCTCCAAAGTGAGTGTAAATTCCCTCTTGCATAGTTGTCATCGGAACAGTGTCCCAATGCACTGGACCTTGATTTCACTCTGCAAACAATTGCCAGAGACACAATTAGAGTCTGCCCATCACAAATGTGGGTCACAAGCTCACTCTGCTGATACTGACAGCACAATGCATTCATATTATTTCTACCTCAGGCTCTCTCAAGGAAATGGCTATATCTGAACCTGGCTGTCAAATTTAATAGTAATCATTGGCTTTTGGGCTCAAAGGCCCAGATTCACAAAAGAGATACAACGGCGTATCTCCTGATACGCCGTCGTATCTCTGTTTTAGGGTCTTCCTAACTATGCGACTGATTCATAGAATCAGTTACGCATAGTTAGCCCTAAGATCCGACAGGTGTAATTGAATTACACTGTCGGATCTTAGGATGCAATACCTCGGCCGCCACTGGGGGGGGGGGGGTTCGCGTCGTAAACCAGCGTCGGGTATGCAAATTAGTAGTTACGGCGATCCACAACGGTTTTTCGCGTTCGCTACGTCGCTGCTAGTCTAGTTTCCCGTCGCAAAGTTAGTCGTCGTTTTTGCTGCCCTAACTTTACACAGCCCACGTATGTGCTGTATAAAATATGGGCGTCGTTCCCGCATCGAAATTTGAAAATGTTTTGTTCTTGCGTGAGACGTTCGGGAATACGAAAGTACGCTACGCACGTCGCCGTTCGAAAAAATTACGTCACTTCGCGCAAAGCACGGCTGGAATTTCAAAACGGAGCATGCGCAGTAGGTCCGGCGCGGGAGCGCGCCTAATTTAAATGGCACACGCCCCTTTGAATTACGCGGGCTTACGCCGGAGGCCGCCAGTGTAAGTTTTCATGCAAGTGCTTTGAGAATCAGACACTTGCGATGAAAACTTGCGGCGGCGTAACGTATCTACGATACGTTACGCCGCCGCGATTCTACGTGAATCTGGGCCAAAATGACCACTAACTGTAGAGATCTACATAATACTATTATATAAACCTTTCTGTGTGTATCATGAAACTCTGCTTGCTGCTTTTTCACAGCAGCATCACCGATGACTGACCCAAAAATATTCATTTTCTAAATTCCGGAAGTTTAGAGACAGGAAGAGGACGGTGCATCCCTGCAGTGACGATTTCCACAGTATCCAGCTGCCTGCACAATGTGGAACATCCTTCATTACATGTAAGTTAGCTCTCTTAGGTTAAAGAGAATATTTTTATGGCCAAACTTTGGCTTCAAAATGACACACAGCTGCATTTTCTAGCATTTGGATGAAGATTTTAATTGAACCATACAGTTGGAATTTATTTTACTAAAACAAATGTCTAACTGGTTCCTGTTAGACATGTGCAATTTGTTTCGTTCTGAATTAGTTTTTTAACAAATTTCGACAAATTCATTAATTTGGAAATATCCGAATTAACGGAAACCCATTTAACCACTTAAGACCCGGACCAATATGCAGGTTAAGGACCTTGCCCCTTTTTGCGATTCGACACTGCGTCGCTTTAACTGACAATTGCGCGGTCGTGCGACGTGGCTCCCAAACAAAATTGGCGGTTCTTTTTTTTCCCCATAAATAGAGCTTTCTTTTGGTGGTATTTGATCGCCTCTGCGGTTTTTATTTTTTGCGCTATAAACAAAAATAGAGCGACAATTTAAAAAAAAATCAATATTTTTTACTTTTTACTATAATAAATATCCCCAAAAAATGTATAAAAAAAACTTTTTTTTCCCCTCAGTTTAGGCCGATACGTATTCTTCTACCTATTTTTGGTAAAAAAATCGCAATAAGCGTTTATCGATTGGTTTGTGCAAAATTTATAGCGTTTACAAATTAGGGGATAGTTTTATGGCATTTTTATTAATATTTTTTTTTTTACTACTAATGGCAGCGATCAGCGATTTTTTTGTGACTGTGACATTATGGCGGACACATCGGACACTTTTGACACATTTTTGGGACCATTGACATTTTCACAGCAAAAAGTGCTATAAAAATGCACTGATTACTGTGAAAATTACAATGGTAGTGAAGGGGTTAACCACTAGGGGGCGCTGTAGGGATTAAGTGTGACCTCATGTGTGTTTCTAACTGTAGGGGGGCGGGCTGGACGTGTGATGTCAGTGATCGTCGTTCCCTATATCCCTGACTTTGCCACACAGAAGAACGGGGAATGTGTGTTTACACTCACCTCTCCCCGTTCTTCAGCTCCTGTGACCCGATCGCGGGACACCCGCGGCGATCGGGTCCGCGAGTCCCGCGGGCGTGGTCACGGAGCTTCGGACCAAGTCGTGGGCGCGCCACTGGCGGCACGCACACGACCCACGGCTGGGCTCTTAAAGGGGACGTATATATACATCCCTGCGCCCAGCCGTGCCATTCTGCCAACGTATATTGTTGTGCGGCGGTCCTTAAGTGGTTAACGAATTTGTCAGAATATTCGTAAATTTTTATATTATAAAATTTGTAAATTCGTAATTCAATATTCAAATATTCGAATATTCGGAAATTCGAAATTCGAAAATCCAAAAATCCGAAATTTTGGAAATTCGAAATTCCAAAAATCTGAAAATAAGAATGAAAATTCAAAAGACCGAAAATCTGAAAATAAAAGCAAAAATCTAAATATTCAAAAACCGGAAAATTTGAAATAATTACTAACTAATAATAACTTAAAGGAGTTGTAAAGGAAAACATTTTTTTTGCTGAAATGACTGTTTACAGGGTATAGAGACATAATAGTATAAATGGAAAGACTCCCCAATGGGGTTTTTAGGCAGCAAAGGAAATAAAGGAATGCAACAGAGTGACAATTATGTAAAAAAGTAGAAAAAATATTTAATTGGTAGAAAAATATAAAACAATAAGCTCTGGTATAGTTTACACTAAAAACATATACACATGGAGTGTTGCACCAAAGTACATGACATCAATTAACATGAATGGTTAATATTCGGGTCAAATGGTTTCTGACGCGTTTCAACCCTTATGAAGGTCTTCTTCGGAGGAAATTGAGGTGCAGACTGTAACAAAGAATAAACGTATAACAGTAAAACAATAAAGCATATAGTGAAAAGTGCTAATGAAGCAAAATAAACTTTGAATGCATAGTTACCAAATCACGGTGTGTACGTTTTGGTTGTGTCTAGACCAGAGTTTGACTAAAATCCACAGAAGGACCCCTGGTTGATCATCTCCGCAAGGATGGCTGGAACACCCCGACGTTCTCGCAATGTGCCATAAGGAACGGCCTACAGAGACCCGTAGCAAAAAAGTGGGAAGGATCCAAGACACCAGCCAAGGAAACCCGGGCCGGGCGGGGGGAGGGGAACCCCAGCAAAGCGACTGCCAAAGAGTTACCTAGTAAAAAATATGATTATAAATAAATTAATATTAAATAAATCGTGTATCATATTTAAATTATATAAGTTTAATCCTTGAAGATAGTTAATGACGCTAGGCATGCACATAGAACCCATTTTATCAATAATGCACAGGGAGAGGAATTAATTGATTGCAATGAAGGTTAAGTATATTGTATTGGGATGGGTAAAGATATGCACTGGATATTATATATATAAGTAAAATTATATTAAATATGAAAATGTCATGTTGTAGTAAATATTATAAATAATGCTCAATGAGTGGAGTGAACGATGGTGAATGTGGGTATAAGTGCTAGTGTAAAAAATATGCAAATATTAGAATACAGCGTAATGCTGGATAATGGGTGAAAATGGCAAAAATGTATAAATGAGAAAGGGGAAAGATTGTATATAATAAAAATACTTGCAAAAAAGAATGGCCCGGATTCAAAGAGAATTGCGCTTTTTTTGCGGAGGCGCAGGGCAACGATTTTGCCATGCGCCCCCGCAAATTTGCTCCGCTGCCCTCGATTCACGGAGCAGTAGCTCCGTAAATTGTGAGGGCACGCCGGCAAAATTGCCCGGCGCTAGAGCACGCAATTTAAATGATCCCGTAGGGGGCGGGAATCATTTAAATTAGGCGCGCTCCCGCGCCGAGCGTAGAGCGCATGCTCCGTCGGGAAACTTTCCCGACGTGCATTGCAGCAAATGACGTCGCAAGGACATCATTTGCTTCAGAGTGAACGTGAATGGCGTCCAGCACCATTCACGAATCACTTACGCAAACGATGTAACATTCAAATATCGCGACGCGGGAACGACGGGTATCCTTTAGCATTGGCTGCCTCTACTATTAGAAGGGGCAGCCTTACGCTAAAGACGCCGTACGGAAACGACGTAACTTGCGTACGCAGGGCTCGCGCAACATTGTGAATCGGTGTTAGTATGTAATTTGCGTACTATACACTGAGCACAATGGGAGCGCCCCCTAGCGGTCATCGCAAGAATGCAGCCTAAAATCTGCGTGGCATAAGAGCCTTATGCCACGCAGATTTTAGGCTGCAGTCGGCGTTACGATGTTCCTGAATCAGGAGCATTCGTAACGCCGGAGCAAGTCAGCAATTGCGCTGCGTAACTATGGTTACGCAGGCGCAATTGCTCTCTGAATCCGGGCCAACGTGATCACAATAAACGCGCCTTAGTGACTCACACCGCTGCGCTCAAGATTGAATACAGTAAGAAGTTCACAGCTGCTGTTTTAAAAGGTACATGTGACAAAGTATATATAACGTATTCAAAATAGTGAAATTGAAATAAAATTATATATAAACAGCGCTAGTGTGTGTATGACCCACACAAATAAATATTAAAGAGTGTATAAGCAAATAAGATAAATAAACAAATGAGCAGAACCCGTGAATGAAAGTGTTCATAAGCAAAAATAGTTCATAGGTGTTAGAAGAAGCAAAGACAAACACTCTCTCTTTCTCAAATGTGAAATCTTCAAAATAAATCTTCAAAGAAATCTTCCACCACACCCGATGTGTAAAGTGAATCCTCCACCAATAAAATTGGCCACTCACCAGAACTATTTGCCTGACACTCTCGTGTTTCGGCACAATAGCATGTAATAGTTGTTCAAACCATTAAGTGAGCTTCCATTTCCAACCGTGTGATGAATAAGATCCTCATAAATAATGAAGAAAGCATATGATAGTGTGATAACGTAAAAACAGTTTTAATAACACACCACATAAAAAATCTGCAAAAGTTGCACTCACAAAAAATCTAAATCAAACTTGTGAATCAAAACAAAGCAGAACTCCTTCAATATTCGTATGGCTGATGAACTACGGTCACGGCGGACCTATGTAAACAACCAGGTGTTTCTCACCACTCGATCCGCACTGTGCTGGTAACCCACGTTGATGGAACAAAGCAAAATTCAATCGCTGGTCACTAGCCTCTCACGTTCAGGCCTCTCACGTTCAGTTCAAATGGTCAGAAGTCAAACTGTAGCCATGCCCCCGACATGTTTCGTCATACAATTGACTTAATCATGGGATTGGCTACCTGTGCTCCAAACGATCTTTAAATATCCCAAGATACACTTAAAAATTAAGCATCACCTGTAGCGCTCCGAGTCGTCCAATCAGGCGACTCGATCGCCAAGCGTCAGCCTCTGTGCGACGCATTCATCATTCGATGCGTCCCGCCAATCACCTGTAGCGATACCTGTAGCGATACTTATAGATAAAGCGAGATTGAGTTTAAATGTGATTGTAAATGGTAAATGATTTTTCTTAGAGACATAATAGTTAACTGATTCCTTTTGAAAATGATTAAAAATAGATAAAAATCAATCATATAATGTACCTGTAGTTTCAGTTTTGTTTTTGTATGTTTCCTGCTTCTCTGCTGCACAGAGCCAATACAGGGCAGTGATGGTTTGGAAAACAAAACTGATTGGTGTTGAGGGGTTTTAGACACATAGGGCCAGATTCATGTACAATGGTGCAGATTTGCACCGGCGTGGTGCATCATTTTTAGACTACACCGGTCCAGCGCAGAGCGGCAGTTAGGTGATTCAAGAAACTTTTTTTGTCTACGATGCCCCAGCGGGGCGGATTTTAGACGGCGTAAGGCGGGGTAAGGCCAAATGGGAGTCACCCTATGCTAATGAAGTGCCGACCGTGGCGCAGGGGTCACGCCGGGGCGCATCTTAGACCGCACATGCTCAGTGACATCCAGGGGTAAATGCCCCAATCTGCACATGCTCAGAACTGCGCCCTGGCGTGACCCCTGAGCTACGCCGGCCCACTACCAACACCCAGTCCATAAATCAGCCCAGACTTCCGCCCTGCAGGTGCAAATGTACTGAAGCTTTTTTTTTCCAAGCTAGGTCACTTGATGTGTTGTCCAGCAAGTGTTGTTGCTCAGCTTGTCTGTAACGCTGCTGCTTTAGCTGCTCTCCAGCTGACCTGTGCAAGTCTGGTGCAAAGTTACCCCTGCTTTTATGAGGGGTAACTTGGCACCGGAAATTTCAGTTCCGCACACCAGGAGTAGCCTGCGCCGGTCAAGCTTAGGTTGATGAATCGGCCCAAAAACCTCATTTGCATATTTAAAACACAAAAACCATGGCCGTGCCAGATCGGACCAGTGTAAATCTGCGCCAACGCCGCGCCGGCGTGGAAATGTTACACCGAGGCGATGAAGTCTATTTGGAAGCGTAATCTGGGTCTCTGGGTACGGCGCAGCGATCCGCCGGCGCAAATCTGCACTTACGCCGCGCATCTCCCAAAAAAACGGTGTAAGTGCTACATGAATCTGCCCCACAGTAATCACACCTCCTTGATTAGTGACCACAGAGAGAAAGCTCCCATGACTTTTTTCATCAGGAAACAGACAACCAGGAAGTGTTCAGAACAGAGAAGGATTAGAGCAAAAACGAACAATGAGGACATGAAACCAGGACTGCAGTAAGGTAAAGGAAGCTATTTAGCTAAAAAAAAATGTTCCTTTAGTGACCCTTTAACTATTAATAACTAATAAATTATAGGTATTGGAATTATTTTAAATTTGGCTGTTAGTGAACGTAACAAATATAAATTTATCTGAAGTTATGAATTATCGGAAACAATTTTTGTTGTTTCGAATTTTGGGATTTTATTTTTTTATTTTCGGATTTTTGAATTTCTGAATTATCGAATTTCTGAATTATCAAATTGATACATTTCCGAATTTTTGAATTTTCGGATTTTCTGATTTTAAAATTTTTGGATTTACGAATTTCAGTCAGTGTGAAAAGGCTGCGGTTGTAGGGACGCCTCCCATCGAGGCAGAGTTTTTCAGTTTTTTTTTTTCAGTCCGTCTGTGCTTTGATTGAAGATGGATTTACAGCACGGGACACTTTTTTAATATTTTTTTTTATTTTTAATAAAGAAATTGCCAAAAACTGTCTCCTATATTTAAACTTTTTTGACACTTTTTTTTTGTGAATGAGTAGGGGTACAATATATTCACCCATTCACATGGGGGTGGGATCTGGGAAGCCCCCTTGTTAAAGGGGGCTTTCAGATTCTGATAAGCCCCCCGCCCGCAGACCCCCACAACCACAGGGGAAGGGTTGTGGGGATAAGGCCCTTGTCCACGTCAACATGGAGACAAGGGACTGGATTCAGATAGATTCGTCTATCTATCTGCGGGCGTAACGTATCTCAGATACGCTACGCCGCTGTAACTTTGGGAGCAAGTTCCGTATGCAGAAAGAACTTGCGCCCTTAGTTACGGCGGCGTAACGTATGTGTGGCGGCGTAAGCCCGCCTAATTCAAATGGGGATGTTGTGAGCGTGTTTTATCTAAATTTAAGCTGACCCCGCATATTTTACGTTTTTTGTGAACGGCGTATGCGCCGTCCATGAAATATCCCAGTGTGCATTGCTCCAAAGTACGCCGCAAGGACGTATTGGATTCGACGTGAACGTAAATGACGTCCAGCCCTAAAATGGGTTTGAGATATGCGCCCAATCTAAAAAAACATCAAACAAGTGCTCTTGGAAAAATAGACCAGATCTAACGTATTGATGAAATAATTGGCTGTAGCTGCTACCTTAAAAAACAAGTTTTCAACAAACCAGTCAAAAATATATATAAAAGGGGATAAATTAAATAGATATGGATGTAGATACAAATCTAAATATAACCCAGGCAGCGCTTATGCATATATGAAAAATGCACATATAATATCCTTCTGGTTAATAAATGTCCATGTTGTGAAATTACAGTTGTAACACACAAATGATGAAAATATAGGGTATGAGAGTCCGCTTAGTCCCAGAAAATGAAGTAAAGAGGTCTTGTTGTGGACAGAAGATATCACCTCCACATGTGTGCTCACAGAGAACATGATGGGGTTTCTGTGGATAGTCACCCCCTCTTGCATAAACTCTTACCCCAAAATAATCAAATCACAGCATGTAGTATTCAGTGGAAAGGCAATCTCAGCAGATGTCTCCTGATCAGCGAGGCTGGTTACTCATGATTAACATACAAAAAGAGAGGGAGCGGACATAGCGTGACTCTGTTTAAAACTTTTATTCATACAACACTACAGAAATCATCAAGATGTACACTCGCATGTAGACATAGAGCAATCAGCTCAATCACAATTATAAACGTCAGCCCAGTGTCAGTGAAATGTGGATTCCCCAACCGCACGCTGCTTCCCCTGGTGCCGAGGATTGCGAGGATGGATGCCCCTACTCCTGACAGCGTCTGACGTCACCACTAGCGTTACTCATCCCAGGGGGTCCAAAGAATCTCCTCTTGTGTAGAGTGCACTGTAAGTGAGATAAAGTGAGGGTTGAAGGAAAAGGCAAACAAATGTGCTGAAGTATCAACTACACTAAATAGAAACATAAGTTACCTCAGTGTAATATGAGACCTTCCCCTCGTAGAGGTGTAGCTGGTGTGTGCATAGTCATGAATGCAAAAAGCTGCCATATGAGGCTGCAATTATACCCCCAGGGGAGGGACCAAATGCTCCGCCCCCAATGTCATGTACGAGCAAAGGAGACACACGTCGCTGCTGGGGCCACGAATGCGCAGTGTCCCCCATTGTTCAAGATGTTCCACACAGCCCAAATGTGACTACGCTGAAATTGGCGCCACCCGATGACCATGGAAAGCATGACATTGATATGTGGGTGGCCCTGCCCGATCATAAGGGCAGGAGGGGACAGCAGGAGATCTGGGAGCAGGCCCGTCGGCACAAGACAGGCAAAACAAGCAACTGCTTGGGGCCCCGAGCTGGCCTGGGGCCCCCAAGCAGGAGCCTGTTCGTTCCGCCGCAGGGATGGGGGCTTTCGTTTGCTGAGGGGAGAGAGAGAGAAGACAGCCTGAGACTGTGGACTGCCCCGCCCTCGCCTATCCAGGAACAGAGAGAATGTAGGGAGGCGGGGCAGACACTGCTGACACCAAGTGAGAGAAGGTCGTGGGGGAGGAGCTGCAGAGACACATGGAGCAGAGGGAGCCGAGAGAGACATGGAGCCATGCAGGGGAAACCGAGAGGACACTGACAGAAAGTAAGTGTCTCTGATTCCGGCACCCAGCCAGTCCCCACCACCACCACCGCTGATTCCATCCAGTCAGTCCCCCCCACCACAGTCACTCATCCCTAACCCCCCAGCACTGACACTCATCCCACCCCCCACCAGCACAGCCACTCATCCCACCCCCCACCATCACAGCCACTCATTCCTACCCCCCACCACTGACACTCATTTCTACTCCCTACCACTGACACTCATCCCTCCACCACTGACACTCATCCCCCCCACCACTTTAGCTATTGTGCACTTTTTTATGTATATTAATTGATTTTATGGTACAGTGGTGTTTTTTGCAAATGTTGAATTGTTGAAAATGTTCAAATTGTATGCACATTGTAGGCAACAGTAGTATTTGCACTGTAAACATTTTTTATTTATATAACGTGTGGGTGAACTTAAACTGTATCGCTATGTTGTGGTTCCTGTAGGCTTTGTGTGCGTGCGTGTGGGAGGGGGGGGAGGCTGGGGTTTGGGTGCCTCCATGTCCATTTTGCTTGGGGCCCCCAAATACCTTCAAACGACCCTCCTTGGCACATATCACAGCTCCCGAGATGGACGACGGGAACTGCCACCGACAGGGAGCAGCAAGAGGCATCAAGGACAACCCAAAAACCACCTGCCTATTTATACACGGCCAATTGTAAATATGTGCCGATATAGATGATTAATGGCTGATAGTGGCAACAGACCAGGTTTTGTGCTAAATCTTCCAAATCTAAATCTTTCTTCGAAAGTCTTCCACCCGAGTTGCATAGAGACATAATAAAAGGTCTGGTGTCACCCCAACATTACCTCCATCCCAAATTCAGCACATATATACATAGGATTTGCCCTGAGACTTTGAGTGAGGTGAGTATGGTTAGCCAAAAAACATATGATGGTATAAAAAGTCGATTTATTACAATATGTTGCGCATATAAAACACAACTGCAATGAATGCAGGCTGATAAAATATGCATACAATGTGAAAAGAAGACAATCCACATACATGGTAAACAGTGTATAACCAATACAGTATACAAACATCAGAAAAATGTGCTAACATCAATAGTACCCAACGACTATTCACGAGACCGTGCTCGCTCTTCAGGGGTAAATGCTTTACTATATCTGTAATACAAGTAGTAAATTAAATGAATGTATGTTGCATAAGATTGGCAGGGAGGTGAGTAATCATCAGGGTCAGAGTGAAGGGCCTCATACTCACACTTTACAGGCAGACTAAGGAGACCCCCCAGGCACAATATTTCACTTTTTCATTATTAAAATTGCTGCTCCTGAAAAATCTTCCATTTTTAAAACTTTTTTTTGCACTGATACATGTCCCCTGGGGCAGTAACCGGGTCCCCAAACACTTTTTATGGCAATAACTTGCATATAAGCCTTTAAAAAATGTTCTGGTTCGTGTCCCATAGACTTTAACGGTGTTCGCGTTTGAAAAAATGTTTTGCCTGTTCGCATGTTCTGCTGCGAACTGAACCAGAGGTGTTTGGCTCATCCCTATTGAGAACCACTGCTCTAGGAGAGCTGGACAGAGCCGTAGAAGGTCCTTAACCCATCAGCAGGACCGGTGTCTGATCCTTTGTGCAAGGAGGAACAGGATGAACACTGCCAGAGCCCTACAAAATTACCTCCAGCAGGCCATTGATGTGAATGGCTCTAACCAAACAATCAGAAACAGACATCATGAGGGTGGCCTGGGGGCCCAAAATCCTCTAGTGGGCCCTGTGCTCACTACCCTGCACCATGTAGCTTGATTGACATTTGTCATTGAACTCCAGAATTGGCAGGTCTGCCACTGGTGCCCCATGCTTTTCACAGATGAGAGCAGGGTTACCCTGAGCATATGTGACAGACGTGAAAGAGTCTGGCACAGCCGTGGAGAATGATATGCTGCCTGTAACATTGTTCAGCATGACCTGTTAGATGGTGGGTCAGTGATGGTCTGGGCAGGCATGGAGGGAGGTCTCATTAGGAGTAAGCCTCAACGTTGTCAGCCATGCATATGTAGCGGTACTCCCGCAGGAGCTGCTGATTAGTTTTGGGTCTACTCTCTGACCTATCAACCCCTTTAAGTGGCTCGAACCCTCCCTTGACACAACATGCAAATGCAAATGTATTGTGGGTCCCACGTTTTGCTAGGACCACAATAACACATGTAAAATACACAATGACATGCAATAATGTTGTTACCTTCTTCTGCATGCAGTCCTCAGGAGCAAACACACCTCAAACAAGCAATATAGTAAACCAAGGGTAACATTACTTGGCATGTAAAATAAAAAAATAAAAGAGCAAACAGCAGTTTACAAATATATATATATATATATATATATTGTACAGGACGCCATGGCTGGGTCCTGGAAGGACGTTATATTTCCCCTCTGTTTGGACTGTGGTGCCTTTAAGGGAATGGAAAGGGTTAACGCACCTGTCTAAGGAAGTAGTTTAAAGCAGACAGGAAGTGCAGGTGAGTGTGGAGGAGTGTAGGAGAGTCTATGCATGGTGAATGGTGGACAAGGAAAGCTGTGGAAGCTATGAAAAGCTGTGAAAGGACTTGGCAGTGTCCTGCCTGAAAGCCTGCTACTGAAGGACTTACCTGCAAGGACTGTTTAACTGCGATAGCAGTTCTGAGCTGTACAAGTCGGTGAGACTGTTATTTATTTTGTTTTTGCTGCTGCTAAGCCATTTAAGTTTAATAAACCTCAGTTTTGATTTAAAAAGCCTGTGTCCTGCGATCAAGCTGGTCCCCCAAACATTACACTGGTGGAGAATGCGGGCAGGACAGAATAACAGGCATAAGAAGAGAAAAAAATTAAAAAAACGTTTTTTTTTTTCTGTTGCATTGGACTTTATATTGAACTGACATTTAAAGGGACAGTACATTGAATTTATGTCCTGGGTTAAAGCTGCACAAACATTGAAAGTTGAAGCAATGGAAGAGCTAATTAAACAGCAGACACTGGCTAACATACAAGCGCAAACTTACCACAAAGAGGCGCTGGCTCTGCAGCAAGAAAATACTCGCCTGTTGGTGGCCCAGTTAGCAGCCCAGCAAGCAGCCCAGCAAGGGGTTATGCAGGCTCAGGTGACTGCCTTAAAGGAAGCGGTGCAGCAGCTGTCTCAGGTTCAGGAGCCAGCGGCTGTTGCCCCTGGCAACCAGGTGACTGTGAGGGCAAGCCATTTTCTACAGAAATTGTCCCTGAGCGATGATGTAGAGGCATTTCTTGCTATTTTTTTAGAGGACAGCGGAGAGAGAAGGATGGTCTCAGGACCAGTGGGCCTCATTGCTCCTTTTCTCACTGGAGATCCTCAAAAAGCCTACTTTGACCTGCCACCAGATGATGCTAAAGACTATCAAAAGCTAAAGGCAGAAATTCTGGCTTGTCTGGGGGTGAGTACGGCCGTTCGGGCCCAACGTGTACACCAATGGAAATATCGTCCAGATCGGCCACCCCGGTCTCAAATGCATGACCTGGTGCAACTAGTAAAAAAATGGCTGCAGCCTGAGGTGTTGTCTGGCCCCCAAATTGTGGAGCGGGTCGTGCTGGACCGATACCTGAGGTCCCTGCCAGATGACCTCCAACGGTGGGTCAGCCATGGAGACCCCAAAACAGCAAACCCCCTTGTTGAGATGGTGGAACGATATACAGTGGTGGAGGACCTGCTCGGACCTACCAAGCACATAGGGCCTAGTCTGCCACGGCCTGTTCGACCAACTGCTGCCCTTCGAAAGGATGTTCCAAGGAGCCCTGGGACAAACACCCCGGAAGGCCAAGAGATACTCCCGGTACCTTCGCAGCGTTCTGTTCCTGTTCGGAGAGGAGGGGATGTACAATGTTGGCGATGTCATTCCTGGGGTCATACCCGGGCACACTGCCCACTGCAAGAGGAGCCCATGGAATGCGGGGTTCTTCGGAGGGGGTCTTTTTGTGCCCATAAAGTGTGCACCACACACCTCGACCTGGATGAGGAAAAGTTTGAGTGTGAAGTCCAAGTGAACCACCTCCCTGCCCGGGCTTTGTTGGACTCTGGAAGCATGGTAACCCTGGTTCATCCTAGAGTGATTGGGAAGATCGGTCCGGTAAGAAAAACTTTACGGGTGGTATGCATTCACGGGGACACTAGAGAGTACCCGCTCATCACGTTGTCTTTCTCCTCAGCATGTGGCACTGTTACTCAAGAGGTGGGGGTGATAAAGAACTTGCATGATGTTATAATAGGACGAGACTGTCCATTGTTTACAAAACTGTGGGAACAAGGAGAACAGTTCAGAGACTGGGGAGAAACTAGCCCCCCTGTTCCTGCTGCTGAGAGGGATAACCCTGAACTGCCAAACGTTAATGTGGACCCAGATGAGGAAAATGCTAATGATTGGGTTAATGGTGATGAAAGTAGTGTTGATACTATTGAGGATGTCAAGATATGTGGTCCACAGACCTACCAAAACACTAAGGGGGAGGAGCCTTTCCCACTTCAGGTAATGCTGGGGGAAGAGGATGAGGAAGTGGCCTCTACCCCTGCGCTGCCAGATTTGGGTGTTCCCCAGGGGGCATTTGGGACTGCTCAGATGCAGGACCCCACTTTGGCCCATGCACGGGAACAAGTTGTAGTAGTAAATGGGGTTCCCCATGAGCCAGGTGCGAATAAGAGGTGGCCACACTTTGCAATATATAATGAATTGCTGTATCGGGTTACCAAGGAGAGAGAAAATGTGGTAGAGCAATTGTTGGTACCCCAACAATATAGATGAAAGGTTCTGGACCTGGCCCATGACGATGTGTTAGGGGGACACCTGGGAGTTGAAAAATCGGAGGCACGGATCACCGACCGGTTTTACTGGCCAGGTCTGAAAGCAGAGGTAAAGAGATACTGTACCTCTTGTCCCACCTGTCAGTTGACCGCTCCGGTGACTCATTTTCGGAGCCCTTTGGTCCCTCTGCCCATAATTGAGGTCCCATTCGAGAGGATAGCCATGGATATAGTGGGTCCCTTGGTAAAGTCAGCGCGAGGTCACTCCTACATATTGGTGATTCTTGACTATGCCACCCGATATCCTGAGGCGCTACCCCTGCGGAATTCCTCCTCAAAGGCCATTGCCCGGGAATTATTCCAGATGTTTACACGGACTGGTTTCCCCAAGGAAATACTCACAGACCAGGGTACCCCGTTTATGTCAAGGGTTATGGCCGATGTGTGTAAGCTGTTCCGGATTAAACAGCTACGCACATCGGTCTACCATCCCCAAACGGACGGGTTGGTGGAACGCTTTAATAAGACCCTTAAGTCTATGCTCAAGAAAGTGGTACAAAGGGATGGGAAAGATTGGGACTGCCTGTTACCAGCTCTCCTGTTTGCTATCCGGGAAGTGCCCCAGGCCTCCACGGGGTTTTCGCCCTTTGAGTTGGTATATGGGCGGAGACGTCGCGGACTTCTTGACGTGGTTAAAGAGGAGTGGGAAAGTGAACCTGTTCAGCATAAGAGTGTCCTGGAATATGTCTCCCAAATGCAGGAAAGGATCCAAACCGTGATGCCGCTAGTCAAAGAGCATTTGCAAAAGGCCCAGGAGGCTCAACGACGGTTCTATAACAGGGCTGCTTAAATAAGGCACTTCCAAGTGGGGGATCGAGTAGCGGTGCTAATTCCCACTGTGGAAAGTAAGTTCTTAGCCAGGTGGCAAGGACCCTTTTGAAGTTGTGGAAAAAGTGGGAGAGGTCAATTATAGAGTCCACCAGCCAGGCAAGAGGAAACCGTATCAGATATATCATGTCAACTTGTTAAAGCCCTGGACAGACAGGGAACCGGTGACCTCCCTGGCTAGTGCAAGGCTTGGGCCACAGGTTGGGGTGGAGAGTGTCCAAGTAGCAAATACCCTATCTAAATACCAAAGTCAGCAGGCAAAGGAGTTCTTGCAGAGAAATAAAGAGAAGTTTTCAGACTTGCCAGGGCTAACTAATATCATAGAGCATGATATTATCACGGAACCTGGAGTCAAAGTTTTTGTCAGGCCCTACCGCATCCCAGAGGCTCAAAGGAAGGCCGTTTCAGAGGAAGTAAAGAAGATGCTGGACCTGGAGATCATTGAGGAATCGCAGAGTGAGTGGTCGAGCCCGATTGTGTTGGTACCAAAGCCCAACGGGACTCTGCGATTCTGCAATGATTTCCGGAAACTTAATGAGGTTTCACGGTTTGATGCCTACCCCATGCCTGGGTAGATGAACTTATTGAGAGACTAGGTCCAGCCAGGTATATCACAACATTAGACCTTACCAAGGGGCATTGGCAAATCCCATTAACTAAGGCTGCTAAAGAGAAAACTGCTTTTTCTACTCCAGAGGGGAGTTTTCAGTACAAAAGAATGCCTTTTGGATTGCAAACTGCTCCAGCCACGTTCCAGCGAGCAATGGATAGGATTTTACGACCGCATCGGGAGTATGCCTCAGTGTACTTGGACGACATAGTCATTTTTAGCAGAGACTGGGAGTCACACTTGCCCAAAGTCCAGGCAGTACTGGACTCTCTCTGGAAAGAGGGGTTTACAATAAACCCTGAAAAATGTGCTTTGGGAATGGAGGAGGTGAAATACCTGGGCTATATCGTGGGTAGAGGGGTGGTGAAACCTCAGGTCAGCAAGGTAGAGGCTATAAAGAGTTGGCCCCGCCCCCTCACAAAAAAGCAGGTACGTGCATTCCTGGGCATGGTGGAATACTACAGGAGGTTCGTACCCAACTTTGCCACATTGGCGGCTCCATTGACCGATCTGACTAAGGGTCGGAAATCGGTCGTGGTGGAGTGGAATGCAGACGCTGAGAAGGCTTTTTTGGTGCTCAAGTCAGCACTGTGCCAACACCCTGTCTTGATAGCGCCCAATTTTTCAGAAGAGTTTGTTGTCCAAACTGATGCTTCCGATGTAGGATTGGGAGCTGTGTTGTCACAGGTTGTTCGTGGTGAGGAACCCCCAGTAGTCTTCCTCAGTAGAAAGTTGACACCAGCGGAGAAAAACTACGCTATTATTGAAAGAGAGTGTCTGGCCATTAAGTGGGCTCTGGAGTCCCTCAGGTATTACCTCTTGGGGAGGAAGTTTAGGCTCATTTCTGATCATGCCCCTTTAACATGGATGAGGCAGGGTAAAGGGACTAATGCCAGGATTACACGTTGGTTCCTGGCACTCCAAGAATTTAAGTTTGTAGTGGAGCATAGGCCCGGGAGACTGCATCAAAATGCAGATGCCCTCTCCCGAGTCCATTGTTTGAGCTCCACTGTTGCCTCCACCTCCTTGGCGTTGGGGCACAGGGGGGGGATATGTACAGGACGCCATGGCTGGGTCCTGGAAGGACGTTATATTTCCCCTCTGTTTGAACTGTGGTGCCTTTAAGGGAATGGAAAGGGTTAACGCACCTGTCTAAGGAAGTAGTTTAAAGCAGACAGGAAGTGCAGGTGAGTGTGGAGGAGTGTAGGAGAGTCTATGCATGGTGAATGGTGGACAAGGAAAGCTGTGGAAGCTATGAAAAGCTGTGAAAGGACTTGGCAGTGTCCTGCCTGAAAGCCTGCTACTGAAGGACTTACCTGCAAGGACTGTTTAACTGCGATAGCAGTTCTGAGCTGTACAAGTCGGTGAGACTGTTATTTTTTTTGTTTTTGCTGCTGCTAAGCCATTTAAGTTTAATAAACCTCAGTTTTGATTTAAAAAGCCTGTGTCCTGCGATCAAGCTGGTCCCCCAAACATTACAATATATATATATATATATATATATATATAGCTGACTCTGCAAAGGCCCTTGCAAGAGTCAATAAGAGCAAAACTAAAGTGTTAATGTAATCAAAACTGCAAGTAGCTATAAGTAGTCTATGCTCGCGAGCTCCCCCTAGTGGGCAATTCCTTTAAGTACAGTTGCTGGTAATCTCAATTAGGCCTGGCCCAGATAACTCCAGATAGTTCCTCAGTGGTGAAGTCTATTGTAGATACGTTGGTGCACTTTAACTTATTTGTAATCCAAAGGGTTCTCTAATCAGTGAAGTAATATAGAACAATATAGAACAGTAACTTCAATTGTGCAAAGTATCTGTGCACTCCTTCCTGGGAATATACTTCCAGCAGCAGTCACTTGATAATTAAATTAGGCTTAAGGCCTATACACACGTAACTGTATTGAACTGAACTGGTGCTGACACAATTATTGTTTCTCTCGGTATAATTGTCTATTAATCTCAGAATATGAGTCCCCAAAGCAGTGTGGAACTTAGGCCTATTTGTAACTCAGTTCAGCTTAATGAAGTTTTCTGCGAGGAACTACAAGTTCCAACAACACTGTAGTAGTAAGTCTAAGTGTAAGAGTGTATCAAGCAACTGTGGGCGGCTGCCCTGCTCACCACACTGGGCCTGGAGGAACTGGAAACCTCTGCTCCGGCTGTCCCTGGATCCTGCTTTCAGTCAGCACAAGCAAGCCGCTTAGCTTCACAGGACGGCTGGAACCCGCAGATGTCTCTGGATCCTTCTTGATCCCGTTCCTCTGTCTCTTCAGCTCAGGGATGTGACACAGGATCGCTGGATGTTCTTCCCCACAGTCTTGTAGGCCCCGCTCTCTGGATCACCTCCTCACAGCTCCCTGTAGGCAGGCCACACGTCCAGAAGAGACCCAAGATGGCCACGACAGGGCCTTTTTTCTTCTACCCAGCATGCACTTCAGCCCTGAGGGTTCATAGGTAGGTTATTTGCATAAAATCTCACCATGTTCTTGAAAAATTTAAATAAATGAAGTCCATTTCACGTTTTTGCCACTAGATGGTGCCACATACCAATTTATCACATAAGTCATGGATTAACACTAGTATAACATTTGAGAAGCAAAAATGCCCACGCTACACATACAAGCACGTGGGAGCCATACAAACTACCGAGTACCATTTTGAGATGCTGCAATAAAATTTCAGCAAAATGAACTAGCCTACTGCATAATTTTTTTACTTTGATTTTCAGGGTGTCTTGGAAATCAGCCCTCTATAGGTTGATCATTTTCATTTTCATCAAACGATGTGGCATCCTTTCCTTCTTAACACATTACCCAGTCCATATTAGTATAGATATCCAGCATAATATTTTTCTCCATTGAGATCTGATGTGTTTTCAAAGTGTTCCTTAAATTTTTATAAGCAGTGTATATACACAGGTGCAAACTTTTATAAATAAAATGTATTAAAACATGGACATGTAGGGCAATGAACAGTGGCAGTAGGGCAGTGGATGTTGTCAGTAGGTTTTTAATATTATGTTTTTTATAATTTTTTACAATTGTATTATTTTTTTATGAGCCCCATTGGGGGGCATTGGTGAAATATCAGGGGTCTAAGCAATTTAGCATAACATGTGAAAATCACTCCACTACATGTGTTTGTGTCAGGGTCTGGAATTGAACCAGAACCTTTGCTGTGTCGGGCAACATCTCTTCTTGCTGAGCCACCTGGAATGCTGGACAGTCCCTTGAATGATCCTTCCTTGAACCTTGTTTGTCTTGAACCTTGAACTCTATGCTCCTCCCATTAACTTACTGATTTAAGCCATGTCTCTGCACTTCCTGTTTGCCTGATTATTGTGCTCTCACCAGCCAGTATCTTGCTTTTGTCTTTCCTGCTGCTGTCCATATCTTTTATGCCACTCATTACTGACCCATGGCTTGTTCCTTGACAACGCTTCTGTTTAATCACAACCTGCAACTACTTGTTACTGACCTTTGGCTTGTTTACTGACTATGCTTCTGTTTGATCCTTAACTGCTATATCTGCTACTGGACCTCGGCTTGCTCACCTCCTGGTGGGACGATCCATGCAACTAAACCTGTCTCCACTATCAGGAGCTCTGGTGGACACTGGTTAGTACTTGAACTCCGCACCTCAGGTAAGCCTGCGTCATCTGTCAGGGTGACCTTCTTGTATACTAATCCTGCTGTCGGTGGGAGTCCCCCTACTGCTGTAGCTACTGACCCCTGAGCCTGACCCCAGAACGTGACAGTCTGTCAGAATTTTACCAATGGAAAGAACTTTGCTATAAAGGATGTCTAGAAACAGGAAAACAGGACCGATGTTTCTGGCAGGTAGTGATGATCCACGGTTGGTGAACTACAAACAAGTTCGTGTGCCGACCTGAACCCAACTGAATTCAATCAGAGCTGAATCTGTCAAATTAAAAATTACCATTTTCTAGACTAATAGCCAAGGGGTTGTCACAAAACAGCACAGCATGTGTGCACTGCCCTAGGGAACATGTACCAATACTAAGAAAATTCCATACAGCTGGGAGCAGTGGTTTTTGAAAGCACTGACACAATTGCTGGCAAATTACATCTCCCTCTTAACTTCTTTTTTTTTTTTTTAAAGAAAGAATGGCACACAGGTCCCTAAAAATACATGGCAGACCCCCAAATGTCAATTTAGTCTCCCCCAAAATACCTACCAGATCCTTTGAGTCTGGTATGGATTTTAAGGAGAACTCAAGCAAAAAAAATTAAAATGTGTGAGGTTCCCCTACAAATCCATACCGGGTGCTTAATCTGACCACACAGCATGGCTGGCTAGGAAAGTGGGGGCAACATGCAGCCATCTCCTCTTAAACCATACTAGGTTACTTGGGGAGTAGTGTTGAGCAGAATACGCCATATTCGATTTCGCGATATATCTCGAATATATAGTCGAATATTCGAGATATATTCGCTAAATTCGAATATTCGTGATATTTTATCGAAATGAAATGATTGCGAATTTTCGCTATTGCGAATGCGAAAATAATTGCGAATTTTCGACAACTGCGGTAGGAGCACTCTGATTGGCTCAGAATATTCTTGATATTTTTTCGAAATTTCGCAAAATGCGAATGCGATATTTACTGCGCAATTTCGACAAATGCTGTAGGAGCACTCTGATTGGCTCAGAATATTCGTGATATTTTACAATACAAAATAATTGCGAATATTCGGCAAATGCGGAAGGAGCACTCTGATTGGCTCAGAATATTCTTGATATTTTACAATACAAAATAATTGCGAATATTCGGCAAATGCGGAAGGAGCACTCTGATTGGCTCAGAATATTCTTGATATTTTACAATACAAAATAATTGCGAATATTCGGCAAATGTGGAAGGAGCACTCTGATTGGCTCAGAATATTCTTGATATTTTACAATACAAAATAATTGCGAATATTCGGCAAATGCGGAAGGAGCACTCTGATTGGCTCAGAATATTCTTGATATTTTACAATAGAAAATAAAAAGTGTTTTGCATTGGTGGTGATTCTTTACTCTATCCATCTGTCACAGCCGTTTGTCAATCAAACACCTTGAAGATTGAACACGTTCATGCTGCATGCTTTGGACTTTTTTTCACTTCACATATCAAAGACATTTTTATGAAAGATTATTTTTCTATTATTGGGACTATATTTCTTTATATATTTGTTTCACTGTGTATTTCACAAGTTATTTGCGCTTGCTTATTTTATAATTTGCCCACATGTCTTGTCACTAGACATATATTTTTTATTCTTGTAGAGCGACTCCATTTTCTGTCTTGTATTAATTTATGTTGTATAACATTTTTGAGTTGCTGCTGTATTCTCCCCTTTTTTTAAGGTATGCGCAATTTTTTCCTTCTTACAAAAAATAATAATATCAAACATACAAATATTCATAACAGAGACATACACAAAGCCCCCCCCTTTTGCATCAGAGACAATCAGAGTTCTCCTACCACAGTTATCGAAAATTTGCAATCATTTTCGCATTCGCATTAGCGAAAATTCGCAATTTATTTTTTTTTATATTCGGCAACATAAAAGGATCGCCTCAGCTTAGCTACTCGGCCCAGGGTCTCTAATCATACCAGCAATGCTTTTAGACGTCGATAGGATGTGATCTGTTTTAAAAATAAAATTGAAAAAATGCGAATATTCGGAATCGCGAATATTCACCGCGAAATTCGAAATATATCGCGAATACTCGAATATGCCATATTCGAGCCGAATATTCGCAATACGAATATTCGTGAGCAACACTATTGGGGAGGGGGGAGAGGGGGGGAAGCACCAACCAAGAAAGACATAGGCAGGATGCTGAACAATTTTGTGTTACATGTTTCATGGTGAAAACCCTGTGTGGGCAAACAACCTGAGCTAACGCCCCCAGAATATGATTTTATTTATATATATATATATATATATATATATATATATATATATATATATATATATATGTATATATATATATGTATGTATATATATATATGTATATATATATATGTATGTATATATATATATGTATATGTGTATATATATATATGTATATGTATATATATATATATATATATATATATATATATGTATATGTATATATATATGTATATATATATATATATATATATTAGGGCTGCGGAAATTAACGATTAATTGGTCGATTAATCGTTAATTTCTTTGGTCGATTAAAATTATTTTGATCGATGACGATCCGCGGAGTGAGCTCCGCGGTCTCGCCCATAGGAAAGGCCGCGGCTTCGGCCTAGCTCTGGAGCCGCGGCGCGCTGACGTCATCATCACCTGCCCGCCTGCTTGTATCTTCTTCCCTTGCGCACGTGTGTCCATCGGCTACGCTGCAGATGGGTCTGCCTGCCTGATAGTCAGGTAAGAAAGGACAACCATCTGTGTGTGGTAACATTATGGGGCAGATGTATATATTCCTGGAGTATGGGGACAGATGTGTATATTAAAGCATGGGGGCAGATGCTGTAATGTACACATCTGCCCCCATGCTGTAATGTACACATCTGCCCCCATGCTGTAATGTACACATCTGCCCCCATGCTGTAATGTACACATGGGGGCAGATGTGTATATTCTTGCAGTATGGGAGGCAGATGTGTATATTAAAGCATGGAGGCAGATGCTGTAATGTACACATCTGCCCCCATGCTGTAATGTACACATCTGCCTCCATGCTGTAATGTACACATCTGCCCCCATGCTGTAATGTACACATCTGCCCCCATGCTGTAATGTACACATCTGCCCCCATGCTGTAATGTACACATCTGCCCCCATACTGCAAGAATATACACATCTGCCCCCATACTGTAATGTACACATGGGGGCAGATGTGTATATTCTTGCAGTATGGGAGGCAGATGTGTATATTAAAGCATGGGGGCAGATGTGTACATTACAGCATGGAGGCAGATGCTGTAATGTACACATCTGCCCCCATGCTGTAATGTACACATCTGCCCCCATGCTGTAATGTACACATCTGCCCCCATGCTGTAATGTACACATCTGCCCCCAAACTGCAAGAATATACACATCTGCCCCATGCTGTAATGTACACATCTGCCACACAACTACTTTTAGCTGATCTCCTTGCATTGCAACTCTGCATTAGCCACTGGTAAATGTGGTGGGGGCAGTATGGGGGGCAGATGTGTATATTCTTGCAGTATGGGGGCAGATGTGTATATTACAGCATGGGGTCAGATGTGTACATTACAGCATGGGGGCAGATGTGTATATTACAGCATGGGGGCAGATGCTGTAATATACACATCTGCCCCCATACTGCCCCCACCACATTTACCAGTGGCTAATGCAGAGTTGCAATGCAAGGAGATCAGCTAAAAGTAGTTGTATCTGTATGTGCGTTAATTAATCGAAATTAGTCGATTAATCGATTAAAAAAAAAACCGATTAATCGAACACAAAAATTTTAATCAGTCACAGCCCTAATATATATATATATATATATATATATATATATATGTATATGTATATGTATATATATATATATATATATATATATATATATATATATATATATATATATATATATATATACTGTATACATATATTCACTTGCCTAGTTTTACCGAATAATTGCCTATCTCTGAATTTCCTTCAAATTTCAGTAAGATTTTTTACCTTTCCTGCTACAAGCTTTTGAAGTGGTCTGCTGCCACCTGCTGTATACATTTCATAAGACATTGCTGTAATTTAAAAAGTATCTACAGTAATTCCAAAAGCAAATCTAAAATGGATCGCAGTTTACTAATCTTTAAATGTAAGTTTTCAGGCTTTTTTTCTTTTTTTTTTTTTATCAATTAGTGATCTCCATTTTTTTCAACTTTCTTTAATAGACCAAGCTGTTTAGCAAAAGTGGCTACTGAAGGGTTAAGACAAATAAATGAACACTGACAGGCTGCTATGATGGAAAGCTTTTATTCATATAGTTAAAACCTTTCTCTGTTTACACCTAATCATTTTTGGGCATTTTTCTGCTGTAAGCCTCAGCTCTAAATACGCCCAACAAGACAAATCCCATTAATTATAATAGCCCCTGTTCACATATGAGCGTTCTGTCGCCTGAAGCGAAACACCAGTCGCTCAAAAAATTACAGGAGCTTCTTTTTTTGGCAGATTACAGGCATTTTCTGCTTTTTACATTGGTGACCTTTTGACCTGTACAAAATCACGCCAAAAATAGTGCAAACAAAAACCAACAACACAAAAACGGTTTATGTTACTGCTTAAAATTTGTGAGTTTGAGTTAGGCTCTAACTTGTTAGTCACTTATGTAAAGTCCCTCTCCAGACAATGCTGCTATAAAAGGGTGTCTCCATTGCTCCTCTATAGACAGAAGGACTGTTTTGGCCAGATAATCAGGTGAAAATAAAGAGGAAAAAAGCCTGAAAACAGAAAACAAATGCAGCCACCACATCCAAGGATTGGTAAGCTGTGATATACTAAAGCTTTGCTATGGGTTTTGGATATGCTATTCTTTGACTGCAATTAGCCTTAATGCTTAATTCCTTCCACTTCATAATTATATGTCACTTTGTGTTGGTCTATTAAATAAAATCCCACTAAAGTATATTTATGTCATGGCAGATTTTTATCAAGAATGTAATTGTTTCATTCATCCTTCCTTAGTGATATGAAGTTTTCCAGTACCATATGGTGAAAAACATTGCTGGATTAAGGACACTTTTATGCAATTGTTATTGCTTTTATATGGTTGCGCATTTTTTTCAATTTTTTCTAATAATATTTCATACACATTACTAAAGACATCAACACAACAATAAAACATATCCCTATGGGTAGCCCCAAACGACTATGTTAAAAGGGTGTGGTTAACCGCACCTTAACCTCTTGCCGACCGCCCACCGTAGTTTTACGTGATTTTGCATTGCAGCCACTAGGGGCGCGCGCCCCTGGTGCCGATGCGAGTGCCCGGTGGGCGCGATCACCGCTGGGCACCCGTGATCATTCATTACAGAGCGATCTGTCATTTCCCCTAGTCAGTCCCACCCTCCCTTCAGTTAGAACACAATGAGGGAACATAATTAACCCCTTCCTCGCCCCCTAGTGTTAACCCCTTCCCTTCCAGTGACATTTTTACAGTAATCAATGCATTTTTATAACACTGATCGCTATAAAAATGCCAATGGTCCCAAAAATGTGTCAAAAGTGTCCAAAGTGTCCGCCATAAGGTCGCAGTACCGATTAAAAACCGCAGATTGCCGCCATTACTAGTAAAAAAAAATATTAATAAAAATGCCATAAATCTATCCCCTATTTTGTAGACGCTATAACTTTTGCGCAAACCAATCAATAAACGCTTATTGAGATTTTTTTTACAAAAAATATGTAGAAGAATACATATCGGCCTAAACTGAGGAAAAAAATAGTTTTTTTTTACGTATTTTTGGGGGATATTTATTATAGCAAAAAGTAAAAAATATTATTTTTTTTTTCAAAATTGTTGCTCTATTTTTCTTTATAGCACAAAAAATAAAAACCGCAGAGGTGATCAAATACCACCAAAAGAAAGCTCTATTTGTGGGAAAAAAAGGACGCCAATTTTGTTTGGGAGCCACGTCGCACGACCGCGCAATTGTCAGTTAAAGCGACGCAGTGCCGAATGGCAAAAAGTGGCCTGGTCATTGACCAGCAAAATTGTCCGGGGCTGAAGTGGTTAAATTCAAAAACACAATGGCCCGGATTCACATACATCGCCACATATTTATGCGGGCGTAGCGTATCTAATATACTCTACGCCGGCACAGCGCAGAGAGGCACGCACTGGATTCACCAAGCACTTGCTCCCACTCGCTCTTAAAGATACGCTGGGTTTCCTCGGCGTAAGCCAGCGTAGGTGGAAGTGGGCGTAAGCCATGCTAATGAGGCGTGACCCCATGCAAATGATGGGGCAAGCGCCATAGAAGTACTTAAAATGAACAGCGCATGCGCCGTCCCGTGGCTGCATCGGAACTACGCCCTAAGATACGACGGATCACTGCCTACGACGTGAACGTAACCTACGCCCAGCCCTATTCACGTACAACATAAACGACAAAAGATACGACGGCTTGTGTTCCCTGGTCCATACCTTTGCATGAGTTGCACCTCCTATATGGGGAATAACTTTACGCCGGACGTACGACTTACGCAAACCGCGTATATTATGCACCAGGCGCAAGTACGTTCGTGAATCAGCGTATCTCCCTCATTTGCATATGTACATTGAAAATCATCGGGAGCGGCAAATGTGCCCAGCGTAAATATGCGCCCACGATACGCCGGCGCAGGAAAGTTACGTCGGTCGGATGAAGCCTATTTTCAGGCATATCTCAGTTTATGGGCACGGTGCATAGATACGACGGCGCATACTTACACTTACGCGGCGTATCTCGAGATACATCGGCGTAAGTACTTTGTGAATCAGGGCCATAATCTCTTGCTACTCGGAAGACAATTTTCTGACTCTCTCTGGCCGGTAGAAAGGCCGAAAATATGTCTTGAGGAGCCAACAGATAGATATTATCAATTTGAAAGAAATCTTAATTTAACAGGGCTACCAGATTGGATTGGGCAATAAATAATTTTCCTGGGACCAAAACAGCCAAATTAGTTGCAATTCAGGTTGATCTTAACTTCACCCAGACACGGCTTCAACACCCAGCAAGACAAATAATGTGGGACAATTATTAAATACTAAACTACCCTTCACACAGTACTTGATAATATTAAAGTGGAGTTCCACCCATAAATATAACATTACATCAGTAGTTTTAGATGCCTTCAAAGTGTTGTTTCTAGGCAGAATAGTTAATCTTCCCACTTCCTGCACCTAGGTGCTTAAGCTTCCTTACCTACACCGCACAGACTCCTGGGAATGTAGTGGGTGTAACTTTCCAGGAGTCTGTGCACTCCCCAGTCTCGAAGAATCATGTGACTTGGACAGTACAGGTGCTGAAACCTGATCTGAAACCTATTACACTGCTTGTGCAGCACTGAGCATGTGCAAGATCTGCAAGGCTGAAATCCAGGAAGTCATACTGTCTGGCTTCATGATGCCCACACGTAAGATGGCCCCAGTCAATTTCTATTTTATAAAGTGTCTAAATGCTGTAACAACCTAACAAAACTGACCTTAGTTTACGGACTAACTTTACTAGAATACATTAAGCTTGTGTATTACAGGGGTATTTATATTTAAAAAGTGAAATTGTGGCCGGAACTCAGCTTTAAATTATAAAAAGGAAAATATGATTCCTATAATTTTGGGAAGAAAAAATTGATTAATATTTATATGGTCAGTATCTCACAACTGTTTAAAAGGGAGAAATGTATATTCGATTCATCCTAACAGCAATGTCCAACGAGATATGGAGTGGTCACTTATCACCAAGCTTGTGTTCGTCCAAAAAGTGTGTGTCAGCGTGTGACTGTGTGCTCCTCGGTTCCTTGAATCATGTGTGTTTCTGCTTTTGTAGGGTGCAATGCCATTGTTGAGTTGTTACCTCCACCTCCTCATGTTTACCATCTTGTGATTGGTTGGTTCCAAATATGGGAGGTAACTGCCCTAATTCTCACCCACCCATCTGTGATCATGGTAAGGGTGAAATCAGAATATGATGTCTAGTATTTTTATGAAATGTATTTTAATATGTTTCAAGATAAGATAATATGGTGATTGCTTGCCTTCATGTATGTTATATGCTGCCCCCACCTTGTTTACTTTGCCGGCTATAAGAAATTTATACCTAACCAAATATATTGGTATTGACAGAGATTTATGGAATTAAACAACACAACCTTTTAACCATGAAAGACTAGTTTCAAGTCCTTGTCCAATATGTAGATGACTCCAGTATACATTGATTCTTACAAAATGCAACCTAGTAATGTAATATATATGTATTATATTGTAGTTTTTGTTTGAACTGAAACTGGGCTATTTGGTGTATGATTACCTGTGTATCTACACCATTGTTCTGGGCAAAAGCTGAGTTGACACTAGGTTCTTACTGAAGAGACGGTCACACCCTTTGAAACAATGGGGCTTTTTACCATGGCTTTTCCTTTATCAAAGGCCTTGCTATCCTGATCTCAAAACACCAGGTCATTTTATTGTCAGTTGGTTTCGTGTAAAGTGGCACCATTGTTCAGGTTATTCTGTTTCAACATAAGGGCTTGTATATTGATCTTCACCCTCCACTGGAGAGGATAATCCAATCAACCTTTCCTCTGGTGGGGGACAGATGGATGCTCCTCTGGTATGACGACTCCTTGATTGAGTGTTTCATGAATTATGAACATTTTTATGTATCCATGCTATGACAGTTCCCACCTCCAAACTTCACTGTTGGCATGGGGAATATGAAGCTGAGCACGTGCACTCAACTTCTTTGATCGACCATGGTGAGGCCTGTTCTGAGTGGAACCTGTCCTGTTAACCTGCTGTATGGTCTTGGCAACCATGCTTCAGGTCAGTTTTAGGGTATTGACAATGTTCTTACAGCCAAGGCCAGTGATGGCTAACCTTGGCACCCCAGATGTTTTGGAACTACCTTCCCCATGATGCTCATGCACGCTGCAGTGTAGTTGAGCATCATGGGAAATGTAGTTCAAAAAACATCTGGGATGCCAAATTTTCGCCATCACTGGCCTAGGACATCTTTATGTAGAGCAACAATATTTTTTCTCAGATCCTCAGAGAGTTCTTTGCCATGTTGTACTTCCAGTGACCAGTATGAGAGAGTGAGATACGTACCTGGCAGGGGAGACACCATGATCATGAAGGTGGTTCTCCCAGGGCGAGGCTCGGCTATTGCACACTCTAGGCCGTGCTGATCGTGGTTGTCTTCCCTGCCGCTTCTCGGCCTTTTGGCTAGGACTAGGTGTGGTATCTGTCCTTATCAGTTGTCAGCGGAGCGCTGAAGCACCTCCATTGGGAGGGTGGATGCAATCCAATGACGTCATTGCACCTGGAAGGATGGTTTCAGCAGGGACTACGCTGTGCTGCCCGACAGATACTGGGGGCCGGCCCATGGTTGAGTCTGAGCCATCTGGAAGGGTGCTCCTGGTGAGGATGGGTGCTGCGCTTGGTCTTGGTCTTTTTGCCGAGTTCTAGTCTGGCCTTCTGGCTGGCTGGTGTAAGTGCTATCTCTGTCAGCGATCCGGTTGGAGGAGCTGGTAATGCCCTGTATGGTGGAACGGGGTAGAACCATGCAAATCTGCCGGGTTGGCTGGCAGGGGTGGAGGGCTGCACTGGCCGGTCGGGGGGTCGGGTATGGAACGAAAAGCCTATGGTGCATGTGCCCCTGGAGTGGCAGTCCAGGGGTATCTGAAGATCACTGTGTGTGAGGGACACATTGATTTAAGATACCACGGTCACTGCACCAGATACACGCTTTTTTTTAGCACCTGCCTCCTGGGCCGGGCCTTTTGGCTAGGACCGGAGGAATTTTTTATTCCTGGCCGGAGGGCCTGGTCATTGTTGAACACAATGACCACTTCATTCACTCTCCTCTTCACTATCCCTTTCCCCCACTTTATTTAATTTAAGCCTGTGTTTGTCACTTTTTTGTCTTTTTTTGTTGTGCACGTTTTGTGTCACTGTGTGATTAGTAGGGTGCGGGTCCTCGGGCCAGCCCTGAACGTCTTGGGAGTAGGTGGACATGGCCTTCTGGCTTAGTTCACTTGCTCTCATGGGGTCTCGCTTCGGGGGAGCCCCACCTAGTACTGGGAGGGTTCTGTTTCGGCAGTCCCTCCGAGGAAGTTGGGTCTGTGTCGGCTTTGGTTGCTCGGACCACAGTACCTCAGTCCCCGTCTGGAGCCTAACGCCCCGGGGGATCAGGGTTTGGGTCCCTCTTCACAGGAGGACCACTTGACGTTGCACCCGTCTGCACATTTTTGTGAACACTCTTTATGTGTGTGCACATTTTTTCTGCACCGGGTGGAGTTTTTGGGTGTGTTCACACGCCATAGGCTTTTCAAAAAAAAAAAAAAGTATGAGAGAGTGAGAGCAATAGCACCAAATTTAACACACCTGCTCCCCATTCAGATCTGAGACCTTGTAACACTAACGAGTCACGTGACACTGGGGAGGGAAAATGGCTAATTGGGCCAAATTTGGAAATTTTCACGTAGGGATGTACTCACTTTTGTTGCCAGCGGTTTAGACATTAACCACTTAAGGACCGCCTCCTGCAGATATACTTCGGCAGAGCGGCACGGCTGGGCACAAGCACGTACCTGTACATTTTCTACATCCTGTACGTCCGAAGCTCCGTGACCGCGGGACCCGTGGACCCGATCGTCGCTCGAGTCCCGCGATCGGTCCCCGGAGCTGAACAACGGGGAGAGCTGTGTAAACACAGCTTCCCCGTTCTTCACTGTGGCGCTGTCATCAATCGTGTGTTCTCCGCCCCCTACAGTTAGAAATACAGATGAGGTCACACTTAACCTTTCAGCGCCCCCTAGTGGTTAACTCCCTAACTGCAATTGTCATTTTAATTTTAAATGCATTTTTTGCTGTGAAAATGACAATGGTCCCAAAAATGTGTCAAAATTGTCCGATGTGTCCGCCATAACATCGCAGTCACGAAAAAAAACGATGATCGCCGCCATAAGTAGTAAAAAAAATAAAAATGTATAAAAATGCAATAAAACTATCCCTATTTTGTAAACACTATAAATTTTGCGCAAACCAATCGATAAACGCTTATTGCGATTTTTATAACCAAAAATAGGTAGAAGAATGCGTATCGGCCTAAACTGAGGAAAAAAAAATGTTTTATATATTTTTGGGTGATATTTATTATAGCAAAAAGTAAAAAATATTGCATTCTTTTCAAAATTGTCACTCTATTTTTGATCAAATACCACCAAAAGAAAGCTCTATTTGTGGGGGAAAAAAGGACGTCAATTTTGTTTAGGAGCCACTTCGCACGATCGCGCAATTGTCAGTTAAAGCGACGCAGTGCCGAATCCCAAAAACTGGCCAGGTCCTTTACCTGCCTAAAGGGCCGGGTCTTAAGTGGTTAATGGCTGTGTGTTGAGTTATTTTGAGGGGACAGCAAATTTACACTGTTATACAAGCTGTACACTCACTATTTCCTTGTAGCAAAGTGTAATTTCTTCAGTGTTGTCACATGAAAAGATATAATAAAATATTTGCAAAAATGTGAGGGGTGTACTCACTTATGTGAAATACTGTATAGATACATACATACATTTACATTTTTTTGTGCTATGAAAAAACCCCAGCAATTTTGAAAAAATTGTATTCTTTTTTTACTTTTTGCTAAAAAACATATTTAATAAATAAATTTAAATCAAAAATCGAATTTCTTAATACATTTAGGTCTATATGTATTCTGCTACATATTTTGGTAAAAAATTATTGGTTAGCGTAAAAGTTATAGTCTACAAACTATGGGATATACACTGGAATTTTTTTATACTAGTAATGGCAGCGATTTGCGACTTATAGCGAGTTTGCGAAATTGTGGAGGTCAATCGGACACCAACTGACACTTTTGACACTTTGTGGGAACCAGTGACACTAATACAGTGATCAGTGCTAAAAATATGCACGGTCACTGTACTAATGACACTGGCTGGGAAAGGGTTAAACATCTAGGGCGATCAAAGGTTTTAATGCGTGCCTAGCCAGTGGTTTGTGTACTTTGTGAGGTGCTTTTACTAAGGGATGTGATGGATTTTCTTTCCCTGCTTTGCAGGAATACCCTAGGAATACCCATTTTTAGACCTTTGTCACAAAAACATTGGTCCCCACTGAACCATTTTCTCTTAATTCTTGCTCTCATGACCACTCTAAAATGTGGGATTTCCCCCACTTTCTGGAACCCTAACAATTACCACTAACCCTAATACCTTAACTCTGGACTTCTATTAAATGAACTGCACCATGAAGCCTTTCTCTTTCTGCCCCTATTAACAATACCGGTATGGTGAGCAAGTTTGCATATCCATTTGATGTGTAGAATCCATTGAAAAAGGAGTTTTGCATAGCATGGACGGGACATCTGCACCTTCATTGGAATCCTCAGATGCTGATCCCTACCTGGCTGATGGTGTTCTGACATGCCTTTTTGATCTCTATAACCGGAGATCCAACAGATCTGGTAAGCGGCGGTGATTGCCTTATTTTCTTACCTGCAGACAAGTTGTCATTATGAGATGGGATGAGCCGAACAACCCCCTGTTCAGTTCGCACCAGAACTTGCGAACACACCAAACGTTCGTGTGAACTTTAGAACCCTGTTAAAGTCTATGGGACTTGAACGTTTGAAATATAAAGTGCTAATTTTAAAGGCTAATATGCAAGTTATTGTCCTAAAAAGTGTTTGGGGGCCTGGGTCCTGCCCCAGGGGACATGTATCAATGCATAAAAAAGTTTTAAAAACTGACGTTTTTTTATGAGCAGTGAATTTAATAATGCTAAAAGTAAAACAATAAAAGTGAAATATTCCTTTAAATTTCGTACCTAGGGGGGGTGTAAAGTTAGCATGTGAAATAGCGCATGTTTCCCGTACATAGAACTGTCCCTGCACAAAGTGTAATTTCTGAAAGAAAAAAAGTCATTTAAAACCGGACTTGTGGCTATAATGAATTGTCGGCTCCCGGCAATTCAGAGAGGATTCATTCATAAAAAATAAAAATAGCGTGGGGGTCCCCCCAAATTCAATTACCAGGTCCTTCAGGTCTGGTATGGATATTAAGGGGAACCCCGTCGTCAATTTAAAAAAAAAATTACGTGGGATCACTTCTCCCTGGTCCTGGGGATCCCTACTCCACCAAAACTGAGGGTGACACCCTTATTTAATCAGGAATGCCACCCCCACATTCACACATCATTCACACACATTAAACAAATCATAAGTACAGTATACTAAAAAAAAAAAAAAAAATCAAAAATCAAAAGTACCCCCAAAAATTTACGGCGGCGCCCACGTGCACGGCCACGGCCAACCAGAGGCAGACGCTCGGCCACCCCCCTGGTCTCATGGGTCGCCATCCTGCCTGCAGCTGAGTCTTGTGGCCTGGGAGGAGGGGAGAGAGAGACCCTTGTGGGTGGAGCCCTGTTGGGGGAGGAGTGGGAGGGGCTACCCCTGATGGTGGTCTGACTGCTGCCAGCCTCAGGGGTCAACAAATCCGAGGCCAAAAGGACTTCCCTGGCAATGTCCATATCTTCATCCTCAGCCTCCACCCCCTCATCCTCCTCCCCCTCAACCTCCTCATGAGGGGAGGTGTGGCCACTCCCCTCTTCTGGGGACTCCTGCCCTTCTTGGGACTCTTCTGCAGCCTGTTGTCCAGGGGATGGTGCAGCAGCCTGGCCTGATGGCCCAGCAACCTCCTGGCCTGATGGCCCAGCAACCTCCTGGCCTGATGGCCCAGCAACCTCCTGGCCTGATGGCCCAGCAATCTCCTGGCCATCTGTGGAGGACACAAAACAATCACAGGTTGGAGGATCCACACACTTGGCACATCTTCCCTTCCCCCACCCACACATGCTAATCACCAGATAGAAAAACCCAAAACTTACCTGTCCTCACAGGAGAATCAGATTGATAGCCAGGCAGGCCCACCACCTGCTGTGGGTGGAAACACCGGGCCACTGCCCATTCCTCCTCACTCAGTCTGACGGCTCACAACAAACAAACACAAATACTCACACAACAAACAAACAAACAAAAAAATCAAACCACACAAGCAGACAGCTAATACAAATTCAAAAACAAACTCTGAAAAAACAAACAGAAAATACACTCAGAAAAAACACACAACTACTACACTCTACTACTCCTCCAAATCTTTTAACTAACACTAAACTCACCAACACACACCAACAGACGACAGAGCAGAAGCAACTTGCTCTAGGAAGGGGAACACAGGGATGTACTTTTGCAAGGGAAGTGTGTTTGTCTGGGGCTATTTATACACAGGGCGATTCTCAAACTAAGTACGCTTGGCCTTTTTCCTATCTCACTGATTGCGCCGAGCCAAGTTCTGCACATGCCCAGTGAGGTGCAGATTTGTGCGCGCATGCGCAGTACAGCCGGCCCTTCATTTGCATGGGGTCACGGCTCATTACAATGGAGCACGCCCACTTCCTTCCCACTTGCAATAACCCCGCCTTACGCCTCGGGATTTAAGTTACGCTTGCGCAATTTGGGGCGCAACAGTGCTGTGGATACGGCACTTACGACACAAAATTAAGGCGCCGTAACTTAAATGACATACGTTTTGAGTAACTTAATTTGCGCCGCTGTTTGTGAATCTGGCCCTCAGGAGGCAAGTGCTTTGTGAATACAGCACTTGCCTCTCTGATCTACGGCGGCGTAGCATAAATACGATATGCTATGCCAGGTCAAAATTACGCTGCCCTACCAGAATCCAGCTAGGTGTGTTTACTTTGTCCTAATAACAGCCGGGGCAGGACAGGATTTATATGTAACAAGCAAATGTAGGTGCTTTTGAGTACATTCTGTAGGAGAATTATACTGTACCCTAAGGCTCTATATTGCACCCTAAGGCTCTATATGGCGCCTGCGCAGTCAGCTCTACACGACGGGCGCAGGCGCCGTATAGCGCCGACTCGCATGTCGGCTATTTACGAAAAACTGGTGACGCTCTTTATGCGCCATGGGAAGATTTTCACCAGACGTCCATCAGCTAAGCTTTCAATAAGAACGCCCAGTCCCGCGGGAATCAGAACCTGGAAGCCTGGGCGAAAATAACAATTAAACAGTATGTACGGAGAAAAAAAAATACCAGCATACTTTACATGTCGTTAGTATGCTGGATGTAATGTTAGATTTTTTTTTTAGGGTGAACCCCCGCTTTAAAGCATTGTTTAATGTTTATCTAAATGTGATCTCTTGAAAGTGTACAGTATGACATTTTATGGGCTTATCAATATATATTTGATATATTTGTGTGGTAAACTGGCATACATTTTATCTGTGGACGTAGGACAATTACATTGAGGTGCTGCCTAAGGTGCTGTCAGGGCCGATCCTAGGCAGGGTGCTCGGGGTGCTCCGCACCCAGGCGCAGCAGAGGTGAGGGCACCGAAGCTCCAAAGTGCTCCCCTCCCTCCTCCTTGTCTGAGTCCAGAGGCAGATTGCATTTAGCGGGTGCTGCAGTTCCCCATCCCGCTTGCTCTCTCCGCTGGCAACCGACAAGAGCGCATACCTCCCGCTGTCCCTGGAATCCGGACTGGGTACCACAGTGGAGCCTATTACCAGAACACGTACACAGCGGAGCACTGGGCTCCACTAAATAATTCTGTCCGGTGTGCATGAAGCAGTCTCCTGTCTGCCCCTCTGCGTGTGTCGGCTCTTTTCCCATAGGCGGTGTGATGAGAGGCTTCTGGGTTGGCCAGAGCTGCTGCCAATCATCCCGTGCACTCCCAGAAATGCTCCCCGAGTGCCACCCTCCAAGTAACCAAAGATGCCACGTATGCCACGCCCCCAGTAATGTGCTTCTGCTCCCAGCGTGCACGAGCTACAGGGATCTATGGGGACACCTGATGTGGGGGGCTTCGATGGGGACACCTGCTGTGGGGGGGCTCTGATGGGGGACACCTGCTGTGGGTGGGGGCTCTGATGGGGGGCAACTGCTGTGGGGGGCTCTAATGGGGGGCAACTGCTGAGGGGGCTCTGATGGGGGACACCTGCTGGGAGGCTCTGATGGGGGACACCTGCTGGGAGGCTCTGATGGGGGACACCTGCTGTGGGTGGCTCTGATGTGGGACACTAATGAAGACTTCTTAGGGGAGCATCTCTGTGTTTGAGTCGTAGCCATAAAAACATGTGTAAAGGAGAGGAGTTAGTAAGATGACCACGCCCATGTGGGGGCGCCAGAAATATTTCTGCACCCAGGCGTCTGTGACCCTAGGTTTGGCCCTGGGTGCTGTGCTGGAAAATTAACAGCTAGAAGCTTATTCGTTTTAGTGAGCACCCTACACGTTCCTCTATTGCTGTTTTAGAGAATACACCAGTCACTAGCAAAAGACAGCTCACAGAAAATGCTGCATGAAATGTAAAGCAAATTTTCCATAGCAACCAGATCATAGAACCATGCAAAGATTCTTGTTACTGAACTTATTTTTTTTTTCACTAGGTAACCCTTTTGGCTCCAGCAAAGCAAGCAGTGAAACTTATAAGGCCCCTTTCACACGGACGGATAGAATGGTGCTTTTAGCTGCGGATTTTCTATTTTTCTACCGCAGCTAAAAGCACGCAATGCTTTCCTATGGTCCCATTCACACACAGCGTTTACCTACGATTTTGTTACAATAGAAAAAATAGAATTGAATGTGTCCAGGTGCGATGTAGCACAGCTATATGCACATAACCGCAAGTAATGCAGTCTTTTTTGTCAACTGCGGATAGCAGGGTGAGAAAAAAAAAACAACAGGAAGCACATCATAATCAAAAAAATAAAAAGTGTTGCTATGGGAATGACTACCGGAGCTAAACGCGGCCGCATGTAACCGCAATGTAACCGCAATGTACTAATGCAGCTAATCGCAGTGCCTGGAGCCTTGAATTTCACAAAATATTTTACATGATTTTAATTGCTGCAAAACAGCCATCCGCGTGAAAGGGGCCTAAACCTTTTGTATAACTAGATTTTTTAGTTTAAAAAAATGATATCAAAATGTTACCATTCCTTTACAAAAGCTATAGCGCTATGAAAAATTCAAAATGCTTTGAACCCAAATCATAACAAAAGTGTTTATTGATTGAACTAGATGGCTTTTTTTTCATGTAACTATGTACTATTAGGTAGATTCAGGTACAGGATTATCTTTAGGACGGCGTAGCCTAGCCTGTTTAGGCTACACCGCCGTAAATTAGCTAGGCTAGAAGTGATTTTCAATCTACTTACCTGCTAATCTACGGCGGCGTAGCCTCAAACGAGCGGGCGTAAGGGCGCCTAATTCAAATGACTTGGAGGGGGGCGTGTATCATGATAATGAGGCTTGACCTCACGTTTTTGACGTTTTTTGTCACTGCGCATGCGCCGGGCGACTACATTTCCCAGTGCGCATTGCGGCTAAGTACGGCGTACGGGCCTATTGATTTCCACGTGGACGTAAACTACGTAAATCCCGATTCGCGGACGACTTACGCAAACAACGTAAAAATTTCGAATTTCGCGGCAGGAACGGCGGCCATACTTAACATTCCTATTCCACCAGAGCATAGCTCTAACTTTAGGCGGCCTATCTCTTACGTAAACAGCGTAAAAGTACTGCGTCGGCCTGGCGTTCGTTCATGAATCGGCGTATCCCCTCATTTACATAATCTACGCCGGCCGCAATGGAAGCGCCATCTAGCGGCCATCAGCAACATTGCAATCTAAGATAGGACGGCGCAAGCCGTCGTATCTTAGATATGTTTAAGTGTATCTCTGTTAGAGAATACACTTAAACATAGGTCGGTGCAGATTCAGAGTTAGGTCGGCTTATCTGTGGATAACCCAGCCCAACTCTTTCTGAATCTACCTATCTATGTTGGCTCTAGCTTTTACCAGGCAGTTTTAAGCACACAGAGATCTGCTGCCCTTTATTGTTAGCTTCTAATGTCACAGTGTTATGTATTAGCACTTCCTGTCTTTGGGAGGCTGTCTTTAAATGCCCAGAAGGAGGAAGTGAAGAGAGTTAAAGTATGGGTACACATGTCCTGTCCATGGGAAAGCTGTTGTATTTCATAAGGACCAAAAGAAGAGACCATTACACAAATATTACTATGTTTAACTGCAGCTGCCCATAGCTTCTTGAGTGTATATCTAAATCCTTTTGACAGACTTACCCTGACCTAATATTATCTTACATGCACAGTGCCAAATAGCTAGGCCTGTGCTACTATATGTTCAGTATGTAGTGGTCACCTTGCTGCATATTAGAAGTTGAACCTGTTAATTGCAATAGAGTTTATAGGCAGTTTCTGTTATTTTAGTTAACCATATCCCCTCTGGTCTGGAATGTTATAGCTAGTTTTAGCTTAGGGCTCAATACCCAGCATAGGCTAAAGCCAGGTTAGGCATTCAATGGTTACTTCTGGTAGTTAGAGTTCCAGTTGCATGTCAAATTATAAACTACTATGGATAAAAGCACAGTAGGCGACTCTGATTTCCAGCGCCACACCACAGTTTCTACTGGGAAAAAGCTGTGTTCCAGGCTGGTTGGGTAATGACTGAATGGTCACATCATTATCGCAGCTCTTGTCATCAGGTCTCCAACACCAATATGAAAGCCACAGCATAATCTTTCTCAGGGGCTCCTGCAACTGGACCTTGATTCAACATTTATCTGGTGTTATTTCTATTAATATTTATATATACCTGGGTATATGTGCACCATTCTAACAGAACACTTGCTGGGTCCTTTGCTGTTAATAATACCTCTTTGTACATTGGATGTATGTACTATTAGTAATATTTTTATAATATATAAAGTTTGTTTTTCTATACTGGTGTGCACCTACTGTATATACTTATGGTCAATGTTATATACTGGTTGCAGTAATTCCTCTGCTCCAAATCACATTTATTAGATAACTGGTTAATTTCCCAGGAGGGGAATCCCCTCTATTCACAGAGACCCTGTCTTGGGTGGAGGCAATGCCAACTTAATTATCAAACTCACTCTTCCACGTAGCCAAAAATCTGGCTCTCTTATTTATCTAAAGGTTTAGCACAATATCCTGTTTGGGGAGGGCCATTTCTCATAACCTCGCCCCCACCAAAAGAGGGCTACACACAGAAATGTTTATAAGCTGAAGCTTGTGTTGAGAAGGACATTTCTGGATGGTTCCAGGAGCTATTCCTGATTTTTCAGTTTGTCTCTGGTGATTTTTGCCCTTTTAAATGTTCCTATTATTTGTACTAATACATTGTATCTTAAATTGCATTTTTATCTGAAATTTATATATTTGCTTTATATATTCTGAGTTTTACATTTAAAGTATGACTATTTCTTGGTGCTGAATTCGAACCATTAGCAGCGCCATTAGTAAGGCTGGAAAATAAATGTTATTTCAAGGGCACTGACAGAAATAGTTAAATCCCCATGGCGAGTTGCCACCACGCAAGGTGGTTGGGTGCTGTCCCAAAAGGCCAATTAATGAAGATCAGGCGTAATTGTGACAATGTCGGACTATTTACATCAGTCAGAGATTGTGGTTAATAAATTCAAAGAAAAGGGATACCGTGATCAAGACATTAGGTCTATTCAATTACAGACTATAGATATGGACAAAAAAGTACTTTTGGAAGATAAACCTAAAAATATATCGGACCTAGATTTTATAGCTTTTTTGAATAATTTCAGCCGAGAAATATAAAACATTGCCCATTACTTTTGAGAGACAATATACTATCAAAACTATTGCCCAACCGCCCCAGATTTATTTATCTAAGGGCACCAAATCTAAGGAACAGACTAGCCCCAAATGTATTGAACCCTCCAAAAAAAATTGGCACGTTTTTGGTGTAACTCAAAAGAATTTATGTACCCGCATCAATGAACATCTAAACAACATCAAAAATGGGTTCCCAAAACATAACCTTTCCAACCATTTCAGGATACATCACAATAGGGATCCTAGCGTGGCCAATCTTTTGGGATTGATAAAATAGACACAGATTGGAGGGGAGGGAATATGATCCATAAAATATCAGAAAATTTAACTGAATGGATCTATAATTTAAACACACTTACTCCTGTGGGAATAAATGTAGATATAGATTTAGATTTATAATTATCAAATTATTAGGAACCAGTATTTGTATAATGTTATTTTGTAAAAGGTGTAATCATTCATTTGAATCCATTCTCTATATTCGCCACTAGATGGCTCAATTGGTTACCTTTCTACTCTTCAAAATAGACTATGCAAATAGCCCATACCTGAACATCAGCTTTAAGGTAAAAGGAGGCTGGAACTAGTTCTAGGCTAAGCCATCTTTCAGTTTATTCATCTCTATTGTGTTGCTGACCTATAATAATGTAAGGTAAACCGGATCTTCACCACTAAGAGGCCAGTGCGGATACTTGCGCATGCTTGTGCACATTGCACTCATGCTAATATTCGTAAGCAAAGGATCAACATAATTTCTGCAATGCCAGTTCATCGTGCACGTATATGTGTGCGTGCGCACATGTGCTCGCAAGCGGGCGTGCAAACGCGTGCACGCACACACACCGGTTAGCACTTGGCACCCAATGGCCTATTTAAGCTGCTCTGACTTTGTAAACGATTGCTGGATGATCTTCAGCTTATTCCTGACTTCCCAAGACCTGATCTGCTGTTCCTGTCTGTTCGTGCATTAAACGGCTCACCTTTGGACTTTGCCTCTGCTTGTTCCCTAACTCTGTTTTCTGGTATCCTGAACTTGGCTTGTTTACTGGACTTGATCTGCCTGCTGACTTGGTACCACATTGTCCGGCTGTTCCTGACCCTGGCCTGCCATCTGGACTTGCTTTGCCTGCTGATTCGGTACCCTGCTACCTGTTTGTCGATGACTGCTGCTCTTCTCCTGGTTCCGCTCCTGTCCCATGCTCTGGTGCCAAGCTGCTTGTACTTCCTGCTCCGAGGACTGTGACTACCAGCTCTACCCACCTATAGAGTGGAAATCACCAACCAGCTACTCGTCACTCTTGCCACTCCTTGCCTTTACACTTCCTGTCCGATCAGTGTGTATCTGCAGAAGGGGAGGGCAGGATCTGTTAGGTAATTGGGGAAAAGGGTGGGGGGAGGTGTTTGCAAAAAGAATAAGTGCACTTTGTCTGAATGTACACTTATTTTTTAAAGTGAAAAGCCACAGTTTGGCAGCCAATCAGTTGGTGTGCCCACATAAAGATACTACGCCTAATTTTATGCCTATATACAGATGCCACCCCAGTTACAGCAAAAGATGGTACCTGCATGTACCTGTATTAGCTAACAATTCCTCCAAACTGTATCTTCAGGACTGATATACTGTGGAATGTGGGGTTTTCTAAAATGTTGAAATCTGCAACAGAATAACTTTACACTAAATCTCCCATGTGTGTTCTACATATATGATGTACTTTTAGAATGTAAATTGTTTTATTGTTGTAACCATCACACAAAGAAACAATAAAAATCATATATAAAAAATAGAAAATAAGAGAGCTCTTGGGGCGCAATACAAGCTAGCACTTTTTGGTGTCTGCTTTCATACCAGCCGCTTTAGTTTACATTTTAAAATTTATGTCAAATATACTTCAGCAGGTTTAGAAAAAAAACATAGGTTGACTGAGAGGGTATTTAGGCCTGAAAAAGGGTACCTAGAGGTGCTTACATGAGCTTTTAGAAACGTTATTAATCTCTATATTAGCCCAGAATCTCTGGAGATTAATTATGCAAATCAGAAGAGTGTGGCTGACCTAAAGAAGCCAGGGGCTTAGAAATGGCCAATAACTGCAGATAGTACTCCAGATCTGGAGTAGTTCTTGTAATTATTGGACTGTCTGATTTGTCCTAAGTTCTGAAAAATGAAGAAGGCCACACATTATGAATTGTTTATTAGATTCCAGTTATGTTTTATAAGTAAGATATTTTTTGCAAAATGACCACACTTCTATTGGCTATAGACAACTCAACTTAAACCATTTACAACCAGATTATAGCATAAAAGCAAGTGAATGGATACAGCAGCCTTATCTCTGAGGCCTCGTACACACGACAGAGTTTCTCGGCAGAATTCGGCGAGAAACTCGGTCAGAGCCTGATTCTGCCGAGAAACTCTGTCGTCTGTACACTTTCAGCCCGTTGGAGCCGCCGAGGAACTCGTCGAGAAAATAGAGAACATGTTCTATATTTTCTCGTTGTTCTATGGGAGCTCTCGGCCCGCCGAGCTCCTCGGCGGCTTCAGGGCTGAACTCGACGAGGAACTCGACGTGTTTGGCACGTCGAGTTCCTCGGCCGTGTGTACGAGGCCTGACACTTATTGTTCCACGTTGATTTGTTTCTGTTATGGAAAGCTTGTTAGAAACTTTTGGTTTTGCCACAAAATCGCCTATGGGATGGTCAGTATTACAGCACATACACACAGGTGTCACTTGCTGAATGCCCCCAACAACAGCCTTGAAAGTCAAATCTGCCCATGTTTGCTGGGTGTGAACTTGTTTTGTTCTATTCTGTCTCAGTATAGCTTGGGTCTTGCTAGTGTAGCGCTACCCCCTCAGGAGCCGCTGATTGTTTTGGGATCAGCGTATTAAGTTACCTCTATGTGTTGTCTAAGGGTGAAGGTAGTGAGTAGAGCAGTAATTGAATGTCCAGTCTGCAGATTAAGTTTTCTGAATGCTTTATTTCTTGGTCCAACACGACCAACATCAACTTGAGGTGGACAGGAAAGGTTGATGAAATAATGGAAACTCTGCAAACCTTGGATAAGGAAAAGCAGTCCTGCTTTTCTAAAGCTGTAACTATACGACGCCACTCTAGCCAGAGTGGGTGAAGTGCCCCCGGACAGACCTCTGCCACAGGCCTGGCAGCTGGGATGCCACTTTAGATTGCTGGGAAGAACAAGTCTCTGCCACCGACTTGGCTCTGATTAGATTAGGATGCCAGATGAAACCTCTGCCACAGGCTCAATGCTAACAATGTGAACAGCAGAGCGAATCTTCCCAATGGATCACGTCAGGGTCACCGGTTGACAGTGCAAGTGTACCTGTCAATGTCCGGTCACCAGATCCCCGATGGTTCGTTCAAGCCCTTTTGGATAACCTGCCTCCGGGTTTTCCTCAAGCCGATCCCCCACCGAACAGCACACAGCCTGGGATCTCCTCAGTAGAATTGGGGACCCAGTAAGTCACTGGGGCCCCTTTGTGGCATCAGTTTCTCCAGGCCAGAAGGGCCCAGAGTCTGGAACTCCGCGTGGCGCGCGACCCCAGGCCAGGTAGGCCATATTGGTGGGGCCCGCAATGTGCGCACACCCTGAAGGTGGGTGCCGCACCTGGAACCAGGAACCCACGAAGAACCCAGAACAACGGCCTCCGCAACAGAAATACCCCCTCCCAGCATGCACAGCGAGGCTCCTCTCATTGGCTGCTGGGAAGAAGCGGCTCCGCCTGGACCCCTGTGGCACCATCTGCCGTCCAGAGATGAGACCATATCTCTGGACGCACAGACTGACCCACAGGACAATACAGGATTTGGCGACAGACAAATTTAACAAAATTTAGAATGAGAGCAACTTACCTCTCTCATTCTCCCATTAACTTTAGCGTAGTGCCCTTACTGAAAGTAAAGGGGGCGCTACACTAGCCATTGAAGTATACTGCTTCATCCAGCTGCCAGAGATGTGTGAGCATATATGAATAAACATTTCTTCATCCAGTGTCTCTCTATATACAAGTCGGCAGACATTTAGTATGTGTAGAATTGCTACTCAGCATTACAAACTTTCCAACAAATCTATTTTTAATGAATGTATTTATTGTTACCTCACAGATGTAATACAATTTTCACAATTTACCTTAGCATAGTAGATTGGACAATGGAATTGTAACATGTCTGGCCAGCCTAAACTAATCCCATGCTTCGCTCATGTTAGCCAAAGCAACAGGTTCCCTTTAATGCTGGCCTTTGCACCATCTTATGCCGTGTACACACGATCAGTTTTCTCATCGGGAAAACTGTCATGTTTTCTCTTGGACGAGAAAACCGGCCGTGTGTAGGCTCTCCAGCAGTTTTCCTGACGAGAAAACTGCCGGGAATCACGACGGGAAAATTTAGAACATGTTCTAAATTTTCTCGAGAATGGCTGCGTTTTTTTTTCTCAGCAGTTTTCCCATAGGGAAACACTGCTAGGGAGCCTACACACAGATGTTTTTTTCGACTAAGAGAAAACCTGTCGGGAAAACCGGCCATGTGTACACAGGGAAAAGGGACCAAGCCGGTCCTCGGTTTTCCCGTCGGGTTTCTCGGCATAAAACTTGCTTTCCTCGCATGGACAAAACCATGGGTTCAATTTAAAGGGGTTTTCCACCCATTTTTTAAGTTTATTAAAAGTCAGCAGCTACAAAAAGTGTAGCTGCTGGCTTTTAATAAACTGACACTTACCTGCTCCAGTGTTCCAGCGACGCGCCGGCCGGGGGTCCGCTCCTCTCCCCCCTCCCCGGCCGGCATCTTCATTGTCACTGTGGGCACACGGCCGTGACAGCTTTCGGCTTCACGGCCGGGCACCCACTGCGCATGCGCGCGCGGCCCGGCGATGCGCTGTTTGATTGGACAGGCGATCGCCTGGGACCTGTCACGTGTCCCAGGTGATCGGCTACAGGGAGGGGCTGCCAAAAGACGATATGACGTATCGCCTTAGCAGCCCCTCGGCGGAAGGAGGAAGTGGGACAGGAAGTCCCCTTCTCCTGAAGCCCCCACTCCCCCCCCCCCCAAAAAAATTACATGCCAAATGTGGCATGTAAGGGGGAGAGGAGTGGGTTAAGAGGAAGTTCAATTTTTAGGTGGAACTCCTCTTTAAGAATGCATAGGTCTTGTGTTTGAAAGGTTTGACGAATAGCATGTTTGTTCCTTCTTGCAACCAATTAGTGTTTACTCTTCTTTTTTTCAACTTTCCATAACAACAGAGCTGATTGGTTGCTAGGAGAGAACTACAGAAAGTGGTATGGTTAGGCACATGACAGAGCTGTCAAGTATTCTTGGAAGCTAATGAGACATTGTTCTTACATTTTCTTTCCTCCTGCAGTACATCAGTAGGAGATTTCCCCTCACAGCCTGAATGTAGTTCATGCTGTACAGGTTCACCTCTCATCCACTAATTATATTCAAAGGCTCGAAGCTCTCTGTCATTTCTAATGGGAACTAGCTTATTACTCCACAATAGTGACTCAAGTGAATCATTGTTTAGGCTTATAATCTTAAAGTGGTTGTAAAGGCTCAAGATTTTTTTTTACCTCCATGCATTCTATTTAAAAAATAACCACTTTATTGTGGTAATAAACCCCAAAACAAAAATGTATTATATTGTATTTTGTCAATCCTCAATCGCTTCCCGTACAAACACTGTACATAAATGGCTGGGGAGACATAACCGTACGTACCCTTGGGGGGTGCATAGCAACATGACAGCAGATTACAGATCAAGGTGCAGGGCCAATGTCATTGGCTCTGTTCCATGTCTTTGCTGTGACCAATTACAGCGATCCCAGTAACGATTGTACCCAAAAGCTTTCATTCATGATGTCCTTGTTTACTACAGTGGTCTCTTTGATTTTCCCAGTGATTACATGGTACAGAGCTAATGAAATGGTACCATGTGATCACTGTGACCAATCACAATGATCACAGCAGTAAACAAAGACTGCATGACTACAGTCTTTAAACAGTTTTAGGGAACTGATTGCTTACAGCTGTCATCAAAACAATTGTAAGCAATCACAGTGTAAAAAATACCAATCAATTCTGAAATAAAAAAAAACAGAGCAGTACAGTGTCACTATGGTTTCTGCCTGGTGCCTGGAACTGATCCTTTGCCTGTTTGCTGATAAGATTTCATTCTGTCCTCTGAACTGACCCATCTGCCTGTCCAACTGACTATGTTCCTGTGAGACAACAGCTATCCCCTGCTGACAACCTCACTCTTTGCACCACAGCAACTCTTTTACTCTTCCTTTGCACAGCCTTCTGTCCTTCCTGGCCAGTGAACATGGCATTCCTGGGGGCAGCTACGTACCGGTATGCTTGGCTTGCTTGGCTTATATTACAATCCAACATTCATTTAAAGTGCTTCTGTGCATAAGACTCTGCTTAATGACAGGAATGATACTGACTGATACAGTGTTTTGAAAAAGTATTCATACCCATTGGAATTTTCCACATTTTATCATGTTACATCCAAGAACATAAATGTATTATATTGGGATTTTATGTGATAGACCACAGATAGAACACAAAGTGGCACATACCGTATTTATCGCGGTATAACGCGCTCCCGCGTATACCGCGCACCCCTAAAGTTGCCCCCAATCCTGTGGAAAAAAAGTTTTTTTTGTACTTACAGTTTTGGTGTCTTGCGCGGCGTCCATCGGCGGCCTTGTCGGGTCCGGCGTCCTTCTGCGGCTTCGGGTGTCCTCTTCGTCGGGTCCGGCGTCCTTCTGCAGCTTCGGGTGTTCTCTTCGTCGGGTCCGGCGTCCGTCTGTGGCTTCGGGTGTCCTCTTCATCGGGTCCGGCGTCCTCGCGTCCTCCCCGCTCGTTTCCCGCGCCGAGTTTGAATACTGCGCCGACATATACAGAGCGCAGTACACTCGTGTATTGTCGGCAATGCTCGGCTACCCGCGCTGATGTCCTGTACGTCCAGGACGTGAGCGCGGAAGGAGCCGAGACTGCCCAACTATACCCGAGTGTACTGCGCTCGGTATATGTCGGCGCAGTATTCAAAACTCGGCGCGGGAAAGTGGGTATCAGCGTACACTGCGCACCCACGATTTTGCCCTGATTTCCAGGGCAAAAAAGTGCGCGGTATACGCCGATAAGTACGGTAATTGTGAAGTGGAAGGAAAATGATAAATGGTTTTAAATTTTGTTTACAAATAAATATGTGAAAAGTGTGGCGTGCATTTGTATTCAGCCCCCCGGAGTCAATACTTTTTAGAACCATCTTTTGCTGCAATCACAGCTGCAAGTCTTTTTGGGTATGTCTCTGGCTGGGTTCACACTGGTACGACAAACGCTCCGACATTGGCAGCTCATATCGCATGACGTGTGAAAATCAAAGTTTTCCTATGTTTTCCTCCATCTTAACTGGTCCGACACAAGTCGGTCCGACTTTGAAAATGCTCCCTGTACTACTTTGGTCCAACTTTGATCCTACTTCAGCCCATTGAATATCATTGAAGTCGGATCAAATTAGGATCCTTGTCCTAACCATCCGACTTGTGACATCTGACATAAAGGTGAAATTTGAAAAATTTGAATATTGTGCAAAAGTTCATTTATTTCACTAATGCAACTTAAAAGGTGAAACTAATATATGTGATAGACTCATTACATGCAAAGCAAGATAGTTCAAGCCGTGATTTGTCATAATTGTGATGATTATGGCTTACAGCTCATGAAAACCCCAAATCCACAATCTCAGAAAATTAGAATATTACATGATTGTATATAGAACAATATCGGACCTCTGAAAAGTAGAAGCATGCATATGTACTCAGTACTTGGTTTGGGCCCCTTTTGCAGCAATTACTGCCTCAATGCAGCATGGCATGGAAGCTATCAGCCTGTGGCACTGCTGAGATGTTATGGAAGACCAGGATGCTTTAATAGCGGCCTTCAGCTCTTCTGCATTGTTCAGTCTCATGTCTCTCATCTTTCTCTTGGCAATGCCCCATAGATTCTCTATGGGGTTCAGGTGTCAGGCGAGTTTGCTGGCCAATCAAGCACAGTAATCCCACGGTCATTGAACCGTGGGATGTATGTATGAATTAAAATGTATATTAAACTTAAATGATAAATAAAGAATAATCATGCTACTAACCTTAGGACTAAAACTAGTGTTTTACAATTAAACATTAAAGGGGTTGTAAACCCTCATGTTGTTTCAACTTAATGCATCCTATGGGCACCCCTGCTATAATATATATCCCCAATTTTTTAAAAAAAAACACATTTCTTCCTCAGTTTAGGCCAATATATATTTTTCTACATATTTTTGGTAAAATAAATCACAATAAGCGTATATTGATTGGTTTGCGTGAAAGTTATAGTGTCTACAAACTATGGAAAAGATTTAGGGCATTTTCATATATTTTTTTTTACTAGTAATGGCGATTATTAGCAGTACTGTGACATTGCGGATTTGACACTTTTAACACATTTTTGGACCACTGACATTTATACAGCTATCAGTGCTGAATACTGTATACATGTCACTGGCAGGGAAGGATTTAGCACTAGGGGGAGATCTAGGGGTTAAATGTGTTCCCTAGTTAGTGTTTCTAAATGTATGGGCATAGGACTGACTGGGAGAGGAGACATATCGTTGTTCCTACTTAGTAGGAACAAACAATGTCTTCTCTCCCCTGACAACAGGGATATGTGTGTTTACACACACAAATCCATGTTCCTGCTCTCGTGCACACGGTCGCGTGAGGCCGGCGGGGATTGCGCCCACTGGCCACGCACATCATGTTTACTGCTGTGCAGCGCCCCTATCGCCCTTATAGGTACAGACAGCCGATATGGCGATTTGCGGGAAAGAACCACGTTGCCGACGTATATCGGCGTGAGCCGGTCGGCAAGTGGTTAATATATCACAGCTATGTGGTGGCTGCATTCGTTTTATGTTTTCAGACTTTTTATTCCCTTTATTTTCACCTAATGATCTGGCCAATAACAGTCCTTCTATCTATAGAGGAGCAATGGAGACACCCTTTTATAGCAGCATTGTCTGGAGAGGGACATAAGCGACAAACAAGTTAGAGACAAACTCAAACTAACACATTTTAAGCAGTAACAGAAACCGTCTTTGTGTTGTTTTTTTTTGGTTGTTTTTTCAATGAAGGTTTTAACTATATGAATAAAAGCTGACCATCATAGCAGCCTGTCAGTGTTGCCACTGCTTGGTCTATTAAACAAAGTTGAAAAAAAATTAAGATCACTAAATGATAATAAAAGGAAAAAAAGCCTGAAAACTCACCTTTAGTAAACTGCAATCCAATACATATTTGCTTTTGGAATTACTGTAGATACTATTTAATTTACAGCAATGTCTTATCAAATGTATCCAGCAGGTGGCAGCAGACCACTTCAAAAGCTTGTAGCAGGAAAGGTAAAAAAAATCTTACAGTACTGAAGTTTGATGGAAATTCACAGATAGGCAATTATTCTGTAAAACTAGGCAAGTGAATATATGTATACAGGGTTGCCACTTTTTCTTCAAGCTAAACCCTAACACTTTAGCGGTGCACAACTAATACATTATAGGATTGTAACAGACGGGGGGCCCATCCATTAAAGTGGTTGTAACGGCAGAAGGTTTTTTATCTAAATAGCTTCTATGCATTAAGATAAAAAGCCTTCTGTGTGCAGCAGCCCCCTTAATACTTACCTGAGCCCCATCTAGATCCAGCAATGTTGCAGGAGTGTCTCGAGTGTCTCAGACTCCCCTCCTCATTGGCCGAGACAGCAGCGTGGCACCATTAGCTCCTGTTCTAGTCAATCAAAGTCAATTAGCCAATGAGGAGAGAAAGGAGGGCAGGGCCAGGCCATGGCTCTGTGTCTGAATGAACACAGGGAGCTGTGGCTCAGCTTGGGTGCCCCTATAGCAAGCCGCTTGCTGTGGGGGCACTCAACAGGAGAGAGGGGCCAGAAGCACTAAAAAGGGACCCAAGAAGGGGAGGATCTGGGCTGCTCTGTGCAAAACCACTGCCCACAGCATGTTTGTTATTTTTAACAAAAAAAAGGGAGACTTTAGAATCACTTTAAGGGTGCAGCCCCTCCCTCCCCTGTCCATCGCCGCCTCCCCTATCCCCTATGCGACCGGCATCTTTCGGGACACCTGTGCATGGATTCCAATGCGGAGGGGCTGTTTTTTTGAAGCACCAATTAGAGCCAGAGGCTCTAATAGGCTTTAATATAGGGTGGGCTTGGATCGCAGAGAGTGCGCTCCGAGCTCACCCAGGTGTGTTACAACAGTGAATTAATATTCACTGTTGTAACACTGGTCCTCCTCCCGGCCAATCAGGAAGCAGGTTTTGACACCGGTCACCCGAGTGGCTGAAAGGACAGGCGATCCTATTGGAAGCCTAGGAGGAGGGAGGGGCCACACAGATGCAGAGAGGACACAGGAGTCGCTGCCCACCGCCACTAGGAGCCCGCAACTCACCGCCCATAGGAGCCCGCAACCCGCCCATAAGAGCACGCAACCCAGCCCCTCCATGCAGGAGCGTGCCCGCCTGCAACCGATGGGGTGAGTGGCAGGATTGGGGGGGTGCCACTGGTAACAGACCTGGCTGGGACACCTTAAAGCGATCCAAAGAGAATAGTCACTCTCCTATCAGGAAATTGTTCCGAGTCACATTCCTCTCTGAATAATGTGTCTGGGTTTCAGGTGGACTGAAACCAGGATGCATTCTTTAAAACCCGGACTGTCTGGGTGAATCCTGGACAAGTGGCAACCCTAACCCCCCCTCCCCCCAACATGTTGAGGGCATGTAGCCTAGTATGGTTGAAGATCCATACCAGACAGAAAGGATCTGGTAGGCTTTTTGGGGGAGGCTCTACAGCAAACTAAAGCAAAAGTGACATTTGCAACCAAGAAATCACACAATTAAAAGTGAAATGTGAATTGTAATTGGATTGACCGGGGAGCCTATGGGATTTCTTGAAGGCTTTTAACCACGTCAGCCCCAGACCATATTGCTGGTCAATGACCGGGCCACTTTTTGCGATTTGGCACTGCGTCGCTTTAACTGACAATTGCGCGGTAGTGCAACGTGGCTCCCAAACAAAATTGGTGTCCTTTTTTCCCCACAAATAGAGCTTTCTTTTGGTGGTATTTGATCACCTCTGCGGTTTTTATTTTTTGCGCTATAAACAAAAATAGAGCAACAATTTTGAAAGAAAATGAATATTTTTTACTTTTTGCTGTAATAAATATCCCCAAAAATATATAAAAAAACGATTTTTTTCCTCAGTGTAGGCCAATATGGATTCTTCTACATATTTTTCTAAAAAAAATCGCAATAAGCGATAGCGTCTACAAAATAGGGCATAGTTTTATGGCATTTTTATTAATATTTTTTTTTACTAGTAATGGCGGCGATCAGTGATTTTTATTGGTACAGCGACATTATAGCGGACCCTTCGGACACTTTTCACACATTTTTGGGACCATTGGCATTTTTATAGCGATCAATGCTATAAAAATGCATTGATTACTAGGGCCCCTAGTGGCTGATTCACGAGGTGACGTATAACTGCTGCGGCTGGTCGGCAAGTAGTTAAAGGAACTCTGGTTAGAAAGATCTTTTACAATACATTTCTTTGGTAATTATACACCATGTATTTTTTACTACTAATATTTAACCTTGGTAAAGAAATCAAATTTATAAATATAATCTCTTTACATCAAACCAATCCTCTGACAAAGACCCTGTTTATTTGGGTCGAAACGCATCAGTTTGTATACATACATATGCATTTTGATATGTAATGCTGTGTAACAATTTTGTGTTTGCATTTTTTGTATATGGAATATCATTATTTTCTCTACCATATTCTCTGCTCATATTTTAACTGTTATGACTATACTATACATCTATATTTAATAAAGAAACTACTTTTAACTAATACAGTTCTGGTAGACATTAAACTTTTCTGCCCAAAAAAACCCATTGGGGAACCATCCCATATTGAAATGTAAATTTTTGGCAAATAAAACTTCATTGATGGAAAACACAGCGATTTCTGTGTGCCATTCTTTCTTTTAAAAAACGTAGTTAAGAGGGAGATGTAATTTACCAGCAATTTAAAAAAATAATCCTTTGTAAGTGTCAATGCTTTCAAAAACCACTGCTCCTAGCCGTATGGAATTCTTATAATTTTTACAATTTTTTTTTGGTATTGATACATGTTCCCTAGGGCAGTGCCCCCATGCTTTGCTATTTTTTAACCCCCCTTGCCTATTAGCCCATAAAACTGGCATTTTAAATTTGACAAATTCAGCTCTGATTGAATTCAGTTGGGTTCAGGTCGGCACACAAACTTGTTTGTAGTTCACCAACCGTGGATCATAACTACCTGCCAGGAACATCGGTCCTGTTTTCCTGTTTCTAGACATCCTTTATAGCAAAGTACTTTTTCAAGGCACTGTATCAGTCAGTACCATTCCTGTCATTAAGGAGTCTTTAAAAGTTAGGAAGAGTTGGGATAAAACTGACTATCACTGAGCAAAGTTCTCTGAGGACTCACAGGTGTAAGCCATCAGGGGTGTGCTTTAAAAAGTCTCACCTTGCTTTGAATGTGCAAAGACTGGTCAAAGTTAACTTGTCAGACATTTAAAACTTTTGAGCGTAGAAGTCCTATCAAACAGCAATTACCGTGACGTGTTATTCTCTTTACAGCTCTCTAATTTAGTTTCACCTTGTCACTAGGGGCTTGGGGTCTTCTAAACTAAGTGCAGCCCACTTGCCTGCAGTTAGTTTAACTACATGCGGACTCCTCACCACCCTTTTACTGTGATAGGGTGTCCCCACTGTGCTGTACCATGTACAGGGCCGTCTTTAAGGCAGGGCAAAAGGGGAAGCTGCCTTGGGCCCTGTCATAGTTGTGGGGCCCAAAGCAGCTACCTCATACTTGCCAACTATTCCGGTTTAAATTCCCTTGTTCCTTGAAGTTTTAGTCCCATGCTGTGTCCTGATATCTCAGTGTGAAGTGTGAAGTGCTGCTACAAATGCTCCCCAGCTCTGCCCTATTGTTGTGTACAGATGACTCACCTGCAGACCCTGGGCCAGATTCACAGAGCGAGTACGCCGGTGTATCTACTGATACGCCGGCGTTCTTTCAAATTTGCCGCATCGTATCTTTAGTTTGAATCCTCAAACCAAGATACGACGGCTTCTGGCTTCGATCCGACAGGCGTACGGCTTCGTACGCCTTCGGATCAAAGGTGCAATACTTCGGCGCCCGCTGGGTGGAGTTCGCGTCGTTTTCCGCGTCGGGTATGCTAATTAGCTTTTTCCGTCGATCCACGAAGGTACGGGCGGCCGTCGCATTCTCTTACGTCGTGGCTAGTCGGCTTTTCCCGGCGTATAGTTAAAGCTGCTATTTTGCGGCATATAGATAGACTTGCCATGTTAAGTATGGCCGTCGTTCCCACGTCGAAATTTGAAATGTATTTATTTTTTGCGTAAGTCGTCCGTGAATAGGAAAGGACGTAACTCACGTCTAAGTTAAAAAAATGACGTTGGTGAGACGTCATTTCGCGCAAAGCACGGCAGGAAATTTCAAAACGGAGCATGCACAGTTCATTCGGCGCGGGGACGCGCTTCATTTAAATGAATCACGCCCCCAACCCGCCCAATTTCAAATACACCGCCAGAAAAACACTACGCCGCCGTAACTTACGGCGTGAAATCGCTGAGGATTCGAAATTCCGCCAGGTAAGATACGGCGGCGTAGCGTATCACTGAAGTGCAAATGTCTGTGAATCCGGCCCCCTGTGTTTATATGTAAATAACTGGCATTGATATGTAAAAAGCGGCTGCATTCATATGTAAACAGCCACAGACTGGCAGCATTCATATGTAAATAGAGGCAGCATTCATATGTATATCATGCCCCCCTGAGGTCAGATCCACAATCACCTATACTGAATGCTGCCCACTGGGGAGATAAAGGAGCATGCTTGAAAACTCCTCTTTATATTATAGTTGGTAAAAAAGTCAGTATTGCCGTTGATTACACCCTCCCCTTCACCCATCACTGCCAATAATCCCAGGAGTTCTAGAGTTCTATTGATGGGTCCCCTCACCACCCCAGTCCTTGGTGTACAGGCATGTGTAGAGTGAAATTGCATGGAGGGGGGCCTAAAAGAAAATGTTTGCCCAGGGTCCAATCAATATTAAAGACGGCCCTGATCACGTATATGTACGTGATCTGGCATTTCTGGGCAGGGGGCACATGTGTGCTTCCACCGCCACGTCTGTGCTGTAATTTGCTACAGCACAAGTCGGTTAGCAGGTCCCATGGCTGGAACCTGCTGATTGGCTTAGTAAACACAGGGCTCTGTACTATAATTTGCTAACAACACAGGGCTCTGTACACAGAGCAGATATGTGGTTGAGATAAAACAGTCATATCTCTTAGTAAAATCAGAACACATTAAACATTTTAGGCACACAGTTAACCCTTTAGTACTGTGACATTGTAGAGTATTATCACTGATCGCAATAAAAGTCCATATAAAAGTAACTGAAGCTGACACCCAGTGATACAGCGAAAACTCTTCAAACGAAAGTGATGTAACCTCCACCAACAAGAGAAATGCTTCCTTACCAGATGGGATGGACCATTTGCGTTAACAACTGGTCAAAACAGCTTGGTCTCACCATAGGAGAGAAGATGCGGATGGATCCAGCCGCATCTTCTCTCCTATGCTGAGACCAAGCTGTTTTGACCAGTTGGTAATGCTAATGGCCCATCCCATCTGATCGGATTACTTACCACTTTGCTGGATCCATCCGTGTCTTCTCTCCTATGCTGAGACCAAGCTGTTTTGACCAGTTGTTAACGCAAATGGTCCATCCCATCTGGTAAGGAAGCATTTCTCTTGTTGGTGGAGGTTACATCACTTTTGTTTGAAGAGTTTTCGCTGTATCACTGTGTGTCAGCTTCAGTTACTTTTATATGGACTTTTATTGCGCTGCACTTACATATTTTTTCATCTGCTACATTTGAGGTCGTGATTACCTTTTTTGTGTTCAGCTTGCAATATTTTTAGTTTAACTGTATTATTTGTGGACTGATTGTTGCTTTTATTGTTTATTTTCACTGATCACTGTATGAGTATCACTGCAGATGTCAGTGTCAGTTCCAATCCAGTGTCAGTTAGCGTGGGATTGTCCGCCACACTATACCAGTCCCACTATAAGTCGCTGATCACCGTCATCATTAGTATATATAAAAAAAAATCACAGTATACAGTATATACCATAGTTTGTAGACACAATAACTTTCACACAAACCAATCAATATATCCTTATTGGGAATTATTTTTTACCAAAGGCATGTAGCAAAATACATTTTGACTTAAATTTATGAAGAAATATAATTTTTACATTTTTTTAATTAGATATGTCATACAGCAGAAAGTAAAAAATATAGTTTTCCACATTTTCGGTCATTTTTCCCCATTGGTGATCAAATACCACTAAAAGAAGTTTCTATTTGTATGAAAAAAATATATAAAATGGCATTTGTGTACAGTGTTGCATGACTGCACAATTGCCAGTTGAAGTGGCACAGTGCCAAATAGCAAAAAATGGCCTGGTCATGAAGTGGGAAAAATCTTCCGAAGCTAAAGTGGTAATATGAGTATCCTTATTAGCTACTAATATGCTCCCTTCGGACGGGAGTGGGGTGGGGTGACAATTTGAAATACATTCTAGTATATCCAAATATGATCTTTGTTCTGGGAAAACCAACCTGGCGCAAAGCCATGAAATGAAACTTTAGCGTGTATTTGTTCAGTTTCTGAAATGATTTTTATTTGCATTGTCAATAAATGTTTCTAATCTGCAGCAGTACGATAAAATTGTTAGAATTTCCTTTTTAGATAAAATATTATTTGTGACTCTATTTGAACCTGTGACTGTACTTCAAAACTCATTTCTGGATGTCAGGTGACATCCATATATTTATATATCTGATCACAAGATGAATAACTAATCAGCACAGCCAATCTTTTACATAACACAACACCTATAGGCATTTCACGTGCATGTTGATTAGTCATGGGCTAAAGCTCAAAAGAGAGAGGATGAAAGTTAGTTTAAGTGAATAGTTGGAGAAGGTGTTCTGTATGGGGATCTCACACCCTGCCTCTTTTCTTTTGTGCCTATGCTGCCTACGCAGTCAGATTGTCATATTTTAACTGAACCAACAAAGACTCCCCCACTCCCCGGAGAATATAATGGAATTTACAGTATTTCCAAGCTCAGTCCAGAGTGCAGAGTCATCAGGTGTGGCCCCATTATGACAAGGAGCTTGCTTTTCCACTTACATCACCGCAGTGCCTGGAAAAATATACCATGATCGATCTGTCTGTTAGGAGAAAACATAGGTAATAGCGTGTTCAACTATTTTGGTAATTGGAAGAAACCACTTTGCAACTTTCTTCAAAGGAGTTTTTTCCTTTACCTTAGTGCACTTACCTCCTTCACTTACCTCATCCTTCAATTTTGCTTTTAAATGTCCTTATTTCTTCTGAGAAATCCTCATTTCCTGTTCTTCTGTCTGTAACTCCACACAGTAATGTGAGGCTTTCTCCCTGGTGTGGAGTTTCGTGCTCGCCCCCTCCCTTGGACTACAGGAGAGTCAGGACGCCCACTAACACACAGCTCCTTTCTCTATCTGCAACGTAGAGAGCGTCCCGACTCTCCTGTAGTCCAAGGGAGGGGACAAGCACAACACTCCACACCAGGGAGAAAGTCTTGCATTACTGTGTGGAGTTAGACAAAAGAACAGGAAGTGAGGATTTCTCAGAAGAAATAAGGTCATTTAAATGCAAAATCGAAGGATGAGGTAAGTAAAGGAGGACTGCACTAAGGTAAAGGAAGCTATTTATGATTTTTTTTTTTTACATTTACAACCCTTTATGTAATGAAGATTGCCTTTTAGCATGATTTATTTTGCTAATAAAATACGGCAATTGTTAAGGTAAAGGATACGCCTTAAAGAGGACGTAAACCCTCTGAAAGTATTGCTAAAAGAAAAAAAAAAAAAACTGCCCCCGTTCATCGCTGTTCCGGCCAGTCACAGCGCCGGAGCAGCGATACCCAGAAGTCACTCCTGCGCATGCACGTGGGAGCCGTCAGGGACGGTACGGTCCTATTCATTAACGGCACGCTCAGTGCGCCTGCGCCGTTGTCTACGGCGTGCATGCACCGTAGACATCAGTGCAGTCTTTTCTGCAAATATCTCCTTAACCATGTAAGTTAAGGAGATATTTATTGCACCTACAAGTAAGCCTTAATCTAGGCTTACCTGTAGGTAAAAGTGGTCTGTAAGGGTTTACAACCACTTTAAACCCCTTGTCTAATTCTCTGCGTTTTTTATTTTTTGCGCTATAAACAAAAAAAGAGCAACAATTTTGCTATACTTTTTTACCTTTTGCTATAATAAATATCCCAAAAGAAAAAAAAATGTCTTCCCTAGTTTAGGCCGATATATATTCTTCTACATATTTTTGGTAGAAAAATCTTAATAAGTGTATAAAAAGTTATAGCGTCTACAAAATAGGGAATAGATTTATGGCATTTTTATTATTTTATTTTTACTAGTAATGGCTCTGATCTGCGTTTTTTAGGGGGACTGCAACATTGCAGGGGACAGAACTGACATTTTTGACACCTTTTCTGGGACCAGTGGCATTATTACAGTAATCAGTGCTAAAAATATGCACTGTTATTGTACTAATGACACTGGCAGGGAAGGGGTTAACACCAGGGGCGATCAAAGGGTTAATTATGTTCCCTGTATGTTGTTTTCTAACTGTATGGGGGATGGGCTGCATCGGCAAATACACAGATCTATTTTCCTGGGTCACTGGTGGCCGATATGTCCTGGTCCAGGGAGAAGTCAGCACAGGATGGACGGAGCTGTAGATGGAACGCTGTGGTAGTCGAAACAACCATGCAGAGAGACAGCAATCCAAGCGATCCGTCATACGGAGCAGCGTGCGTCTCAGCGTGGACCGCAGCCAGGGATCGTTCGGATTGCTGTCTCTCTGCATGGTTCTCTCTGCATGGTTGTTTCGACTACCACAGCATTCCATCTACAGCTCCGTCCATCCTGTGCTGACTTCTCCCTGGACCAGGACATATCGGCCACCAGTGACCCCGGACCATAGTCACCGTAACATGCCTGTTATCTTTTAGCAATTGTGAGTAGCCAATTGGCTGTGTGCTCTATTTTTATTCAATTTTATTAAAACCTTCATACTGCACTTAGATTGGCGCATCCTCATCTGTGTGATCTCCCCTGTCAGAATGGAGATCCCCGTTCTGTCACTGCAGGGAAAGATTGCGGATGGCGGGCGGACATCGCGGGTGGCTGGCCGCCTCAACCGCTGATTGGCTTCCCCCGCTGGCCAGCGGGCGTGGTGACGTGCCTCCGGTGGCGTCCACACGCCCACAAACTAGAATTCCCGAGCCAACGTAATGAGCTGACCTGCCACAACTGTTGGCAAAAACCCTATTAGGTATTGGTAATATGCTCCATCAGGGGAAAAGTAAATTCCATCTTGATCCCCCCCCCGAAGGCAAAAAGATATTCTCTGTGTAGCACTACCCCCAAAGGAGCTGCTGGTTTAATTTGGGTGGCATGTTACCTCTGTATCTCCGCCTAGGTTACTGGATGAGGGTACTGGATGAGAGCTGGAATAAAGTTAATGTCCACACTGTCGATGTCTTTTCTGTGCTTTAATTACCCAACGGGGTAAAAATGGTAAATAGTAGAGAGGTGAAGAGATAGAAGAAGTGGAAGATGGCGGATTCAGGGTTAACTGGTTACTGGAAACAGTCCTGCTTCCAACGACAACTTTCTTCACCACTCTAGCCAGAGTGGGTATAGTGCACCTGGATAGGCCTCTCTCACCAGCCTAACAGCCAGGGTGTCACTCAGAAACTTTAGGGTGAAGTCTCTGCCACAGACCCTTCCTAAAGGAGGAGATAGTTTCGGTCCAAAATCCTTCTCAACTGGATTCAGCACCCGGATCTCCTTCAAACAGCTTTAGTTATGTCAGGAACTGATAGGCGACCATCGTCCAGCCTCTCAGATACGAAGTGTCATTCGATGAGAAAGTAGGCCTCTCCTGAGACACCAGCCTTGTGCTGGGTATCCCCCAGACAGGCTATCCATCGATCAGCTTCCTCCCATGGGACAGACAGCCCAGGATCACTTGCAAATTTTACACTCAGTCTACCTACTGAGTCTGCGAAGTAGATTAATGCTCCGGACCAACGTGGCCCCGGAGCCAGGAACACTGCAACACACACACCTCGGCCAGGAGGGCCACACACGGGGGTGGTGGGACGACTGCCCAGGTGGATGGCTGCAAGGCGGTGACGCAAAGCAATGGCGTCTGCCCCCTAAATACCTCTCCCCAGCATGCACAGCGAGGCAATCAATCCTCCTGATTGAGCACTGGAGAGAAGCATCCACATGACCCTGACCTTACTGCTGACACCTGCTGTCTGGGGGAGGGGGGGGTGAGAGTCCCCAGACAGCAAGCATGGGCACCCAGTATAGCCAGAGCTGGAACAGAGGCCTTAAATTTAGCCAAATAAACATGGTCAGAGGAAACTAACTCTCTGACCCCCTCTAAATTTACAGCAGCACCTGCTATGAAAGTAGCCAAGCGCTACATCTGGATCAACAATCTTTGGCGTTATTACCTAGAAATGTTAACACAGTCTACTGAGCTGGCCAGATCAAGTTCTGGGGGAGCCTTTTCCACATTTTCACAGTTCGAACTGTAAAAAGGCATTTCTGTATGTCGAGGTTAAATCTCTTTTCCCTTCTTTCCCCTGTAATGACCTTAAAGAGGAAGTAAACCTTTACAATAAAAAAAAACACCTGCAAGAGAAAGGCATAATGAGCTAGTATGCATAGCATACAAGCTCATTATGTGTCACTTACCTGCGATCCAAGCCCCCAAAGTCCTCCTCTGTCCCGTCCACCGCCGCCAGCATGTCCACTTGTAGTTGCTTCCTGTTTTCGCTGCTCCGGCGCTGTGATTGGCCTGGACCGTCGATGACGTCACTCCCGCGCATGCGTGCGGGACCGGCAGATCCCCGCACATGCCCGGGAAACAGGCATTAACACTGTAATGCCATTCACAAAAAACGCCAGGCTCAGTGCGCCTGTGCCGTCGTCTGCGGCGCGCCTGGGCCGTTGTCTACGGTGCATTGGTGTATTCCTTATTGCAAATATCTCCTTAACCGTGTAGGTTTAGGAGATATTTCTTCCACCTACAGGTAAGCCTTAATCTAGGCTTACCTGTAGGTGCAAGGTGAAAGGGGGGGTTTAAAACCACTTTAAAGTTAATAAATGTACAACAAGTTTACTATATGGACAACGTGTATATTTATATATGGTGATCATATCACCCCTGAATTGCCGGTCCCATCTGACTCCCCCCAAGGGCACTTCTCCTAGAATGTATGATGCGTGTATGATGCGTGCATGTTTTAGGTCCCAAGTGCATAAATTTACATTTATCAATATTAAATCTGATTTGCCACATAGTTGTCCAATCGGAAAGTTCATTAAGGTAGGCTTGTAAGTTGGAGACATCCTGTATTTCATGGGATGTTATTGCACTACATAGTGAGTGAGTGAGTGAGTGAGTGAGTAACTTATATAGCGCTACAAATGCAAATTAAATCGCCTCAAGGCGCTTTGCATCCAGTGTCGTCCTGATCCTTCAGAAGAGGTGGGTCTTAAGTTTTTTCCTGAAGGCCCGATGGTTTTCTTCAATGCGGATGTTTGTGGATAGAGTGTTCCATAGCCGTGGTCCTTGGACTGCAAATCTTCGTTCTCCTTTAGATTTGTAGTGGGTCTTGGGGATGTGGAGGAGGATTTGGTTAGTTGACCGGAGGGGTGTAGTGTTTTATTTTCTCGCATAGGTATTAAGGAGCGTTTCCTTGTGTGCATAGCTTGGTGTCATTTGCAAACACAGAAATGGCACTTTAACCAGAGCACTTTTTGCGATTCGGCACTGCGTCGCTTTAACTGACAATTGCACGGTCGTGCGACGTGGCTCCCAAACAAAATTGGCGTCCTTTTTTTCCCACAAATAGAGAAATCTTTTGGTGGTATTTAATCACCTCTGCGGTTTTTAGTTTTTGCTATATAAACAAAATTAGAGCGACAATTTTGAAAAAAAGGAATATTATTTTCCTCAGTTAAGGCCGATACGTATTCTTCTACATATTTTTCGTAAAATAAAATCGCAATAAACGTTTATTGATTGGTTTGCGCAAAAGTTATAGCGTTTACAAAATAGGTGGTAGTTTTATGGCATGTTTATTAATATTTTTTTTTACTAGTAATGGCGGCGATCAGCGATTTTTTTCGGCACTGCGACATTATGGCGGACACTTCCGACACTTTTGACACATGGGACCATTGGCATTTTTATAGCGATCAGTACTATAAAAATGCAGGGAAGGGGTTAACACTAGGGGGCAGGCAAGGGGTTAAGTATGTTCCCTGGGTGTGTTCTAACTGTAGGGGGGGTGGCCTCACTAGGGGAAATGACTGATCGCTGTTTATTCATTTGATGAACAGACGGTCAGGGATTTCTCCCCTGACAGGACCGGGAGCTGTGTGTTTACACACACTGCTCCTGGTCCTCGCTCTGTAACGAGCAATCGCGGGTGCCCGGTGGCGATCTCGCCTGCCGGGCACGCGCACAGGGAGTCAGGGACGAGTGGGGGGTGCGCGCGCGCCTCCGGCGGCACGCGCCCCTAGTGGCCACTTAGAGAGCCGACGTATAGCTACAGGCTCTCTTGCAGGGGAGCCAACCTGCCGCCATATAACTGCGAAGGCTGGTCGGCAAGTAGTTAAATTCCAAATTCTATATAATTTATAAAAAGGTTAAAAAGTAAGGGTACCAACACTGAACCTTGGGGCACACCACTAATAACCTAACCAGAAAACATTTAAAGTATGAATCACTAATCAATTACCTCTGAATGCCTTCCTTTAGCCAATTCTCTCTCCATTTACAAACAGAATGAAAAAAAATCCTTTTTTGAATCTGTCTTTGCCTGGCCTTTGCAACCAGGGAAACATCTGATCAAACACAATTTGTTTTTGATCATATGCTTTGAAGGGCATCAGACCCCTAATGCCTCAATATAAAGTCCCTGTTCCTGCCCAAAGCTATCACAAGGGGCCTTGTTCGGTGTCCTTGTGATAACAATAAAGTTAAATGAAAAAAAGTGTAAAAAAATATAATATAATAGAATACATTTTTTTTTTTAAAGCTCCCTCCCTCTCATGCTTAAAAGCAAACACACATATATAAATGGTTATTGTAATACGTGAGTTAGGTATCATCAGAGTGAGAGCAATAAATCTAGTGCCATAGCTCACATTTAACTCTAAACCAGAGGTAGGAAACCTCTCTAGGCCCTCTAGCTGTTGCAAAATTAAAAGTCCTGTCATGTCTCTGGGAGTAATTGTAACTGCCAGCCTTGCAATGCCTCATGGGAAATGTAGTTCCACAAAAGCTAGAGGGCCCCAGGTTGCCTACCACTGCTCTAAACTACTGACCTGTAAAGGCTTTAAAAGCATTGCTTATGGACAAATGTAGGTACTGTCGTTTTTTGCTATTTCACAGGTGTGTGCAATTATTTGGGCATCTATTTGCACAACGCAGCATCATTTTTTATAATTTACTAAACCAGTGAGTATTATATTTTGTTTGTGTGCAGTACAATGAATTTAAGTGTATTTTTTCAGGGAAATTTGCATTTAATAAACTGCTGCGCTAAAATCATTTGACAAAAAATTGCAAGAACCACTATTTTATTTTCCGGGAACCTCTGGTTTTAGAAAATATATATAATATTTGGGAGTTATCGGCATATAACACGCACAGGCGTATATAACACGCACCTTAATTTTAGGAGGGAAGTTTCAGAAATAAAAATACAATTTTAATTAGAAAACTTTGAAGCAAAATAAGTGCCCCTCAATGCAGCCTCACCATTGCCCATCTGTAGCCTTACCATTGCCTATCAATGCAGCTTGATTAATGCCCACATGCAGCCTCACCATTGCCATTAATGCAGCCTAACCAATGCCCATCTGCAGCTTCACCTCAGATTACTGCTGCCTCGGAGGGTTATACACAAATAAATACAGTAATTTTCTTGCAAAAAATGCAAATTTTAACAGGAAAAATTTAAAAATTTCCCCAGATGCAAAGCAGGTAAATATATGCATCTGATTGGCCTTGCACAAATCTAGTTGTACTGAGCCTATAATTAAAGCGGAGGTCCGGTTTAAAAAAAATAACAAATTAAAAGTCAGCAGCTACTAACATTGTAGCTGCTGACTTTTAATAAGGAGACTTACCTGTCCAGGGTGCCCGTGAGGACGGCAGCCGAAGCTGAGCAAACGCTTAGGTCTTGGCTGCCCCGCAGCCATCCTCGGTGAGGGAATCAGGAAGTGAAGCCTTGCGGCTTCACTGCCTGATTCCCTACTGCGCATGCACGAGCCGTGCGGCGCGACGTGAATGGGTGATGTCTCCTGGGACACACACAAGGTCCCAGAAGACAGCGCTGTCACATTTTGAATGAAAATTGCGTGGTCATGTATCACTGTACCCATAAGACAATTGTTGACATTTTTTTCACACAAATAGAGCTTTATTTTGGTGGTATTTTATCACCACTGGGTGTTTTATTTTTCGCTAAATAAACTAAAAAAAAATCTTAATTTCTATTATAAAATTTTGCAAATAAATAATATTTTTTCATAATTATAGGTCACCAGTGCAGTGCGGCATTGTCATGTAACTGGTGTGGTGGTTAACAGGGACACTGACTGGTGACAGTATGTAAAAAGTTAGTCTTTTTTTTTATTACCTTTTTTTATTACCTTTTTTTGCAGTAGGTAAATTGTCAGGCTTGGCTGGCAGCCAAGCCTGTGTGTTTTTCTGGGACAGGGTTTAAGTTACTCAGGGAGGACTGTATGACCAACAAGCAGCCTTTCTAAGTCCTCCCCCTACTTCTAGAAACATGTCGAAGATTCTAGAAGGAATGGGCGTGGAGGGGAGGAGGAGCTGCCTGGAGTATTCATGTGGGCCCTGGCCAATCCCCAACAGATGGGTTAGCAGGGGACAGGCCCCTTAAAATACTCAAGTTCAGCCCAGCTGGGGGCAGTGGATTTTGGGTGGAAGATGGAGATGGAGTGTTAGGCTCTTGGTGGCCCTTGAGGTGCCCCCTGGTCTGGGGGGTGGAGGACCTCAAGTGCTGAAGGGTCCCTTCTCATGACACATGGAGGGATTCTAACCAAGAGGGCATGGGAGAAAGGTTGGGGACAGCAGGAGAATACTGCCAGGAAAATGTTCAGGAAGTTAGACAGCCAGGAGGGCTGGTGGGTGTTAAGTCATAGGAGTGAGAGGCATACCTGAGAGGACTGGGTGGAAGCAGTCTGGGATGGATGCAGAGTCAGTCTGGGAGGACTGTGGAGTCTTAGCCAGGAAATCTAGTGAAGGGGCAGCTGCAGCCAGGTGTCTGTCACTGCCAAAAGAGGTGGTACTGGGATCAGTACCCAGTAGGACTGTGGTGGATGATTCTAAAATTCCTATTTTCAAATTAGGTTAATTCTTTTTATTATTAGAATCACTGAAATGTTTCTCTTTCCTTTATTCCTTATACTGTTTATTTGTTTTTATACGCATTATGCAAATGTATGTATGGGAATGATCAATACTGCTTATTTTCCTTGAGGATTTTATATCAGATATTGTTTTAAAGTTATGAACCCAGCATTGAAAATATGAAGAAGCAGATATTACATTGTAAAAAGTTACCATTTGAAATGAATAGCAGATGTCATTCCCCCCTCACTCTCCACTCTTCGCTCTCACTCCCAAACCACCCCTCCCTTCTAAATTCCTCAATTGTAACAGGAAAGCTTTCCCCTCCCCCTTCTTTTCACTCAGACCTCCTGAAAGCTTGTGTGACGCTTGGAAGAAAACTAGCAGAGCTGAATGAACTTTTTTACACTGGATGATGTGGGCAGCATGCCCAAACATGGACTTCCATCTCCTTGCTCCCATGGCCCCTGCCATCGTCTGAAATCAAGATGGCTCCTGGACTTTAGCAATATGTGCCATGTGCTACAGACAGGGCCGCCATCAGGAATTATGGGGCCCCTTACACAGCTTCAGTCATGGGCCCCCTGGAGCAGAGAACCGAGGGGGGGTGGGGGGTGCTGCCGTCTGAAATTGAAATTGAGAAGCGGGAGGGGGGGGGGGGCTGCTGCGAATTGAGAAGCGGAGGGGGGCCCTTTACAAATTATTAATAAAAATTAAAAATTTAAAAAAAATATTAAAAAAATATATAAAATAAATAAATAAACATTCAGGGGGACCTCTAATAAAAAAAAAAAAACATTAAAAAAAAAAAAAAGGGGGGTTTGCCACATGGGGCCCTGGAGACCTCATGAGCCCTTTAATATATATATATATATATATATATATATATATATATATATATATATATATATATATATATATATATATAAATAAAAAAAAAAAATATAAAAAAAAAAGAATTTATAAAAAAAGGGGGGTTGCCATCCGGGGCCCTGGGGACCTCTGGGCCCTTTAATAATAATTATCCGGGGCCCTGGGGACCCCCGTACCCCTAAGAAAAAAAAATTGGCCCTTTAATAAAAAATATATATTAGAAAAAATATATATTTTTTATAAAAAATAAATAAAAAAAAGGGGGGTTGCCATCCGGGGCCCTGGGGGCCTTCGGACCCCTGGGGACCTCCGGACCTCTAAAAAGGTCCGGGGGTGGGTGAGTGGGAGGGTAAACTGGGAGTAAAATGTATAATGTGAACCTATCATATGTGCTTGTGTGTGTGTCATATTGTTTATAAAAAGACCAATAAATGGGTTTGGTCTCTCTGTTGGGACTGAGCTGAGAAAGGTGAGGATGTGAAATCTGGTTTGCATGCTCTCACTTAATAATTTGGACAAGCGGCAGGATGGGTTTAATCCTGAAATTGTGTCAGGAAATTAATTAATCTATTACATAGCTGAGCATTGGGACTTCTTTTTACTACATTACCAAAGGGGCCCATGGTCCTTGCCTGCAAAGGGCATTTGCTATGGTCTGATTACGCTCTTGTTAGACCATCCTTACAGCGATCGCGCCCATGGATTACAAATATGTCCAGCGATCTGTTAATGCTAGACACACTGACTTTATGCTTCAATATGCTAAAGTAAAGTGTCCATGAAGACGTCTGCTGTTACCCATGGTGATCGGGGGTAAGCCAGCAAGCGCCTCCAGGAGGGAGTTTGCCAGTTGTCCAACCATGGCTGATGGGAAGGACTGTCCTAATTCTGCTAACTACAGTGAGATATGTGCCAGAGACTTTACTGTTACCAAAGACAACCACATGCGACTTCACTCTGCAGCTTGATGTAACTTTGATGCAACTTTGGATGAGTGGCACTTTGTTACGACTTTGACCAATGTGATAATTTTTTTCATGCTCTACAAAGTCGTTAGACATGTGCAGAATGGAAAAAATTGTTTAGTTTCATTTTTCCAAACTTTCAGAACGATTTGAATTTGAATTGGTCGAAAATTGATCGACCGATTTGAATTCTGTGTAAAGAATAGCTGGTTGTAACCACTTAAAGCGGGGGTTCACCCCCAAATTTTTTTTTAACATTCCATTTAGGCGAGTTGACATAATGACATTAGGCTGTTTTTTTTTTTAAATGCTTGCCCTACATACCGTATTATCTATATCTTCACCCCGGCTTCCGGGTATGTAATCTGCGGGACTGGGCGTTCCTAATTGATTGACATGCTTCCGACCGGCTCATACAGCGTGTCACGAGTTGCCGAAAGAAGCCGAACGTTGGTGCGCAGGCGCCGTATAGAGCCGACTTGCAGTCCGGCTTCTTTCTGCAACTCGTGACGCGCTGTATGCGCCGGTCGGAAACATGTCAATCAACTAGGAACGCCCAGTCCCGCAGATTACATACCCGGAAACTGCCGTGAAAATGTGGATAAAACGGTATGTACGGCAAGGATTTAAAAAAAAATGTCAACTCCCCTGAATGTAATGTTAAAACATTTTTTTTGGGTGAACCCCCGCTTTAAGGACTGTCTCATGTAAATATATGTCATCACTTTAAAAATGAATATCTCGGTAACGGCAGCAGCTGCTGCCACAACTGAGATATTAATATTTAACGTAGCTGGTCCTGTAAACAATAACGGTGGTCTCCGCGGCGGATTCGCAGCGAGATCACCGTTATCGGCAATGGGAGAGGGCCCCCCTCCCGCACGCCCAGCAATTCACACCTCCTTGAAGTCTAAGGCCTCGTACACACGACGGGACATGTCCGATGAAAACGGTCCGCGGACCGTTTTTATTGGACATGTCCGCTGGCAGATTTTGGTCTGATGGCTGTACACACCATCAGACCAAATTTCCCGCGGACAGCGAACGCGGTGACGATGTGCGCGACCCTGGAAGGTCAATGCTTCCACGCATGCGTTGAATCGACGCATGCGAGGGCTTTCGGCCGAGCGGACATGTCCGGTGAGTCGTACAGACGACCGGACATGTCCGACGGACAGGCTTCCAACGGACATGTTTCTTAGCATGCTAAGAAACATTTGTCCGCTGGAAACCTGTCCGATCCGCCGGAAAATTGACCAGTCGGCCGTACAGACGATCGAACATGTCCGCGGAAACTGGTCTGCGGACCAGTTTCAGCAGACATGTTCGGTCGTGTGTACGAGGCCTTACACGTAGAGAGTGTCCTGCCGCACAGATGTAGTTCCCAGGAGGGGGGGAGCACGTTACTGACCACCGCAGTAAACCCTCCCGTCACGGTGGTCAGTAAAATCAGACAAGCAGGAAGTGAACAGAACAGAGAAGAAATAGAGCAACTTCTGAGCAAAAACGAACAATGAGGAAGTGAAAAGAGGAATGTCTGCAGGTAAAGGATGCTTATTATGCAAATTTTTTTTTTCCTTTACATCCCCTTTAATTTGTCTACTTCATGTCCACAGGCACCAACTCTGAGTTATCTAAAAGGTCCACATACTCACACCTGACCTTTTTACTATTAATATATTTTAAAGAATTTTTAAGGCGTTGTTTGCAACCTGTCATTAGTTTTGAACTTTAGTGCCCTTTATTTCCGTTTTACACATTTTGTTACATTCTTTGTAACTCTCAGTTGATGACAGTGTTCGTTTATAAAGACTGGAAAATTTTCCCCCTTAAAGCGGGGGTTCACCCAAAAATATTTTTTTAACATTACATCCAGCATACTAAGCATACTAAGCATACTAAGGACATTTACTGTATGCAGGTCATTTTTTTTTCTCAGTACATACCGTTATATTGTCTTTTTGTCCAGGGCTTCCAGGTTCTGATGACTGTGGGACTGGGAGTTCCTATCCTTGGATTACATGATTGACCGCTTGTGAAACAGTTCCCCTGTCACACAACGCGCGTCACCAGATTTCCGGAAATAGCCAAGCTGCGAGTCGGCACTATACGCCGCCTACGCCTGCCGTGTAGAGCTGACTGCGCAGGCGCCGTATAGTGCCGACTCGCAGCTCGGCTATTTCTGGAAATTTGGTGACGCGCGTTGTGCGACAGGGGAACTGTTTCACAAGCCGTCAATCATGTAATCCTAGGAACACCCAGTCCCGCAGTCATCAGAACCCTGAGGCAGGGATAGAAACGCCCAGTTCCGCAGTCATTAGAACCCGGAAGCCCTGGACAAAATCAGAATATAACGGGATGTAAGGAGAAAAAAAAAAGACCTGCATACAGTAGATGTCCTTAGTATGCTGGCTCTAATGTTAAACATTTGTTTTTAGGGTGAACCCCCGCTTTAATGACCAGGCCATTTTTTTGTGATACGGCACTGCATCGCTTTACCTGACAATTGCGCAGTTGTTCAATGCTGTATCCAAACAAAATTGACATGCTTGTTTTCCCACAAATAGATTTATTTTGGTGGTATTTGATCACATCTGTGGCTTTTGTTTGTTTGCGCTATAAACAAAATAAGAGTGACAATTTTGAAAAAAAATGCAATATTTTTTACTATAACAAATATCCCCCCCCAAAAATATATAAAAAAAACATTTACCATATTTCTCAGTTTAGGCTGATACATATTTTTCTACATATTTTTGGTAAAAAAAAAACGCAATAAGCGTATATTGATCAATTTGCGCAAAAGTTATAGCATCTACAAAATAGGGAATAGATTTATGCCATTTTTTTTTTTTTTTTTTTTTACTGGTAATGGCAGTGAGATGATTTTTAGCAGGACTGGGACATTGCGGCAGACAGATCGGACACCTAACTGACATTTTTGACACTTTTTTGGGGACCAGTGACATTATTACAGTAATCAGTGCTAAAAATATGCACTGTTATTGTACTAATGACACCGACAGGGAAGTGGTTAACACCAGGGGCAATCAAGGGGTTAAATGTGTTCCCTGTAGGCGTTTGCTAACTGTATGGGGGATGGGCTGCCTGGGAAACACACAGATCCATCTTCCTGCATAGCAGAAAGATAGGAGCTGTGTGATCTCTCCTGTCAGAATGGAGATTTGCCTTGTTTACACAGTCAGATCCCCATTCTGTCACTGTGAGGAACAATCGCGGGAGGTCGGCGGACATCGAGTCTGCCCCACTAGAGTTGCGACCTTTTCTTAAAGTCAAACCCGAACACTTTAGCGGTGCACAGCAATTTTTTCTATAGTATAAACTATACATATATTTTTCAATTAAATAACATTTCTAATCATATCAAGTTAATCACAAGAGCCCCCCTTTACATCAGAATCCACAGAGTTCCCCCTTTTACATCTGAATCCGCAGAGTTCCCTTTCACTGTAAGATGGGACTCTGAAGACTCTGATGTAAGGGAGAACTCTGGGGTCTCTAACATAAGAGATGCTCTGGGATAGGGTGACCACGTATCCCGGATTGCCAGGGACAGTCCCACATTTTGCAGGTCTGTCCCGGGCACCTTCATTCCAGGACAATGCAGTGTCCCGGAATGAAACTGACACAGCTACCCCCCAAGCCAAACTAATGCCCCCAAAAAAGGCTGCCACATCACAGCTTTACTCACTGACAGTACTTGTCCTGGCCAGGAATGCCTAGAGGAGCACAGTCCCCACCCCCTGCTTGTGATTGGACACAAGAGGCGGGATTTATGATTTCTCCAATCACTGTGCTGTGATTCGTTACACCACAAGCTGATTTTTAGGAAGGGACGTGTCCCTGAATGGTAGTTTGGAAATGTGGTCACCCTACTCTGGGAACCCTTTATTAAGAGGGAGCACTGAGTAATCTGATGTACGGTGAGGACTTTGATGTAAGGGGTGCTCTGAAAACCCTGATTTACCTTAGTGTACTCACTCAGAGGCAGGAGAGAGAAGGAGGGGAGAGGGGAGACTTCAATCACAGACAGGAATGGATGGTGAGCTCACTCACCCTTTGGCAGTCAGCACCTCTCATCCAGATGTATCTGAGGTTGCTGGACTTCAAATTATGCCCCCCCCCCCCCCCACTTTCTGAGGCACAGCGCTGGGGATTGGAGTGTGGGCAGACACAGAGGGGTAGGGATCAAGCCCTCTCTCCTCTCATTTGTATGGGGGGGACTGTTAGTGCTGGCTGTGGGCAGTGTGAAAGAGAGGGTAACAGACACTCTCAGCTTAGACAACTGCAGCCAGCTACACTGCTGGAAAGCCAGAGTCCAGTCTGAATAACGTGTCCGGGTTTCATGCAGTTTGAAACCCGGACACATGATTCCAAACCTGAACTGTCCGGGGGAATCCTGGACAGGTGGCAACCCGCTGATTGGCTCCCCCGCTGACTCTTCTTATTCATTATGGCTGTTTTTACACAAGCTGATCGGAAATGTTCTTATTTCTGCTGTTTTCTTTGATGACAATAATCTCCCCTGGTAATCTCCCCAGCATTTAGGGGGTTAAAACAGGTGGTAAGGAGTGGACATATTGCTTCCTGTCAAATGCCTCTGAACAGTGCGGATCACTTTTCAGAGGAGTGTCAGTCCTTGCAACTATTATACAGTAAATCAGCCCTTAGGGCTCTTTCACACAGGTGTTAAGTTTAATTCAGATTGTCTTCAGAGAGCGTACGTGTTGCAATGGCGTTCAAATAACGTCAATCCATGCTCCTCAAACACCCTATGATATATATTTTATTTTTTTACAAGGCTACAATGCAAAATAGTCACTTTTGAGGCTTTGCAACTGCAGCCTGTGTTTACAGTGGGCACGTTTCAGTTGAAGTGAATGGAGGAGGTGTGAAAGGGTCAACACCCGTCAAATTCTGCAGACAGCATTATTTTTGGCTTACCCCAAAGTAAGGCAACTCTAAACCTGCAGTGTACACTTCCATCCACTTCCTATATATTTTTTTAAGTATTGTTTATTATTTCAAATACAAGTAACTTACAATCACAGTAAAATAAAACCACTAACAGGGTCTGTACCCTGAATAGCACCAGATGTACAATTGTCACAATGTGAAAGCTCGTTACAGAAATTTAAGTTCAGAAGATACAAAAATGAAATAGGAGACAGTGATGTACACAAATAGGGACAGGTCAGACTGTGAGAAGGGGTTGATGCCAAAAACTTTTTGGACAACCCCTAACAGCGGTGGTGTCACCCAGTGCAGTGAAAAATTGTGTCACACCCACCCCCCACCAGCAAGACAGGCAGTAGGGAATTACACGCCTCTCACGTCTCTATCCCCCCCAGCCTGCCACAGTGCTAATTGATAGTGTCACCCAGGGCATTCTTCTCAGGGAAAAGGTGCATGAACTCAACCAAGCACCTTACCCCAAAGTAGGAGGTGGGGGGGTTGAGCGTGCCACAGCAACTGAGTGTGGGAGGGTCCTAAAGGGTCATTAAATGAGGGTGCTACATACAGAATGCAGAGTTCAGGTGGGCACAGGGTGCAGGGTGCAGGTGGGTGCAGGGTGCAGGTGGGTGCAGGGTGCAGGTGGGTACAGGGTGCAGAGTTCAGGTGGGTACAGTGTGCAGAGTTCAGGTGGGTACAGGGTGCAGGTGGGTACAGGGTGCAGAGTTCAGGTGGGTACAGGGTGCAGAGTTCAGGTGGGTGCAGGTGGGTACAGGGTGCAGAGTTCAGGCTGGTACAGGGTGCAGAGTGCAGGTGGGTGCAGGGTGCAGGTGGGTACAGGGTGCAGAGTGCAGGTGGGTACAGGGTGCAGAGTGCAGGTGGGTACAGGGTGCAGAGTGCAGGTGGACACAGGGTGCAGGGTGCAGAGTGCAGGTGGGTGCAGAGTTCAGTAGCTGAGTGAGCTGGTCTGGTGGGGGAAGGGGAGCGGCTGGACATATATATATTATCTATAGCTGTGTCTAGCAGCGATAGAAGTGTATGGAGTGTAGTGAGTGACGTCACATCATCATGTCTGCAGTGTCAGCGGAAGATGTGACAGGCTGAGGTTCGCTGGCTCCATATGGTAGGGAGGAGGAAGAAGAGAAGGAGGACACACACCAGGCACGGCCGCGGCGCTGGAGGTGTTGTTTCAGTGGGCTGCGGAGTGTAAAAAAAAAATTACCAGTGCTTTGACTTTCCTCACCCTCAGGAGAGTAGGGAGGGTGTCACCCCTCTAGTGGGTGTCACCCGGGTGTGGACCACACCCCCCCCCCCCCCCCCCAGAAATGCCTCTGCCTAACAGTATAAGTGAAGTGATATTATAGGAGAGCGGCATTAAAGCGGAACATCACCCAAAAGGGGATGAAGTTTAGTTTGTCTGCTCCCCCCCCTTCTCTTTACATTTTGGCTCTTTTTTGGGAGGGGGGTGGCAGCGATCTGAGCAGAAGTTCAGCCCCCCTCCTTCCCTTGCAGCCTTCTGGGAAATGTCGCAGGTCCCAGAAGGCTGCGGGACCATTCACAAGGCTCAGTGGGACTCGTGCATGCTCAGTGGGAATCCAGCTGTGAAGCCGCAAGCAGTCACAGCCGGCTTCCCGAAGACATGCGAAGAGCCAGCTCAAGTGAGGACATGCTGGATCCCTGGACAGGTAAAGGTCCTATTAATAAAAGTCAGCAGCTACAGTATTTGTATCTGACTTTTAATATTTAATTTCTAGGGTGTAATCGGTTGTTTCCATTATGAGAGGGTTCATAGGAGTAACACAGTTTTTGGCATGGAAGATAACCAGAAGGTCCTCCACCAACCCTAACAGGCACATGTTAGGACATACAACATTTGGGAGGCCCAAGGCTGATTCAAGAGAACCATATATTTTTTGACTACAACAATTGTATCTGTGGGCATGACCATAGAGCATGGAAAAAGTCTGCATCCCAGCCCCTTTTTAATGCCTTTTTGCTCCATTGTTCTGCTTGCTACTGCCAGATCCTGTTACCATTTATCCTGATTGTGTTCTTGCCCTATACTCTGTTGCCTCGTCCTGATTCGAGGTGTGGTTCTCTCTATCCCATCTGCTCCCTGCACCCCCAGTTTTCCCTGCTTTTTTGGTATTCCCCATTGTGTATATATTGTACAGTACATAGTTAGTTGTAGGTAGGATTTCTGTTTGTTTGCTTTATTAGTCAGGTATTCTGTCACTGGGTTTTTTGGTTCATTTGTATTTTTATGTTTGCTGTGCGCTGGTGTTTGAACGGATTTTGTTTCATTGTAAATAAATCTCACTTAAAACATATACAGTCTGGTCCCAGTATCCCAAGTATAGCCACGCAGATTTGGTTATCTCTGCTGCTGATTCCTGACACTTAGGGAGGAGAATTACGTTTTGAGTAGTCCCCGATTATATCGAGAAAGCAATTTGGACTCATCAGATGACAGTAGGATGTTTCCCAAGGGGGGTTTGTTAAAGCGACATTCATAGGAAATTAAATTGGCTGTGAACAGTGTGTTGTAATTGGTGAAAGTGTGGTGATAAATGTCACTGTCAAAGAAGGGGTTAACACTAGGGGCGATCAAGGGGTTAAGTGTGTCCTAGGGAGGTGTTTCGAACTGCGGGGCAAGTGTACTGACTGGGAGTAGAGCGATATTGTTGTTCCTGTGTAGTGTAGTGCCCTGCTCCTGTTGAGTAGGCGCTTTTTTGTAAATTTAGTTACCTGAGCTGTTTAGCTCAGAGGATTATACCAAATTGTGGGTTTCTGTTCCAGTCCAGCTGTGTTGCACATGTTCCCCTTGCCTGCAGGTGTCGCTGTCACCGGCAGTCAAGGTTGGAAATGCAATAGGCTGGGTGCATTGGGTGCCTTCTTCCCAGAAGCAGCCCAGTGGGCATAGTCAACCCGCGGTGCATTCTGGGGGAGGGTACTTAAGGGACAGACACCGTTCCGGCGGGGGCCCAGGAGTTTCTGGACCCTACTGGTCCAGGGGTGGTCCTGTGCTGTCTTCCCTGCAGGAAGAAACCGAGCAATTGGGGACTCAATTGAAGGACGCATCCAGACCAACTTGCCTAACTGTGCTGCCGGCCTGGTTGAAAGATCCTGGCACCGTGAGCTGTGTACTTTCTTTGAAATTTCTCTAAGTGTGTGCGTGGTTACACGATCCTGTGGCAGAGGACTGTGTAACGACTCAACGACACTCATCAAGTCTGTGGCAGAGACTTTGAACGAGTTTCACACTGGCTGCTAGGTCATTGAGAGTGGGCCTATCCGGTGGTTGCTAAATCCGTTTCACACCAAATGCAGCTTTAAAATCGCACTACTTTAGCGCAATTTCAAAGCCCCTGATCATTGCGATTTCATGTGCGGCTTGATAACATCTGTGGAACTTCATGCACAGATGTCTATGCAAGTCACACATGAAATTGCCAAAAATAGTGCAGGAACCTTTTAAAAAATCGGTGCAAGGTGGAGTCACACCAATCTGAACGGCTTCAAATAGGGTGCGACTTGTCATGCAATTTTTAAAGTGGATGTAAACCCAAAAATTTGTATAAGATTTCCTATCATATGTGCCCATTGCCACACAGAGTTAATCCATCTCTGGGCAATCCTCTTATTGTTCAGTGAAAATTAACAGACTTCCAGATAAAACCCTGTCTAAATAAAAAGTCCTTTCCTCTCTCCTTGCTTTGAGTGACAGGTTATTTACATATCTAGCTTGGACATGTTTATCATATGTTATGTTTATCATAATATGAGGTGATCCGTAGTATAAAAAATGAGAAATCCACCCCTCCCCCACATAACACATCCTGGTAATATACACGGAACTGTGAATCACCTCATATTATGATAAACATAACATAACATATGATAAACATGTCCAAGCTTGATATGTAAATAACCTGTCACTCAAAGCAAGGAGAGAGGAAAGGACTTTTTATTTAGACAGGGTTTTATCTGGAAGTCTGTTAATTTTCACTGAACAATAAAAGAGGATTTCTCAGAGCTGCATTAACTCTGTGTGGCAAGACTGGGCACAGATGATAGGAAATCTTATACTCTACATTGTGACATCAAAAAAATAAAAAAATACAATTTTTGGGTTTACATCCACTTTAACCACTTACCCCCCCGGACCATATTGCTGCCCAAAGACCAGAGTACTTTTTGCGATTCGGGACTCTTTTTTTCCCACAAATAGAGCTTTCTTTTGGTGGTATTTGATCACCTCTACGGTTTTTAGTTTTTGCGCTATAAACAAAAATAGAGCGACAATTTTGAAAAAAATGAATATTTTTTACATTTTGCTATAATAAATATCCCCCAAAAATATATAAAAAAACATTTTTTTTCCTCAGTTTAGGCCGATACGTTTTCTTCTACATATTTTTCGTAAAAAAAATCGCAATAAGCGTTCATTGATTGGTTTGCGCAAAAGTTATAGCGTTTACAAAATAGGGGGTCGTTTTATGTCATTTTTATTATATATTTTTTACTAGTAATGGCGGCGATCAGCGATTTTTTTTTTTCGGTACTGCGACATTATGGCGGACACTTCGGACACTTTTGACACATTTTTGGGACCATTGGCATTTTTATAGCGATCAGTGCTATAAAAATGCATTGGATTACTATAAAAATGCCACTGGCAGTGAAGGGGTTAACACTAGGGGGCGGGGAAGGGGTTAAGTATGCCTGGGTGTGTTCTTACTGTGGGGGGGGTGGCCTCACTAGGGGAAACACTGATCCTCGGTTCATACATTGTATGAACCGAAGATCAGCATTTCCCCTGCTGACAGGAACGAGAGCTGTGTGTTTACACACACAGCTCCCGTTCCCCGCTCTGTACCGAGCGATCGCGTGTGCCCGGCGGCGATCGCGCCCGCCAGGCACACGCACGGGAGTCGGGGGCGAGCGGGGGGCGCGCGCGCGCGCCCCTAGTGGCGGCTGGGAGAGAGGACGTCATATTACGTGCTCTCGCCCAGCAGAGCCACCTTGTGGACGTATTTCGACGGTGCGGCGACGGCAAGTGGTTAACTGTCAAATTACATGACAAGTCGCACCGGTGCAAACCGGGGTTTCGAGTGATGGTCTTGCCCCGGGGGGAGATTAGACAATATCTATGTTCAGTGGATAATAAACCTCTAATGACTGTGCTGTAAACAAAAAAAAAAAAATCACATAACTTAAACAATAATATATAGTGATGAATAAGTGTTTAAACAATTAATCTATAACAGTGAAATCAATCCTGCTGTCTCCTTTACAATAAATATATCTTTCCTATGAAATCAAATCAATGTTAATAGATTCCAGAAGACGCTAGATCAATGTTAGAAATTCAAAGTTTGAAATGTTAAAGTTAATTAAAAAGTCAGTGCAAAAGTCCAACACATAACATGAATGCAAATAGCTGTGTTCCAATTGTGCAGGAAAGATGATGCGATTATCCCACTCTACAAGCAATCACCTCAAGTGTGAATTGGATTATGAAATTATGCAAATCTTTGTTTTGGGAGATTTACATTTTTTCACAACTACAACCAAGTAATTCAAGTTTGTTTATCCATGCTATTTTGAAGACAAGTGACACAAATGATATGCTTAAAATATATATATTTATTACCGGTAACTAAAAATACAGTGTAAAATAATATCAGGTATATTTTGTGATGATACAAAATGGATAATGGATATCAAAGAATTATGATGATACAGATGATATTCACATTTCTACGCAAGCTCTTATTACAAAATACCACATTTCAATACTTGAATGATAACCTGGTAAATTTTAGACTTGGTAACTTAGTGAATATCTTTCCGTGGCTTCACGGACTTGTGCAAACAATAGGCGTTTTCTTTAGCACTGTGATTCCATCTCAAAACAAACAGATCTTAAAGCCAAAAACACTTTTTCAATATATGGACAATTTGTTAACCATATAAAAACTTGGTAATTTTAACCAAGATTCACATTTAACTTTAGAATGAATCAATGGTTTAACGCTTGGTAAATGGATTGGTTTAATCAATCCAATTCTAATGTCGTGTACACATGATCGGAATTTCTGACAAATGTTCGATGGGAGCTTGTTGTCGAAAATTTCGACCGTGTGTAGGCTCCATCGGACATTTACTGTCGGAATTTCGGAATCAAGCAGAAGAGCCGCACTGCCTATTGAACTTCATTTTTCTCGGCTCGTCATACGTCTTGTACGTCACCGCGTTCTTGATGTTCGGAATTTCCGACAACATTTGTGTGACCGTGTGTATGCAACACAAGTTTAAGCCAACATCTGTCTGAAAAAAATCCACGGTTTTGTTATCGGAATGTCCGAACGTCTGTACGCGGCATAAGACTTTGAAGTCAGTTTTGTGAGATATGACAATATATGTATTTCCCTTGTTTTAAAAGCAAAACAAATTCATACTGCGGTTAGAATTCGCTGCACTCCAAAACTGAACTGTCACTATTGATTGGATTAGTCAAGCATATGTTCAACCAAACTTCAATTACCTAAAAGGTAAAATAAACAGAATAATACTTTACCAGGACTTAAGAATTCTGTTGTTTTGAGAAGCATCAAGTAGGTGTCCCACAGGACCTCTTTCAACATTCCTACATCTCTCCGTTATCTCCTCCTCTCATCTTTCAAGACTCTCTCCGGCTTTTCTTCAGATATTAGCTGCTTAGCCTCTCATCACCTCGCATTCTAGCCTCCCTCTTAACAACTGGTGTTGATACTGTTATACTGTACACATGGCTTGATAATTTGATCAAGACTTATTTTTTAAATTTAGAATGAATCTATTTCTAATCACATATCATGACAAAACCAGTGTACAGATGTTGGCCTTAGCTTTTGAGAGACAGACAAAAATGTGTATGTCCCTTACTATTTGGAATATAATTATTTCATACTGCAGTTAAAAATAATATAACTCCAATTTGCTCTGCCATATATTTAAATGGTTTTAGTAATGTATATACAAGAACAATTCAATTGCCAAAAAGGTACACATAAAAAGGATTAATATAGAAAAATACTTTACCGATGGTCTATGAAACTTTGGTTTTGAGAAGTATCAGACTATGAGTCCCAATGGACTACTTTCAACCTCCTACATATTTCCGTGCCTTTCAAGGTCTCCCAGTCTCCTTCTAGCCTTCGCTTCTGCTATGTATAATCACTTTTATACCACCTAAAAAAGTGTGTGTCACTACTACATAATGGATGGTGTAAGATGACGGTTTGTTTTCATGTTACCATGACAAACACGTATGTGCAGCCATCTTGAATTCTTAATATTTTCACCACCAGGGGGCGATGTTGTATAAGAATTGACCTTAAATGTTATTTTTGTTTATGTCTAAGTCAATTTATGAAAACCCTTGACTTAGATTTAGCAGAAAACCATTAATTGTCTAAGGTTGACAATCATGTGTCAATTCCCTCCAGACATTGTGGAGCCCCTCTAAAATATATGGGTTGAGAAAATCTCCCCACACAATTAGCTAGTATTGTTAAATTCCTTTTTAACTCAGATCATTGGAATTTAACCCTGTGTATTATTTCACCAATACAACTTCTAATTAGGGCTGTTACTGATCAAAAATTTTCTGTTCGATTAATTTTTTTTTTAATCGATTAATCGACTAATTTCGATTAATTATAACGCACATACAGATCCAACTACTTTTAGCTGATCTCCTTGCAGGCTGATTCCCAGTGCAGCTACCAACCACTGGAAAAATGGATAGCAGGATACAACAAACACACAAAGGCAGCGCTCGATGGGAATAGCATTAAAACTTTTATAGTCTTCAAGTAGGTAACCAAATAAATAATGCACTGGAGATAAAATCGATGTAGCTACATAAACTGTAAAAATGGTGCGAGTAATACCAAACGGTAGCAAAAGCAGTCATAAAAACATGTAGTTAAGTATGATACTGGTATAAAATGTGTACAACGATACCACTGCTAAATCCAGATGAAGAGAGGTTAACATCAGTCCGTCGGCATGTAGATGTCCCATGAAGGGAACTATCCCAACTCCCAGTGGATGGTTGTAGAATCCCAGGTTGATAGAGGGAAGTGTAACAGCCCTTGCGTGTGGCAGATAGTGAGGTCCCGCCGGCATGCAGATATAAAAGGAAAAGGAGCCCTTCAGATGGACACGGCAAGCCCCGCCGGCGTCCGTGATGTTACTGGATCTCCGACAGAACTCCCTGAAGGCCCAGAAGCCGGCGGAGAGGTGAGTACCAATCAAAAGAATTTTAATCGATCAAAAAGATTAATCGATTAAAAGTTAATTTGCACAGCCCTACTACTAATACTTTCAAACTTTTCATAGGATCTCATATTTGTTACCCTTATTATAATAATTAGGGTTGTCCCGATACCGATACTAGTATCGGTATCGGGACCGATTCCGAGTTTTTTCGGCGGTAGTCAGACGCCGATACCCCGCCCCGATACACAAATAGAATACTTAACCCCCCCCGCGCCGCGCCGCCACCGCCGCCGCCACCGGAGCGGCAATTCGCCGCTGCGATCCGCCGCTGTAACGCCGCTGACTGTGTAATACGGGCGGGAACATTACAGCTTTGAATAGCTGTAATGATTTGCGCCACGCATAGACACTCCCCCTTGCTCGGGTGAACTGTCCAATCCCGAGCGAGGGGGAGTGTCTATACACGCAGCGTGGCGCCAATCATTACAAAGCTATTCAAAGCTGTAATGTTCCTGGCCGGCCGTAGTACACAGTCGGCGGTAGCAGGTAAGCGGGCCATGGCTGCATATGGGGGGAGACACACAGGGCTGGATGGGGGGAGACACACAGGGCTGGATGGGGGGAGACACACACGGCTGGATGGGGGGAGACACACACGGCTGGATGGGGGGAGACACACACGGCTGGATGGGGGGGGAGACACACACGGCTGGATGGGGGGAGACACACACGGCTGGATGGGGGGAGACACACACGGCTGGATGGGGGGAGACACACACGGCTGCATGGGGGGAGACACGGCTGCATGGGGGGTGACAATGGCTGCATGGGGGGTGACAATGGCTGCATGGGGGGTGACAATGGCTGCATGGGGGGTGACAATAGCTGCATGGGGGGTGACAATGGCTGCATGGGGGGAGACAATGGCTGCATGGGGGGAGACAATGGCTGCATGGGGGGTGACAATGGCTGCATGGGGGGTGACAATGGCTGCATGGGGGGTGACAATGGCTGGATGGGGGGATACATTGCTGGATGGGGGGTGACAATGGCTGGATGGGGGGATACATTGCTGCATGGGGGGAGACAATGGCTGGATGGGGGGATACATGGCTGCATGGGGGGAGACAATGGCTGGATGGGGGGATACATGGCTGCATGGGGGGAGACAATGGCTGGATGGGGGGGAGACAATGGCTGGATGGGGGGGAGACAATGGCTGGATGGGGGGGGAGACAATGGCTGGATGGGGGGAGACAATGGCTGGATGGGGGGGAGACAATGGCTGGATGGGGGGGAGACAATGGCTGGATGGGGGGGGAGACAATGGCTGGATGGGGGGAGACAATGGCTGGATGGGGGGATACATGGCTGCATCTGTGGGGGGACATCGCTGCATTTGGGGACACATTTTAAAAAAAGTATCGGTATTCGGTATCGGCGACTACTTGAAAAAAAGTATCGGTACTCGTACTCAGTCCTAAAAAAGTGGTATCGGGACAACCCTAATAATAATATATATGTATTAATGGGTTTTATGAATATCCACACAATACATTATGAAAATATTAAGAAAGAAAAATATAATTAAAATACATAAACTAATATATGTGACATTAATCGCTTAATGATATATAATATATATTCAATATAATAATACCACATAACTTTGGTTAATATTATTACTTGTACTTGAGTACACAACACTTTTTAACCAATGTTAAAATACATCTCTTTCCTTACTTCAATTTAAGAAGAAAACATATTGTCTCAGTTCAGTGATATCTGAGACCTACCTTATTTTAGTCAACTGCTTATCTTGTTTATTTTACCAAGTGTCCAAACCTCTAATTTATGATTTGGGATAAAAATACAGACAAGATTTACAGTCTCCTTGTGAGACATTCTTGAGTAATCATGAACTCTGATTCAACTTTAAAGAGAAACTGGCTTCTCTCATGTTCATAGTAAAAATATACAGTATTCATGTCAGGAGACAGTGACTGGCTCTCAATGGAGCCGGTTCACACAGCTCCGGGACAGCTGCGGAGCGAATTGCAAAAGTGCGTCTTTTGGTCCATTTCAGGTCTGAATTCAGATCGAAATCGGACCTTAAACAGTGAACAGGGACGCACCAGACATCTGCTGTAAACCCAGCCTCATTCACCAAAAAGTTATGCCTCGTATATAAGATCTATGCAGTCTGCATTTGATCTGTTTCTGCAGTGCTTTTTGCTGTGCATTTTTATAGTTTATACACGTGTATTGGACGCATTTTTGATGCGTTTTGCATTTTTAATGCTCTTTTTAGGCCACTTCGCATGCTGATGTGGTGGGATATTGGTGCTGTATTTAGGATTGAGAGAGGGGGGGGGGGGATATAGTAATTTCAGTCTCTTTCTTTGTCTCAAAAAACTGTCAGGAGAGATTATTCTGGGAGACAGATTTACCTGAGAGAGAGGGGGAAGGATTATACTAAGGGACAGACTGACCAGGGTGATTATACTGCAAAACAGACTGACCTGACGGGTATGTACTGGGGTACTGACTGACCTGTAGGGTATTATACTGGGGGACCGACTGACCTGGGGGGTATATACTGGGGGACAGGCTAACCTAAAGAGGATTATATTGGGGTACAGGCTGACTTGGGGGGTTATATTGGGGGACAGACTGACCTGGGGGGATTGTACTGGGAAAAAGAATGACCTGAGGAGATGTTCTGGGGGACAGGCTGACCTGGGGGGTTATACTGGGGAACATAATAATGAAAGTACCACTCTAAAAAACAGAAAGTTCAATGTGGTCAAACAGCGCTAAAAATTGGTAATAATTGTCCAATTTCAATCAAATAACGTGCAGGCATTCATCTGAAACGAATTAAGGAGATCAAGGTAGTGAAGATAGTTGATAGAATATCCTACACCTCTTCCCAGGATAAGTCACCACTTGTGGGGCACACTCCCCTTCGGGGTACTCACTCACCAAAAGGCATAATATAGTATACACTGAAAGGTATCTTTACTCTCTGGATCCTCCGTTTCTCAAGTAGGTATCAGGCAAAGGATAAGGCTCCACATAAAAACAAAGAAGGGTACCAGACAATAGTGTAATCCCGTTTTTATTCCATAAAATGAAGCAATCCCTTTTAAAACAACAGATCCCCGCTCTAAATGCACGTACCGCACAATAGATGGTAACACACGTAAATCCTCGGTAAGTGAAGGTGTCCTCTGACCGGCATCCAATCTCCCAGGTAAACTTCACAAACAAACTTGCTGGCCGAAGTATGCAGGAAACCGTCGCATGGAAAGAGTACACTTTGAAACGCACGCTTGGAGCGCACGCGTCACTTCCGGGTCGCCGTAAGAATCTTACCCTGACCAGTTTCGCTGTCCAATCAGCTTCTACAGAGGGCGTGAGCTGACGGCGAGAATAGCTACTATATATGCACAGCCCATTGCTTACGTAGCACATGTGGGCGGCGCACCCTAGCAGCATCCACAATAACACCGATACGGAAGCCAAGAAGGCTCAGAAAGGTTTCTATATATCGGGGATTTAAATCTTTGCTGCACAAGTCGGTGGACAGAAAAAATGACATTTCTTTTAATATCACTATTCTGTATATACAAAAGTCAATAATATAGGATGAGTATATAATAATGCTTCAAAGTATATCATTAACACCTTATTAGAAAGGGACTTTGTATTTAAAAAACAAAGTATCTATAGAAGAAGCGGATGTTATATGTAAAGTGCCCTGGGGTCAAGGGTAACCGATCAGACACACCTCCTAAAAAACAGGAAAATACAGTATAAACTTAAGTGAATATTACTCCTAATATATACAATCTCATTTGCAATAGACAAATCGGTGTATATTTAGTAGGTGTATATAAATATTCCAATGACTGGTTTAAAACGCATTAAAATACTTTACATATAATTAAAAAATTACATTATAAATATATAACAAACACGGAGGCAATAGGTTTCAAACAAGAGACAATATTCAAAACCAAGCCCAACTATATGTTTACGTTTCTAAATTTCATAATTAGCGGAAATCAATTCATAGAAACTGGAAAATGAATAAATGGTAGATATTGAAGGAGATAGTATAATGATATCATAATTAATATAATATTAGAAAATAATTAAAATTGTTAAAAATTTCTTTATTAAAAAAATTCTTTATTAAAAAAATTATTAAAAATTTTTTTTAATTAAAAATCACTAATAAAACAATTGATATCCAATTCCACGTTGAGGCCTCTCGGAGCTAATGTGTCAATACAGTGGATCCATTTAGTTTCAAGCTTGGAGAGCTCTCTTACTCGGTTGCAGCCCCTCCAATTGGGGCTCAGATGCTCTATTCCCCAAAATTTCAATCCAACTGGATTTTCATCATGGAACATCTTAAAGTGTAGAGACACGTTGTGGTCCTTATAGCCAATCTTTATGTTGGCTATATGTTCCGCAATCCGTATCTTAAGTTTCCTTTTTGTACGGCCTACGTAGAGCAATTTACAAGGACATTCTAATACATACACTACATGAGTGGTGTTGCAAGTGATAAAGTCCTTAATCTGGAATATAGTATTATTACGGGAAGTGAAATTATCGAGCCCTCTCATTTTGCATGCTACCTCTTTGCACGGGCCACATTTTCTACATGCAAAAAAAACATCCTTTTGCCAAAAAGTGGCAGGTTTAGTAGGTGGGTCTAAGATTTTTTTCACAATCCTATCACCGTAATTCTGGGCTTTCCGATAAATAAAATTAGGTTTTACAGGAATCACATTTCTTAAAATTTTGTCCAACATTAAAATGTGCCAGTGAGCAATAAAAATCTTCTCGACTTCTCTATACTGTGAGTGGAAGCCGGAGACGAAGCTCCATTCATGATTAGTCAATGATTTAGTTGAAGGTACATTATTAAGATTAGAGGAAGAAGGTAGAACAATCAGTTGTTCAATAATGACATCCAACTTATTTTCATTGTATCCCTTTTCCACAAATTTATTCTTTAATATTAGGGCCTGTGAGTGGTAATCTTCGTCATTGGAGCAGTTCCGTCGGACCCTCATAAACTGCCCTCTAGGGATGTTTCTTAGCCAAGTTGGATGATGACCACTTTGGGTTGGTAAAAAACTATTGGCATCGGTAGGTTTAAAATAAACTCTTGTTCCTAGTGTATCCTCATCTCTGTATATCTGCAAATCCAGGAAGTGTACACTTAATTTGTTATATTCACAAGATAGTCTGATATTTCGGTTATTATTATTTAGTGTAATTAAAAAGTTTTCCAACGAGGTCAAGGTTCCTGTCCAGATAAAGAAGAGGTCGTCTATATACCTACGGTATAATAATAACTCATCTATTTTTGTGTTAAAAATTGTCTTATCCTCCCACTCAGACATGAATAGGTTTGCGATGCTGGGGGCAAATTTAGCCCCCATTGCAACGCCGGTCTTTTGGGAGAAAAATGAGTCATTATACCAAAAAAAGTTGTGGCTCAAACAAAAATCCAATGCATTATGTAAAAAAACTTTTTGTGTATAGCATAGGTCATCCCTCTTACATAATGCCCAATTCAAGGCCAGCAGAGCGTCGTCATGTTGTATAATTGTATATAATGAAGCGACGTCTGCGGTCACTAAATAAACTTCATCCTTTCCAACAAGATTGATGTTACTCAACAGGGCCAATAGATCCTTAGTATCTTTTAAATAGGCCTTTGTGCATTTAACACTGTCCTGTAAAAAGTGATCAAGATATTGTCCCATCCGTGACATTAATGAGCCAATACCATTGACAATAGGACGTGCTGGGGGGTGGAGTTTATCTTTATGGATCTTGGGGAGGGTATAGATCGTAGGGATCCATCCATTACTCGGTATAAGGTACTTCCTCTCTTTATTTGAGAGTACTCCTGTGCGGTGTCCCTTTTCTACTAGTATTTTAAGATCTTTTTCATATTGAGCGGTAGGATCTTTATTTAATCTTTGATATGTCGCATCTTCCATCAGCATATTTGTTAATTGATCTTGGTAGTACGATTTAGTCATGATTACTACCCCTCCACCTTTATCCGCTGGTCTTATTACTAGTTCTTTTCTCTTTTCCAGAGATTCTATACCCTCCTTAATGTAGCGTGGATTAACATTCCTTTTAGGTACAATGTTCTCCAAATCACGTAATACTAGACCTTTAAACACGTCCAAAGGTTGATTCGACCCCACAAGGGGGTTAAATAGTGATTTGTTACGTAATCCTGAATCAATTGGTAATACCATAGTATTGGTCGTTATAGTGGTGCTGACAGGAGTATTTAGATTTAAATTTCTATTAAGGAAATATTTCTTCATGTTAATCCTTCGCACATATTTATGAACGTCGATATAGACCTCAAATTTGTTAATTGGGCGATGTAGACCGCATTTTAGTCCCAAATTTAGGACATTAGTTTCTTTATCTGAGAGTATTGTGTCTGTTAAGTTGAAGATGCCGTTTAGTCGTGATTCTTTTCGTATTCGTTCCTTCCTCTTTTTTTGGACGAACCGTCCCGCCCTGCATCCTCTTCTTCTACTCTCGTGGATCTTGGTTGTACTTGTTGTTCCTTCTCCCGTTGTGGTGGATTCCTCCAATATTGGTTTTCGTTGTAAGTGTGATATTGTTCCCTGTATTGAGGATTGTGTTGGGGCTGCGAGGAAGACCTCCCTCTGTGGGGGTTCGAACCTCTGCCCCTCCTCTGCCATCCTCTGCCTCTTCCTAAAAAAGGTTTCGGAGACTGATAATACTGGCTATTATTCTCATCTCTTATAGGTTCAAACCTATTATATACAGGTGGATAATAGTCATTAGAGTAATGTTCGTGAGAATAATTTGAAGAACCCGCATTCACTGATCTACCCCTCCCAGAATTCGTCTCTTTTCTGTTCGGTGTAGATTGGTGAGTTGAATTTTTGTGAACCAATGGCACTTTGGATCTTACTACATTAGGGGGTTGACATACAGGCATCTGTGATCCCATTGCACTTGCCCCCTGTTGTGTTTCCATATTGTTGGTCACATCTTCTTCATCAACTGTAGTGACCAAGTGAGTAGCTTGCCATGAATATACATTCTTGGTCCTAAAATCTTTAAGATCACGATGAAACTTCTTGGTTTTCTTTTTTTGCGTCTCCTTATCTACTTTTTCCAGTTTCTTTTTAATACGTATATTAAAATCAATGATTTGTTGCGACTCTTTGATTGGGTCTAATTGGTTTTTTAAATCATTGATTTTTTTCTCTAAATTAGTCATCTTCTTCTTTTTCCGCTTTAAAATCACCGCACAGGAGTACTCTCAAATAAAGAGAGGAAGTACCTTATACCGAGTAATGGACGGATCCCTACGATCTATACCCTCCCCAAGATCCATAAAGATAAACTCCACCCCCCAGCACGTCCTATTGTCAATGGTATTGGCTCATTAATGTCACGGATGGGACAATATCTTGATCACTTTTTACAGGACAGTGTTAAATGCACAAAGGCCTATTTAAAAGATACTAAGGATCTATTGGCCCTGTTGAGTAACATCAATCTTGTTGGAAAGGATGAAGTTTATTTAGTGACCGCAGACGTCGCTTCATTATATACAATTATACAACATGACGACGCTCTGCTGGCCTTGAATTGGGCATTATGTAAGAGGGATGACCTATGCTATACACAAAAAGTTTTTTTACATAATGCATTGGATTTTTGTTTGAGCCACAACTTTTTTTGGTATAATGACTCATTTTTCTCCCAAAAGACCGGCGTTGCAATGGGGGCTAAATTTGCCCCCAGCATCGCAAACCTATTCATGTCTGAGTGGGAGGATAAGACAATTTTTAACACAAAAATAGATGAGTTATTATTATACCGTAGGTATATAGACGACCTCTTCTTTATCTGGACAGGAACCTTGACCTCGTTGGAAAACTTTTTAATTACACTAAATAATAATAACCGAAATATCAGACTATCTTGTGAATATAACAAATTAAGTGTACACTTCCTGGATTTGCAGATATACAGAGATGAGGATACACTAGGAACAAGAGTTTATTTTAAACCTACCGATGCCAATAGTTTTTTACCAACCCAAAGTGGTCATCATCCAACTTGGCTAAGAAACATCCCTAGAGGGCAGTTTATGAGGGTCCGACGGAACTGCTCCAATGACGAAGATTACCACTCACAGGCCCTAATATTAAAGAATAAATTTGTGGAAAAGGGATACAATGAAAATAAGTTGGATGTCATTATTGAACAACTGATTGTTCTACCTTCTTCCTCTAATCTTAATAATGTACCTTCAACTAAATCATTGACTAATCATGAATGGAGCTTCGTCTCCGGCTTCCACTCACAGTATAGAGAAGTCGAGAAGATTTTTATTGCTCACTGGCACATTTTAATGTTGGACAAAATTTTAAGAAATGTGATTCCTGTAAAACCTCATTTTATTTATCGGAAAGCCCCGAATTACGGTGATAGGATTGTGAAAAAAATCTTAGACCCACCTACTAAACCTGCCACTTTTTGGCAAAAGGATGTTTTTTTTGCATGTAGAAAATGTGGCCCGTGCAAAGAGGTAGCATGCAAAATGAGAGGGCTCGATAATTTCACTTCCCGTAATAATACTATATTCCAGATTAAGGACTTTATCACTTGCAACACCACTCATGTAGTGTATGTATTAGAATGTCCTTGTAAATTGCTCTACGTAGGCCGTACAAAAAGGAAACTTAAGATACGGATTGCGGAACATATAGCCAACATAAAGATTGGCTATAAGGACCACAACGTGTCTCTACACTTTAAGATGTTCCATGATGAAAATCCAGTTGGATTGAAATTTTGGGGAATAAAGCATCTGAGCCCCAATTGGAGGGGCTGCAACCGAGTAAGAGAGCTCTCCAAGCTTGAAACTAAATGGATCCACTGTATTGACACATTAGCTCCGAGAGGCCTCAACGTGGAATTGGATATCAATTGTTTTATTAGTGATTTTTAATTAAAAAAAATTTTAATAATTTTTTTAATAAAGAATTTTTTTAATAAAGAAATTTTTAACAATTTTAATTATTTTCTAATATTATATTAATTATGATATCATTATACTATCTCCTTCAATATCTACCATTTATTCATTTTCCAGTTTCTATGAATTGATTTCCGCTAATTATGAAATTTAGAAACGTAAACATATAGTTGGGCTTGGTTTTGAATATTGTCTCTTGTTTGAAACCTATTGCCTCCGTGTTTGTTATATATTTATAATGTAATTTTTTAATTATATGTAAAGTATTTTAATGCGTTTTAAACCAGTCATTGGAATATTTATATACACCTACTAAATATACACCGATTTGTCTATTGCAAATGAGATTGTATATATTAGGAGTAATATTCACTTAAGTTTATACTGTATTTTCCTGTTTTTTAGGAGGTGTGTCTGATCGGTTACCCTTGACCCCAGGGCACTTTACATATAACATCCGCTTCTTCTATAGATACTTTGTTTTTTAAATACAAAGTCCCTTTCTAATAAGGTGTTAATGATATACTTTGAAGCATTATTATATACTCATCCTATATTATTGACTTTTGTATATACAGAATAGTGATATTAAAAGAAATGTCATTTTTTCTGTCCACCGACTTGTGCAGCAAAGATTTAAATCCCCGATATATAGAAACCTTTCTGAGCCTTCTTGGCTTCCGTATCGGTGTTATTGTGGATGCTGCTAGGGTGCGCCGCCCACATGTGCTACGTAAGCAATGGGCTGTGCATATATAGTAGCTATTCTCGCCGTCAGCTCACGCCCTCTGTAGAAGCTGATTGGACAGCGAAACTGGTCAGGGTAAGATTCTTACGGCGACCCGGAAGTGACGCGTGCGCTCCAAGCGTGCGTTTCAAAGTGTACTCTTTCCATGCGACGGTTTCCTGCATACTTCGGCCAGCAAGTTTGTTTGTGAAGTTTACCTGGGAGATTGGATGCCGGTCAGAGGACACCTTCACTTACCGAGGATTTACGTGTGTTACCATCTATTGTGCGGTACGTGCATTTAGAGCGGGGATCTGTTGTTTTAAAAGGGATTGCTTCATTTTATGGAATAAAAACGGGATTACACTATTGTCTGGTACCCTTCTTTGTTTTTATGTGGAGCCTTATCCTTTGCCTGATACCTACTTGAGAAACGGAGGATCCAGAGAGTAAAGATACCTTTCAGTGTATACTATATTATGCCTTTTGGTGAGTGAGTACCCCGAAGGGGAGTGTGCCCCACAAGTGGTGACTTATCCTGGGAAGAGGTGTAGGATATTCTATCAACTATCTTCACTACCTTGATCTCCTTAATTCGTTTCAGATGAATGCCTGCACGTTATTTGATTGAAATTGGACAATTATTACCAATTTTTAGCGCTGTTTGACCACATTGAACTTTCTGTTTTTTAGAGTGGTACTTTCATTATTATGTTTTGATGCATACGTCTTTTTGATAGTATGTTTTAAATAGCTGCTTTTTACACACTTTTACCTATTTATATGATATTTTGGTAAATACTAATATATCCACATTTACTACTTGGAGGTTTGTGTGTCAGACCATTAACCTCTAGGTGATTGACTGAATTGTCAACATATCATTTGTGGCCTGGCATCCTGGCGCTAAGGTGTGTCACTAGGCCTGGTGTGGCACTGTATTAATACTATACTGGGGAACAGACTGACTTGGGGGGATTGTACTGGGGACAGGCTGACCTTTTTGGCCACACCCACTGTTCATCATGCCACCGTATAACCACTCTTCTTGGGGCACCCAAAGGTGTCCCAGGTCTTTTACAATCCTGCAAAAAAAAATTGCTGTACGCCACTAAAGTCTTCGAGTTTGGCTTGATGAAAAAGGTGGCAACCCTTTGTAGAAAGGAAGTGGCTGCAGAAGATTAGGAGTGTCAAGATGAAATAAAGGATACAAAAGGTGAAAACAAGTATTTTTTAAAAGAAAAAAACAGGACAATTATTTGATGCACAGTGTTTTATCAAACTGAATGCTTTAGGCTTTAGTAAATATCAGTTTTATTAAAACGGGACTAATAGAGACTGAGTGCTCACATCAAAGCACAGCTAATCCTATGTACACAAATCCTTCTGGCATCTAGCACATTGCAGGCTTGTGTCAGTTCTTTACATGGATACACAAACTGTCAATCCCAGTCACATAAATCAGTAGATACTTGCCGCTGGAACTCATGCCAATGAAGCCTTACTGCTATTAGGAAACAGAATCAATGACTACTCTTGCTGCCTTTTTGGACCCTCTTTAAACAGCAAGACTTTTCATAGCCAACCAAAGTACCACCAGCGCACAAAACAGCTTTTTATATCATCCCAGATAGCAAGTAATTGTGCTGCAAGTTTGAAAATGTCTTGGTAGACTTGCCAAGCCTTACAAGCTTGTTGTACAATTGCAGCAAGTCTACATTGCATGACTCCAGATCAACTTTCTTTACCAACATTCTGCAAGTCTGCTGCAAGTTCTGGTTCAGTTATGTTGTGTAATAGTCATCCCACCACAGGGGTCACTGTGGCTGAATTTACATCATTACTCGATGCTGCGTGTAAAGTTTTTCTTTAATTGGTGCTGGTGTGCAGAGAGGTGAGCGGTATCAATGAGATCTGATATGGAGTTCAGAGTGGTAGAAATCAAGGATTGCCTAACTTTATTATCCCATTGGTGGAGCACAATTTAGAATGTTTTATTTTTCCTTGTTTATATTCTAGCAGCTCACCTTAAAGTGGTTGTAAACTCAACCACACAACTTGCACCTACAGGTAAGCCTAGATTAAGGCTTACCTGTAGGTGAAAGAAATATTTCCTAAACCTGTACGGTTTAGGAGATATTTACATTAATTACAGACAACGGCGCAGGCGCACTGAAAGTGCAGTTTTTCACAATGGCATAACCTGGGTTAATGCCGTGTTTTCGCACATGCGCGGGGATCTGCCAGTCCCGCACGCATGTGCGGGAGTGACGTCATCGCCGCTCCGGCCAATCACAGCGCCGGAGCAGCAAAACAAGGAAGTATCTGCGAGGGGACATGGCGGCGGCTGCGGCGGCAGCAGCGAACGAGGAGGACTACGGGGGCTTCGATTTCAGGTAAGTGGCAGATAATGAGCTAATATGCTATGCATACTAGCTCATTATGCCTTTCTCTTGCAGGATTAGGTTTTCCCCCGTTTTTCACGTGGCGGTTTACTTCCTCTTTAAACAAAGACCACAACAGGTCTAGTGGCACTTTGGAGTGGAGTGGAATGCAGGATTTAGATGCAGGTGAGGAGAGGAGAGTGGAAAGTGAACTGTCATTGAGGTTTTGTATACCAAAGCGCCACTAGACCTGTTTTGTTTAAGGTGAGCTGCTGGGACACACTCCAGCTGGATGCCTGGATGGTGGGAACAGTTGTGTTCACAACTTTGAAGAACTGTTTCTGAGCATGTGATCTTCACATCTCATCACTTTTTGATATACTTTATTATTAGGGACTTATTTTATAGTTTTTTTTATGTAAAATCAGATGAATACCTGCTTTTAATTCAAGAACTTTTATCACTGTTTCACATATTATCACATATTATAGAGAGATGTCGTGTATGTACAAAAATTTTATGAGTGGTACCTTCGTCCCATCGAAATGAAAAGATAAGAATTGGGAGAAGGCTGTGTGTGGACATTTGAGGTACCGTATATTAACTGATGATACAGTCAAAATTAAGAAATTACAAAAAGATTTTATTACAAAATTAAATATGTTAACATATTCATAGAATAGAAGAATAAATTATGTACAGTGATTTTGTATTGTAGGACAGACATATCTTAGATATAAAATTTGATTATATTTTATGTATCTATATTATGTAAATGTTGTTTTATGTTTATGTGATTTAAAACTGACATCCGTTGTTTGAAAAGTTTTCTTTGGGGGATTTCCCATAGAGACACAATGTGGGTGTCATATGGTTATTCTCCAGTGGAGGGCCCACCATGGTTCTGTGTCTTCCTGCACGTAGACAAGGCAATGGCCTTATCTAACATGGCTCCATGGTCTTCGGTGCTGGGAGAAGCGTTGCGAGTCTGGCGTGATCTGGGTTTATGTGAACCCCAGTGAACATGCAGTCCCGCATGGGGGACTTATACTGCCGTCTGGTAGTTTCTGTTCCCATTGCCAATATGGCGGAGCACCAAGAAATTTAAAGTGGTGCTTTCACCGTACGGTACCTCAAAAGTCCACACACAGCCTCCTCCCAATTCTTATATTTTCTTATCACATATTATTGTATTTTTTTGTTTTTTTAAATTAGGGATAGTCATTTATGCATATTTGTCTTTTTGCTGTTTAGCTTCTTGAATGAGTGCATAGTATCACATATTATCGCATATTACTGCAATTTTTGTTTTGTTTTTTCTATTTATTTTTTTATTAGGGATAGGTATTCATGCATATTTGTCTATTTTTGCTGCTTAGCTTCTTGAAAAAGTGCACTTCATCACTGTTTCACATAGTATCGCATATTACTGAAATGTTTGTTTTGTGTTTTTTTTTTATTGTATAATTTTTAAAGTTTTTGAGAATGTTCTTTTTCATATTATAAATGTTCTTTTTTTATGTTTTTTTAAATGTTCATCCTAATAAAAAAAAACAAAAAAGCTAAGATGTAATCCAGAGTTATGTATTGAATTTATTGAAATATTTAAATAAATGTTTTTATAAAGATACATTTTGTCTTAGAGGGGTTGTTAAAGTGGGGGTTCACCCTAAAAACGACATCCAGCTCACTCTCTACATTGACAGTATGCCATTATTTTCTATTTTTTTGCTGTACATACCTCTGTACAGCTATTTTCTTCCCCGGCTTCTGGGTAGGGCATCCCGCGGGAGTGGGCGTTCCTATCCAGCAGGTGATTGACGTGATGACAAAAACGACATCCACCCGTCGCATAAGGAGCGTCACGGGTTGCCGAAAGTGGCCGAACGGCGATTCGTCGCTATACGGCGCCTGCACACCGGCTTATTTCGGCAACCCGTGATGCTCCTTATGCGACAGGTATGCTAGGTATCCTCTTCTTCAGCCGGCGGTCCAGTTTCCGATAATGGTGGTCTCTGCGGTGGATTCACAGCAAGATCACTGTTATCGGCGGCGGGAGAGGGGCCCGCCTCCCGCCACTGCCCCGTGTCCTCCGCTGCCTACCGGAGCCGTATGCAGCGGCGGAGGAAATCGGGTCCTCGTCGGGGCAGGTTATGGAGCGAGTGAGGGGAAGATGGCCCCCACCCGTCTCCATACCATAGCATGGCGGAAGCAACGTCAAAACGTCACTTCCGCCCATAGCTCTTAAAGGGCCCATCCCGCTGAGCTTGCATGCAGAAGCGCCCACACATGTGAGGTATCGCCGCAATCGGTAGAGTGAGAGCAATAATCTAGCCCTAGAACTCCTCTGTAACTCAAAACTTGCAACCTGTAGAACTTTTCAAACGTCGCCTATGGAGATTTTTAAGGGTAAAAGTTTGTCGCTATTCCATGAGCGGGCGCAATTTTAAAGCATGACTTATTGGGTATCAATTTACTCGGCGTAACATTATATTTCACAAAATAAAGAGATATTGGGCTAACTTTACTGTTGTCTTATTTTTTTATTTAAAAAAAAGTGTATTTTTTCCAAAAAAAGTGCGCTTGTAAGACAGCTGCGCAAATACGGTGTGACATAAAGTATTGCAACGACCGCTATTTTATTCTCTAGGGTGTAAGATTTTTTTTTTATAATGTTTGGGGGTTCTAAGTAATTTTCGAGCAAAAAAATTGTTTTTAACTTGTAAACAACCAAAGAAAGAGGCTCGGTCCTTAAGTGGTTAAGTACCGGTGAATCACCAGCATGTGTGTGTGTAGCCTATTGCATTGGGTGCGAACCCCAGAGATCAAACACACATGCGTGTGTGATTGTGTGTATATGTGTTGTAAGATTGGGGTTATTAGACTTCAGCAATAGATGCGTTTTCCAGTGAGTACGCCAGTCCAGAACTGAGTTTTTAAGGGCCTGGTAGCCCACTTTTATTTAAAAAACACGAAAGTTCACAAATACAATAGTAGCCCTCACAGGGGGTTCCACCATTCCTGTATCTTGACAAATTCAACAGTTTAGCCTCCTGGCTTTCACACACTTGCCATCCGGCTGTTTCAGGCCTTTAGCTTAGGCCCAAGTTCTGCTCCTCAGAACTACCCGTTTCCCAACGGTAAGCACACACCTAGCTTCTTCTGTCAGCGTCTTGCTGCGCAATTTCTGTCCCTTAGAACAGTTTCCTGGAGTCAAGCTCAAACCTTGCTTTCTCCAGTCCTTAATGACATCTGCCTCCTGCAAAGATGCATCCACTCTCTGACTTCTCTCAGAGAGATTTGGGAGTCACCTGACTCCCAGCACAGACCTCCTGTCTGTGGGGTGGGGCCCTGAGCCATGTCAGATCAGAACTATATAGCTGGACACACAGCTGTCCAATTAGTGTGTCTTTTTCTCCAGAATTTGGCGTAAACCAGCAATTTCTCACACAGCACAGGGTCCTACCCTCACAGTGTATATATATATATATATATATATATATATATATATATATATATATATATATATATATATACACAAACACATACAGACACACACACTCTTATGGTAGAGCCGATACAGTGAAAGAGAAGTAAGGTAGCACTTCATGAATGACAGAACTGGTCAGAGAGAGATATTTCCCATCTCCCTGCCTGCACACAGAGCCATAATGCTAATGCGCTTGGGGTGATTAATGTGTGCCCAGGCACACCTGGCACACCCCCTACACATGCCCATGATCACCAGATAATTGGCAAGAAAAAAGAAGCAAGCATTGCAAATCTATAATTCCACAATCTGGTGATAGTGAACCCACTGCTATTAACTTAATCCCTTACTGTACACGTGTGAAATGCATTCAATCCAACAATCGTGTATAATGATAAACTCTGTGTCATTGCATAAAATAATAAATCTATCATACAAAAATGATTTGTTTCTATGAAACAAACCGAGTGCAAATGCTGTTAAAAAATTGCAAAAGAAAAAACTGTGTGCTGACACAGCAAGTAAACAAAAAGTGCTTAGTGCAAGAAAATATTAATTAGTAAAATGCATGCCTCCAAAAATCTTATGTGTTAAATATTTGAAGTCCATTTTGCAATCCCAGGAAAAATCCAAGAAACTGATTATAATAATCTTTGATTTTTCCTGGGATTGCAAAATGGACTGCAAATATTTTGAACACATATGTATTTTTCAAATAACAGTTTGAATTAGCCACAGGTTGACACCCGTGACACAAAAAGAACAGTACAAAACTTCAGCAGAACAGTAGCGTAAGTAGTGTATATCACAGTGCAATAAGTCACAAGGCAGACAACAGAGGGAACCCCGCGGCTCCACATATCAGCAACTAAATCTCAAATACACTCTGCCGGAAACCTTGTTAAAACATACATAAAGGAAAACCATGGAAAAAAAAAAAAGAGAGAGAACAGAAAGGGAAGAACAGAAAGGTGGTGAAATAGGGGAAACAGAGAGAAGAACCTGAAGATATAGAGGGAGTAGGGGGGAGTAGGGGAGGGGGAAACTCGGTCAGTGGCTCAGAGAGAACAGAAAGGGAAGAACAGAAAGGTGGTGAAATAGGGGAAACAGAGAGAAGAACCTGAAGACATAGAGGGAGTAGGGGGGAGTAGGGGAGGGGGAAACTCGGTTAGTGGCTCAGGGTGGGTCTTCGTGTCGGCGCCACTCTTCCCAAATCGTGTCATGCATTTCCAATCTATCCTGTAATCTGGCTGTCATTTTTTCCATCAACTCTACATCTTTTATCCTAGCGTACAAGACTGCCTGAGACGGAGGGGATAGGCGCTTCCAATGAAGGGCAACCAGGCACCTCGCGGCCATCAAAATATGCATCAGCAATTTTTTGGAACATTTCGGAATTTGCAGGGGCGATACCCCTAGCAGAAACAGTTTCTGGGACCTGGGAACCGACACTCCTAGGAGACGGGACAGCAACTGCTGTGTGTCCGTCCAAAATGGTACTATCTTGGGGCAGGTCCAGTATATGTGGTACAGGGTGGTATATGTGGTGAAATAGGGGAAACAGAGAGAAGAACCTGAAGATATAGAGGGAGTAGGGGGAGTAGGGGAGGGGGAAACTCGGTCAGTGGCTCAGAGAGAACAGAAAGGGAAGAACAGAAAGGTGGTGAAATAGAGGAAACAGAGAGAAGAACCTGAAGATATAGAGGGAGTAGGGGGGAGTAGGGGAGGGGGAAACTCAGTCAGTGGCTCAGGGTGGGTCTTCGTGTCGGCGCCACTCTTCCCAAATCGCGTCATGCATTTCCAATCTATCTTGTAATCTGGCTGTCATTTTTTCCATCAACTCTACATCTTTTATCCTAGCGTACAAGTCTGCCTGAGACGGAGGGGATAGGCGCTTCCAATGAAGGGCAACCAGGCACCTCGCGGCCGTCAAAATATGCATCAGCAATTTTTTGGAACATTTGGGAATTTGCAGGGGCGATACCCCTAGCAGAAACAGTTTCTGGGACCTGGGAACCGACACTCCTAGGAGACGGGACAGCAACTGCTGTGTGTCCATCCAAAATGGTACTATCTTGGGGCAGATCCAGTATATGTGGTACAGGGTTCCCTTGGCTCCCTGGTAGCGCCAACACCTATCTGAGCTGGTTGGATAAATAGCGTGGAGAACATCCGGTGTCAGATACCAAAAGTAGAGAATTTTGTAAGCATTTCCCTTATAAAGTGTGCAGAGGGAGTTTTTTGCTGCCTGAGACCAGATCGTCTGCCACGTTGCCTCAGGGATCTCCTCCCCCAACACCTTTTCCCAGCGAAGCATGTATGCGTGCTTACCCAGGGTGCGGAAGGAGTGAGAATTTAGTAGTTGATATATGTCTGATATCAACTCGCGGCAGGCAGATCCCTCTAACACCAGCTTTTCAAAAGGGGTTGGCGCTGAGAATTGGAGCTTCGGGGCAAAGGATTGTGCGTAATGTCTTATCTGCAGATACCCATAGAACACCTGGCGAGGTAAATCAAATTTTTTTGTAGATCAGAGAATGGGAGCTGTTTACGGGTTATAGGATCCACCAGATGGCCAAAGTGGAACAGGTCTCGCGTCGCCCAAGGCGACGACATCTGATGAGTCAGCCCAGCAGGCATCCTGGGGTTGTACAGGAAAGAGGTCAGAAGAGACCTGAGCCGGCCTGAGTCCACCTCCGCGTTCGCGTACCAGAGCAGGCTATCCGGGTGTGTGGGCGCGAGGCAAATTTTCTCAATTTCTGTCCATTTGTTGGAACGCTGGAGGAACCAAGAGGTAATAGCGCGCAGTTGGGCTGCCTGGTAATACTTGAGCAGATCGGGGAACCCCAACCCCCGTCAGAGCGAGACGCCGTCAGAACCGTTCGAGATATCCTATGCCTCCCGTGGTTCCAGACAAAGCGCACCAAGTCCGCCTGAAGTCTCCGTAGATCTGTATATGGTACTGGGATGGGCAATGTAATAAGTGGAGAAGTTTGGGGAGGATGACCATCTTCACAGAGGCCACCCTCCCCAGGAGGGAAATGTGGTGGGCCCTCCATTTCTGCAGGAGCTCTCTTATGGACCGATAGAGGGGGGGAAAGTTAGTCTTCTATAAAGTGTCATAGGACGGGGTGATCTGGACCCCCAAGTATTTCAAGCCTTTCGTCGTCCAGTGGTAGGGGAAGCACTGTTGCAGGTGCCGGACCTCCGCGTCAGGGATGTTGATGGGGAGAGCTACCGATTTAGCCGCATTCATTTTGTAGCCCGATAGGGACTTGTATAGATCAAGTTCCGCTTGCAGATTGGGCAGCGAGGTCCTGGGCTGGGTCAGTGTGAGAATAACGTCATCAGCAAAAAGTGCCAGCTTGAACTCCTTGCCCCGCACCGGGACGCCTCGAACATCTGGATTCCTGCATATGGACGCCGCCAGAGGCTCCACGCAATAGCGGCGACAGTGGGCATCCCTGGCGGGTCCCGTTGGTTATCGGGATAGGGGTTATGGTGCAAAAGGGGTCTTAACCTGAGATGTAGGGTTTGTGTAGAGGTGTTGGATGGCCCGCAAGAAGGGGCCCCGGAGCCCCATGTGTTTTAACGTGGCAAACGGGAAGGGCCAGCTGAGGCGGTCAAACGCCTTTTTCGCGTCCAAACTGAGAGCCAGGGATTCTAGGCCGTCCCTGTTTGCCACATCTATCAAGTCGATAACCCGTCTCGTGTTATCCCCGCTTGACGGAGGGGGACGTAAACCACCTGGTCCTTGTGGACCAATGAAGGGAGTATCACGTTCAGACGCAACAAAAGGAGCTTGGTGAATATTTTTAGGTCCGAGTTTAAAATCGCTATTGGCCTGTAGCTAGCGCACAGGGAAGGATCCTTGTCAGGTTTAGGGATCAGTGTAAGGAACGACCTTTGCATATCCGAGGGGATGAGGGTTGCCTGAAGGAAGGCATTAAACAACTTGCACATATGCGGCAGGAGAATGGGGAGGAACGTCTTGTAGTACTCATAGGGGAGGCCATCCGGACCGGGAGATTTATGTGCGGGCAAAGTCTTGATGGCGGCTGTGAGTTTTTCCACCGTTAAGGAAGCTTTAAGGGAAAGGAGTTCTGATGCCTGGATTCTGGGAATTCCGCTGCATTCCAGGTAGTGGTGCAAGCGATCAGTCCCGCATGGGTGATCATGCGGGATTTCAGGATCGCTATACAGGGCCGTATAGAATTCCTCAAAAGCATGAGATATGTCCCGGGGGTAGGATAGGAGATGGCCCGTCACATCTTTGATCTGGTGAGGGGTGGTCATGTGGGAACGTTCCGACAGTTTGTGCACCAACAGGGAGTGGGTCTTGTTTCCCTTGTCATAGTACTGTTGTTTTAACTGGAGTAGTGCCTTCTCCACATGGCCGAGGGCCAGATCTCGAAGTGTTGTTCGTAAACAGATAATCTTTTTAATAAGGAACAAGGATGGTGCGGTTTGCAATTGGAGCTCTAGGGCCCTCAGGTCCCTCTCTGCCTGCATCTTAGATGCCCTTGCATCCTTCTTCATGGCTGAGGATAGCGCTATACAGCGGCCCCGAAGGACCGCCTTGTGGGCCTCCCAAAGAATGGCCGGGGAAATATCAGGAGTATCGTTTTCCAGAAAGTAGTGCTGCAGCGCAGATTCCAGTTCCTGTTTAGAGGGGCCATACTGGAGCAGAAAATTGTTCAACTGCCAGTGGTAGGGTCTATGGATAGAGGCACCTAAGTCTAGGGTCATGACCATGGGAGCGTGGTCAGATCAGGATATTGGTAAAATCTGGGCCTCCCTGGTAACGCGGAGGGTGACGTTATTGACAAAAAGGTAGTCTATGCGGGAGTGCATGCGATGCGGGGCGGAGTAGAATGTGAACTGCTTATCCCCTGGATTGAGGGCGCGCCACGCATCAAACAGGGCATAGCGCCTAGTGAGCTGACGGAAAAGTTTGGAGTCCCTGTGAGCCCGGGTCTGTGGATCCGAGGGATTTAATACGTGGCGATCAAGGGCCACCAACTGACATAAGTTGAAATCTCCGCCAATCAGCAGATATTCGTTAGGCGTTTGGAACAGCGCGAATACTTTAGAGAGGAAGTGGATCTGGTGGGTTTTGGGAGCGTGCAGAGTGCACAGCGTGATGGGTTGTGACTGCTATGAGTTCTGGTTTAGTTATGTTGTTCAGTAGTCATCCCACCACAGAGGTCACTGTGGCTGAATTTTTATGCTGTATACTTGCAGAGCTCTTGCTGTAGACTCACCACTGCAACTTTGCTCTTGATGGAGACTTTCCACGCAAATTTGCTACAAATTGGAAAAGATTAGAACTTGTGCTTCAATTGCTCTGCAAGTGTACAACTTGCCAGTGAAAATGTGCAGCAAGTTAACAGACTTACAATTCAACACTGCCACAAATTTGTGGCAAGTTATCCTTGCTATGTCGGTATGATACTAAATCAAGGTATCTCCTGTCTCTCATAATCTACCTCAACATGTTATAGACAAAAATGTGCTATTGCATAAAAAACAACTTCACAAATCCCCCCCCATTAACAATAATGTTGTGTGAGCTACTGTTGCAGCCAGAACATACAGCAGACACATAAGCTGCTATTACATAGGCTAACTGGTGATTTTTTTTTATACCTTGGCTGGAGTTCTCTTTTAATGTCATTGACCCGCATATTTATATAACACCCATTATGCAAAGTAAATGAAGAGGAACATGGGTGGTCTTATATACTATGGCCCGGATTCACAGACATCGGCGCATATTTATGTCACCGTAGCGTATCTCCTTTACGCTACGCCTATGCAGCGCAGAGAGGCAAGCATTGAATTCACAAAGCACTTCCTCCCAAAACTGCGCTGGGTTTCCTAGGCAAAAGCCGGCGTAGGTGGAAGTGGGCGTGAGCCATGCAAATGAGGCGTGACCCCATGCAAATGATGGGCCGAGCGCCAGACAGATACGTATAACGAACGGCGCATGCGCCGTCCCGTGGACGTATCTCAGTGCGCATGCTCACAATTAAGTCGGAACAACTGCCTAAGATACGCTGGATCACTGCCTATGGCGTGAACGTAACCTACGCCTAGTCATATTCACATCCAACGTTAACTACGTAAAATACGCGGGCTTGAGTTCCCTGGTGCAGACCTTTCCATGTCTGCTGCTGAGTTACACCTGCTTTATGGGGCTTAACTTTACGCCGGACGTACAACTTGCGTGCACCAGTCGTAGCCTGCGTCAGGCGCATGTACGATCGTGAATCGGCGTATCTAACTCATTTGCATATTTGAATAGAAAATCAATGGGAGCGCCACATGCGCCCAGCGTAAATATGCGCCCACTCTACGCCGGCGTAGGCAAGTTACAGATGAAGCCTGTTTTTAGGCGTATCTTAGTTTGTGGGTATGGCGCACAGATACAACGGCGCATATTTGCACTTATGTGGCGCATCTGGAGATACGTCGGCGCAAGTGCTTTGTGAATCCGAGCCTATATATTTACACTGTGATCATTTGATGGATTGCAAATCTTGTGCAAACTGTAAAGTAATCTATTTAGAGAAATGTATTCTGAGAAAAATATAAGTTCTACACATAGCAAATATGGGTGGAACTATCCTCATTGCAACATTGTTTGTAGAAGGTCACATCGAGAACTTGTGACGTATGATTACATTCCTCTGGATCCAAGATAAATGGTAATGTGACAGCTGTACCATACTGTAGATAGGAAAGTCATCTTGTGAGAAATACGGAGGCCGTCATTGACTTCTTCTTTTTCTTTAGATGCAAGAACTCCAGTGGGGGTTCCTGTGATTAGCTTGGAGAGGCAGCCCAATGAAAGCAATGGAAGCTCACACAGCTAATTGTCCTCAGCAATGAACTCTCCCACACCTGCCGCAACAATTGATTTCAGGTTGGCAAGCAGGAGAACATTGGGCAAGAGCCTTCCCTGATCTCCTCTGATGCGTACAAAGCCAGATGTGTTTAGCTGCTGTGGCTGGGGAAGCAGCTAATTAAGCACAATCTAGGCTTAAATAGCTGCAGTGGAGGGCAGGAGAGTCATTGGGGTGGTCTCATAAGCCCCCTTGCTATAGCAATAAAGTAAAAAAAATCTAAAAGTAAAAAAATAAAGTATTATAAAATTGATTAAAATAACAACAAAAATAATTTAAAAGAACCTCCATCCTCCTGTGTACACCCACAAATGCAAACAAGTACGTAGGGTGCACACCTGTATGTTAACAGTGCTTGTGCCACACATGTTGTACATCGCCCCAAATGTATGAGTGAAAGCAATAATTCTAGCTCCCCATTTACAATTTACCCTAAAGTGACGAGCAGTAAAGGCATTAAAATGTCACCTAATGATAATTTTGAGTACCGACATTTTATGCAATGTTGTGGGTACATGCAGTTTTAAGCTTGCTGTATTTGGAATCTACTTACTTGATACTATCTCATATTTTATTTTACATAAATAAATTGGGGATTAAAGGATACCTTCACATCTTTTATATATATAAAAAATAATAAATGCACTTTTTTGCAGGTTAAAAAATGTGCATTTTTTTTTTTTAACAGAGGAGCCTGCAAAGTGTTGCACCCTCGATCAGCTGATTGTGCATGCAATTTCAGGCTTCTGTACAGTCTCCCTCTGGCCCATAACTCTGTATGGGCTGTCAGCTTGAAACTGTTTTTACGCTCCATCGGACAATTGTCCGATTTTCTGCGTACAAATGTTGGATGGCAGACTTTAAAATTTTCCGCGAACATCGATCTGTTTTCGGATTTTCCGTACACAAGTTCTTGTCAGAGTACAAAGTACAAACACGATATTGCTCACCAAACACGATATTAGCAGAAGGTGCCCGAAAGGTGGCGCTCAAGAGCTGAAAAAACATGTACGTTCGTGTTTGTTGGCTGACAAATGTGTGCCGTTTGTATGCAAGACACATTCCAAGCACACGCCCTTCGGACAAAAGTCAGAGGCTTTGTCTGCGGAAAATCCGATCGTGTGCACAAGGCTTTAATGTAAATGGATTATGAGCATGCTAATCAGTATGATTGCGGCCAATTAAAACCACAAGGCCCAAAAATATGGGTATTATATTGTGTACATTGAAATTCATTAAAATATATTTATGCATTAGTGTGTAAAATTGCATTAAAAAAACTGCTGTGCAAATAACGAGTGATATAACCATTTTATTCTCTAGGGCCTCTGCTACAAAAATATATAATGTTTGGGTGTTCTAAATAATTTTCTAGCAAAAATAGCGATTTTTACTTGTAAACAATAAGTGTTGGAATAATGTCTGGCCCTTAAAGTAGATAATGCCTGAAGGTGCTCCTTGAATGTTGTGCCTTTCTATGTTGCTAGGCTATGAATTAGTCTCACACATGTGGTATCACCATACTCAGAAGGAGTAGCAGAATATTTTTTGGGGTGTTTTTGCAAGTATGCCTATGCTGTGTGTGATTAAATTTGTGTTAAAAACTAAAATGTCCAATTTTTTTTTTAATTTTTTTTTAAATTGTGGGGAATAAAATACATTTTGGGGGGGTTCTTGTACTGTCTTGGCTTGTTAGGGCCTCAAGAAATTAGATAGGCTGTCAATACTTCAGGTGTAATCAATTTTCAGTGATTGGTACCATAGTTTGTAGACTCTATAACTTTCACACAGACCAAATAATATACACTGATTTGGTATATTTTTGCCAGAGTATAAATTTTGGTCAAAATGTATTGAGAAATATTACTTATTTGCAAAATTTTATAACAGAATTTAATTTTTTTTTTAACACAACAATAAAAAACCCAGAGGTGATTAAATACCAACAAAAGAAAGCTCTATTTGTGTGAAAAAGTGATTCAAATTTCATATGAGTACAGGGTTGCATGACTGAGTGATTGTCATTCAAAGTGTGACAGCGCTGAAAGCTGAAAATTGGCCTGGGCAGGAAAGGGGCGAAAGTTCTCAGTATTGAGGTGAATGAACTCAAGCTAACATTTAGCATTGACAACCTTTTTTTTCCGTCTCTGAAGACAAATTTCTTGTGACTAGCAGGCTATACTGTATGCTGTGCTGAGAATGTTTCTATTTATTCTGCAGCTGTGTATATGTAACTTGATGGTATCTGGCTGAGCTCTTATGAGGGGAATTCAGACCCCCCCCTCATTGTACTTGCATATGCATTTACTTAGGTTTATATCAACGGAATTTATATGTATAATCGTGTGTAGAGAATCCTCCTTTTTTTTCAGTCTCTGGTTGACAAGAGATAGTGTTGTTTTACTGTTTATGCCCAAACTGCCATTTTAAATATCCTGGCCATTTTTTTTTCTTTGAACTTAAAGGGTTACTAAAGGAAAAAAATGTTTTAGCTGAAATGAATGTTTACAGGGTATAGAGACATAATAGTTAACTGATTCCTTTTAAAAATGATTAAAAATGGATAAAAAACAATCATATAATGTGCCTGCAGTTTAGTTTAGTTTTTGCTGTTGTTTGCTGGTTCTCTGATGTACAGAGAGCCAATAGAGGGCAGTCAGCCAATAGAGAGCAGTGATACTTTGTCTAAAACTCCTCAGCACCAATCCAGTTTCGTTTTACACACAGTAATCACACCTCCTTGATTAGTGACCACAGTGAGAAATCTCCCAGTACTGTGGTGATCAGGAAACAAACAACCAGGAAGTGTCCAGAAGAGAGGATTTACAGTAACATCAAAGCAAAAACGAACAATGAGGACATGAAACCAGGACTGCAGTAAGGTAAAGGAAGCTATTTAGCTAAAAAAAAAAAATCCTTTAGTGACCCTTTAAAGATGCAGCTCTTTTTTGTCCCCTGACTGTCCCCCTTTTTTTAAATGTCAGCTGCAGTTTTTCTGACGCTGGTGTTCCCTCTTTTTTTTTTTTTTATTCTTTTTTTTTTATAGTTTTTACTGTTAGTGTCAGTCCTTAATTTAAGGTGCACCAAACACCACTTTTCATTCAATAAGGTGCATCCAATCACACATTACCCTGTTTCTATTAAATTTGGGCAATAAGCCCCCCATTATGCCTGGGAGGGCAGGGGCTTATTACCTTCCTTAGGCAGGGTAAATTTGTCTCTGTTTAGTGATGTTGCCCATGCTATCCAGCCACAGAATTGCAGAGGAGGTGGTGGACTGGCTTACTAAACCATCCTCATCCTCCTCATCCTCTATGACCCAAACTGACACTAGTGCACAGTCCACCGTAGGTGCCAGAGGACTTATTCTGCCTCCTTGTCCACATCTACTCCTGCCATTGCCCCATCATCATGTGTAGAGAAGTCAGGTGAATTATTTGAACACAGCGCCAGCCACTTGCTTTTTGAGGATGCACAGACATTACTTGATTCTGATGTTGGTTCTGAGGTAGAGAAAGCGCGTAGCATGAGCCTACAGAGAGAGGAGAAGACTGATTAACAACAGATTGGCAGTCATGTTCCCAAGGTGGCTCCAGTGATGATGAGGATGGAGGGGATGATTATGATGAGATCACTAATGGGACTTGGGTGCCAGATAGAGCAGAGGAGGAAAGTGAGGGGGAGAAACAACCTGTAACGTAACCCCAAATGGGACAGGGGTTAAAGCCGTTTAAGATATTCCTTTCCCGGACCCAAGACAGCTACACTCCACAGTCAGGCAAACGAACCCCAATAACGGGACACACAGCTCTGTTTGAGGTTCCACACGAATAGACCCTTGTTTTGAGAAAATCAGGTTTTTATATACAGTTAGGATCCTGCGGTAACCAAAATGAACAATGACTCAACTCCACCCACAACATCAGACAATGGTTCCTAACGAGCCTTAATACACATGTTTCAGAGCCATTCTGGCTCCGGCTCTGACATAATTTACATGAGCTAATTAACTACAGCTGATAATTCCGACACCTGACCTTTAGGATGTCTGTTAACGCACAATACACATTTATCATCAATAGACCTTCACTCAATACAGGGTGAATTAGCACAAGCCACAATGACAGATCCTCAGAAGTTAGTCTGGATTCAATACACATCGCAACAGACAATAGAATGCAATCACAGCAAGCTTTATAGTACACTACATCTAACACACAATATATATATATATAATATATACAATATACACAATATATACAATATTAAATCTGACTAGCCCAGACCATAGTGTAGTTCTCATTCACCCTGTGCCCCTATTAGAGACACAGGGTTATCTACACATAAGAGCCATCAGGGAGCATCTGGGTCGCACAGGCCCTTTCGTTACACAACCCCAAGGCAGAATGTTCTCCAAAAGCAGCCATCATGGAAGAGTAGCGAGCAATCTACCCACTTCATCAAATTGTGGAGCTGTTAGCTCCCGTCCCACAGCTCAACTGTGTGAGCCTTTTTTAGCACATGTGCAGCCGATCACACTGTTGCAATTTGCAAACTCTACTGCAAGTAGATCAAGCGTAGCAAAAACACTAGCCATTTGGATACCACGTGCTTGAAAAGGCATTTAACCGCCCACCACTCAGCTCATTGGCAAGAGCACCTGAAAGCCACACACACAATTCTTCTCCTCCTCACTCCTCACCTTTTATGTCAACCCCCACTATATCTCATGACCTCTCAGCAGCCTCCAGTTACAGGGATAATAGTATAGCAAATGGTGTCACAGGTCCTTCCAACATGTCTACCCGCAGCACACTACCAGCTGTAGAATATAGCAAGCAAATTTCTCTGTTGCTGCATCAGAAAAAAAATACACTCCCTGCCACCCACATGCCCAGCGTCTAAATTCCAGCTTGTCCAAATAAATGGTACAGATGCGCCACATTACATGCAGACTAAGGGGACCCCCAGTCACTATTGTTAAAGGAATTTTTAATTTTCATTGTTTCACGTTAAGCATTATTAAAAATCACTGCTCCTTTAAAAACAATCTTTTTTTAAAAAAAATTGCATTGGTACATGTCACCCAGAGCAGTAGCCAGCCCCTATGCCATTTTTATGGTCAAAAACTAGCAAATAAGCCTTAACCAGGGCTTTTTTTCAGGGGGAACTCAGTTCCACCACCTCTGGCTCAGACCCTTTGGTGCCTGCTCACCACAATCACTTGTAAACACAGAAGTCTGGTTTCTGTGTTTACGAGTGACAGCTTTGTAACCCCCCTGAACTCTGCACTCTGTATGTAATGCAATTCTGGTATTTAATGCCCCTTTAAGACCCTTCTACTGTTTGTGAAATCTGAATGGGTCGTGGTTGAGTTCCTGCACCTATTTTCTGAGAAAAAAAGCTATGGCCTTAACAATTGGGAATTTAGATGTTTTGGGTTCGGGTCCCATAGACTTTAATCGTGTTTGTTGTTCAGGTCCAAACTTTTGCGATGTTCAAGAGTAAAACGAACCAGGGGGTGTTCGGTTCATCTCCAGTCCTAAAAGAGGTTCTCTAGCTCCCAGATTCACTATATCTAGGTGGATTTGACAGCTTTTTGTGGAAGTCTTTGAATTTTGAGATAAAGTGCTTTATTTTCCTATTAAAGCCCACTCCACTTGGGCAGTAAGTATTTGGTGGGCTTTTGTAACTAGGCTTAGGTGTTACAGATTTGTAAGGCTACAACCTGGTCTTCTGTATGCACTTTTTAACAAGGTAAATGTTCAATGTGTCTGCATCCACAGATGCTAACTTCAGTCAAAAGGTTCTGCAAACATTTTTTGTAATGCCCTTACCTTCCTATTGTTTTTTTTTTTTGGGGGGGGGGGTGGTTTGCCTGTGTTGTTTGAGTGTTCCAGGTTGCTTTTAGATGTCCCTAGTTTGATTAATATATTTTAGCGTTTTGTGTCCTATTTCCTGCCCTTAGACACGACAGAAGCTAAACGAAAATCTTCCAAAGTGAGGTAAATTCCCTAGACTGTTGTCACAGGGGAAAGTTACCCACATGTAGCCCCCAAGTAATTCTGCTGATTTTTCCCTTACTATCGTTTCTGGAGACAATGATCAACCAAGACAAGCACAGATTTTTTCCTGCTCACTGTATAAATGCTGCACACAACCACATAACCTGTCAGGGATCAGTGGCTAAGGAGACCAGACACTTAGCTACACAAGGGAACTGAGACCAAACAAAGGATATATATATTAAAGTGATATTTATTTACAATATATGTTGTGTCGTGTGTGGTGTGTTCTCAGCTGCTGACAGCCCAAATGACCCCCCTTCTTTCCAACCAGGTCTGTGAGAATGTAAAACGGATTGTATTGACATGCAAATGACCTGAGCCAAGAAAAGTATCTGTAATAGTGAATTGAAAAGTGCCTTAACTAAAATGTGTTTTGTTTTTACAGAGTCTTGCGAGAGGTTGTGATGACGTACAATGACTGAGTTGACAGGTACCTGCCCTGTCGCCTTTACTACTTTTTTTTCACTACTTGCCAGAACAATCCATGTACTGATTATAGTCCTTCAAAAAATTAGCCTGGAGATTTTCCAAACGAAATAGTTTAATCCCCCCGTGGACTTTTCCAAAGTATTCTAAAAGAAATGCTTACTGTACCACAGGGCTTTCCAAGCGTTAAGCTTGATTAGACCCTTTGATTGCTTGTAGGGCAGGAGACAGTTTAACTGATGCCCAATGATTTTTAGCAGTCACAATATAGCCAGTGTTTACAGATCTAATTACAAAGCTTACAATCCCCAGTTAGTAGTTTACACAGAGAGATAGATTCACATACATCCAGATAATTCAGGGTGACCTAGGCCCACAGGTGCAATTCAATCTCAAAGATTGGGAAGCATCTTGACCTAGACTCAAGGGTCAATCAGAAGCGCTTGTTGGCAGAAAGGCCCAGATTTCAATTCTTTTCACTGCCTTCAAGCATCCAATCAGAGCCCATATCATTCACGCTGACACCCTGCTGCAATTTCATTTTATATACATACATTATTCACAACCATTCTCATCAAAATATTTGCATAGACAAAAAGGTAAAGTTCTGAAAAGTTAGTTTGTTAGGTATTCAGACAGGTTAAAACAAAAGACATAAAACACATTTCTGGCATTAGGACCAGCTCTATCTACCATACAAGAAATAATATTCACCCAAACTTTAAACTTCCTCACACGGGGCACCAAATGTTATGGAAATATTATATTACCTCACTTAAATAATTAAAATAAGCGATTAAAACCTTTTTGTCTATATAAAAATTAAAAACAAAGAATAGCGGTGCAAAAAAAAGAAAATTATTACATTTATTGATACAGAAAAGAAACTTCTATTAACCCTTTCACGCCGAGCGTACGCATATATGCGTCCTCGGCGTTCGGGGGTTATACCGGGATGATGCCTGCAGCCGCAGGCATCATCCCGGTACCGTTGTTTAGAGCGGGCGATCGGCTTTCCAAACATAACAACCGATGCGGCTAAAAGCCGCTCGGTTGTTATGCCGGAGGAGCGGGAGGGGACATCCCCCCCCTCCCGCCGCCTCTCACCGCTCTGACCGGGCCTCCCGTCCCACCGGGAGACCCGATCCACGATCCGGCGCCTCCAGCGTCTCGGCGCGCTCTGAAACAAAGCCGTAAACGGCTTTGATTCAGTGTCCGCATTGAAACCACGGAAGCGGCGTCATGACGTCACTTCCGGGTTTCTCGGCTGCCAATGGCGCCGGATTTAAAAAAGTACACAGTATTCAGAATCGCCGTTTTCGGCGATCTGAATACTTTGAAGTGCAAAGGAGGGCTCGGAGGTCTTTTAGACCCCCGATCCCTCCATAAAGAGTACCTGTCACCACCTATTGCTGTCACAAGGGATGTTTACATTCCTTGTGACAGCAATAAAAGTGATCAAAATGTAAAAAAAAAATAAAAAAAAATTTAATATTAGAAAAAATAAATAAATAAATAAGAAAACAAAAAAAAAAATTTTTAAAGCGCCCCCCTCCCCGCGAGCTTGCGCAGCAAAGAAAGCGCATACGGAAGTCGCGCCCGCATATGAAAACGGTGTTCAAATAACACATGTGAGGTATCGCCGCGATCGTAAGAGCGAGAGCAATAATTATAGCACTAGGCCTACTCTGTAACTCTAACCTGGTAACCGTAAAAAAAGTTTAAAGCGTCGCCTATGGAGATTTTTAGTTACCGTAGTTTGTCGCCATTCCACAAGTGCGTGCAATTATAAAGCGTGTCATGCTTGGTATCTATTTACTCGGCATAACATCATCTTTCACATTATGCCAAAAAATTGGGCTAATTTTACTTTTTAATTTTTTTAAAATTCATGAAAGTAAATTTTCCCCAAAAAGTTGTGTTTAAAACACCGCCGCACAAATACCGTATGACATAAAATATTGCAACAATCGCCATTTTATTCTCTAGATTCTCTGCTAAAAATATATATATAATGTTTGGGGGTTCTAAGTAATTTTCTAGCCAAAAATATGGATTTTAACTTGTAAACACCAAATGTCATACATAGGCATAGGCATGAAAGGGTTAATCTGATATTCGTAACAGTAACATAAATGATATCATCTTTAAAAGAAAGATGTTACCGATAATACACAATAATACAAATAGGAATATTGCTTTTATGGACACATTAGTATATCAAGACAAGTCGTAGGAAAGGAAAAAGTACAGAGATAAAGAAAATTAATGATTAGAAATGACCAAATATCCCTAGGTGATGTTACAGGTATAGTGCTGCCAGGTTACAAGGATAACTAAGGCCTAACTCTGGTATGGTTACAATGGACATCAACCGACTCCTATTATACTCTTAGGCCCCGTACACACGGTTGGACCGAACCGATGAGAATGAACCGGAGTTCAGTTCCATCAGACCAAACCGACCGTGTGTATAGGCCATCGGTCTGTTTTCCTTCGGTCCAAAATTTTAAAACATGCTTCAAAACCGAACCGATGGACCGCTGCCTGATCGGACCAAACCGATGGTTAGTACAGAAAAGCATCGGTTCAAAACCCGCGCATGCTCAGAATCAAGTCGACGCATGCTTGGAAGCATTGAACTTCGTTTTATTCAGCACGTCGTGTGTCTGACGTCACCGCGTTCTGACCCAATCGGATTTTGGACTGATGGTGTGTACACATATCAGGCCGTACGGCCACTTCAGAGGTGAACCGATGAAAACGGTCCAACGGACCAGTCACATCGGTTCGGTCCGACCGTGTGTACATGGCCTAAGGAAATTCTTAAGATACAAGGAAGTAGGGAGAGAGAGAGAGAGAGAGAGAGAGAGAGAGAGAGATATTACGTCACCATGTGTGTCAGGTAATCATCTCCAGGGAAAAGTAAAGAGATGGAGAAAAGGGAATACATTACAGAGAGATCCATGTCTCATTCAGATCAGATCCTCAGGCCAAAAGGGCTGAGCTATGGGCTGCATTTTGATATATACACATCTTCGTAAAACCCCACCCCTCCTCAACCCCCCTTCTAGGATTCAAAATCCCTAGGATACGATTGGTGTAAAATTGCCTTACAAACTGATTGGTTGCATCTCAAGCCTAGATATTCATTGGTTCAAAGTTGTCTCAGATCCCGATTGGTTGAATCTAAAGCTTTTTTCCTAGCATGCCCAAATCTAAAAACCTCTCAGTCTATGGTGTGTGAAGCGATCCTTTGATGCATAGTTTGACCATTTACTACATTAGTATGCTAAGGGCCCCTGCTGTGATGGAGCCTTTCCTAGCTCTTCCTCAAGATAAAAGGATAATTTAACTAATTTAATTACCACCTGACACCTTTTACTGGTTCCCAAGACAGGAGATGAATACAGTATAAGCAGGGCCCTGTCATCATAGACAAAATATAACCAGTCCAGTAAGACATATACATCCATCTATGCAATGGTTCCCCTGGTCTAAATATGAAATATAACATTTCCACCACAGTGAAAGATAGCAAACCATGAACACAGCAAATACAGCACAGTAAACATGAACATAAACAAACCCCAAAAGACAAATAACAAATTAACCTAACTAGTATCTATATACAAAAACTATCTAAGGGAGAAGGGTACAGGGAATGCAAGGTTGCAAGAAAGGGGATCTCAATAGTGTACTCGAACAGAAGCAAGGCAGGGGAGGCAGGAACAAGTCAGAGAGGTACAGACTGGATCAGGCTAGGCATCAGGAACAGGTAGCAAGGAAGGGACCAGAATTGTGAAGTGCCGGGGGAAGGGAGGAGAAGCCTTAAGTAGCCCCCAGGCAACTGTACACTAATTAGCCTGATTACCTCAGCCTGCTGGCTCCTGAGAGACACCTGCTGGTGGACACTGGAGCTGCAGCAAACACAGAGCATGATAGTGCCACCAGCAGGTGAACTTAATCCTAACATAAACAATACCAGAGAGAAGTTAGATATTGTTTAAGGTATTTTTTCTCAACTGCAGTCCTCAAGGTGCCCCAACAGGTCATGTTTTCAGGCTTTCCCTCAGATGAAACGGCTTTGGTGATTATTAAGGCAGTGAAACTGATCAAATCAGCTGTTCAAAATAATGGAGCATCTGAAAACATGACCTGTTGGGGCGCCTTGAGAACTGGAGTTGAGAAACACTGGTTTAACCGCTTAACGACCGCCGCATGTACTTATACATCGGCAAAATGGCACGTACAGGCAGAACGACGTGCCCGCACGTCGCTGCCTTTCCGCGGGTCGGGGGTCCGATCGGGACCCCCCCTGGTACATGTGGCGGTCAGTAAGCCTCAGGGAGCGATCCGGGATGAGGGCGCGGCTATTCGAATAGCCGCCCCCTGGCGGTCGCTCCCCGGAGCTGAAGAACGGGGAGAGCCATATGTAAACATGGCTTCCCCGTGCTTCACTGTGGCGGTTGCATCGATCGTGTGATCCCTTTTATAGGGAGACACGATCGATGATGTCAGACCTACAGCCACACCCCCCTACAGTTGTAAACACACACTAGGTGAAGCATAACTCCTTCAGCGCCCCCTGTGGTTAACTCCCAAGCTGCAACTGTCATTTTCACAATAAACAATGCAATTTAAATGCATTTTTTGCTGTGAAAATGACAATGGTCCCAAAAATGTGTAAAAATTGTCCGAAGTGTCCGCCATAATGTCGCAGTCATGAAAAAAATCGCTGATCGCCGCCATTAGTAGTAAAAAAATAAAAATATATAAAAATGCAATAAAAATATCCCCTATTTTGTAAACGCTATAAATTTTGCGCAAACCAACCGATAAACGCTTATTGCGATTTTTTTTACCAAAAATCGGTAGAAGAATACGTATCGGCCTAAACTGAGGAAAAACAAATGTTTATATATGTTTTTGGGGGATATTTATTATAGCAAAAAGTAAAAAATATTGAATTTTTTTCAAAATTGTCGCTCTATTTTTGTTTATAGCGCAAAAAATAAAAACCGCACAGGTGATCAAATACCACCAAAAGAAAGCTCTACTTGTGGGAAAAAAAGGACGTCAATTTTGTTTGGGAGCCACGTCGCACGACCGCGCAATTGTCTGTTAAAGCGACGCAGTGCCGAATCGCAAAACCTGGCCTGGGCATTTAGCTGCCTAAAGGTCCGGGGCTTAAGTGGTTAAGGAACAAAACCTGTGCACCAAACATTGTAAACCCAAGTTTACATGCATACATTACAAAGATTGGTAATATACTGCAAAGGGTAATGTGGTATTAAAGTCTGACCCATGTGTTAAGCTTTTGTGGACTAAAGATGTTATCTTTGATTGAAATGACAATAATGTATAGGCGTCGGTATACAAGGTTAACCCAACCAAATACTGGTATTTTAGAGTTTCTGTAATAGTGAATTGAAAAGTGCCTTTACTAAAATGTGTTTTGTTTACACAGGTCTGAACATGTTGAGGATGATACACTAAAGGAATTAAGAATCTTCAATGATTAAGTTCAATAAGAAGTCACTTCAATTATCCAATTCTGTAATGAAAAAAATCCCTGTTTACTTTAAAAATTTGTGCACATGAAATAAGAAAAAAGGAATTTGCTTTTCACATGAATTGATAATGAAAGTAAACATTCACACAATTTATTGAGTAAAAATTCTCATATTCTTTAGTAAATTAGGGCCAGATCCTCAAAAGGGATACGCCGGCGTAACTGCTGTTACGCCGTCGTATCCCTGTTTCTAACTATGGAACTGATCCACAGAATCAGTTTTCCATAGTTAGGCAGAAGATCCGGCATGTGTAAGGGACTTACACTGCCGGATCTTAGGATGCAGTACCGCATCCGCCGCTGGGGGCATTTCGTGTCGAAATGCCGCCTCGGGTATGCAAATTAGCACTTACGGAGATCCACGAAGCTTTTCAGCTTCGTTTTTTCTCCGTAAGTTTTAGTTTGCAAACGCAAAATTAGGGCTGCTTTTACAAAGTGTAAACTGTTTACACCTTGTAAAAACAGACCCTTCTGTCCAGTGACGCGATTTTTTTTTTTTTTTTTTCGCGCCGTATCTTTTTTTTTTTTCGACGCAACTTTATTGACCCGTCGCAATCTACAAAGCTCGGCGTAATGTAATTTCGCGCTATGCACGTCGGGAAAATGACATCACGAGCATGCGCTGTACGGCTGGCGCGGGAGCGCGCCTAATTTAAATGGGAATCGCCCCCATGAAAATAGGAACGCCTTGCGCCAGCGGAATTTAAGTTACACAGCCCAAAATTTCTAGGTAAGTGCTTTGTGGATCGGGCACTTAGGTAGAAATTTTAAGGCAGTGTAACTTAAATGGGAAAAATTAAGTTACGCCGGACCTTTTATTAATATTCACTTTGTAATGATTAAATACATTTGTATAAGAAACCTTTCCCCTGTCAAATTATTTAAAATGGGAATGCCAAAGATGTTATCATCCAGAAGCATGTTTCTGGTACCTTTTCTGGCCATACCCAAGATTATAGTGTCTATGAAAGATGGTTACAATTCTGTTGTCCCACCCCCTGAACTATGAAGTATGCCTTTTTAGGCTGATCAACAATGACCAACAACTTATTTTCCACATAAGACCATTATCACCAGGATAAATGCCATTCTACCCTAAATCTAATACCCTTTAAATAGGAGTGACCTGTAAAATAGCATGAATTTTTTAACCCCTTCATAGCTCTACATCAAAATATGCGATCTGGAACTCCTGGCTCAGCTCATCCCATAAAGTGCCTGAAGAATGACTCCCAGGCCTCCCCAGTGTGAAAAGAAAACAAACGCGCTGACTTAAAATAACAAACAATAGCAGCCGGCACAACATAGGATCAATCTGTGAAATTAACAAAGTAAAAATGGTATAGTGCAGCGCTAAATCTAATGATTGAAAAGAGTGGGGCTCCTGCTGTTCAGACCAAAGCTGATAGCGGAGATTCACTAAAGTGCAAAAAACATATAGAAATTAATCTAATAATGACACTCAATGTGACTAATACATGATAAACAATAACACATGTACATGAAACAAAGGTGCATGTGCATATTTATATAGTCCATAAAGTGATTCCAGTGGATAAAGTGACTTTCCAAGGTGAGTAGTTGTAAACCAGGTTGTCTGTAGATATTTCACCACCAATAGAAAAAGAGGCTTACCAGACACGTTGAACTCAACTAGGCATACGTCCAATGAGTCAACAGAGCTTTTGGTGTAGCACACCCAGGGGAGAGAAGTATGTCAGCATACACAGCTTCCAATGTGGATATATGAAGCGCAGGTACCAGGGGTCAAGTCCTGGGGAAAAAAGTGTGGGAACTCCCACCCAAGATCCACTCCCCCACCAAAAAAAAAAAAAATGATACGCTCATATGCATAATTACTAAACCGCATGTTTGTTTGTTTTTGTTTTCGATCCACTGTACCTTAGTAATCCTTTATGTTACTGGCCGCTTCCTGTATATGGATTCATCGGGTAGTGTGCGGGTATTCCGTCACTTCCTCGATGCCGCAATGACTCCTGGGAGCTTTTGTCATTGTTCCCAGGAGACATTGCAGAGGTCTGCCGCGAGTTATCGCGGGATTTAGAAAGAAGTTCTTTCTAAATCCCTCATTAACTCGCGGCAGGATTACTAAGGTTCGCCTGCCCCTGACAGTGACTCGAGCTGGGCATCGCCGCTGAGTGAAGGATTGGCTCGGGCGGCTCGGCTCCTCTCGGCTGCTCTAGTCCTGCAAAGGGAACTGCGTTCCTGCTGTGAAAAAAGTGCAGGAACTCCGTTCCCACGCGTTCCTGCAGGACTTGAGCCCTGGCAGGTACGTCACACTATTGTCGCCAATAGGTCTCAACCAGGAATGTAGTGACCAAAACTCAAAGGCAATTCATCCAAATAGTACATTGATAAAAGGAGAGAGAATAGGCCACATAGTGTGATACCATTTAGACAAAAAATCTATTTATTGTATAAGTAAAAATGGACACTCACATTTGAGAAGTGGATAAAATCAAATAATCGCAGTGGCTTCAGCAGAGCCCATCCTGACGCATTTCATCCTGATAAGGTATCATCTTATTGATGCAGGATGTTGGACACACTTTGAATTGTGATTGTGACTCTCAGAACCAAAGCCTTTAAAAAAAACTTTTTCTACCAATACATGTGGCCACTGTGAATGAATGAATGAATGAATGAATGAAAAACTTATAAAGCGCGGCGCATGCGAACTGAATCGCTTCTGGGCGCTAGTTGTTCGTGTCTCATGACATCAAAAGAGCAGAGTTTTGATCTGTCTTCTGAAAGTCAGGTGGTTTTCCTCCAACCGAACGCTGGTTGGTAAAGCGTTCCATAGTCTAGGACCCTGGAAAGCAAACCTTCTTTCTCCTTTGGATTTGTATTTGGTTTTTGGTACCCTGACCAGATTTTGGTCGGTGGATCGCAGAACGCGATTCGAATTGTGAGGTTCTATCTTGTCGCAAATATATTGCGGAGCCTTCCCATGGATGCACTTATGTGTCAGGCAGAGTGCTTTAAATGCAATTCTGTCTTTTACTGGCAGCCAGTGAAGGGTTCTCAACGAAGGTGAGATTGATTCCCATTTTTTTTTCCCAGTCACCAGTCTGGCGGCCGTATTCTGAACGACTTGCAGACGGGAGATTTGGTACTTTGGGAGTCCGAGGTACAGGGCGTTAGCATAGTCCAGTCTGGAATTCACGATTGTTCCCACCACGACTGCTACGTCTTCTTTGGGGATAAATGGAATAAGTCTGCGTAGTAGGCGCAACAGATGGTGCGCTCCGCTGACTACTGACCCTATTTGTGGGTCCATTGTCATGAAGGTGTCGAAGATGACCCCGAGACTTTTGACTTTGGAGCTAGGGGTGATGATTTGGCCCAGAATGGGCGGCGGTGTCCAGGTTGTTGCCAGTTGACTCTTTCGGCTGGCGTGAAACATAAGGCGTTCTGTTTTTGAACTGTTGAGTTTAAGATAACTCTTAGTCATCCAGTTTTCTATCAAAGAGAGACATTTCTCTAAACTGGGATGATGATCCTTTTTGTTGCAGATGCGAAAATACAGTTGCGTATCGTCTGCATAAGAGTGATAGAGTAGTTCTTGGCTACTGATAATATCAAAGAGAGGGCGAAGATAGATGTTGAAAAGCACCGGTGACAGAGGGGATCCTTGGGGGACTCCACATGACACCGTGCGCTTTTCCGACGTGAAACAACCCAATTTAACTGTTTGTGATCGGTTTTCAAGAAAGGAAGAAAACCATGGTAAATCACCTTCTGCGACTTCTGCTACCTTGGCTAGTCGCATCAGTAACAGTTTGTGGTCTACCGTGTCAAAGGCTGCGCTTAGGTCCAGCAGAACCAGGAGACAAGATTCTCCTTCGTCTGCGGCCTCGAGGGCATCGTCCCATATTTTGAGTAAGGCCGTTTCTGTCCCGTGTCCGGGACGGAAGCCTGATTGTAATGGATCCAGTAGATTGTGGGTATCTAGATGCTGTTGCAGCTGTTGTACCACTACTTTCTCCATTATCTTGGAGAGAACATTTAGGCCTGTTATGGGACGGCGGTGAGTTGGGTCCTTGGGATCCAGGTTAGGTTTTTTCAAGATGGGCTGGATTGTGCCCTCTTTCAACAGGGATGGCACTGTGCCTTCCTTAAATGACTGGTTTATAAGCTGTGTGATGGGTGGTGCCAGGATGTCGGCACATTCCTTCAGCAGTTTGGTGGGGATGATATCATTGGGCGATGTGCTGTTCCGCAAAGAACCAATGATATTGTTTGTGGTATCGATGGAGATCGGTTCCAGAGTGAACTTTGTTGATTGTAGAGCGTTTCTGTGGGTGTTTTGTGGTTGATTGACGGTGGGGTTGAGGGGGGTATTGTTTTGCATGATGCTTTCCCGGGTTCTTTCAATTTTGTTGATGAAGAAATCCGATAGTTCATTGCAGAACTCTTGGGTGTCTGAGTTGGGGACTTCAAGACATCCTGGATTCATGGTCTGGGTGACCATCTTGAAGAGTTCGCGGGGGCGGTTTAGGGCGCTGTTAATCGCCATAGAAAAATGATGTTTCTTGGCTTTGAAGATTTCTTTATGATATCGTGTTGTTATTGCCTTGTAGATGATGAGGTTATCCTCTGCAGGACTTCTTTTCCAGGCGGCTTCCGCCCTTCTGCGCTCTTGCTTCAGAAGCGACAGCTGGTTGTTGAACCAGCCGGACTTTCTTTTTCGGATGCAGGCTTTGCGTTTCGGTGCTACAAAATCGGCTGACTGTAGCAGGGCTGCGTTTATGGCATCCAGTGTATCTGCGGCTGTTTGATGTGGATGGATTGTTTTGATTCTGTTTCCCAAGGTAGATTTGAAGAGTTCCGAATGGAGCTTCTTCTGAGATCTAGCCCAGTGTATTGTCACCGGCTTGGGTGCTTTTATCACTGGGGGAATTTTGGAGATTATGAAATTAATTGCATGGTGGTCTGTCCATGGCAATGGTTAATTTTCTAAAATGCTTATTTTCAGATTTTGTCTGAAAATTAGGTCGAGTGTGTGACCTGAAGCATGTGTTGGCCCGCATATAAGTTGCTGTAGCCCTAATCCCTCCAGGTGATCAATGCAGGCGTCCGCAATGGGATCCTGTGCGGAGTTGGCCCACAGATTAAAGTCCCCGAGCAGCAAAAGGTGTTTGCTGTTAAGGGTATAAGTGGATATAAACTCCGTTAATGATGGCAAAAACTGCGATTTTGGCCCAGGTGGCCTATAGCAGAGGAGAATGTGAACAGTCTCCTGGGGGGAAGTTTGAAGTTGAAGAGTAAGGGTTTCCATGAATGGAAGAGGATTTTGAAGGGCTGGCTTAGTGATTGTAATGCGATTCTTGTGGATCACCGCCAGGCCTCCTCCTCTTTGCCCTATTCTGTTTTCCGTTATAATGCGATAGTTTTCTGGCACCAATTCTCCGAGAATGGTGTTGCAGTCGTCTGAGAGCCAGCTTTCTGTAATAAAGAGGCAGTCTAGATCGTTTTGTAGTAAGAAATCGTGGATTTCTAATCGGTGTTTTACTGCCGATCTTGTGTTGATCAAAGCACATGATATGTGCTCGAGCTGGGTTAAATAGTTAACATTTTTGATGGTCGATCGTCGATCGAATCTCAAAAGTTGCTCTATTTTTAAGGCCTTTTTGGTGACGGCTGGTAATGCTGTTGCGAATTGTCTCAGACCCCGAATAGAGTCCGCAGATTATCGCAGATTAGCCATTGTCGCCAGTCACATTGTCGTCAGTCTTTCCTAATTGCGGCGGCCGCGAATGAGGCCTGGTCTGGCGCGGATGCGGGAAGAGCCGCGAGACGCCGGACGTGATGGGTGGAAGACTGTCCAAGTGAGCCGTCACTCGTTGAGTCTTCTCTCCCCGATTGGTCCAGAGGAAGGCGAAAAAACCCCAGGCGTGCTGTGCCAATCTGCAGCGATCGGGGAAAAAATTCCTTCCTGACCCCTTAACGGCGATCGGTGCAACCCTGGATCAATTGGCTAGGGGGGTGTGGTGGACCCTGCCTGGCTGCACTATCCCTGGGGAGAGCCGACTAGTTTGAGAGCGTCCTGCTCTCACTATCCCTGGGGTGAGGAGACTAAGATGAGAGCGTCTGCTGCACCGCTGAATCTATATAGCAAGAGTTCCAACTTTATTAGCTGCGAGCTTGTTCTGGATCAGTGATTGAAAAAAAATAATGAAGACTCCTGTCTTACCTCCTGTTTCAAACTCCTGGTTTTTAACTCGCACTTTTGATCAAAGAATGCACTTCTGGTCAGAGAGTCCACATGTGAAGCCACCATCAACTGGGAGCTTGTACAGCCACTTTATACTCACCTGTGAAGACCTGTGAACAAACACACACCTGTGAACAATTAAACCCTCCCCTTAATTAGCAGAAAGGAAAAAGAAAAAAAGCTGTTTAAAAAGTGTCAGAGAAAAAGAGGGGAAAAAAAATCTGCAAGCAGAAGCAGATGATAGCCAAATCCTGGTTTTTAACTCGCACTTTTGATCAAAGAATGCACTTCTGGTCAGAGAGTCCACATGTGAAGCCACCATCAACTGTGAGCACAGTATGTAGTTAGTATTCACTACACAAAGTAGACAGATCTGGGTTTACACAGAGATATAGGCACTTCCCATGCACTGCCTGGAGAAATAAAAGTTTTGATGATCTCTAAAATTTTTATCAAGGATTCTGAGGTAGGTGGTTGATGTCACAATCACCCCTACAATTCAGAACAAGCCTTGCATGCATACAAGTTTTCCTTTATATAGTAATTATTGACAATTATTTCTGTAAGTAAATGGGTTGTTCTTGTAAGATTGAGAAAACAAAAAGCTGCTTACTGTGCTCACAGTGCCCATAGGTATTAACAACAAAAAAAAATTGACCACATGTGACAGTGGAATACTTGAACTTCTTGTGATTTCTGCAAGTAATGATTGTGACTGATCTTATCACACCTGCAATATTAATTTTAAAAAGTGCTGAATACCTGCAAATGAAAGTTTTTATCAACATTGGTAATATGCATGTTTACAATTTTGTATTTCCAAGAACTAAGGTCTTCATTCTTTGCTTGAAAAGTTTGTTACTTGTTTACATAAAGCAAACAGAAAAATAAAACCCAAAAAATGGACAAAGGCCTAAACTTTTTTGTGTTTGATTTTATCAAAAATTATTAAATCGGTCTGCTTTCAATGTTAGATTTCAAATCTAACTTTTAAAATCTAAATTTAATTGATACCCTTTTTTAGCTAATTTAGGCTTTTGGCCACTCAAGGGTATCACCTAAACTCCATACTTCCCACATTAACCTATGGCTAACTTAGTACAAGTCTCCACTGAAACCCACATAACTGTTTATGCAAATACTTATATTATACCTTATACTGCTAGTTGGTACGGTAAGTAAGCTAATCTGATTTATATTAGCTATGATTTTAAACACCTTTTTGATGCAGTTTTTAAAAATTAAGGACCCACTCACACCAACCTGGTCCACTGTGGAGTGTTAAACACCTGCACGTTAACGCGTGTTGCAATACGCCAGCCTATTCATTTGAACGGCTTACAAATGCACCCCAACTAACCAAAATTCATGTATGCAGCATTTTCAGCAGCATACCGCGATATAATCCAATGACAAGGACTTACAATTTAGAATAAATGACACCACGTTATAGCAGTGCATGCAACCATAACTAGTGTTATCATCACACATGATATTTTTGAAATATGTAAAGATTTGTTCACAATAGATCGGCTGACATCATTGGCTTTGTGAACCTCTAAAGTACATAACGTGGTGTTGCCATGTCACTTCGTTATACAATGTGTCACAGTCATGTGGATCACCTAATTCAAATTTAACATCATATTACAATGGGCTGTTACAAAATTCAAACCAGTTTTATAAACTCAATTCTATCACACAACATAGATAAAGCCACCAAACACCATTGATAATTTGAATCATGCATGTATGGTCATGTGTATTTATATTGAGTTAACCAAGATAATTCCTAGCTAAGATCAACAAAGATTATTGTTACATATTCATGAGTTCCACCTTTTTGAAACAGTGTTTGAATACCGAATGGCAGTTCTGATTAGATAGCTTTGACGCCAGTCTGGTGGCTTTTACATTTTTAATACTGGTCTGACTATATTTTGCTTAGTGAAAACTTAAAAATATACTGTGCCCTGTCCATTACATATATAGCATAGACCTTGTGGTTACCATAAAACACAACCCTCATACGGGAAAAAATTTCCCCCTTCCTGTCCAGGAAACAGGCAGCAAAACATAAAGAGAAGAGAAATCTCCTGTTTGTGGACAACATTTAAAATCTAACAGATCTAACAGAATGTCAACTTATTGGGTACATACCACATTTAAAACATGACAGTTATAACTCTTTCCTACTCTATACAAAACATTTAAAACATTTTGGCTGGAAATAGGTTTGAAAATGGAGCTTCACTCATAAAAGGTGGCAGTGGAGCATTTTTACGTTACAAGATTATCTGTGATCTGAGTGTAATGCCGCGTACACACAATCATTTTTCGGCATGTAAAAAACAGCGTTTTTCAGCATCTAGAAAAAACTTTGTTTTTTCCAACTTCATCATTAAAACAACGTTGCCCACACACGATCGTTTAAAAAAAAATACTCTAGCAAAGTGCGGTGACGTACAACACGTATGATGGCACTATAAAGGGGAAGTTCCATGCAAATGACGCCACCCTTGGGGCTGCTTTAGCTGATTTCCTGTTAGTAAAAGACGATTCGCACTTTTCTGTCTGTTACAGCGTGATGAATGTGCTTACTCCATTACGAACGGTAGTTTTACCAGAACGAGTTTTCCTGTCTCATTACCTGCTTCTGAGCATGCGCACGTTTTAGCCCACACACGATCATTTTTTACAACCCGAAAAACTCACATGGTTTAGAAAGTCGTTAAAAAATGCAGCTAGTTTGAAAAAAAAATTGTAGTTTTTCAGAGCCCGAAAAATGATGTGGAGCCCACACACCATCATTTTAAATGACATTTTTTTAAAACGTCGTTTTTTTCATGCTGAAAAATGATCGTGTGTACGCGGCATAAGACATTGGCGTAGCATAAGGGATGCAGGGGTCACAATTGCAACCCCACCCCTAACCCTGCAGCCTCCCTGTCAAATTATCATATCCTCCACAAAGTGCAGTTCCAATCTGCCCTAGGGCCCCACAGCCACACTCCAGTACTGGGCTTCCACTATGCCTTTCACAGTCCACACCCCTCTGTTCTCATTGGCTGGGGAGAAGCTGTGAGCCATTTCCTGAATGGAGAAGAGCATGGGGTGAGAACAGCCCAGGATAGGGATGTGTTTGTGCTGTGTGCTGGCAACATGGAATGGTAACCAAGCTCAGCAATTTAAGGGGCGAAGAGTGCCGTCCTGTAGCCACAATGGGACCGATGTCACTGATGAGGTAAAACACCACTCAGTGTCTCCTAGTCACCAGCTGGGATTCTCTGAACCCCACCCGGGGATGTCCACTTACCCCACTTCCATGACAACTGGGGAAAAGACACACCTGTGGTGACCTTCCCCCAACATCTGCCAACACTGACGGAGAAACCTTCAGAAATTGCTAATAAAAAATTAGGGGCTGCAGGTTACAGATTTTGTGTCACATGGCTTTGCCCCCTAGATCTAAGTTGTGCCCCACCCCCCCTCACCCATTCTATGCCCGGCTGCTGAGCTCCTTTCATATTACAGCACTCTTAGGCCCCATACACACGATAGAATCCATCCGCTGAAAAATCCCAGCGAATGGGTTTCAGCGGATAGATCCTATGGTGTGTACACTCCAGCGGATCTTTTTCCGCGGATATTTATCCCCTGGGATGGATTCCAGCAGATAAATATTTGCTGACATGCTAAACAAATCTCTCCGCTGGAATCCATCCCAACGGATGGATCCGCTGGTCTGTATAGACTCACCGGATCCATCCGTCCGAAGGGATCCCCCGCATGCGTCGTAATGATTCGACGCATGCGTGAGAATTCCTTATATGACAGCGTCGCACACGTCGCCGCGTCATAATCGCGGTGACGGCGCGACACTTCATCGCCAGAGGATTTCGGCACGGATTTCAATGCGATGGTGAGTACACTCCATCGCATGGAAATCCGCACAAATCCTCGAGAGGATTTATCCGCGGAAACGGTCCGCTGGACCGTATTCGCGGATAAATCCTCTCGTGTGTATGGGGCCTTATACTGCTCTTCCTCCGCAAGGCTGAAATCACATTCCTTTACAACACAGCAAGTCAGCCACAATCTGCACAAGGTGTATCTGCTTACTGAGACTACACTGCCATTCTAAACAGAGAATTTCACAGATCAGAACGCCAAAAAAAAAAGTCTGATGGAGCATACACACGGTGGAAATTTCCGATGGAAAGCTCACATCAGACTTTTGCTGGCGAAAATGCTGCTCGTATGTATGGGGCATTAGTGCTTACGGCATCTGGGTTTGGTGTTTCACTTAACTGCTTGCCGACCAGCCGCCACAGTTATACGGTGGCAGGACGGCTCTGCTGGGCGAGATCACGTAGCTATATGTCATCTCTCCCAGCAGCCAATAGGGGCGCTCGTCCCTGATGCCGCCGGGCACCTGCGATCGCTCGTTACAGAGCGAGAACCGGGAGCTGTGTGTGTAAACACACAGCTCCCGGTCCTGTCAGGGGGAGAAATGCCTGATTGTCTGTTCATACAATGTATGAACAGCGATCAGTCATTTCCCCCAGTCAGTCCACCCCCCCTTCAGTTAGAACACACCCAGGGAACATACTTAACCCCTTCCTCGCCCTCTAGTGTTAACCCCTTCCCTGCCAGTGTCATTTTTATAGTAATCAATGCATTTTTATAGAACTGATCGCTATAAAAATGCCAATAGTCCCAAAAATGTGTCAAAAGTGTCCGAAGTGTCCGCCATAATGTCGCAGTACCGAAAAAAATCGCTGATCGCCGCCATTACTAGTAAAAAAAAAATATTAAGAAAAATGCCATAAAACTATCCCCTCTTTTGTAAACGCTATAACTTTTGCGCAAACCAATCAATAAACGCTTATTGCGATTTTTTTATGAAAAATATGTAGACGAATACGTATCGGCCTAAACTGAGGAAAAAAAATGTTTTTTTATATATTTTTGGGGGATATTTATTATAGCAAAAAGTAAAAAATATTCATTTTTTTCAAAATTGTCGCCCTATTTTTGTTTATAGCGCAAAAACTAAAAACCGCAGAGGTGATCAAATACCACCAAAAGAAAGCTCTCTTTGTGGGAAAAAAAGGACGCCAATTTTGTTTGAGAGCCACGTTGCACAACCGCGCAATTGTCAGTTAAAGCAACGCAGTGCTGAATCGCAAAAAGTGACCTGGTCTTTGACCAGCAATATGGTCCAGGGGTTAAGTGGTTAAAGATAAAAGGTGTCATTATCAGCATGCTCTATCCACCTAAAAAGCAGAAAACATAGCAATGGCAAGGTTATATACAGTAATTGCTTTGTATTGCTTTCAAGCTGCTAATCTTTTTCTGTATTTTACAGCAACTTTGGGTGAGTGTTAATATTTATTTCAGTAGGGAAAGGAGGGGTTGGGTAAATCAGAAAATCCATAATTATAGGTTTTCGCTATCAAGCACTTTAACCTGGGAGTTTTGGGTTCACACAGTTAGTCCTTGTAAAGCAGTTTGCTCTGTGACATTTGTTAGGATTAGTATGCATTGTTATTATCTGATGGCAATTTGAACACATAGGCCCGGATTCAGAAAGAATCGCGTATCTCATATGCGCTACGCCGTAACTAAGTCAGGTGAGTACCGTATTCAGAAACAATTTCCATCCCTAGTTACGGCGGCATAGCGTATATGGGCCGGCGTAAGCCCGCGTAATTCAAAGTAGGTTGGCAGTGGGCGTGTTTTATTAAAATGAACCGTGACCCAATGCAAATGAGGGGCCGAACGAACAGCGCATGTGCGCACATGCTCAGAGTCACGTCGCAAATACTCCCCAACATACGTCGGCTCAATGCTAAGTCGATGTGAACGTAACTTACGCCCAGTCCCATTCACGTACGAGTTACGCAAACGACGTAAAATACGACGCTGTTCCGACGCTTCCGACGCCCATACCTTAACATGACTTACCCCTGCTTTATGAGGGGTAAAGTTACACCGGACCGACGCCTTACGTAAACGGCATAGCTAAATCCGACGGGCGCAAGTAGGTTTCTGAATCGGCGTATCTACCTCATTTGCATATTCTACGCGTAAATCGACGGAAGCGCCCCTAGCGGAGAGCGTAAATATGCACCCAATATATGACGGCGTAAGAGACTTACGTCAGTCGTATCTTGGAAAAAAACTAACGTAAATGCCTTTCTGAATAGGAGTAAAGATGCGACGGCGCACATTTAAAATTACAGGGGCGTATCTGGAGATACGCCGCCGTAAATCCTTTCTGAATCCGGGCCATACAGTCCAGATAAGGCTGACATGAAAAGCCAGAGGGAAAAATGTTTTATGAAAAAGTGAGTGAAAAGATTATTTTTTTTCAAATATTGTATCAGTTAAATCTTCATTGGATTAGTATACTCTTGTATATGCTCAAAGGAGTTTCTCCCTTATGTATTGTATTTGTTATATGTTACTTGTACAATTTTCTCTGAATCACATAATAAAGATATTTTGACAAGGAAAAGATGGTAAAATGTATGCTTTCAGTGATGAAGGCCCGCTATCTTCCTTTTTCATAGCCAACTAGCTGCTAGTTCCAGGTCCTGGAAGTCACCCCTCCTTGCCATCTGCTTTAGGTCCTAGACCTCTGATGTCCCTGAGGCTTGGTTCACACGAGTGAGAATTCAGATGCGACTTGAGTCACACAGAATCACATGACAAAAAAAATGACATTATTTTCAGTGGTGCTTGTTCATATCAATGCATCACAGTCAGGGGCGGACTGACAACTCATGGGGCCCCTGGGCAATAGAAGATTATGGGGCCCCTCTGGCTTACAGATGACCACCACGCCAGGAGGTAGTGCAGAGGCGGGCAGCTAAAATCTTGGGATATTCACATTAAAAGCATGTCATTTTCGGACATATCAGGGACAGATCTAAAAAAAACACAAATTTTTACATACTGTCCCTGGTTTTACTGAGCCTGGCAACCCGGATGGGGCCCCCTAGTGGCATGGGGCCCTCGGGCAGTGCCCGAGTGACTCAATGGTCAGTCCGCCCCTGATCACAGTTCAATTTTGGAAAAGGGTCCTGTGCTAATTTGGTGCGATTCCAGCCCGATAGAATATGCAAACCACATACAATTAGCAATCAAGTTGCAAAACTTAATTGCATTAAACATCAGATCAAAATCAGATTGTAGCCTAACCTAAGACGGAGAAGTGTTGCCACAATATGAACTAGTATTGATTAAACAAAGTTATCCTGATGATGTCATCTATTTTATTTACAGCCTGCACAGGTTCTATTTACATACTGAATGTCTAAAACAATACCAACAGTAGTGCCGGTTCACACAGGGGCAACCCGTCTTACAGCGCGACTTTACAAGGCGACTTCAGCGCGACTTGGAGCAACTTACAACGCAACTTGAAGTTGCCTCCAGGACAGGCGACTTTGGCTGTGGCCAATCACAGAATAATCAGCTCTGTGGGAGGGAGGGAGGGAGGGGGTTGCCTGAGTAAATTATTTTATTTTCCTGTAAAGTTGTTTCAGTTAAGAGAGTGATCTGACTTTGGAGGCAACTTCCATTGAAATCTATGGGTACAAGTCAGATAGAAGTCGCCTTGAAGTAGTACAGGAACCTTTTCTGAAGTCGGAGCGACTTCAGTAGTGTACATTAAGATGGCTCTCACAAGTCGGATCCCAAGTCGCGGTAGTGTGAACGGGCACTAAGGAAACAACTAATAAAACAATAACGATATGCTGATGTTAGACTCTTTAGCAGTGGCGGCAGGTGCTAAATTTTTTGGGGGGAGGGCGCAAACAAACAAAAAAATACAGAAATAACAGAAATTGCATCCTCACTGTGTCCATCAATTGCAGTCATTGTGCCCATCAATTGCAGTCATTGTGCCCATCAAATGCAGCCACTTGTGCCCATCAAATGCCACCACTTGTGCTCATCATATATAGCCACTTGTGCCCAACAAATCCTGCAACTGTGACACCCCGCCCGCTGCCCGGAATTTACCCCGTCTTGGTGGCGGGTGACAGCAGCGAGCTGTGGGATGGCTCCTGTGTCCTCCATGAGTCCCTTCTCATTTTGCTAGGCTTCCAATTGGGGCACCTGTGCCTTCAGCCAATCAGGTGATGAGTATTAGACCTGCACTCCCTGATTGGCAGAGAGGCAGTTCAGTGTTAGAAAAGCAAATATTCATTTGCTTTTCTAACACATCTGGGTGGACAGCAAGAGCAATGCTTTGCGCTCGCAGTCCACCATTTGAAGCTTATTAGAGCCTACGGCTTTAATCAGGTGCTTCATTAAAAAAAAAACGCCACTGGAATTCAGGCGCCTGGCGCCCAGAAAGGGGCCGGATGCCTGAATAGGGGGTGACCATGAATAGATTCATGCAATGCGTAAATCTATCCATTATTCTTAGAGGGGGGTGGCGTAACAGAGGGAGCTGCACCCATGCACTCTTAATGGACACATGCTCTTTAGTCAACCTAAAGAAGAACGGCAAACTGCTAATATAAGTTGTAATAAAAACATTTTTGCTATTCTGAAGCTTTCCCTTAACCACTTTGCATATTATTTTATATATATTGTGATTCTGTACTTGCCAAATATGCTGCAGAAATCTCCCTCCACTAAGTCTGGCTGCATCCATTTTAACTGCTGCCTGTTCACTTCCTGGATTTACACAGACACACAGCGGCACAACTCCAGATTTGCAGCCCTGCAGCTTTCATTGGCCCTCTTATGATTCACCCCCTCCCTTTCTGGCAAACTCTCATGAGAGTGAGAGAGAAAGCTGTGCATGATGTCATAAGCCTAGGCTAACCTGACAAGACGGAGGAAGTGGGCTGTATAAGGTATTTACTGGCAGAAAAAGTTTTACTGGCAGAAAATTTACCATCCAAAGTTAAAACAAGGGCAGGAGATTTAATAGGTGGAAAGTTGAAAAAATGACTGAAGAGCCATTTTAACCACTTGCTGACCAACCACCGCAGATATACTGTGGAATGGCGACTCTATTGTGCAAATCGCCGTACCGGTATGGTGCTCCGTGCAATAGCTATAGCAGGCACACGCTTCCGGAGGCACCTTGGTGAAACCGATGCGTGTGGCCGGCGGCCACAATGTCTGCCAGCCACCCGCGATTACTCCACAGAGAGCCAGAACGGGGATATGCCAGTTTAAACAAAGCAGATCCCCATTCTGACAGGGGAGTAGAGAGAGATCATCTGTTCCTAGTGATCAGGAACAGCGATCTCTCTCTACTCCCAGTTAGTCCACTCCCCCCATAGTTAGAAACACCTCCTAGGGAACTCTTAACCCCTTGATCACCACCTAGTGTTAACCCCTTCCCTGCCAGTGTCATTTATACAGTGATTAGTGGCTATTTTTAGCTCTGATCGTTGTAATAATGTCACTGGTCTCAAAAAAGTGTCTGATCTGTCCACCACAATGTCGCAGTCCCGCTAAAAATTACTGATCACCGCTATTACTAGTAACAAAATCATTAATAATAAAAATGCCATAAATCTATCCCCTGTTTTGTAAATGCAAACTTGTGTGCAAACCAATCAATATACGCTTATTACAATTTTGTTTTATCCAAAAATATGTAGAAAAATACATATTAGTCTAAACTGATGAAGAATTTTTATTTATTTTTTTTTTTATATTTATTATAGCAAAAAGTATAATTGTCAGTCTTTTTTTGTTTATAGCACAAAAAATAAAAACAACAGAGGTGATCCAATACCATCAAAAGAAAGCTCTATTTGTGGGAAAAAAGGCCATAAATTTAGTTTGGGTGCAGCGGCGCGCGCCCGCGCAATTGTCAGTTACAGCGATGCAGTGCCATATCGCAAAAAATGGCGTAGTCATTAAGGGGGTAAATCCTTCCGGGGCTGAGGTGTGTAATGTCTTCTTGTTATTTGACCTGTATTTTGATATGCATACCTAGAAACTTGTCGCATCTCTGTTGACAATGCTGTTTTTTCTTCTCAATGCTGGCTTTCCAATTTGACACCGATGTAGAAGGAATTTTTTTACTGCACCTTGGACATCATCACATGTCTTTGTATTGACTCACTGAATAATCCTAAAAATAACACAAATTAACATTCCTGTAACTTCCTTTTCCTCCTGAGCAGCCTATGTATGTCTTCTGTTGTGGATTAGTGGAGAACAGTGTTGCCAACCTACCAAATTGAAATTTACCGTCACGACACCCGAAATTTACTAGCGCAGCCACGTTTTTACTAGCATTTCACAAAAGTTACTAAATTACATTTTTAGGTGCACATTTTAGTATTTAGACTACAAACAAGTACGCCAGGCAAATAGCAATGTGATTTAAGGTAGATATTAAGGTAAAAAAACATATTTTTGTTATTTGCGATATAATAAGGGCAAATTATTTAGTCACATCACCCCCTGCCTCCATCCCCCTCTGCCACCAACACCCCCTGCCTTCACCCCCCTCTGCAGTGCCACAATCTTCCCCTGCCTCCAATCTCCCTCTGCCTCCAATCTCCCCCTGCCTCAAATCTCCCCCAGGCCACCTGCCTCCAATCACCCCCTGTCTCCATCGTCCCCTGCCTCCATCCCCCTCTGCGGTGCCACCAACAACCCCTGTCTCCATCCCCTACCCTCTGCGGTGCCACCACCCCCCTCTGCGGTGTCACCAACACCCCCTGTCTCCAATCACCCCCTGCCACTAGCACCCCCTGCCTCCAATCTTCCCCTGCCTCCAATCTCTCCCTGCCTCCATTGCCCCCTGCCTCCATCCCCCTCTGCAGTGACACAGCAGCCACCATCACCCCCTGCCTCCAATCTCCATGCACAGTTCCAAGCCGAACTGATCTCGGCTATTTTTACTGGCACATTCACGCAACCACGGACATTTACAAACGGGGAAAAAAAGTGCCAGTTTTTATGAACTGTCCGTAAAAATACGGACGGTTGGCAACACTGGTGGAGAAGTGAGTGCTGAACTGCATATTACTAAGAGCCAGATAGGTGCATTATTATACTGGTCAAATCAGAGCCTATTGCCAGCAATAGGAGCATCCCAAAAGACGCTGACTTTGCGGCACCGCACCAATATCCAAAAGTAGGTCCTGCACTACTTTTGACGAATTTGGGTCCGATTTCAATAGACATCTGTGCATGAACCCGCACAGGTGTCTTTCAAGTTATCCCCAAAGTCTAATTGAAATGCGGGTTTAAAACTTGCATGATTTCAAAGCCGTGTTCAGTGTAAAAGAGGCTAAGGCTGGGTTCACACTGGTGCGACACGACAGCCGTCCTACTTTTTATCTGACTTTGCCCTCCGACTTGAAACCGACATACGTCCGACTTTCAATGAACGGGGATCCGACTTGGATCCCCGCCAATACCAGGCACTGTGTTTGGTATGAAACTTGAGGGGGAACTCCACGGCAAATTTTAAATAAAAAAATAGCATGGGTTCCCCCTCCAAGAGCATACCAGGCCCTTCGGTCTGGTGTGGATTTTAAGGGGAACCTTAAAAAATGGCCTGGGGGTCCCCCCAAAATCCATACCAGACCCTTATCTGAGCACGTCGCCCGGCCCGTCAGGAAAGGGGGTGGGGACGAGGGAGCACCCCCCTCCTGAACCGTACCAGGCCGCATGCCCTCAACATGGGGGGGTGGGTGCTTTGGGGCAGGGGGCGCCCTGCGGCCCCTCCACCCCAAAGCACCCTGTCCCCATGTTGATGAGGACAATGGCCTCTTCCCGACAACCCTGACCATTGGTTGTTGGGGTCTGTGGGCGGTAGGCTTATCGGAATCCGTGAGCCCCCTTTAATAATAAGGCCCCCAGATCCTGGCCCCCCACCCTATGTGAATGAGTATGGGGTACATCGTACCCATTCACCTGGGGAAAAAAACACACCAGACAGGTTTTTAAAGTCATTTATTAGGCAGCTCCGGGGGTCTTCTTCTGACTTCGGGGGTCTTTTTCCGACTTCGGGGGTCTTCTTCCGACTCTCCGTTTCGTCTCCCGCTCTCCGGTGCCTTCTGCCGGGCTCCTCTGCTATCTTCTTCCAGCTCTTTTACTAGCGTAGGCCCGGTCTTCTCCGTCGTCTCCTTCCGTCTTCTTTTATTCCGATGTTGACACAACGCTACTCTCCCACTGTGCGCGGTGTGCAACGATTTATATAGGCATGGGGCGGGGGTCACCGGGTGATGTCACCCGGTGACCCTGCCCCTCATGACGTCACAGTCCCAGGGCATGATCCTCTTTAAATCCATACCAGACCAAAGGGCCTGGTATGCGCTTGGAGGGGGAACCCATGCTGTTTTTTTTATCTAAAATTTGGCATGGAGTTCCCCCTCAAGATCAACAGAGCACAAGTCGCATGCCAAAGTCGGATCATGCAAGACGGTGTTCCGACTTTGATCCGACTTCAAAAGATATTGAATGGGCTGAAGTAGGATCAAAGTCGGACCAAAGTAGTACAGGGAGCATTTTCAAAGTCAGACAGACATGTGTCGGACCAGTTAAGACTGCTCCCATAGGGAAACATTGATTTTCACACGTCATGCGACATAAGCTCCCAATGTCGGAGTGTTTGTCGCACAAGTGTGAACCCAGCCTCATAGTCAAAGCTTAATTGAACAAGCTGATGTTAAAATCTGATTGGCTACCATGCACAGTTGCACCAGAATCTGTGTGCTCCAGTTTTAGCAAATCTTCCCCTTGATTTTTCTACTGTACAATGCAATGGGGTGGCATTTATAATAAATAGCACTGCAACACATTACATCTAAATTGATGTAGATGGCACTGCAACACACAGCACATGCAATAGTTTCCACAGTGCACAATGTAAATGAACCCTTAATAAATGTAAGGTAGTCTAACATTGATTGTCATTGCTCTGTCAGTGTTGGTGTAACAGAATTGTAAATTAAAGTGCCACACCACTGCTAAAAAGGTCCAGATAAGACTTTATTCCAGTATAGGTCCGGAGGACAATCAAAAGAGTATCAAATGTATTTTGGTGGTCCAACACTGCCGACTACAATAAGGACTGAGATTGAAAACCGTATAAATGGTCTAAATGTGGACTGGACCTTTAATGGTATTTTTTCCAGTGAGATTACAAGCACTGGTCTCAGCAGCTGGTTTGGCAGCCTCTCGTTCTAATAGTTTCCTGTAAGTCCAGACCATCAGTGATACACTCTTTTACCCTACGCTCACACCTATGCATTTTTAAGTGCGTTTTACAGTTTGCAGAAGTGCACTACAGTCCATTGGACATGGTTTCCTATGGTACACATTCACATATATGTGTTTCTCAGCAGATTGCCTTTTGCATGCAATAGACTTTAATGGAGCCACACCAGAAACGCAAGTGTTGCATTTTTGACGTGTTTTTTTATGTGTTTGTTTTTTCACTTTAACACTGTTTAAAGCTGGTTGCTAAGGAGTGGGCTGGGAAGCCGGCCGCTGCATCCTTAACCACTTGCCGCCCGCCAATGACAGATTGACGGCGGCAAAGTGGTTGTAGAATCCTGACTGGACGTCATATGACGTCCTCAGGATTCTGAGCCGCTGCGCGCAACACCGATCTCGGTAAAGAGTCTCTCACGGAGACTCTTTACCATGTGATCAGCCGTGTCGAATCACGGCTGATCACGATGTAAACAGGAAGAGCCGTTGACGGCTCTTCCTCACTCGCGTCTGACAGACGCGAGTAGAGGAGAGCCGAACGGCTGCTCTCCTGACAGGGGGGGTTCGCGCTGATTGTTTATCAGCGCAGCCCCCCCTCGGATCGCCACATGGACCACCAGGGAAGCCCACCCTGGACCACCAGGGAAGGGCAGATCAGAAAAAAAAGGCAAAAAAAAAAAGGCTCTAAAAAAAAAAAAAAAAGGACAGATAAAAAAAAAAAAAGGCTAAAAAAAAAAAAAAAAAGGGCTGTAAAAAAAAAAAGCATTAAAAAAAAAATTATGCCAATCAGTGCCCACAAATGGGCACTGACTGGCAACATAGGTTAATCAGTGCCGCCCCAGTGTCCATCAGTGCCACCCTACAGTGTCCATCAGTGCCACCCCACAGTGCCCATCCATGCCCAGTGCCCACCTATCAGTGCCCATCTGTGCCACCCATAAGTAGCCATCAGTGCCACCCATAAGTTCCGCCCATGAGTGCCCATCTGTGCCGCCTATGAGTGCCCAGTGCCGCCTGTGTGCCCATCAGTGCTGCCTATGTGTGCCCATCAGTGCCGCCTATGTGTGCCCATCAGTGCTGCCTATGTGTGCCCATCATTGCCGCCTATGTGTGCCCATCAGTGCCGCATACAAGCGCCGCCAATCAGTGCCACCTCATCTGTGCCCGTCAGTACTACCTCATTGATGTCCATCAGTGCCATCTCATTGGTGCCCATCAGTGCCGCCATATCAGTGCCCGTAATTGAAAGAGAAAACTTACTTATTTACAAAAAATTTAACAGAAAAAAATAAAAACATATTTTTTTTCCAAATTTTCAGTCTTTTTTTAGTTGTTGCGCAAAAAAAAAATCGCAGAGGTGATCAAATACCACCAAAAGAAAGCTCTATTTGTGGAAAAAAAAGGACGCCAATTTTGTTTGGGTACAGTGTAGCATGACCGCGCAATTGCCATTCAAAGTGCGACAGTGCTGAAAGCTGAAAATTGGCTTGGGCGGGAAGGTGTATACGTGCCCTGTATGGAAGTGGTTAACAACCGATGAGTCATCAGCTGTCAACAGGGTTCCTCTGTCAACGGATGCATGCTGAACCGCCAACATCACGGGGGGGACAATGGTGAGTGGCCCCATCCCTTAGCTATTTAAGAAATATCACACGGCAAGGCAGGCAGACTGTGGGAAAACATTTTTTTTGAGGGGGGGGGGGCATTTTGTGTCTGGCGAGGGGGGCGGGCATCGTGATTGAAGATGGATTTACATCGGGGGACTTTGTTTTTTTATTTATTTTAATAAAGGACTTCTCAAAAACGTGTCAAAAACTCTTGTACTGTCTTTATTCACTTTTACACTTTTTTGGTGAATTGGTAGGATACTCATTCACATGGGGGGCGGGATCTGGGTGCTCCCCCTCTTCCAGATTCCCATAAGCCCATCACCTGCAGACCCCCACAACCACAGCCCAGGGTTGTGGGGAAGAGGTCCTTGAACCTAGACTTAGGGTGTGTCATCATGAAGCCTGGGTTCACACTACTTCAGGACTGAGTAGTGTCCTCTACAGACACTGAGGAAGAAGAAAGAACCAATTACATCACCTAACCAGATAGAAGACTAAAAAAAGGAAAGCACAGGGTGTGTTTGTTTTAAAAAAAAGGGGATATCATGTATGTGCTTGCATATTTAGGGTGTTACACATTAATGAAGGATTTTCTTTAAAGTGATTCTAGAGGTTGTATTTATGCAGAGCAGCCCCTATCCTCTTTTTTTTGTGGTCTGCGCAGACAGTCCTTGCTCCTGCCCCCTGCCGAGTGCCGCAATAGCAAGCCCCTTGCTTTGGGGGCACTTGAGCAGGCTCGCTTCTGAGCTGCGCTCCTGTAAAATGGACATTGCCCATTCACACACACAGTGTGGTTTGTTCCTTCCCCCGCTCTATTCTCATTGGCTCACTGGCTGTGATTGACAGCAGCAATGAGCCAATGAGGAGAGAGAGACCCAGGAGAGCCGTTGCTCTCATGCAAATTGCTGAATCAAGATGGGGTCAGGTAAGTATAAGGGGGAGGGAGCTGCACCAGTGGCGGTGCATCCATAGTGGGCCCAGGAGCGTCGCCCCCTCTCTCCTGCACCCGCTCACTCAACAATACATAGATTCATGCATTGCCTGAATCTATGTATTTTCGCCGCTGCCACCCACTATTCAGATGGCCGGCCCCCTGTTGAGCCGGCCATCTGAATAACAGCAGTTGGTTGGTTTTGGAAGTGTCTATCACAGCCAGCGGCTCTGATAGGCTTCCCGATTATAGCCTGTGGGCTTCCAAATAGTTAACCAGGGAACGCACAGGGTGTGCGTTCCCTGGTTAACAGTGACACGCGTCTCAGCCAATCAGGTGCACCGGGTCTGGTTACCAGTAGCCTGATTGTCTGAAGCGACATCGAGGGCGGGAGAAGACATCGAAAGATCGTAGAGGAGGATGGCTGACCCGAGAAAGGTAAGTGCCGGCGGCATTTTACAGGAGGCAAACTGGCGGCAATTGATGGCACAGTGGCGACAATTGATGGGCACAGTGGCGACATACAATTGATGGGCACAGTCGCGACAATTGATGGCACAGTGACGACAATTGATGGGCACAGTGGCGACATACAATTGATGGGCACAGTGGCGACAATTGATGGCACAGTGGCGACAATTGATGGGCACAGTGGCAACAAACAATTGATGGGCACAGTGGCGACAATTAATGGGCACAGTGGCGACAATTGATGGCATAGTGGCGACAATTGATGGCACAGTGGCTGCGTTTGATGGCACATTGGCTGTGTTTGATGGCACAGTGGTGACAATTGATGGCACAGTGATGACAATTGATGGCACAGTGGCTGAGTTTGATGGCACAGTGGCTGCATTTGATGACACAGTGGCGACAATTAATGGCACAGTGGCTGCGTTTGATGGCACAGTGGTGACAATTAATGGCACAGTGGCTGCGTTTGATGGCACAGTGGCGACAACTGAAGGCACAGTGGCTGTGTTTGATGGCACAGTGGCGACAATTGATGGCACAGTGGCTTCATTTGATGGCACAGTGGCTGCGTTTGATGGCACAGTGAAGACAAGTGATGGGCACAGTGACGACAAGTGATGGGCACAGTAAGGCTGCAATTGATGTTTGTTTGTTTTTTGTTTGTTTGCGCCCCCCCCAAAAAAAATTTGAGCACCAGCCGCCACTGAGCTGCACCCAGAAGGTTTTTTATCTTGCAAAGATTGCATTAAGGTAAAAAAAACTTCTGTCTTTAGAACCACTTTAATACAGTTTTGGCTGTCATAGTTATCTTTAACACCTACAACAACTTAGAGCAGATATGATATCAGTGAACAATACATATAGAAAAGGATATTGCATAGCAAAATTGTCTGGAAAATATTAACAAGGAGCCAGGAATGGAATCAGAGGTTCAGTGTAGGAAAATTATAACTGATGACCGACACTGATTAAGCACAATGCTCACACCATGTATTCAAACCATGGCATAATAAAATAATGGATAAAACATATAGGTAACTAAAAACATTTGAATTTTTATATATTTTATACATTGTTCTGACAAAATCCTGCTTACCCTAGAACCAGAAAAATCCTATTTGTTTTTCCATGATAAAAGTTTGTGACGAGACCCCTGCTCGCTCGATTCTGCTTTCCCGACACTCCTCTGCTACCAGTGAGTCAGCTTGCAGATTGCAACGTCTGATGGTCCAGCCATCCAAGGTTCCGGGATCCAAACTACAGCTATGTGCCGTTCAGACCCATTAAGAACACACACCAGGCAGGCTGTATGTATGTTCAAGCAGGACTCTTTATTTTCCAATACACAGCACACTTTTATACAGAATTTGGAACATCCCACCCCCAACAACCGCTTTCCCATTGGTCAATTGTAAAGTATATGCAGTCTTCACTCAGGTCCTCCTTGACCATGCAAATAAGGACTTGAAATAGTTAACAGGGATTGGTCCAATAGCTTGGATAGAAAGACTTGTGTATTGAGACAGAAGCCCCAGGGGGTAATCAATGTACACAATAGCCAGCCACAGAACAATGGGACCGTCTGGAGAGTGAGTTAGCATTAAGACAGGGCAGAGACCCTTTTGACTTAATCAGTTACAACACAGTATTGGCATCACACAATAGAATATGGTATGTCATTCCACATCTTTAGACAGATGGTCTGTCTCTACTAACAGAAGATACCCACACCTGCTAATCAAAAGGCTTTAAACAGGCTTATCACATAATGGAAATGTCTCAGTATAGCTCAGTAACCACTCCAGTTACTCCAAGGTCCATGACATTACTTCCCCTGGGAAACAGTCCAACAGCCGCAGTGGGACCCAAATGGGTCAACTCGAGGATGTTGGAAAAGTTGTCTTAAAGTTCCAGGACTGTCTGCTGGGATGACCCATCTGCCTTCCTGTTTTGAGGTCCTGGCCCATAATCGGACGGCAAGAGGCTCGCATTCAGTCCTCTCCAAAAGCCCCTGTCCCGGCTAGGTCTGTTACACATCTCCCCCTTTGGCAGGAGACTAACGCTGGGAGAGACCCCAATTCCGGTACCCACCCTGTACCCCAGATAACTTGTCTCATTACTCACCCAGCCAATCTCTGCCTCTCTCAGAGAACACGCCTGCCGCTGGGGAGAGGCCTGGACTGGCCCTTCTCCCTGGAGTCCTTTCAGCCGCTGGAGAGAAGACAGGGTGGCTGGGCTCAGTTCATCATGCCGTTGGGGATCTGGGCCAACTGGCCAACATTCCTGGGGTATACCAGTGGAGACTGCAGTCCCATCCACTGATGCTAGGTAAAAATCCCCCGGTGCTTGCAAAGCAAAGCCGACATCCTCCTGTCTCAGTGCCGCACCATTTTCTGGGGTTGTGTCAGTGGAGATCGGAGTCCCATCCACTACCACAGGCACCCCCTCTTCTGTTAGTTGAGAGCAGAGGCCCGGGGCACTCTGCTCTGTTGCCAGCTGTTCTGCTGGGCTGCTGTGAGTGGAGACCACAGTCCCATCCACCGATATCCGCTCAAGCTGTAGTTGTGTGCAGCAGCCAGTAGCATCCTGTCCTGCTGCCAGTGATTCAGCTGGGAGTACGAGCTTTACCACCTCAGCTTGTTGCTGGGGAGGGGGGCCAACCGCCCCAGCTCCCTGGAACTCCACAGTTGGTCCCGGTGCTGGGCAGAGATGGCTAGCACTCTGCCCTGTTGCCAGCACTTCTGCTGGGGGTGCATAATCCATAAAATCCTCTGAACAGTCCATACATTCTGTAATCTGTGGCTGGGGAGTGATCACCATCTTCTCACCCTGAGCCTCTGGAACTGCCACAGGGGTGGGGCAGAGGTCTTGATCCCTCTGTCCGGTGACCAGCGCTTCAGCTGGGGAAGTTCCTTGTAACTCCACAAATACTGCCCTTGGTGCTGGGCAGAGCACAGTGAAGTTTGGCCCTGATACCAGCTATTCTGCAGGAGGCTCCCCAGGTTGTTCTTCCTCAGCAGAAAAGTCTATCAAATCCACTGTCTCTACAACTGGTGCCTGGGGATAGAGGTTCACCATCTCCTGTCCATGAAACCCAGAAGATGCTATAGGTACTGAGCAGAGGTTAGCAGAGCTCAGCCCTGCAGTCAGCACTTCAGCTTTGGGAATGACAAGCTCCCAATTTTTCACTGCTGATTCATCAGCCAGGATTTCATCACTGTCAGCTGATATTTCCTCATAGTCCCATGTAAAGGGAGCCCCACCCTGCTGCTGAGCGGAGTCTAGCAGCTGTTTGTAGGCGATTTCCAGCTCATGTTGCCGCTCTCGTGCTCTCTGTTGCCACTCTCGTTCTCTCTGTTCCTGCAGCTGGAGGTCTCTAATGGTATTCTGTATGGCCGTCTCTGATGGGTTAGCACCATATAATGCCAACCATTGTTAAACTCGCTGCTGGAACAAGTCTTCAACTGACTGGGGTCCTGCATCACCATCCCTCTGATCCATCTCGGCTAGCGCAATGATCAGGGTGGCCTTGTTCTTCCCACCGGTCCCTCCACGGCTCTCAAGCAAGTCTTTTAGCATGGTTCTCCTGCAGGCTGCATAGCTGGTCATTCATGGTGGTGGTTGTCCCAGTAACTGGAGAGCAAATCCCACCGCTGCCAACCAATGTGACGAGACCCGTGCTCGCTCGATTCTGCTCTCCCGACACTCCTCTGCTACCAGTGAGTCAGCTTGCAGATTGCAACGTCTGATGGTCCAGCCATCCAAGGTTCCGGGATCCAAACTACAGCTATGTGCCGTTCAGACCCATTAAGAACACACACCAGGCAGGCTGTATGTATGTTCAAGCAGGACTCTTTATTTTCAAGTACACAGCACACTTTTATACAGAATTTGAAACATCCCACCCCCAACAACCGCTTTCCCATTGGTCAATTGTAAAGTGTATGCAGTCTTCACTCAGGTCCTCCTTGACCATGCAAATAAGGACTTGAAATAGTCAACAGGGATTGGTCCAATAGCTTGGATAGAAAGACTTGTGTATTGAGACAGAAGCCCCAGGGGGTAATCAATGTACACAATAGCCAGCCACAGAACAATGGGACTGTCTGGAGAGTGAGTTAGCCTTAAGACAGGGCAGAGACCCTTTTGACTTAATCAGTTACAACACAGTATTGGCATCACACAATAGAACATGGTATGTCATTCCACATCTTTAGACAGACGGTCTGTCTCTACAAACAGAAGATACCCACACCTACTAATCAAAAGGCTTTAAACAGGCTTATCACATAATGGAAATGTCTCAGTATAGCTCAGTAACCACTCCAGTTACTCCAAGGTCCATGACAAAGTTAATGTAAGTATTCCTTTTCTCCATAACTATCTCGGGTCAGTGACTTTGGGAGTATTGAAGCATTAGCATCAGCATGACAGCCAGAGAATCAATACTCTCTATGGGGTTCAGCAATGGTAAATTTTATAATGACAGATGCACTTTACAACTTCTTTCAGTTTACTAGGACTAGAAGTGAGGTAAACTCTTCCCAAGAGGGTTGGAGAGTGCAAAAAAAGCTGTAAAAAGGCTCTAAACCTTGCTGGTGTTACACAGTTGTACTGAATTTATACAGACATGTTACAGTCATTACATCTAATGCTAGTCATACACCTATTGAAAAACATGGTCGTCAGAGCAAACAATCTTGCCATAATGTAATTGTAAAATAAAATGCACTATAATGTATATATCCTCTATTGTAACCTATAATATATATATATATAGCTATCGCATAAATGTATTAATGTGTATGTGTCCCTTGTTTGCTAATATATATGACCAGAGTGTATTAGGCTTAAGGCTATAATGCTAGTTATAAAGACTGACACAATTGCTAGTTGCACATGTTGTATTTATTTCCTTCAAAGTAGGAATATCACATTCTAACAACAGATATCTATACAGCCTACAACAATACTGGTAAAAATAATGATACTTAACACTTCCTTTCGGCTATCTCCTCACTGACTGAGCTCAGATGTTCAAAGAGAGGCCTCGGCTTTGACCACATGTCTTAGGCCCCAAAAATGGTCACCAGGCTTCCATGAGGTCTTCACCAGCCGAGGTCCTCACGCAAACTTGTGTCAAAGAGAATAGAGAGCTCTGTGTTACAACCAAACTCACTCATCACTCATTCAAACTCCCCCCCTTGCGTTTGGACCAATCACTATTCATAGGGCAGGCTTTTCTCCAGCTGGCTTGTAGAGTATTGTCTTTCACCTATGAGCCAGGCCCCCCTGCTATGCAGACTTTGCCTGGGGCCATCATCCTCTGTGCCTTTAAAGAAACCCATGGGATTGCAAGTGTCATTTTGTTGTAAAACCAGCTGTGTGGAACTTTTCGGCCCATACTAGATTGTTCTCCAACATATGCCGCTTTGCGCCTGAAGGGCGCATATCACCCTTCTTTAGCCATGGCTCCCATTGAACAGTTCATAACAGTCTTAACGTGCTGTGTTTCCCAACCCGTGTTTCCGGACCAGAACCTATGGAACAGTCTTTAAGTGCTTGTGCTTCAGAAACAGCTCCTATGGAATAGCCCACAATGGTTTTACCGTGTTGCGCCTCTCAACATAGGCTTCAGAACCGGTTCCTATGAAACAGTCCATAACTGACTTCCAACATTTGTTTCAGAACCAGTACCTCTGTAACAGTCCTTAACTGTCTTCCAACATGTGCTTCAGAAACAGCTTTTTGTTCCATAATAGTTTTAACATGCTGTGCTTCCCAACACGTGCCGCTTTGCTACTGGGTGACAAACCAACATTATTATTCCGTGGCAGCTTCCATGTCACCATTCCGTATCCTCTTCTTCTTTCTGACATCTTAATGAAGGGGTGAAGTACAAGGGGGTATCCATTCACTCACCATTCACCAGCACACACTCAGAGCAGCATATTAACCAGCATTTAACTACAGAGTCTCAAAGGGGGCCTTACTTGCCTATCCTGCTAGCCTAAAATACACCTTTATCACACTACACTATGATATAAATCAACTCATTGCCATAATATCTACATATATGCATATGACCCATCAAATTACATATCCCGCTCCCAACCTTCTATAACGCTTCACTGTAAATACGGGTCAGGATTATGCAGGCTTGCTCACAGTGGTTTTTCCTCCTGCAACTTGGCCTGTCTGCGTTACCTCAGGGATCTAAATTGGCAGCAAAGTCTCTAATTTGTACAAAGAGACCCTACCGTTAATTTGTCCCTCATCTTGCATAGATAAGCAGGAGAGCTTCCTATATAAGTTTTAAGTCTAACAACACATATAAATCTCAAACAATGACAAAAAACCCACACAATTCCATCCCTGTGATTGGATTCCAGTGACCATGCCCAGGGTATATCATGCACCTCTACCTACTGTCAGGTTCAAGAAATACCCTTGTTTCATGACTAACGTTACATCGGTATACTTTAGGACAAAGAAAAACTTGTCTACGTCCCAAATAATACCCAGGTGCTTCCTTCCCAGCAATGATCTCTCCATCCAGAACACAGAGTATCGTGTATTGACCTGGTATGCATAGGACATCGATGTCGTGCCTTCGACAGAGGGAAATATAAACCTGCCCCCAGCTTCCGTACTCTCTGACCACATGTGGGTCACTTAGCCATAAATGCAACAAGATAGAATCCCCAGTCAGTAAGCCCAATGACGCCACAAAATATACAGACCGAGCCTGCACTTCTGTACATGGATCATACAGCACACCCTTTCACAATCCAAACCAATATAGCCCATCCAGGTATTCGATTACCACTTTCGATTAGTGTAAGCGACGTGTTTTGCAAAGTGTTACTGAAGGGTGATGCTAACTCATCAGGCCACTGCCCCTCATAGAGAGACTGTACAATCAGCTTGATGCTGGTCGATAACTCCGCCTGCCGCTGCGTGCACGCCAGAGCCAATGACATATGTCTGTCCTATACCATCTCACACTCTCTACCAACCTCTCACCCTGGTTGACAAAATCTTGAGCCACTTTACACTGGGTCCTATTCCCCCCAATATAGTGCTGAATACATCCCTCCTCTTCTGGTTACTCCTCAGAGATAAGCGCCCTGAACCTCACTCTGTGTCCGCACATCTCTGGGAGCATGCCACTAATATACCGCACTTGATTCAGAGTATATTCAGCACATATAGGGTAATAGGTTTCTATCAACCACTGCGAGATGCTGAAGCGCCATGTGGTGACGGCATACTGTACCCTGGTAGCCAGCGTTTATTGCTGTAGTCACTGACATTACCCATGCAGGGTTTCAACCTCTCAGGTAAGACATCAATTAGGTGTATCTCCCACATGTCCAGTAACCGAGAGCTTCTCTATAGGACTGCTAAGATTGAGACACCGCCCCTACGAGGACGTTTTCATCCTATTGATGTGTGACCTGGTACCTTCTAGTCTGGCCAACACACACCTTATTATGCATAAGTGCCAGCCTCCTAGGTACCTGCACCATATTCAGTTATGTCAATACATGTAAACAAAAAACATTCCCTTCTTTCAATTCCTCCTCCCATAATAAAAAAAAACATATTTTACATCTCTTGTTCTGAAGGATTGGATATGTTATATTCCTTCCCCAACCTCCAACCCATTGCATTTGTATTCATAGTCCGTTTGCATCCATAAATGACAGGAGAGACTTTGGCAAAATGTTTCACGTGTCTCGTTGTTGGGCAAAGTCTTTCAGTATTAGTGCAAAAATTGTCCATAAGAAAAAGAAACCTTATATTTCAAGTATTAATCTGAATCTTTTCTCTCCTGAACATTTATCAGAACAAATTTTCGGTGTGGTATGGCACAGACGAACCGCCAACCAGATGAACATCTTTCATCTCTGTTCCAGAATCCTCTCCAATTTTGCTCCACCAAGATTCTGGAAGTTAAACACAAGAGCAGAATCAAATTCTTATTCATAATATATCATAACACAGGAATTTAGTTCCTGACTTCTGAACAAATTATGAAAACATCATGATTCCTCTAGGATGAACCCATTCTAAAATGGATCCCATGGTACAAGCAAAAATTTAAAATAATAAAAAAAAAATGAATGTGAACGTTGCTTCTCAAAAATTAAAAATTTTAAGCATAAAAAATAAAAAAAATGCATTATCTGTACCTTAAAGCGGAGGTTCACCCTCAGAGAGCACATTTTCCCCTTAGATTAATGCTCGTTTTTCCTAGGGGAATCGGCTAGTTGTTTTAAAATATGATCTGTACTTACCGTTTACGAGATGCATCCTCTCCGTCGCTTCCGGGTATGGGCTTCGGGAATGGGCGTTCCTTCTTGATTGACAGTCTTCCGAGAGGCTTCCGACGGTCGCATCCATCGTGTCACGATTTTCCGAAAGAAGCCGAACGTCGGTGCGCAGGCGCAGTATAGAGCCGCACCGACGTTAGGCTTCTTTCGGTTACGAGTGACGCGATGGATGCGACCGTCGGAAGCCTCTCGGAAGACTGTCAATCAAGAAGGAAGGCCCGCTCCCCAAGACCCATACCCGGAAGCGACGGAAGAAGATGCATCTCGAAAACGGGTAAGTACAGCTCATATTTTAAAACAAATAGCCGATTCCCCTAGACCAAACGAGCAGGAATCTAAGGGGAAAAGGGCAAACATTAAATAAATGGGTGAACTCCCGCTTTAAGATCTATGCACTACTCCCCCTTTCAGGTGGATAAATCCCAAAATATTGGAATTCTTTCCACCTGAATGAAAAGAAAAACAAACAAAAGAAAATAAAAACAAAACACAATTCCAGCAGCTAAAATGGCTTCCTACCCACTCTTGTCTTAGACAAAATGTAGCCAGCTGCTAATTGAGGACATAATTCAACGACCACCTAGTCACTTGCTAATGACCCTTTTCAGGTGTACTAAACCTAACAATTTTTCCACCTAAACAAAACAAAAATAAAATAGATGAAACACTAGTAACAAACAAATGAAAAATATCTAATTTTTTTTTTAAATAATAATAAAAAAATTACAAAAATTATAAAAAAAAATTAAATAATAAAAAATGAAAAAAAAAATGAAAATGATTAATAATAACAAATTTGAATAATAAAAAAAATTACATGAGAGACATTGTTGTTTTTAATAAAAATTCATAAATAAAAAATTAAAGGTTAGATAAAAAAAATGAAAATAAGAGGCTTATCCTTGAAAAATAAATAAATAAATAAATATATATATATATATATATATATATATATATATATATATATATATATATATATATACAGTGAGGAAAATAAGTATTTGAACACCCTGCTATTTTGCAAGTTCTCCCACTTGGAAATCATGGAGGGGTCTGAAATTGTCATCGTAGGTGCATGTCCACTGTGAGAGACATAATCCAAAAAAAAAATTCCAGAAATCACAATTTATGATTTTTTAACTATTTATTTGTATGATACAGCTGCAAATAAGTATTTGAACACCTGTCTATCAGCTAGAATTCTGACCCTCAAAGACCTGTTAGTCTGCCTTTAAAATGTCCACCTCCACTCCATTTATTATCCTAAATTAGATGCACCTGTTTGAGGTCATTAGCTGCATAAAGACACCTGTCCACCCCATACAATCAGTAAGAATCCAACTACTAACATGGCCAAGACCAAAGAGCTGTCCAAAGACACTAGAGACAAAATTGTACACCTCCACAAGGCTGGAAAGGGCTACAGGGAAATTGCCAAGCAGCTTGGTGAAAAAAGGTCCACTGTTGGAGCAATCATTAGAAAATGGAAGAAGCTAAACATGACTGTCAATCTCCCTCGGACTGGGGCTCCATGCAAAATCTCACCTTGTGGGGTCTCAATGATCCTAAGAAAGGTGAGAAATCAGCCCAGGACTACACGGGAGGAGCTGGTCAATGACCTGAAAAGAGCTGGGACCACCGTTTCCAAGGTTACTGTTGGTAATACACTAAGACGTCATGGTTTGAAATCATGCATGGCACGGAAGGTTCCCCTGCTTAAACCAGCACATGTCAAGGCCCGTCTTAAGTTTGCCAATGACCATTTGGATGATCCAGAGGAGTCATGGGAGAAAGTCATGTGGTCAAATGAGACCAAAATAGAACTTTTTGGTCATAATTCCACTAACCGTGTTTGGAGGAAGAAGAATGATGAGTACCATCCCAAGAACACCATCCCTACTGTGAAGCATGGGGGTGGTAGCATCATGCTTTGGGGGTGTTTTTCTGCACATGGGACAGGGCGACTGCACTGTATTAAGGAGAGGATGACCGGGGCCATGTATTGCGAGATTTTGGGCAACAACCTCCTTCCCTCAGTTAGAGCTTTGAAGATGGGTCGAGGCTGGGTCTTCCAACATGACAATGACCCAAAGCACACAGCCAGGATAACCAAGGAGTGGCTCTGTAAGAAGCATATCAAGGTTCTGGCGTGGCCTAGCCAGTCTCCAGACCTAAACCCAATAGAGAATCTTTGGAGGGAGCTCAAACTCCGTGTTTCTCAGCGAGAGCCCAGAAACCTGACTGATCTAGAGAAGATCTGTGTGGAGGAGTGGGCCAAAATCCCTCCTCCAGTGTGTGCAAACCTGGTGAAAAACTACAAGAAACGTTTGACCGCTGTAATTGCAAACAAAGGCTACTGTACCAAATATTAACATTGATTTTCTCAGGTGTTCAAATACTTATTTGCAGCTGTATCATACAAATAAATAGTTAAAAAAATCATACATTGTGATTTCTGGATTTTTTTTTTTGATTATGTCTCTCACAGTGGACATGCACCTACGATAACAATTTCAGACCCCTCCATTATTTCCAAGTGGGAGAACTTGCAAAATAGCAGGGTGTTCAAATACTTATTTTCCTCACTGTATATATATATATCAATATATATCAAGGTTCTCTATAATTTTCCAAACATGACAGGCAAATCTCTGTAACTCACATCTAAATCCTATTCATAGCAAAGAAACGTTAAACCGAAAATTCTCACCATCCCTGCAGCTCTTTAAGGGCTGCTACCATTGTTTCCTCCCATTGCTATCTTTGAATGAATATGTGGCTCCTCCTCTTTATCATAGTAATATCTCTCCTGTCTTAATTGAGTATTATGGACCTTATGCCTCGGGTTACCTCATCTCACCGAATACACTTCATAACGCCTTGGGGTAGTTTTGGGGTGTTGAGATCTTATTTTGATATTATTCGCCACCCAACAATATTTGGCAATGTGACCCACCCTTTTACATAAAAAACATTTAAGGGTCGGTCTCCCTGCATGGGCCCTTCTCTGAGCATAAGGTGATGGAGACTCACATTGTTACATAACATTAATCTGAACAGACTGTACACTTTCATCGTCCGAGGAGTAATCACTAGCGATGGACTCATCAGACGTCTCCACTGATTCAATACCAGAATAATTTTCCAATGCGGTTACCGCTCTTCTATTTAAATTTGCAACCTTGATTTCTATCATATTATTATTACTTGCATTAACTATAGCATATGGTTTTTCTGCATGCTGCTTAACCTCTATCTTTATTGTGCACTGAGCATGTGCGGATGGTGTCTCCACTATTGCACTTTCGGGTAATTCTTTCCTGACCCTCTGTTCTAATACACACTTCTCATTCACTAATTGTTCAATACAGTCACAAGCATCTGCGTTGTCCTTTTTAGCTATACTCATTATATTGTCTAAGATGTCAATGATTTGGTGTCTTATAGCAGGGGTCGTCAACCCTCGGGCCGCTGCCCACTACCTCAATGTCGGAAGTGCACAGGGATCAGAGGGATGACACCATATCTCACCACCCCCCCGCATCACCGCTCTTCTGCCTTCACTCGGCACCCACCACATGGACTAGTGCTGTCACCAATGCAGTGGCAATTTGCATCTGGTGGCAGGTGATGTGGCAAGTGACATTCCGTATCTTGTGGCAAATGACATTCCGCATCTGGTGAAAGGCAACGTGGCAGGTGACGTGGCAAGTGACTTTCCGTACCTGGTGACAGGTAATGTGGCAGGTGACATTCCACGTCTTGTGGCAGCGTGGCAGGTGACATTCCACATCTGGTGACAGGCAACGTGGCAGGTGACGTGGCAAGTGGCATTCTGCATCTGGTGACAGGCAACGTGGCAGGTGACGTGGCAAGTGACATTTCCCATCTGGTGGCAGGCAACATGGCAGGTGATGTGGCAATTGACAATTCACATCTGGTGACAGGCAACATGGCAGGTGATGTGGCAAGTTACATTCCGCATCTTGTGGCAGGCAGCGTGGCAGGTGACATTCCGCATCTAGCGACAGGCAGCGTGGCAGGTGATGTGGCAAGTGACATTCCGCATCTGGTGACAGGCAACGTGGCAGGTGATGTGGCAAGTGACATTCCGCATCTGGTGGCATGCGACGTGGCAAGTGACACGCTCAGGGCTCCCATGGATTCTGCATTATGGTGAGTTGAACTATTTCTAATATATATAAATAATGCGCTGACAAATTGCCCGCGAAAAATTGTTTACCCCCCGCGTGCCAACCCCTACCCCGCCCCCTGGTCTTGGCACAATTTTCGTCCACGCAGCCGGTCCACGGTGCCAAAAAGGTTGGGGACCACTGTCTTATAGCATTCTTTTGTATAGTATTGAAGCCATGTGTTTCTGTGTTAAGGAATTTTTCAAGAAAACACATTGTTATGCTAAATCTGCAACTAGCTACACTGAAAACCTGTTTGACCAGTTGCTTAGACAATACACACCTGAATCAACACAAAAAAAAAAAAATGCTATAAAGCTTATTTAAAACTTGCTACTACTTGTAGTCCTACAGAGCACACTCTTAATCAGTGCTCTCATATTAAATTGCAGGCCACATTGAACTTCTGTTGGAACAGCACGTGGGTAAAAAAAATTAAAAGCTTAAAAAAAAATATATATATATTTTCTCCCACTTTTTCCGCAAAGATGTATGGTAAATCCTGTCAATTTCTAACCAAGGGTGATCAGCCCTTTACTCACCAGGCAATTTACCCAGCTACACAGGCCTATCACAATTTGCATTCACTTGTAGTTCCACAGAGCATACAAGGCAGACCACACTATCTAATGCTCTTCCAAACCAGGAGATTATCTCCTTATTACCACTGATTTCTAGCCCTCTTAGATTGCAGGTCACATTGAACTTCTATTAGAACGTGTGGAAAAATAAATAAAAACAATCTATATTTCTCCCACTTTTTTTCCCGCAAAGATGTGTGTGTCAATCTGCAGGCTATATCAGATACCCAGGGATGATTAACCCCTCACTCACCAGTACAATTGATTGGTTACAGGCCTAACACACATTAATAATACAATAAACGTTTAACATATACAAATATGTCAGCCAAAAATCTCACCAGTTTTTGCTTTCCTGATGAAATTTCACAGAACTTTCCGGATCATCAAAGCAGGGTTTCAAGATTCGTGAGCCAGTGCCAATCTTTTATCCGCACTAGAGACGGTTTTCAGTTCTGGGTTGAGGACTTTTTAGCTTAATGGACTCAATACAAAAATACAGAAGGGTTTGTGAATTCTGTGTTGAAAGACATCTAGGGTGCCAATTGTAAAATAAAATGTGCTATAATGTATATATCCTCTATTGTAACCTATAATATATATAGCTATCACATGAATGTATTAATGTGTATGTGTCCCTTGTTTGCTAATATATATGACCAGAGTGTATTAGGCTTAAGGCTATAATGCTAGTTATAAAGACTGACACAATTGCTAGTTGCACACTTTGTATTTATTTCCTTCAAAGTAGGAATATCACATTCTAACAACAGATATCTATACAGCCTACAACAATACTGGTAAAAATAATGAAAGATACTTAACACTTCCTTTCGGCTATCTCCTCACTGACTGAGCTCTGTCAGGTATGTACTCACCAAGGCCAAGATGCTGAGGACGGCTCACCTTTGCGACTTGGCGCACTCCGCCCCCTGGAGGTGAGACAGAGGGAGGATGGCGCGAAGAGGCACCGGTACCAGCGGGGAAGCTGAAGCTTGATAGCTGATCAGGTGGTGCTGGACAGGAAGCTCAGTTGGTGGTAGGTCACTGGAGACAGACCGTGGGTCAGGTACTAAAGACAGTTCAGGCAAACTGAGAGCAAGTTCAAGGGCTAAGACTGTAGGCGGACCGGGATACAAGCAAAAGGTCAAGGACTGGAGAAGGTAACAGGTCCGAGGTACAAGCCAGAGGTCAGGGGTTGGAGACAGCAGCAAATCCAAAGAAGGGAGCCAGGGGTCAGGTTCAGGAGAGAGAGCAGAGTCGTCAAGTCAATCTGGGTTAAATGAGTTCAGTAGGCAGGAGCTGACAACAAACCAGCAACCCGTCATGGGACTGGGGCTGGTTTAAATAGGCTGGTCAGGTTTCTGATTGGCACCGCTGGTTCGCGCATGCGCGCGCACCGGCATGTGCCGAAGCGCTGTTCCACTGCGCATGTGCGCCATTCGGAGCCTGGCCAAGTTAGCTCTCTGACAGCTCAGATATTCAAAGAGAGGCCTCGGCTTTGACCACATGTCTTAGGCCCCAAAAATGGCCACCAGGCTTCCATGAGGCCTTCACCAGCCGAGGTCCTCACTCAATCTTGTGTCGAAGAGAATAGAGAGCTCTGTGTTACAACCAAACTCACTCATCACTCATTAAAACTCCCTCTCCTTGCCTTTGGACCAATCACTGTTCATAGGGCAGGCTTTTCTCCAGCTGGCTTGTAGGGTATTGTATTTCACCTATGAGCCAGGCCCCCCTGCTATGCAGACTTTGCCTGGGGCCAACATCCTCTGTGCCTTTAAAGAAACCCATGGGATTGCAAGTGTCATTTTGTTGTAAAACCAGCTGCATGGAACTTTTCGGGCCCATACTAGATTGTTCTCTAGCAGTAATGAACGGATTTTTTTATTTTCATTATTAAAAATTTTATTTTTATTAAAGTTTAACACATAATCAATAACACCATATTACATATATTCGTAATATCAAGACAAACATCACATTAAAGCGGTGGTTCACCCTCCTTAAAGCGGGGGTTCACCCTATAAAATAAAATACAATTTTTTTTCTTCTAGCCTAAAATTCGGCATTGTAGCGCGAGCTACAGTATGCCGGTCTTAATTTTTTTATCGCCGTACTCACAGTGTAATCGTACATAGTAGATTCCGACTGCCCACGGGGAATGGGCGTTCCAATCCAGACGGAAGGTGATTGACGGCCGGCTCTGGCGCGTCACGCTTCTCCGGAAATAGCCGAAATAGGCTTGGCTCTTCACGGCGCATGCGCATAGTCTGTGCGCAGGCGCCGTGAAGAGCCGAGACCTACTCCGGCTGTCTTCGGGGAGCGTGACGTGCCAGAGCCGGCCGTCAATCACCCTCCCTCTTGAAAGGAATGCCCATTCCCCGCGGGCAGTCAGAATCTACTATGTACGATTACACTGTGAGTACGGCGATAAAAAAATTAAGACCGGCATACTGTAGCTCGCGCTACAATGCCGAATTGTATGCTAAAATGTTGTTCTGCAGGGTGAACCACCGCTTTAACAACAGTCTAGCATTACATTCGGCATAGTAGCGCGAGCTACAGTATGCCTGTCTGTATTTTTTTATCCCTGTACTCACTGTGCTATTGTACATTGAAGATTCCGACTCCCGCGGGGAATGGGCGTGCCTATGGAGAGGGAGGATGATTGACGGCCGGCTCTGGCACGTCACGCTCCCCGAAGACAGCCGGAGTAGGTCTCGGCTCTTCACGGCGCCTGCGCACAGGCTATGCGCAGGCGCCGTGAAGAGCCAAGCCTATTTCGGCTATTTCCGGAGAAGCGTGACGTGCCAGGGCCGGCCGTCAATCACCTTCTCTCTCCATAGGAACGCCCATTCCCCGGAATCTTCAATGTACAATAGCACAGTGAGTACGGGGATAAAAAAATACAGACAGGCATACTGTAGCTCGCGCTACTATGCCGAATTTAATGCTAGAGGGAAAAAATAAATAAAAATTTATATAGGGTGAACCCCCGCTTTAACATCCAATATCCCCCCTCCCCAGCAAAAAAAAGGATATATTAATTAATTTCCCCTTCTCGCTCCTCCTCCCCTCCTAACGTACATTGTATATATTAAACCTTCTCCCGCACTGGCCTTTCCAATAGTGAACCCAAACTCCCTAATTGTTTCAAAAAACCTTAATTATAAGTGAAAAATTAGGGGGCTTCTGTGAGCCCATTCACACCACACTGAAATACAAAAAAAATTATAAAAAAAATTAAATATTATACAAGGCTTCTGGAGCCATATTACACCCCCCCCCCTCTACAAATCATGAGTATTCCCTTCTTGGGGCTCTAGATGCCCCATTACACCCCCTTTTCATTAACCCCAACTGTTCCTATTACCCCCTATGTGTCAAAGCTTCCCTTATATTATACCAACTCCCTCATCTCTACACCTGCCTATATAGGACTCCCCTTTTAAGGGCAGTGTCGGATTCCATCATTTAACGGTCACATGCATCGTTCTTAAGAGTAGAAAGAAAGAGAAAAGGAGGAGGAGAAGAAAAAAAAATATATATATATATATAAAACACAATTTCCAGGGGCTTTTATGCATCCAAACCTGAAGGATGCGCAGCTCTCTATATATATATTTAAACTAGTGGTTTCTTTTTTAATCCAATCTCAGAGGAATAATATTCCCAACCTGCCCATATTTACTTAAATTTATCCTGTTTATCTGTAACTTCATGCACCCATCTTTCAACCTCTATTATTAGGTTGACCTCTCTCTTCCATTCTGACAAAGTAGGGCATCGGGTCTGTTTCCATAGCCTGGGGATCAGTAATTTAGCTGTGTTCAATAAATGTGGGGTAATGCTATTTCTATATGATTTAATAGATCTTGGGGTCCCATGGAATAGAAAATGTAATGGTGTTGCCTCCATGGGGCTAGAAGTTAACTTCTTGACCCATGGGATAACTGCCTCTAACCTTGGGACATTCCCATCATAATTGAAGAAAGGTGCCCTTTTGTTCACAACCCCTTCAGCATCTAGCATCGACTGTCGAGTACATCTGTGACAGCCTGGCTGGGGTTCGATACCCCCTGGCCAGAAATTTGTAAGACATTTCTTGTACCTGAGCGCTTATAGAGGTAGAGTGCGTGGAATCTATAAGCTTCCTAATTTGTACAGGAGTAAATACCTTAATTACCGGTAATTCTCCCTCCCATTCTCTAATAAAGTAGGGTACTGTATTATTTTGGGCCCCAAGGACCAATCTGTACATTTGTGACAACAAATGTCTGGCATTTGTTAAATGGACACACATAGATTCAAATATAGTAAAAGAATTTTGAGGCCTCAATAAAGGTTTTCATTTGTTAAAGAAACACCTCATTTGATGGTATCTCCACTCAACCATTGGCACGTTCCCCAACGTCAATGCTAGTTCTGTAAGAGGGGTTAACCTTCCCCATGGGGCAAACTTACCACATGTCATGTCGCCGTCACTCCCCCATGCCCCAAGTAATCCCACCTCCTCCCCCAGAGGAAACCAAGGGTATCCCTCCAGTGGAGCAGGGGGGGGGGGGATATCTGCGGGGCATATTCCCCTAATTTATTCAGTTTATCCCATACCAATAAAGAGCTCCGGGTTAGAGGAGATGTCCTTTTCGAGAGGCCCCTGGATGATAATGAACAAATTTTGATTGATAAATTGCTTAACAGACATAAATGAATCAGTTTTTCGTTTGTTTTGTCACATATGCCTCGTGCAAACTATTCGGGCGAGAAACACATTAACCTTTCAATTCATCATTCATTCGGCCACAGTTTTTCTTCGATTTTATGGTTCAAAAAAGTCACAACTGCTTTTCGATTTGTGCTGTGATGATAAACGAATGAACTGTCCAAATGAAAGATTTTCAAACATTTTTTTGTCCAGTGTATGACCACCATTAGGCTCCATTCACACCTTAGTGTCGTGGAAGAATTCCCTTGGGCTTTGTACGCAAATCCACACCGCGCCAAAATGTGCACTTCCAGCGTCTTAATGCACACAAAGCACCAAACAATTCCCTCGTGCTTAAAAGCAAGTTTTGTATCAAGCTCTTTGTACAAGGAATGTGAAGTCACTTCATGGCACCAGGAAGAGTCAGAAAACAATGCTAGCTGGAATCTCAAGCTTCTGCACTGAGCACAGGAAACTCAAATTCTTTTATTCATTGGAAACAAAAGAATAACAAAGCAGGAAGTGATGGCCCCAACAGCCAATCACTTCCCTTAATACAAAATCACATGACAGGAAATTACAGAAAAGGGGAGGGCACTCAAAGAAAGGCAGGGGGAGGAAGTGCACACACCCCATCTTAGCCAGCATGGATCCCATTCAGACATTGTTCAAAGTAAAACAATATCAATAAGATCATTCTACTTGTTCTTACAGGCTTGAGACAATCAGCGGGGACACTGCTACTGCTGTTGTCAATATACGGTACAAGTACACCCACAAGACAGATATCAATGTCCTCTCAAACAGATATGGGATAACGAAGTCCGCAAGAGAGATATAATAGGTTTCTCTCGTTATGCGGACTTCGCTTCTCTAATGTGTATAGTCATTGGAAAGCAAGCAGTCCAGCGCATTGCGCTTGATATCTACAAACCAATAAATGCCCACACACACAGAGAACACGTTTCAATACCATAAGAAGGTGTTCATACTGACCATTTTTACTGCTGGTCTTGATTCAACCCAAGTGCGCTCTGCTAGAGCGATCCTCGATTAAACATCCGACACAGGGAGACAGATGACAATCTATAAAACACACATCCTAGAATAAAATGTCCACATATATAACATTTTCCACAACAGTAGCATTCTGGATCGCAGGCGTAATTCACTGCGATTCTGCCCCTTTATTCCAGAATGCGGAGTGCGTTTGCAATGCCATTATGTCTTAATAGCACCCCAAACGTGGGGACATTTTGTTTCATTTGTCGAGCGACATACGCTCCTGCCTCTGTGCCAAGATTTGGTACATGAGCTTCTTTTGGAGCGGAGGGAGGCCCATTCAAAATAATGATGCAGCTCCAAAACCAGTAAAAAAAAGAACAACTAGAACTATCGTTCAAGTGTGAATGAAGCTTAGAAAATAAAAAAACTACTTTCTAGGTATGTTTTTGTTAGATATGCCTAAAGCACAACCGTAGTAATAATGACTGGAATGACAGCCAGCATTATTCAGCCCACTTCCTCTAAGGCCTAGTACACACGAGAGGATTTATCCGCGGATACGGTCCACAGGATTTCCGCGGATTTGGATCCGATGGAGTGTACTCACCATAGGATCGAAATCCGCGCCGAAATCCCATCGCGATGACGTGTCGCGCCGTCGCCGCGATGATGACGCGGCGACGTGCGTGACGCTGTCATATAAGGAATTCCACGCATGCGTCGAATCATTACGACGCATGCGGGGGATTCATTCGGACGGATTGATCCGGTGAGTCTGTACAGACCAGCGGATCAATCCGTTGGGATGGATTCAAGCGGATAGATTTGAAAGCATGTCTTCAAATTTTTATCCGCTTGAAATCCATCCCAGGGGATAAAAATCAGCGGAAACAGATCCGCTGGATTGTACACACCAGGGGATCTATCCACTGGAGCCGGTCTGCGGATCAATTCCAGCGGATGGATCCTCTCGTGTGTACGGGGCCTAAGAATGCACAAACAAGTCAGCTAAACTCCTTCATCAACTTTGACAAAACTTTATTATTTCAAGAAAAGTTCACAAAAGAGTCCTCCAAGACCAAGCCTTACTTTGAAACGTTTTAGCCAAAATGGCTTAAAGGAACACTAAAGGTTCGTTTTTTATTAGATCAATTGATTGCTGTAAGCTAGAGCATTTAAATATCACTTACCTCGTTTTTCCTTTTGACCTCCAAAATACAGTAATCCAGGTTTGAAAATGCCATTTCCTGTCTCTCCTCTTCTTGCTTTCCACCAGCATCTGAGCCGTTTTGCATGGTGGAAAGCAGAATGTGCTCACCCCCTCCCTATGACTACAGCCCTGCGTGAAGATGCTCTCTTATCCCTCACAGGCATGGAGGCTAAGCCTAATGGGTACTGTAGTTCCCATTAGACCATGATGTAGCAAGAATGAATGCGCACCGCAAACCAGGAAGTCAGTGAGAATAACGATTCAGGAGTGCTGCAGGTGAATAAAACACCTCGATTTCAACAGGTATCAAACTAGTTATAATGCAAAACATTACTTTTTACTTTATCAGCTAGTGTCAGACTTTAATTTAAGAGGAAAATATTTTTGTCTTTACAACCCCTTTAAGTACAGATGAAGGAAGGTAGGAGGAAGGGGATCTATTTTACAGAAGGTTAAAGGGATTGTAAAGGTAAAAAAAAAAACTAAATAGCTTCCTCTACCATAGTGCAGTCCTCCTTCACTTACCTCATGCTTCGATTTCCTCACTTCGAAATCCTCACTTCCTGTTCTTCTGTCTGTAACTACACACAGTAATGTGAGACTCTCTCCCTGGTGTGGAGAAAGCCTCTTAATGGGGGGAGGGGGTGAGCAGGAGGGTCAGGACACTCTCTACTTTGCAGATAGAGAAAGGAGCTGTGTGTTAGTGGGCGTCCTGACACTCCTGTTCGCCCCCTCCCCCCTCAAAAGACTTTCTCCACACCAGGGAGAAAACCTTGCATTACGGTGTGTAGTTACAGACAGAAGAACAGGATGTGAGGATTTCTCAGAAGAAATAAGGACATTTAAAAGCAAAATCGAAGGATGAGGTAAGTAAAGGAGGACTGCACTAAGGTAAAGGAAGCTATTTACGGAAAACAAATGTTTCCTTTACAACCCCTTTAAAGCATATATTGCCAGTATAATGTGGAACTTCAAAAATAGCATCCAAAAGTTAAGCAATCACATCATAGCAAAGAATTGCGATGTTTTGCAGTGCCCCTGTGACCTTGTATTTATACAGAATTCAAAGTAAGCATGGTGGGCCATTCACAAAGTAGTATCTACTGCTTTAAGAAATGTGGTAAAATACTACTAAAGCCCTGTACAGACGATCAGTTCATCTGATGAAAACAGAACGATGGACTGTTTTCATCGGACAAACCGATCGTGTGTGGGCCCCAAATCTCAAAAAGTAGTACAGAAACTACTTTTTGAAATTAGTGCAGCACCCCAGATGCGGCGTCGCACCGCTTAGGGCGGTACCATTGCCGACAATTTCTGGCAAATGCCGCCGATTTGACATGCGATTTTATATGTCAATTCGCATGTCAAATTGCACCAGTGTGAACCAGGGCTTAAACAGGAAGAGAAAATCTCCTAACACAAACTTTCTAAACAGTATATAAATGTGAAGACAGCAGATATACATATAAAACCTATTTAGGGAGATTTCATTCATCCCTGTGTATCATCTGAGGCTGTTCACTTCACTGAGTGTATAGACGCACGGGGGCGGAGAACGGCACCAAATTCAAAAAAGTAAATAAACACATTACATACAGTATACTGTAATCTTATAGATTACAGTACTGTATGTAAAAAATACACCCCCCCCCCCTTGTCCCTAGTGGCCTGCCCAGTGCCCTACATGTACTTTTGTATAATAAAAACTGTTATTTTTGCCTGCAAACTGTAGATTATCCATAGCAACCAAAAACTGTCCCTTTATGTCAAAAGTGGTTTTAGAGCAGCTAGAAAACAGCGATAATAAATTATAATCACTTGCAGAATTGAGCGATAGCGATTTGTGGGGAAAGTCGTCATAAAAAAATAAAAGTAATGACAGCGACAATTCTGCAACTGAGCAAATTTCAGTGATTTTGAGTTGATTACATTATTGAATAATTGTTATTATAATTATATTATTATTTGTTATAATTATTTATTATATTATAATTTATGATTTTGTTTTTCAAACTTTTTCATACCCGGATGCCTACTAGTCTTGTTTGGACAGATTTAAGTGAGTTATTCCTAAGAATTACTGGCCTACAATGTAAAACACCAAATTTCCTTGCAAAATAATGGTACCACTTTCAGCACTTAAAATCTGAAATAATAATACCGCTAGGGAGGTTAAAGTGAAGATGCGTGTTATATGCTATGCGTGTTATACGCTGATAAATACGGTATTTCCAAATAACACGCCAAAGCTCATCCTTAGTCCTGAGCAGCACCCAGGGATTCGTTGGGGAGCCCACAAAAGATATATATATATATATATATATATATATATATATATATATATATATCAGTATTTGCGGACTATATTAAGCCGAGCAGGGCAATAATTTTTCTGCAGGATGTGCAAACCTTGTAAGAAGATCTGAACAAATTCAAGGGGTGGGCAACTACATGGTAAAGAAAGTTCATTGTAAAAAAATGTAAAATAGTGCATTTGGGTGCCAAAAATATAAATGCAATCTACTCGCTAGGGGGAGAAATCTAAGATGCCAGGGCCTAGGGGGTCTTACTAGATGACAGGCACAGCAATGGCATGCAATGCAAAGCTATTGCAAGCAAAGCCAACAGAATATTGGCATGCATTAAAAAGGGGATTAACAACTAGAGAAATTAAACAATAATTCTCCCACTCTACAAGACTCTGGTCCGGCTGCACCTGGAGTATGCTGTCCAGTTCTGGGCTCCATGCCTTCACGACGGATGTGCTCGAACTGGAGAGGGTCCAGAGAAGGGCAGCAAAACTAATAAAGGGATTGGAGGACCTTAGTTATGAAGTTACTGTATGAGGAGAGATTAGGAGTACTGAACTTGTTCTCTCTGGAGAAGAGACGCTTGAGAGGGGATATGATTTCGATGTACAAATACCGTACTGGGGACAGTACAATATGGATAAAACTTTTACGTGCAAGGGAACATAAAAAGGCACGCGGCCATTCGCTAAAATTAGAAGAAAAGCGGTTTAACCTTAAACTGCGTAGAGGGTTCTTTGCGCTAAGAGCGGTAAGGATGTGGAATTTTCTTCCACAAGAAGGGGTTTCAGCAGGGAGCATAGATAATTAAAAACAATTCTTAGATAGGCACCTATACGATCACAACATACAGGGATATACAATGTAATATTGACATAAAATCACACACACAGGTTGGACTTGATGGACTTGTGTCTTTTTTCAACCTCACCAGCTATGTAACTATGTAATTATGGAGCCGGGATCATGGGATGTGATCCTGTCCACACCTTGCCGCCTGCGCTGCAGCCACTTCTCGCACCTGCTGCTGTCACTGGACCAGGCCCTTGTGCAGTGCTCTGCAGCTCCACGGACCTGTGGCTGCGCCCCCTAGTGGCAGTGCACCCAGGCCCGGATTTCCCACAAGGCCACTGAGGCCAGGCCTTGGGGCGGCAGGGCTCCAAGGGGCGGCAGTGGCATGGAGTCCCCCGACGCCCGGAACATACAGTTAAGGGCGGTAAGTTATGGGGGAATCCGCTCGCTCGTTAACAAGTGATTGCGGCGATGTCGCCAAAATCACTTGTAAAATATGTGCTCCCGTCCGTCTTCCCCTCTCCCCCCCACCCCACATACCTCTCTCTGCTGGCTCTGTCTTCGGGACTCTGTCCTCCCCCCGGCCACCGAGTCTGTTACCTGTCCCTGCTGCCGATGTACACAGTGAGAGGGGAGAGCTGTGCTCTTCCCATCTCAGCTGTGACAGGAGTTCTAGCACAGTGCTAGGACTCCTGTTTTGGAGGTGACAGGGTCAATAAAGAGAACATGTCACCTCCACTTGCTATCACACAGGAAATAGTTTTCTCCTGTGTGATAGCAAAAAAGTAAAGTGAAAAAAAAATGATAAATAATAAGAAATAATAATTAAATTAATAAAATAAAAAAGTAAAGAATAAGAAAAATAATAAGAAAATGATACAAAAATTAAAAAAAGTAAGCGACAAGCTACAAATAAATAAAAATAAAAAAAGTGATAAAAAAGTAAAAAAACAAGCAAAACATATTTGAACTAACCGTGTCGCACATTCTCCGTTAATTTTGGGGGGGGGGGGTTCGGTTGGCGGGGAGGGGGTGCATTGTGGAACCTGGCCTTGGGGCGGCAGGGAGAGCAAATCTGGCCCTGAGTGCACCCTAGGCGGCTGCCTAGCATGCCAGGAGGTAGCGTCGGCCCTGAACACAGTTTTAAGCTTGCCAAACATATGTAGATTTTCGAATGAACATTAGTACTAACATTTGTATGAACATTCATATGCAAATTTTTAGTACTTTTATGCCTTGTACACTCGATTGGAATTTCCGATGAAAAAAGTCAGATGGAATCTTTTCATTGAATATTCCGACCGTGTGTGGGCCCCATCTGACTTTTTCCTGTTGGAGTTTAGAAATAGAACATGTTTTATTTTTTCCGATGGAAAAAAATCCTATCAAAAATTCCGATCGTCTGTGTGGAACTCCAACGGAGAAAAAAACATGCATGCTCAGAATCAAGTCAACGCATGCTCGGAAGCATTGAACTTAATTTTCTCGGCTCGTCGTAGCGTTTTACGTCACCGCATTTTGGACGGTTAGAATTTGGTCTGACAGTGTGTATGCAAGACAGCTTTAATGGAATTCCGATGGAAAATTCCATCGTATTTTAACCCATCGGAAATTCCGATTGTGTGTACAGGGCATTACTGTAGCTTGACAAATGTAATTTAAAAGTACTGTTCTTTCATATTTTCTCATCACTGCGGTTAAAAACGAATGTCACTTAAAATAAAAAGTTTGAAACCATTTCTACTAGTGTATAGCTAGCTTTATTGAACAAGTGCTTGATGTATTCTCGTGCCTTCTGACCTTGTATCAATCAATCAATTTAGGAAACTAATTCATGATTTTAAAAAGGCATCTTAAAGAGGAGGTCCAGCCCCCCCCCCACACAAAAATGTTTAAGACTGCAGCGACAAATACTGCAGCTGCTAACTATTAACATATGGACACTTACCTGTCCAGAGAGCCCACAATGACGGGTGTAGCCGCCATTTCTGTTAAGGGAACCCAGCAAGGAAGCCTTCCGTCTTCACAGCCGGGTGCCTACTACGCATGCGTGAAGCTGCGCTTTCTATTTGGTCCTGCGACGGAGGAAGAAGGAGGGGGTCAAACTTCCGAGAGACCAGGCCGCGGAAGAAGGAGGCAGATAAGCGGAAGTTCCACTTTTGAGTGGAACTCCGATTTAAACTAGCATATAATGACTCATCATTTAACCACTTGCTTACTGGGCACATAAACCCCCTTCCTGCCCAGGCGAAAATTCAGCTTTCGGCACTGTCACACTTTGAATGAAAATTGCACGGTCGAGCAATGTGGTTCCCAAACAAAATTGACGTCCTTTTTTTTTTCCACAAATAGAGCTTTCATTTGGTGGTATTTGATCACCTCTGCGGTTTTTATTTTTTGCGCTATAAACAAAAACGAGCGAAAATTTACAAAAAAACACAATATTTTTTACTTTTTACTATAATAAATATCCCAATTTTTTTTAAAAAAAATATGTTTTTCTCAGTTTAGGCTGATACGTATTCTTTTACATATTTTTGGTAAAAAAAAAAAAACGCAATAAGCGTATAGTGATTGATTTGCACAAAAGTTATAGCGGCTACAAAATAAGGGATAGAATTCTGAATTTTTTTTAATTTCTTTTTTTACTAGTAATGGCGGTTATCTGCGACACATCGGATACTTTTGACACATTTTTGGGACCATTCACATTTATACAGTGAAGAGTGCTATAAAAATGCACTGATTACTGTATAAATGTGACTGGCAGGGAAGGGGTTAACACTAGGGGCGAGGAAGGGGTTAAATGTGTTCCCTGGGAGTGATTCTTATTGTGGGGGGAGGTGACCGATCTGTGTCCCTATGTATAAGCGTCACAGCATCGGTTTCCTCTCTCTGACAGGACGTGGATCTCTGTGCTTACTCACAGAGATTCATATCCTTGGCTGTGTAACGGCCGATCGCGGGCACCTGGGGGACATCGCGGCCGCCAGGCACGCGCATCGGCATCCCAGAGATGCGACAGGCATGCGCGTGCGCCCCAAAGTGGCCAGAGGAGCAGAGACCGTAAAAAGACGGCCTCCCGGACCTATAGAGCCACCTTGTGGCCGTCTTTTTACAATGGCCCGGGTCTGAAGAAGTTAAAGGGTCACTAAAGGAATTTTTTTTTTAGCTAAATAGCTTCCTTTACCTTACTGCAGTCCTGGTTTCATGTCCTCATTGTTCGTTTTTGCTTTGATGTTGCTGTAAATCCTCTCTGTTCTGGACACTTCCTGGTGTCCTGATCGCCACAGTACTGGGAGATTTCTCACTGTGGTCACTAATCAAGGAGGTGTGATTACTGTGTGTAAAACGAAACTGGATTGGTGCTGAGGAGTTTTAGACAAAGTATCACTGCTATCTATTGGCTGACTGCCCTCTAGTGGCTCTCTGTACATCAGAGAACCAGCAAAAACGAAACTACACTGCAGGCACATTATATGATTGTTTTTTTATCTATTTTTAATCATTTTTAAAAGGAATCAGTTAACTATTATGTCTCTATACCCTGTAAACAGCTAAAAAATGTTTTCCTTTAGTGACCCTTTAAACTATAACTTGATTTAAATAGATCTAGCACAGGAAAACATTTTTTAAAATAACCTCTCAGACAAATACCCTTCTGCTGCTGGTTGTGTAACATTACCGGAACACGAGGGTAATAAATGGAGTCACACTTGAGATAATAATCTCTTATCTGTTATCTTTTGTAATCATTTACCTGCATCTGTCAGTCAGATAATCACATGTCAGTGGCCTGAGAAATATTGCATTCCGTCACACTAAATAAACTGAAAGGTACCATCTTTATAGATGACGTACCATGATCAGGATGCAAATTCAGTGTTTCACATAGACTTGTAACGGGTAATTAAAAACATACATTTTAGAGGCAAATGTTTCTTTAAGACCTCTTTCACACTGAGGCGTTTTTCAGGCGCTAAAGGGCTAAAAATAGCACCTGTAAAGCACCTGAAAAATTCCTCCCCTGCAGCCCCAGTGTGAGAGCCCGAGGGCTTTCACACTGGGGCACAGCGCTGGCAGGATATTAAAAAAAGACCTGCAAGCAGCATCTTTGGGGCCCATTCATTGAAATGAATGGGGACCGCTGCCAAATTGCCTGCAAAGCGCTTTGGCAGCGGTGCTTTTAGGGTGCATTTAACCCTTTCTTTGGCTGAATAGCGCCACTAAAATAACGGTAAAGCACTGCTAAAACTAGCATCGCTTTACCGCTAACGTGGCAGTGGCTCAGTGGGAAAGGGCTCTTAGAGGAGTGGGTGTGGGGCTGCTTGTGGTTAGTATGCTAGGACGGTGAAGCGCTTTGGCAAATAAATTGTGGTGATACATATCATATATAAATCAAAACTTCTTAATAAATTAGTATGATTGCAGTACCTTATTAGTGGACACATTCATAAACCACTAAGATTATATAACACACACAATATACAATAAAGTGGCTGTGCTTGTAATATTCCTTAGCATCCGTGAAAAGTGACACGTGCTTTGTTACAATAAAAGGTCACAGTGACGTGTTCTAAAAAAACAAAAAGTCCATAATGTAATGGTTATCACACAAGCTCCCTCTTCTTCACCTCCCTCGCCAGAGTTTCTCCCCTATGAAGGGACAAAACAGCATTCACAGCACTTTGTGAATGATTCCAGATACAGGGCTGCCTCGGATTCTTCAGAGATCTCCTGTCCCTCCAACTCCTCATATGCAGCGACAACAAACTGTGTAAATCTGTTTTACCATTAATTTCAATTTTGGTATAGAAATGCATTTACATTGTGTAAAAGAATATACAGCGCTTAGAATCAGGAAGTCTGGGATGCTTATGCGCTCCACGGACCTAAAAGGACACTGGAAGCTCTATCCTACGCGTTTCGTCACATCAATGTCATCAGGAGTGGCGCCATATTGCTACACTTCCGAGTTTATATATTCTGCGGTTTTGTAGCAACCCAGGGACAGATGGCCGGTGGCCATATTTATTGTTCAGTTATAGTGTCTTTCTAATTGCCAAAGGCTTTTTTAACAATGGATATGTACCCGATTTGTTGTTTGATTGGCTAATGTTATTAACCCCTTATTAGTAAACTAATTTGGTCTAGTATTGCAGGAATGCCAGCATATTTTTCCAGGAGTTCTGTACATATTTAAAGAGCAAAGTGCTTTCTATGTACAAAGTCTATTCCCGGAGTGTGGGAGCTCTTCTATATATAAACTTAGGTCTTGATGGAAGTATTTTGCCTAATGTTTTATCTGATTTCAGAATTGGCCTGTGTTTTTTTTTACCACTCCCTCTAATACTTTGTATTGCCTATTGAATGGCAACAAAGATGAGTACACCCCTAAGTGAAAATGTCCAAATTGGGCCTAATTAGCCATTTTCCCTCCCTGGTGTCATGTGACTCATTAGTGTTACAAGGTCTCAGGTGTGAATGGGGAGCAGGTGTGTTAAATTTGGTGTTATCGCTCTCACTCTCCCATACTGGTCACTGGAAGTTCAACATGGCACCTTTTGGCAAAGAACTCTCTGAGGATTTGAAAAAAATAATTGTTGCTCTATGTAAAGATGGCCTAGGCTATAAGAAGATTGCAAAGACCATGAAACTGAGATGCAGCATGGTGGCAAAGACCATACAGCAGTTTAACAGGACGTATGACCGTATGAGTGCTGCCAGCATTGCTGCAGAGGTTGAAGTGGTGGGGGGTCAGCCTGTCAGTGCTCAGACTATACGCTGCACACTGGATCATACTGGTCTGCATGGCTGTCATCCCAAAAGGAAGTATCTTCTAAAGATGATGCACAAGAAAGCCAGCAAACAGTTTGCTGAAGACAAGCAGACTACTAAGGACATGGAATGCAGGAACCATGTCCTCTGGTCTGATGAGAACAAGATAAACTTATTTGGCTCAGATGGTGTCAAGCATGTGTGGTGGCAACCAGGTGAGAAGTATAAAGACAAGTGTGTCTTGCCTACAGTCAAGCATGGTGGAGGGAGTGTCATGATCTGGGGCTGCATGAGTGCTGTCAGCACTGGGGAGCTACAGTTCATTAAGGTAACCATGAATGCCAACATGTACTGTGACATACTGAAGCAGAGCATGATCCCTTCCTTTCGGAGACTGGGCCGCAGGGCAGTATTCCAACATGATAATGACCCCAAACGCACCTCCAAGACAACCAGTGCCTTGCTAAAGAAGCTGAGGGTAAAGGACAAGCATGTCTCTAGACCTAAACCCTATTGAGCATCTGTGGGGCATCTTCAAACTGAAGGTGAAGGCCTGCAAGGTCTCTAACATCCACCAGCTCTGTAATGTCATCATGGAGGAGTGGAAGAGGACTCCAGTGGCAACCCGTGAATCTCTGGTGAACTCCATGCCCAGGGTTAAAGAGGAAGAAAACCCTCTTAAAAAAATCTGAAAAAAAAACACCCCTGCAAGGAAAAGGCATCATGAGCTAGTATGCATAGCATAGCATAATATGTTGCAGGTCCAGGTTGCAACACAATTGCTTTCAGTCACAGTAAAAGTATAGGTGGCTGATCAGGCACACTCCTCTAGTGGGAGTGGATCCACACCAGTTACTACTGTGCCTGCCAATGTAATTGTAACGGGAGGACCGTGGGACCCAGAAGCTCTTGCAAAGTATGAGCCAGGAAATAATAGACATTCAGGGCCAGATTCACAAAGAGATACGACGGTGTATCTACAGATACACCATCGTATCTCTGACTTACACTAGTCCTATCTATGCGCCTGATTCATAGAATCAGATACGCATAGATAGGGCTAAGATCTGACAGGTGTAACTGTGTTCTTACGACGTCTTCTTACGACGTTTCCGTAGTGGCGTACCTGTCGTATACTTACCCCTACTTTTATCAGGCGCAGCCAATGTTAAGTATAGCCGGTGTTCCCGCGTCGAATTTGAATTTTTTAACGTCGTTTGCGTAAGTCGTTCTAGAATACGGATGGACGTCGTTTACGTAAGCGTCGAAACCACTGACGTCCTAGCGACGTCAGTGGGAGCAATGCACGCCGGGAAATTCCCCGGACGGCGCATGCGCATTTAAATCGGCGCGGGAACGCGCCTGATTTAAATAGTACACTCCCCCTAGCCGCGGAATTTAAATTCCGTCGGGGGATTTAGGATCCTCCGCCGCAAGTTTGGAGGTAAGTGTTTTGTGAATTAGCCACTTGCCTCTCAAACTTGCGGGAGCGGATCTTAAATCACGTAGATTGAGCGGATCTATAGATCCGCTGATCTACGTGAATCTGGCCCATAGAATATATCTTGGATTGCTTTAACAAGGGTCTGTAATTCACAATATATTCCAGGATATCTTGAACTATTTCTGATTGTTGATTTTGAACTCAACAGGTTAATTAAAAGAGTGACTCATTCAATGTGGGGACACATACTGTTAGGTGTTAATGTTGTCTATTGTGATGTAAATTAATCTAGGATGGCTCCTGAGGGTCTGTCATTGTGGCTTATGCTAATGGGCCCTGTATTGTGTGAAGGAGTCCTGTGATAAATGTGTATTGCAAGTTAACAGACAGTCTAAAGGTCATGTGTCTGAGACATCAGCTGTAGTTAATTACCTCATGTAAATTAGGTCAGAGTTGGAGTCATGATGTCTACCAAAAATATGTGTATTGGAGCTCATTGTGTGATGTTGTGGGTGGAGTTGAGTCATTGTTCATTTTGTTTACTGCAGGATCCTAACTGTATATAAGAGCCTGATTTTCTCATTAAAGGGTCTATTCGTGTGGGACCTCAAACAGAGCTGTGTGTCTCGTTATTGGGGTTTGTTTGCCTGACTGTGGAGTGTCGATAGCTGTCTTGGGTTTGGGAATAGAATATCTTAAACGGCTTTAACCCCTGTCCCATTTGGGGTTCCGTTACAGTAACAATAGGGGGTTTCAGGTGGCTCTACACAGATTGCATCAGCTCTGCCAGGAAGTATGGCCAGGGCAAGGTCAAAGGCCAAAAAAGCAGATAAGACCCCTTGGGAGCGCATCTAAAACCTAAGGGAAATGGATCACATTTGGAAGTGTGTTTGTGGAGATTTTTCTTTGATGCCGTTAAAAATATTCAACTTGGACAAAGAAAAAACAAATGAAAACGAAAAAAATAGGAAAAGAAATGAGCTATTGTTTATTTCCTCATACAATATAAAATTAGCTTTTAGCCTTTGCAATTTTGGCCATTGTTTTTTGTGTTTTAGTATATCAAGTAATTTATTCAGCAGATGACAGTTAGACCTTAGCTATGGTGAGACCACAAGAAAATGAGTTTGTGGTTGAAACTTATGACGCACAGGGAGGCATCCTCCACAACCTTAGCCTCAAATTGCAAGAAACACTGTTGGCAGTTCAACAAAGGACCTTGCAGATTTAAAAATGTGTACCAATTTCGTTAGGAGTATTCTGGTTGCGGTGAGTGACTCACCTTGTCTCTGTGCTTTAAACTCAACAAAGGAAGAACAGGTGATGTTGGAAAAAGTGAAAGTAGAAAAGAAGCAGGTAACCTAACAAGGGTTTTTTTAGATTGGTTTCAGAGAAACAACATAAAGTGGCTCTGGGACGGATCGCTGTCCTTACTGTTCTTTTCCATTGCACAATCTGGTTATTTCTCCCTTGGGTGTGGTTAATAAATAAATACTGGCTCATCCATCATTTGTTAATTCCTAGAAATTATGCCATTGATTCAGAGTTATATACAGTCTGCTATAATTTATTTGATGAGGTGGTGGTGGTGTCCTTCGGACCGTTCTCATCGGATGGACTGATCGTGTGTACGAGGCTTTACTGTATTGTATACTTTAAATGGTTGTCTGTTGTGTTGAGGTCCATTTTGGATATAGTGGAGAAGGATTAGAATACCTAGCATGTTTTTATTGCTGTCTGTGCACCTAAACTTACTATTATCATGGAGAGTGAATGTAAAAGAAAATCCCACATTTTTGGTTGGCACCAGAGGAGGGAATAGAGGGCAAAATGTTCAATGGAGACATTAGTTCTGGTAAGCATATTTGCATGGAATTCAAATCTTTTTGTGTTTTTCAATCAATAGGCATTTTTATTTTTTTTATTTTATGTAGAACTTATGTCTGGTCTCCAGAAAACAAAACAACAAAGAAATGTTTAAATAACTAAATACAAGCAATTAACACTAATAACTATTTTCACTGTGAAGAAACAGCATTAAATTGTGGTCCTAACAAAGAGTTTTATGTCTGTGCCCACATACGTCATGTTAATTGTAAGCAAAAAGGATTATGGGTGCAAAGCCTCTAATCTGGTTCAGTCCTGCTAGTCAATGGCATGTTAGGGGGAGAGATAATCACATAAAGGTTCATTTTTTTTCTTTTTTGGGTATGAGGCAAACGTTTTATTATTTGTAAGGTGTATTGTTGCTTTAACATTGTATTTTTTTAAGTTCTGTAGTGGGATGGAAGACCCTTTGATTACAAGTCCTGATTTAAGGTTGTTCAGCAACACCTCTCTGCCATTCATACTGTTACAAGGATATTGAGGAGGTAAAGGTCAGTTAAGACTCAGTTAGTTGGTGGGTAGTAGAACAACAAATGGTGTCTTCTTGTTGAGAAAAGAGCTGGATTTTTGCAAACGCCATTTGCTTTAGATCTGACTAAGTCAGTGTTTGATGAAACTGTCAGTGCTAGCTGGTCCTGGGAGGTGTAGTTCTACAAGCAAGTCTGTACTGGAGGTAGAATAGGAGAAGGGTATATACTGGCGGTATATAGTTTGTGTCTCTGAAGATGTCTCTACTGATCAGGTGGGCCCCCATAAGAACCCTTACCCCATCCAAATTTAATCCCCCTAAATAAAACAAAAATCAAAGCTGTAAGGACTGCTTCTTGTCTCCAGAGTGAGTGGAAAATTCATGTGCCAGGCTGTGCAGGGTGGGAGATACCCATTTTCACCAGTGGCTCCTACTGGGGTAGCGCTAAATACCACTGCCCTGGATAATTTTTTTCCAATAATTATGTTGTTGAAGGGTTACTAAACCCTCACGTTTAAAAAAAATAAAACAACAAACATGTCATACTTACCTCCACTGTGCAGTTCGTTTTGCACAGAGTGACCCTGATCCTCCGTTTCTAGGGTCCCTCAGCGGTGCTGGTGGCTCCTCCCCGAATCGAGTGCCCACGTCGGAGAAGCGCTCTCCTACGGTGGACACCCATGCAGTCGCGCTCCCGAGGAAGCAAGACTCGGTCCCGCCCCCCAGCGCCCGCGTCATTGGATTTGATTGACAGCAGCGGGAGCCAATGGCTGCGCTACTATAGAACTACTACAACTACTATAAATCTATCCAATCAGGACTGAGGACATGAGACACCGTCCGGAGCTGGAATGCATTTAGGTGAAAAACCATGAGGGTTTGCAATCCCTTTAATCTGTTTTCTTGTTTGTAACTTAGCAAGAGTAAACATGTTGTACTTTTGTTTATTATAGGTATGACATGCTTGAGGGGATTTACTATGGGGATGTGTATAAGCAGGGGTTAATTACCTTCTCCTGTAAGCCCCACACCCTGGAAGTGGTAGATAGTTGAGTCTCCTTTTTGTATACATCTTCCCACAGGGCAGGAGAGAGGGGCTGAATGAGAAACTGGTAGAGATACCCCTCTCTTGGGAGGAAGAGAACCAAATTCAAGGAAACTTTAGAGGAAACTGGGCAGGGGAATAATGAGCAAAAGCTGCAAGGTTGATGTAAGAGTTGCTACACATTTATGGAGAGGACAAATGAAAAAATGTTAGAACTGCTCTCTACCAAATATATATATATTTTTTTAAGCAAAGCAGCTGAAAAGGCTGACCGCATAGGGGCATATTCTTAAAGATCTGAGGCGGCGGAACGTATGTCCTTTACGTTACGCCGCCGCAAGTTTAAGTGGCAAGTGCCTGATTCCCAAACCACTTACCTGTAAACTTGCGGCGGCGTCGCGTAAAGTCCACCCGCGCAAGCCCTTCTAATTCAAATGATCCTGGTAGGGGGCGTGGATCATTTAAATTAGGCGCGCTCCCGCGCCGATCGTAATGCGCATGCTCCGTCGGGTAAATTACCCGACGTGCATTGCGCTAAATGACGTCTCACGGACGTCATTTGTTTTGACTGTAATGTAAATGTCTTCCAGCGCCATTCACGGACGACTTACGCAAACGACGTTAAATTTTCAAATTTCGACGCGGGATCGACGGCCATACTTAACATACAAAACACTACGGCGGGCAAGCGTACGTTAGAGAATCGGCGTGACTAGTCATTTGCATATTCTACGCTGACCGCCACCTAGCGGTCAGCGTAAATATTGCAGCCTAAGATACAACGGCGCAGGCCGTCGTATCTTAGGCATGTTTAAGTGTATCTCAGTTGAGAATACACTTAAACATAGGATCAGACTTACGTCGGCGTATCTGCTGATACGCCGGCGTAAATTATTTGAGAATATGGCCCATAGACATTAATTTTATTTGCAGAAGTTTCAAAGTGTACTGTGGAGGTGGGCCTCAAGCTGGAAGTATGTGAGTAGCCAAAATGGTGGAGTTCCCCCATAACCAAGGTGTGTGATACCCCACCTAATTCCTGTCTCAAGAGGATGATAGGAGGTGCCCCGCATGGACATTGGTGGTGACCCACCAGGGAACTGCTAACATACTAAAGACTATGGCCCAGATTCACGTAGGGCGGCGTAAATTTAAGCGGGCGTAGCGTATCGTATTTACGCTACGCCGCCGCAACTTAGAGAGGCAAGTGCAGTATTCACAAAGCACTTGCGTCCAAAGTTACGGTGGCGTAGCGTAAATGTGCCTGCGTAAGCGCGCCTAAATCAAATGAGGAAGAGGTGGGCGTGTTTTATGCAAACTAATCATGACCCCACGTAAATGACGTTTCGAACGAACGGCGCATGCGCGCGCATTCTCAGTATCACGTTGAATTTTCAAAGTAAATTACGCCCGCTCAAAGCTTAGTCGACGTGAACGTAACCTACGCACAGCCACATTCACGGACGACTTATGCAAACGACGTAAAATACGACGCTGTTCGTACGTTTCCGACGTCCATACCTAACATGACTTACCCCTGCTTTATGAGGGGTAACTTTACGCCGGTCCGACGCCTTATGTAAAGACGTATCTTGATACGCCGGGCGCGCGTACGTTCGTGAATCGGCGTAGCTAGCTAATTAGCATATTCAATGCGGAAATATACGGAAGCGCCACCTAGCGGCCAGCGTAAATATGCACCCTAAGATACGACGGCGTAGGAGACTTACGCCGCTCGTATCTAGGCAACTGTGAGGCGTATCTGATTGTATGAATCAGGCGCCGAGTTGCGACGGCCCGCACTCAGAGTTACGACGGCGTATCTGGGGATACGCCGTCGTAACTCCTTTGTGAATCCGGGCCTATGATACTAGCTGCTGTACTTTTGATATCTCTTGGAATAGACAACCTCAAACAAGGATTTTTGGACATGGTAGCAAAAGTCCACACATCATTTTAGTTTTTTTACTAACTTTATTGAAATTCCAGCATCAAATAAACATAGGCAACATTACACTTGCTATACAGATATAAACAGGGGCGGACTGACTATTGGGACTCTCGTGCACTACCCCCATGCCACTAGGGGGCCCCATCAGGGTTGCCAGGCTCAATAAAACCAGGGACAGTATGTAAAAATTGGTGTTTTTTTTACATCTGTCCCTGATATGTCCGAAAACGACATGCTTTTGATGTGAAAATTCTGAGATTTTAGCTGCCCGGCCTCTGCACTGCCTCCAGGTGTGGTGGCCATCTGTAAGCCCGGGGACCCATAATCTTCTATTGCCCGGGGGCCCCATGAGTTGTCAGTCCGCCCCTGGATATAAACCATGTGTCCAGCTCTCTAAAATCTAAGCTTTTAATTTACAAGGTGTCATCACTACTCTGTTTATCCCTTTGGTGTAAGCAGCAGTAAATCACCTCTGATAAGATCAACAGCATTCTCAGAGTAATCTGTTCTCCTCTGGTTTGGGGCCAGCTTCAAAACAAGGCTTCAGACAAACTTTGTTAAAGCTCTCTGAACACCGGTCAAAGCTCCTGTCGCTAAATTAAATGGTTAGCTTACAGTCCTGTTTACACCTTGCTTTTGCTTTGCTTAAAAAATGATACCCCATGTCGCTTTAGTGGTGCTTCAAAACGTCTTCAATGCCTCCATAGAAGTCTATGTTAAAGCTTGCTTGAAGCACCTGCAGCTTTTGAGAGACTTTAATTCAGCTTTAGCTTCGCTTTGTTTTGGTTTTTGTAGGTATGAGATATCAGCACACATCTGCCAAGCTTTAAAAGAGCATCACCAAAGCATCACTAAAACTTCACCTAAGCATCATTAAAGCTTCATCGAAGCACCACCGAAGCTTCATTGAAGCACCACCTAAACATCAAAAACACATCATAAAAGCATGTTGAAGCAGTAGGAGCTTTAACCACTTAACGCCCGCCGCACGCCTATTTACGTCCACAGAATGGCACGTACAGGCAGATGGGCGTATATATACGTCCTTGCCTTTTAGCGGGTGGGGGGTCCGATCGGGACCCCCTCCGCTGCGTGCGGCGGGCGGCTTACCTCGGGGAGCGATCCAGGACGACGGCGCGGCTATTCGTTTATAGCCGCTCCGTCGCGATCGCTCCCCGGAGCTGAAGAACGGGGAGAGCCGTATGTAAACACGGCTTTCCCGTGCTTCACTGTGGCGGCGTATCGATCGAGTGATCCCTTTTATAGGGAGACTCGATCGATGACGCCAGACCTACAGCCACACTCCCCTACAGTTGTAAACACACGTTAGGTGAACCCTAACTCCTACAGCGCCCCCTGTGGTTAACTCCCAAACTGCAACTGTCATTTTCACAATAAACAATGCAATTTTAAATGCACTTTTTTGCTGTGAAAATGACAATGGTCCCAAAAATGTGTCAAAATTGTCCGAAGTGTCCGCCATAATGTCGCAGTCACGAAAAAAATCGCTGATCGCCGCCAATAGTAGTAAAAAAAAATAATAATAATAAAAATGCAATAAAACTATCCCCTATTTTGTAAACGCTATAAATTTTGCGCAAACCAATCGATAAACGCTTATTGCGATTTTTTTTAGTAAAAATAGGTAGAAGAATACGTATCGGCCTAAACTGAGGAAAAAATATTTTTTTATATATGTTTTTGGGGGATATTTATAGCAAAAAGTAAAAAATATTGCATTTTAAAAATTGTCGCTCTATTTTTGTTTATAGCGCAAAAAATAAAAACCGCAGAGGTGATCAAATACCACCAAAAGAAAGCTCTATTTGTGGGGAAAAAAGGACGCCAATTTTGTTTGGGAGCCACGTCGAACGACCGCGCAATTGTCTGTTAAAGCGACGCAGTGCCGAATCGCAAAACCTGGCCTGGGCATTTAGCTGCCTAAAGTTCTGGGGCTTAAGTGGTTAATGTGTGTTAAAGCCGAAGCAAGTGTAAATGAGCCCTTAAGGAGAAGAGAAACGTTCTACAAATGCTTAGAACTCAGGAGAACTGGGAATGCCGGCTGTAATCTTGTGAAACATCACATAATCTTGTGAAAGATTACAGTAACCAGTATGAAAAAGTGAAAGTAAAGCCAGTCATAGACAGTTCGAATCATGTATGGCCAGACTTAGTGTGCCCAAATGTATCAATCGATCAACTTGGGTACAACCAGCCTTCTGGATTTTACATGCAATTATTGCTAGTGGTTGTAATAGCCGCTAGCAATAATCACTTTATTCTCTCGGCAGGGATGGCTTTCCCCGTCCCTCAGCAGCACAATGGCGGACTCCCCCATCAACACTGACTGATTGATGTGTTGCCTGTATTGATAAGGCATCGAGCAATTATTTTAAAAAAAAAATCTGCAACCCATGGTTGCAGGAAAGAACTTCACTCTGTCTATGGCTGGCTTAACATTCACCAAATAAAAAACTTCATAATAAAAATAGAATTTTAAAGTTAATGCCCCATTCACAATTAACAAACACACCATAACTATACAACATTATAATTATTAATATGTAAACAATAATCAGACATGTGCTTTGTCATTAATAATGGTATCTAGTGAAATGGTTGAACCTGTATCTGTCATGCAGCTATATACCATCCATAAAATGTTAAAATAAACCGAAAAAAAAATAATTCAAACTAAATTCTAAAAATAAGAATATTTTATATACATTTTTAATATAATTATAAATTATTTATATTTGATACATTTTTAGAAATAATTAAAATCTATAATTATAAATATTTAATATAAAAATAAAAAAGACTGGGGAAATTAATTCCAATGATGTGAGCACACAACGGCTGAAAATTTCATGTAGCCAAATAATTTAAAACCCCCAATAGCCTGACCATTGCAGTAATGCAATGAGTTCTCCTGGTTAGGGGCTTAATTTCTTTGGCTATAAAGTGGTACACCTCAATGACCCCCTCTCAGTTCAGCTGAAACATGTCCCTGATATCATTTTCAGAAAGCTCATCCAGGACTGTATGGCCCAGATTCTTACACGGGCAAGTGCTGTATTCTCAAAGCACTTGCTCCGTAAGTTGCGGCGGCGTAGTGTAAATCGGCTGGCGTAAGCCCGCCTAATTCAAATGTGGAAGGGGGGGGCATGTTTTATGTTAAACTACTGTGATTCGACGTGATTGACGTTTTTCACGAAAGGGCGCATGCGCCATCCGTGGAAATCTCCCAGTGTGCATTGCTCCTAATACGCCGCAAGGACGTATTGGTTTTGACGTGGACGTAAATTAAGTCCAGCCCCATTCACAGAATAGTTACGCAAACGACGTAACTTTTTTAAATTTCGACGCGGAAACGACGGCCATACTTAACATTGGCTGCGCCTCATATAGCAGCGGCAACTATACGCCGGGAAAAGCCTAACGTAAACGTCGTAACTTTACTGCGTCGGCCGCGCATACGTTCGGGAATTCGCGTATCTAGCTAATTTGCATACTCGACGTGGAATTCGACGTAAGCGACACCTAGCGGTCAAAAAAAAAATTGCAGTGTAGATCCAACGGCGTAAGAGACTTACGCCTGTCGGATCTAATGGATATCTATGCGTAACTGATTCTAGGAATTAGTCGCATAGATACGACAGCTCAACGCAGAGATACGACGGCGTACCTGGAGATACGCCGTCGTATCTCGGTTGAGAATCTGGGCCTAAGTGTCCTGAACACACAAGGTTGTCTGAGCCTAACATTTCTGATCCTATTCTGGGCTTTGCAAACAGCGGCCAATGCATGCAACAGCTATTATAGCTGATAATAGGAGTGTATCCTCGACATACACATTTTTTCTCTGGCAGAATTTATGATTTCTTGGCCATTTTTCAGAGAATATGAATGATAACACAAACTTTTCTTTCACTCATGGTTAGTGTTTGGCTGAAGCCATTTATTATCAAACAACCGTGTTTACTCTTTTTAAATCACATTGACAACAGAAACTACCCAAATGACCCTGATCATAAGTTTACATACCCTGTTGATTTTTGGCCTGATAATAAGAACACAAGTTGACACAAAGATGTTTGAATGGCTAATAAAGGTAACCATCCTCACCTGTGATCTGTTTGCTTGTAATTAGTGTGAGTGTATACAAGGTCAATGAGTTTCGGGACTCCTGACAGACCCTTGCATCTTTCATCCAGTGCTGCACTGATGTTTCTGGATTCTGAGTCATGGGGAAAGCAAAACAATTGTCAAAGGATCTCCAGGAAAAGGTAGTTGAACTGTATAAAACAGGAAAGGGATATTAAAGGATATCCAAGAAATTGAGAACACCAATCATCAGTGTTCAAACTATAATCAAGAAGTGGAAAAAATTAGGGGTTCTGTTGAATCCAAACCACAGTCAGGTAGACCAACTAAAACTTCAGCCACAGCTGCCAGGAAAATAGTTTGGGATGCAAATAAAAACCCACAAATAACTTCAGATGAAATACAGGACATGTGGTGTGGCTGTTTCAAGATGAACAATAAAGAGGCACTTGAAGATGGGCTGCATGGTCAAGTCGCCGGAAGAAAACCACATTACGCAAATGCCAGTATCCCGCTTACAATACGCCAAACAGCACAGAGACGAGCCTCAAACCTTCTGGCACAAAATCATTTGGAGTAATGAGACCAAATTTAGCTTTTTGGCCACCACCATTAACGCCACATTTGGAGGAGTGAACAAAGCCTATGATGAAAGGTACAGAGGTGGATCGCTGATATTTTGGGGATGTGTGAGCTACAAAGGCACAGTAAATTTGGTCAAAATTGTTGACAAGATGAATGCAGTTTGTTATCAAAAAATACTGGAGGAACATTTGCATTCAGCAGCCAGGAAGCTGCGCATGGGATGTACTTGGACATTCTAACATGACAATTATCCAAAACACAAGTCGACCTGTCATTGGCTACAGCAGAATAAAGTGAAGGTTCTGGAGTGGCCATCTCAGTTTCCTGACCTCAACAGAGATCTCAAACATGCAGTTCATGCAAGACAGCCCAAGAATTTACAGGAGCTGGAGGCAGAAGATAAAGAGCCTCATCCACAAATACCACACACAACGTTAAGCTGTCATTGATGTTAACCTCTTGACCACTGGGCACTTAAACCCCCTTCCTAACCAGACCAATTTTCAGCTTTCGGTGCTCTCACAATTTGAATGACAATTACTCAGTCATACAACATTGTACCCATTTGAAATGTTTGTCCTTTTTTTCACACAAATAGAGCTTTCTTTTGGTGGTATTTGATCACCTCTGGGTTTTTTATTTTTTGCGCTAAAAAGAAAAACGACTGAAAATTCTGTAAAAAAAAAAAAAAAATCTAGTTTCTGTCATATTAGCGGGTTATTTCTCACACACAGCATATGCATACCACAAATTACACCCCAAAACACATTCTGCTATTCCTCCCGAGTATGGCGATGCCACATGTGTGAGACTTTTACACAGCGTGGCCACATACAGAGGCCCGACATGCAGGGAGCACCATCAGGCGTTCTAAAGCACCCAGGCCAATTCTGACATTTCTCTCCTACATGTAAAAATCATCATTTATTTGCTAAAAAATTACATAGAACCCCAAAACATTATATATGCTTTTTTAGCAAAGACCCTAGAGAATACAATGGCGGCCGTTACAACTTTTTATCTCGCATGGTATTTTCGCAGAAATTTTTTGAACGCGTGTTTTTTAAAAAAAAACTGTTTTGTGCTTAAAACAAAACAGTAAAGTTAGCCCAATGTTTTTTCATAATGTGAAAGATGAAGTTACGCCGAGTAAATAGATACCCAACATGTCACACTTCAAAATTGCACACACTCATGGAATGGCGCCAAACTTCGCTACTTAAAAATCCCCATAGGCAACGCTTTAATTACTTTTATTGGTTATATGTTTTTAGATACAGAGGAGGTCTAGGGCCAAAATGATTGCTCTCGCTCTAACGTTCGCAGAGATACCTCACATGTGTAGCTTGAACACCGTTTTCATATGTGGGCGGGACTTACGTATGCGTTCGCTTCTGCATGCGAGCACACTGGGACAGGGGCGCTTTAAAAAAATGGGTATTGCAGAGTATTTGGGTATTGCAGAGTATTTGGGTATCGCGCAGGGTATTGCAGAGTATTGGGGTATTGCAGAGTATCGCGCAGGGTATTGCAGAGTATTGGGGTATTGCAGAGTATCGCGCAGGGTATTGCAGAGTATTGGGGTATTGCAGAGTATCGCGCAGGGTATTGCAGAGTATTGGGGCATTGCAGAGTATCGCGCAGGGTATTGCAGAGTATTGGGGTATTGCAGAGTATCACGCAGGGTATTGCAGAGTATTGGGGTATTGCAGAGTATCGCGCAGGGTATTGCAGAGTATTGGGGTATTGCAGAGTATCGCGCAGGGTATTGCAGAGTTTTGGGGTATTGCAGAGTATCGCGCAGGGTATTGCAGAGTATTGGGGTATTGCAGAGTATCGCGCAGGGTATTGCAGAGTATTGGGGTATTGCAGAGTATCGCGCAGGGTATTGCAGAGTATTGAGGTATTGCAGAGTATCGCGCAGGGTATTGCAGAGTATTGGGGTATTGCAGAGTATCACACAGGGTATTGCAGAGTATTGGGGTATTGCAGAATATTGTGGTATTGCAGAGTATTGCGCAGGGTATTGCAGAGTATTGCGCAGGGTATTGAGGTATTGCAGAGTATAGCGCAGGGTATTGCAGAGTATTGGGGTATTGCAGAGTATTGCGCAGGGATAGCTGAGCTGGGATGTATGGATGACTGGATCTGTGACTGCAGTTGTCACAGATCCAGCCACAGTGCTGCTGCTGACACCCGCTCCCCCCCCCCCTCCTCTCACACTGTACCGAACGGTACAGAGTGGAGAGGGAGGAACCGGCATCATCAAATGACGCCGGTTTGTTTACAAGTGATCGCTCCATCATTTGACGGAGCGATCACGTGGTAAACGGCCGCTATCAGCGGCAATTTACCGCGATCCGTGATGCGCCGGGTCTTCTAGACCCGGCGCTCACGGATGATTCCAGGAGCGCGCCCCAGGGGGCGCGCAAGTGGAGGATTCTGGGAGGACATCCCAGGGACGTCCTCCCAGAATAACTCGACCGCGCTGTAGCAGTAAAATGGCTATGGCGCGGTCGGCAAGTGGTTAAAGGGGGCAATACACAGTATTAAGAACTGGGGTATATATATATATATATATATATATATATATATATATATATCATCATACCCTTCACATTCCTCTCCTGTACATACTGCCCCCATCATACCCTCTGCACCCCTCTCCTGTACATACTGCCCCCCCCCTTGATACCCTCTGCACTCCTCTCCTGTAAATACTGCTCCCATAATACCCTCTGCACTCCTCTTCTGTACATACTGCCCAAACATACCATCTACACTCCTCTCCTGTACATACTGCCTCCATCATACCCTCCGCACTCCTCTCCTATACATACTGCCCCCATCATACCCTCCACAGTCTTCTCTTGTACATACTGCCCCCATCGTACCATCCGCGCTCCTCTCCTGTACATACTGCCCTCTGTCATACTCTCCACACTCCTCTCCTGCAGATTCAGATGTAAAGGGAAATTGAGTATTCAGATGTAAAGTGGAAAAAACCCTGTGAATTCAGATGTAAAGGGGAACTCTATGGATTCAGATCTAAAGGGGGACTTTTGTGATTAACTCCATATGATTAGAAATGTTATTTAATCACAAAAATATATGTAAAGTGTATACGAAATTAAAAATTGCTGTGCTATGCTTTGTACATAGGTAATTAATTTAATGTACTACAAAAAAAATACAAAAATTGCCATGCTAAAGTGTTTGTGTTTGGCTTGATGAAAATATGGCAACCCTACTGCTAAGTTCTTTTAAAAAATGGTATGCAAGTGTACCTAGAAGGATTAAAGAATTGAGGCTGTTTCGAAGGCAAAGGGTAGTAACACCAAATATTGGTTTGATTTGATTTGGATTTTTCTTCTGTTCATTTACTTTCTATTTTATTTATTAATAAAAATAAACTATTAACACTATTTCTGAAAGCATTCTTAATTCACAGAATGTTTTTACACTTCCCTAAAACTTTCGCTTTGTATTGTATATTCTGTATATATAGTGTATGTGTCCCATATAAATATACACAGTATATAAATATATATATATATATATATATATATATATATATATATATATATATATATATATTTTTTTTTTAAGTTTCTAACCTACTCTATCATTTTTTTTGGGTGTGTGTGATGGGTGGGGCAATGTGATTTTTCACTGTTGCCTTGGTGGCTCTGAAGGCCGAAGAAGGAAACCAATAAACTTACTCCTTCCTCCTTAATTTTCAGGCCAATTTCCTCCTGAAGAAGCTTTGCTTATGGCGAAACATAAAGAGAATGTAACATCTGTATCTTGATCAAGTATCGATCGAACCAAATACTGTTGAATGATACCATACAGTGATTATTGGTTTAACGGAACAACATCTGTAACCTTATACAAGTGGATTAGCTAAAAATGTAGGGATGAGTCGAACACCCTGCTCGGTTTGCAGCAGAACATGCAAAAAAATTGTTCTAACAAATGTGAAAAATGTGAAATGTGAAAAATGTGAAAAATCAAAAATGCTAATTTTAAAGGTAAATATGCAAGTTATTGTCATAAAAAGTGTTTGGGGACCTGGGTCCTTCCCCAGGGGACATGTATCAATGCAAAAAAAAAGTTTTTTTTCTCTCATCCACCCTCGTTTCCTGCGGCCTGCCAGGTTGCGTGCTCGGATAAGGGTCTGGTATGGATTTTTGGGTAAACCTCACACCATTTTTTTTTTTATTTTGTCACAGGGTTCCCCTTAAAATCCATACCAGACCTGAAGGGTCTGGTATGGATTTTGAGGGGGACCCCTACGCCATTTAAAAAAAACTGGTGCAGGGTTCCCCTTAATATTCATATCAGACCTGAAAGGCCTGGTATGGAATTTAGGGGGACCCCCACGCAATTATTTTTTTCATATTTTGGTTCAGCGTTTTTTTTCTCTCATCCCCCCTCTTTTCCTGCATCCTTGCAGGTTGTGTGCTCAGATAAGGTTCTGGTATGGATTTTTGGGGGGGACCCCCGCATCATTTCTTTTATTTTGGGGCGGGGTTCCCCTTTACTCTGACCCTTTACAGGCCCTTTACTCTGACCTGTGATCAGCCGAGTCTCATTAACTCAATGATCACAGAGTGCGCCGCATGGGCAGGAGGTGGGTAATCTCTTCCTCAGGGATGATTAGATGTCTTTCAAGTTATCCAAAAAATATTACCACTTCTCATGATGACTGCCCATATCAACCTCCACTTGCTTGTGAGCAGGGGTGAATTCATACAAGGATCACAAAGATTCCTATACCATGGAAAAGGGACTTGTGAAGATTATGCAAGGCCCATTTTTCACTGCTGTTCACACAAACCAAGCTGTGCAGGTCTGCTCCTTAGCACATCTCTGAGGCCGGGTACTCACGACCAAACATGTATGGTGAAAGCGGTCCGTCGGACCGTTTTCACCATACATGTCTGCCAGAGGGCTTCTGTACGATGGTTGTACACACCATCGTACAGAAGTCCGCGCGTAAACAATACGCGGGGTGTGTCCGCGGTGTCGCCGCGTCGATGACGCGGTGTCGCCGCGACAATGACGCAGCGACGTGGGCGGCCCGCCTTTAAAATGCTTCCACGCATGCGTCGAAGTCATTCGACGCATGCGAGGGACGGCGGGCGCCTGGACATGTACGGTAGGTCTGTACTGACGACCGTACATGTCCGAGCGGGCAGAATTCCAGCGGACTGTTTTAAAACAAGTCCAGGAATATTTGTCTGCTGGGAAAAGGCCCGGCGGGCAAATGTTTGCTGGAATTCGGCCCGCTCGCGCCCACACACGACCAAACATGTCTGCTGAAACTGGCCTGCGGACCAGTTTCAGCAGACATGTTTGGTCGTGAGTACGGGGCCATATGCTTGTGAACACATTATGCATTTTTCTTTTTTGGTTGCCTTCAAAATCCTATAAGAGTGTCTTTTTCCCATTTTAAGAACAGAAAAAGGGATGGTGGCAATCACTTCCCTGAACAGAATAAACATATAATAAAAAAATAACAAAACGGTAAAGTTACCCAATTATTATTATTTTTTTTTATTTAATTTTTTTACACTTTTTTTACACTGGTTTTTATCACTTTTATTCCCATTACAATGAATGTAAATATTCCTTGTAAAAGGAATGGTTCATGACAGGTACTCTTTATACTGAGATGCAGGGTTAATAAGACCCCAGGCTGGAAAGCATGAGATAAAATAAAATCACAATCTCATGCTTACCAGCCGCGATCGTGGCTTTGTTTACAACCGTGGTGACCATGTGGTCGCCGGAAATCTCTATGGTCATCATCCGGCAACGGCCGATTCTTTCTCCGGGTTCCACGATGGCACAGAAGAGCCTGGAGAAGCACCAGAAGGGCAGCGGGAGGGGGGGATGTCCCCTCCCTCCCGTCGCCTGTAAGCAGGGCTGGACTGGGACAAAAATTTGGCCCTGGACTTCATCCAGACTGGCCCACTTTGACAGGTCTTTACCATGGCGGCCGGACAACTCCCGCACAACCCCCCCCCCCCCGAGCCCTCTTTTCCCCTTCACTAGCCACTAGCCGTTCTACTTTATTAGAGTAGAATGGATGGCACTGGTACTCTTATAGGCAGTACCAGTGGGGAAGCTAGACATTATTTCACCCGGGGCAAAGAATCAGTTTGGTGCCCCCCTTATGAGACAAGATTAGGCAGAAGTGAGAAACTCCCAGGCCATAGCTGTTGAGTCAGCTGTCTGTCCCCTCCCCCCCGCTCCTCTGGTCCTCCCCCTACTTCTTTGCTCCCCCCAGGTGAGCGCTGCGGGGAGGGAGAGGAGGTGAGCGCTGCAGGAAGGGAGAGACAGAGGAGCGGAGGGGGGCGGCGGTCCGCTGTCACTGAAGCCAGCCCACTGAGCCATCGGGAAACTCCCTGTAGTCCCAATGTAGTCCCAATGGCCAGTCCATCCCTGCCTGTAAGAACGATTATGCAGTGGAACTGCCACTATGATCATTCTTATGGTGCACAGAATTGCTGGCTAAAAACGAGGATATCTGAATGATCCCTGTAGATGCAAGCATCATTCAGATATTCCCACTGAAAGTCAAAGACGTCATATGATGTCCTTGGGCTGGAAGTGGTTAAAGACATTTAGATATTCCCATAAAATATAATATACAAGTATTATGTTTATATGGGAAACATATTACAAACCCAAGTAGTCAGAGACAGCATCAGCAGGGTGGACATTAGGTAAAATTAAAGGGATTGTAAAGGTAAAAAAAAAAAAATCCTTAAATAGCTTCCTTTACCTTAGTGCAGTCCTCCTCCACTTACCTCATCCTTCGATTTTGCTTTTAAATGTCCTTATTTCTTCTGAGAAATCCTCACTTCCTGTTCTTCTGTCTGTAACTACACACCGTTATGCGAGGCTTTCTCTCTGGTGTGGAGAAAGCCTCTTGAGGGGGTAGGGGGTGAGCAGGAGTGTCAGGACGCCCACTAATACACAGCTCCTTTCTCTATCTGCAAATCAGAGAGCGTCCTGACACTCCTGCTTGCCCCCTCCCCCCTCAAGAGGCTTTCTCCAAACCAGGGAGAAAGCCTTGCATTACGGTGTGTAGTTACAGACAGAAGAACAGGAAGTGAGGATTTCTCAGAAGAAATAAGGACATTTAAAAGCAAAATTGAAGCATGAGGTAAGTGAAGGAGGACTGCACTAAGGTAAAGGAAGCTATTTAGGGATTTATTTTTTTACCTTTACAACCCCCTTTAAGCTCCAATAAAAGGCTTTTAGTCCTGTTATGTAAAAAAAAGAAAAAGTTACCTGTAATGAGGTGTATCCCACGGCCAGACACTTCCCATTCTTATAGATTTCTCATTCAGCCTCATAGTATACAGTAGCTTACTCTATACTTCCAGCCCCCTGCAGCTATGACTGCTGTGACTCTCATACACAGAAGCTGCAATGTAGAGATTAAGCCAGTTAAAGCATATAGCCTGAAACTGATGATTCATAGTTTTTTTTTTTACTTTATGGAAGATAATAGATTTAAACCTACTTGAATTATTTAGGTATTCTAAAGGCCCGTACACATGATCGGATTTTCCGACGGGAATTGTGTGACGACAGGCTGTTGTCGGAAAATCTGACCGTTTGTATGCTCCATCGGAAAATTGTTTTCAGATTTTCCGCCAACAAATGTGGGATAGCATGCTTTACAATTTTCCGCCAACAAATGTGGGATAGCATGCTTTACAATTTTCCGCCAACAAATGTGTTGTCGGATTATCTGATCGTGTGTACAGAAGTCCTTTGGACAAAACTCCAAAGTACAAACACGCATGCTCAGAAGCAGTGCTAACATAACACAACATTGGCCGAATTTGCCCAAAGGGTGGCTCTAAACATGTAGTTTTGTGTTTGTTGGTTGACAATTTTTTGCCATTTGTATGCAAGACAAGTTCATGGCCAACGCCCTTCGGACAAAAGTCCTACACTGTGTCCGCGGAAAATACTATCGTGTGTACCAGGCTTAACTGTTAGAATCAGTTCACAAAGATTATCACTTCTCTGCTTCTCATAATATCAAAGGGCCAGATTCACAAAAGGGATACGACGGCGTATCTCCTGATACGCCGTCGTATCTCTGTTTCTATCTATGCGACTGATTCATAGAATCGGTTACGCATAGATATCCATAAGATCCGACAGGTGTAATTGTTTTACACTGTCGGATCTTAGGATGCAGTACCGCGGCCGCCACTGGGGGGAGTTCGCGTCGTAAACCAGCGTCGGGTATGCAAATTAGGAGTTACAGCGATCCACGACGGATTTTCGCGTTCGCTATGTCGCCGCTAGTCTAGTTTCCCGTCGCAAAGTTAGTCGTCGTTTTGGGTGCCCTAACTTTAGTCAGCAATCGTATTGCTGTCTAAAGTATGGCCGTCGTTCCCGCGTCGAAATTTAAAATTTAACGTAGTTTGCGTAACATGTCCGGGAATACGGAAGTACGCTACGCGCGTCGCCCTTTCAAAAAATGACGTCACGGCGCGCAAAGCACAACGGGAATTGCGAAACGGAGCATGCGCAGTAGGTCCGGCGCGGGAGCGCGCCTAATTTAAATGGCACACGCCCATTTGAATTGGCCCGCCTTGCGCCGGAGGCTGCCAGCGTAGTTTTCATCGCAAGTGCTTTGTGAATCAGGCACTTGCGATGAAAACTTGCGGCGGTGTAACGTATATACGATACGTTACGCCGCCGCTCACCTACGTGAATCTGGCCCATAGACTTCAGGCAGGCAAGACTTGTCTACGAAAGTTAGGAGGAAAAGAAATCAATTGATGTATTGATAAAATATTGTTTCTTGAAGTGAATATAAAAAATAAATAGCAGATCCAAATATACATGTTTGTTTGTAAACGTAACATTATTAGGAGAAACGTATCAAGAGATACAGTAACAAATGTGATTAAAGGGTCAATAAAGGAAAAAAATAATTTGCCTAAAATTAATGTCTGCAAGGTAGACAGACAGAATAGTGTAATGATTCTGTTAAAAACAAGTAAATACCTATTAAATTCCTTCATCTATATCACCTCCGGCGTTCTAGTTTCTGTTCTCTCATTCACTTCCTGGTTTGCATCGTTTGTTCATGTAAGAACTTCATTTCCCAGTATGCATTGCGGCACGCCTTGGAATCACACCTCCTTGAAGTCTCTAACACGTAGAGAGTGTCCTGCCGCACAGATGTAGTTCCCAGGAAGGGGTGAGCACGTCACTGACCACCGCAGTAAAGCCTCCCTTCACGGTGGTGAGTAACAATCAGACAAGCAGGAAGTGAACAGAACAGAGAAGAAATAGGGCAAACTTCTGAGCAAAAACGAACAATGAGGAAGTGAAAAGAGGAATGTCTGCAGGTCAAGGATGCTTATTATGAAAACAAAATGTTTTCCTTTACAACCCCTTTAAATCCTATCTCTGGTATTTAAAATGGTCTTATACAACCCCCTCCCCCTTCCTCTAATATATAATCTGGCTTTAAAACAAATTCTAAACCTCAAAATGACTTAACTGAATCCTTGGTCATGTGACCCTCTGAGGCCCCTCCTCTGTGGGCGGGGTCGTGAGCTGGGATTGCCTTCTGTTTTCCACTGGTCTCTGCAAAAGAACCCTCTGTAGATACCAGTAACAGAAAAAAATACTTAAAAAAAACAGCCAATAGGCACAATTTCAGCTAATTATTTTGGAGTCTTTTAGCCGGATTCAGGTAGAGAGGCGTATATTTGAGCGGGCGTAGCGCAGCTCATATGCGCTACGCTGACGTAAAATAGAGAGGCAAGACCAGTACTCACAAAGCACTTGCTCCCTAAGTTACGGGGGCGTAGCGTAAATGGGCCGGCGTAAGCCCGCCTAATTCAAAGTAGGCAGGTAGTGGGCGTGATACATTTAAATTATCCATGACCCCATGTAAATGAAGGGCCGAACGAATGGCGCATGCGCGCGAATTTACTCCCTAAGATACGCCGGCTCAATTCATAAGACTTGAACGTAACCTACGCCCAGCCCCATTCACGTACGACTTACGCAAACAACGTAAAATCCGACGGCTGTTCCGACGTCCATACCCTAACATGACTTACACCTGCTATATGGTGGTTTATCTTTACGCCGGACGTACACCTTACGTAAACGGCGTAGCTTACTGCGACTGGCGCAAGTACGTTCGTGAATCGGCGTATCAAGGCCATTTACATATTCAACGCGTAAATCAATGGAAGCGCCCCTAGCGGCCAGCGTAAATATGCACCCAAGATACAACGGCGTAGGAGACTTACGTCGGTCGAATGGAGCCAAAATTCAGGCGTATCTCCTTTGCAGAATCAAGCGCATTGATACGACGGCACATCCGTGGACTTACGCGGCGTATCATTAGATACGTCAGCGTAAGTCTTTGTGAATCCGGGCCTTTGTTATTATTGTTTTTTTTTGTTAGTTTTTTTGCAGAAAATTAGCTTTTAATAATTTAGTAAGTTTAGTTTGAACCTACAATCACTTTATTTGTCATTTATGCCTACAGAAAAGGTAGGTATTATTATTATATCATTCACAGGTATTAAAGCAGTATTAAACCCAAAAGCAAACATTTATTATATTGCAGCTTACCATTTCTTAGATGTGATGGCTGTATTTGTTTTATTTTTTAGGCTTTCTTTCTTTCTTTTCTTTTCATCTTCAGTCTGTTGTTTTTCTAAAGAGCAAGTTCAATTGCCGATGTATCAGTTACAAAGATGACACAAACCATTTAACACTGGTAATGGGCTTAAAGGGGTTGTAAAGGTTTGTTTTTTTATTTTCTAAATAGGTGAACCTCCGCTTTTTGGATCCCTTCTCCCCTCCGGTGTCACATTTGACACCTTTCAGGGGGGAGGGGGTGCAGATACTTGTCTGAGACAGGTATTTGCACCACTTCCGGGTTTGTATCCCCACGGGGAATCCAGCCTGGCACGTCACCAAACCCCCCCCCCCCGCTGTCTTCTGGGAAACACTGTTCCCAGGAGAGAGCGGGGACCAGGGATGCACATGCGGGAATCGGGCAGTGAAGCCGCAAGGCTTCACTTCCTGATTCCCTCACCGAGGATGGTGGCGGAAGCATCCCAGGACTGAGCGATTGCTCAGCCTCGGCTGCTGACATCGCGGGCGCGCTGGACCGGTAAGTGTCCATTTTTTAAAAGTCAACAGCTGCCGTATTTGTAGCTGCTGGCCTTTAAAAACAAAAATTTGGTCGAACTTCCGCTTTAAGCTAGTGCATTGTTGGTTCACTTACATTTTCCTTCGATTTCCCTTCTAAATGTTTTTTTTCTTTGTCTGAATTTCTCACTTCCTGTTTCTCCTCAGTAAGCTTTCCACCATCATCTGACTGGGGGTTAGTCAGCCAGAACAGCTTACTGAGGAGGAACAGGAAGTGAGAAATTCAGACAAAGAAAACAAAGAAAAAAAAAACTTTTAGAAGGGAAATTGAAGGAAAAGGTAAGTGAACCAACAATGCACTAGCTTAACCACTTAAGGACCGCCTCCTGCATATTTACGTCGGCAGAATGGCATGGCTGGGCACATGCACGTACAGGTACGTCCTGTGCTAGTACCCAGCCGTGGGTCGCGGTCCCCGGAGCTGAAGAACGGGGAGAGCTGTGTGTAAACACAGCTTCCCCGTTCTTCACTGTGGCGGCGGCATCGATCGTGTGATCCCTTTTATAGAGATACACAATCGATGATGTCACACCTACAGCCACACCCCCCTACAGTTGTAAACACACATGAGGTCACACATAACCCCATCAGCGCCCCCTGTGGTTAACTCACAAACTTCAATTCCATTTTCACAGTAAACAATGCATTTTAAATGCATTTGTTGCTGTGAAAATAACAATGGTCCCAAAAATGTGTCAAAATTGTCCGAAGTGTCCGCCATAATGTCACAATCACAAAAAAAATCGCTGATCGCCGCCAAAAAACGAATTAATGAAAATGCAATAAAACTATCCCCTATTTTGTAAACGCTATAAATTTTGCGCAAACCAACTGATTAACGCTTATTGCCTAAACTGAGGAAAAAAAATGTTTTTTTTATATATTTTTTTATATATTTTTGGGGGATATTTATTATAGCAAAAAGTAAAAAATATTGTATTTTTTTCAAAATTGTCGCTCTATTTTTGTTTATAGCGCAAAAAATAAAAACCGCAGAGGTGATCAAATACCACCAAAAGAAAGCTCTATTTGTGGGGAAAAAAGGACGCCAATTTTGTTTGGGAGCCACGTCGCACGACCCCGCAATTGTCTGTTAAAGCGACGCATCTAGAGTGGGGGCACTGCAATACAAGGAGTATGTTACTGACCAAATCACAAGGTGAAAACTGAGGGAACAAAGAATACAAATGCAGCCACCACATCTAAGGATTGGTATGCTGCAATATTATAATACATTTTTGGTTTTGAGTTCCAAAAAAAAAATCTAACATTTTGAGTTGTCCCCAGAAGAGTAATAGAGGGGAAATCTTTGAATGGGGGCCCTAGTTCTGGTGACCTGGGGGTCCCCAAGGAATTCCCCTCTCACTTCCTGTTTGGCTATGAGACAGGAAGTGAAGGGAAATCTCTGCAATTGGACACAGATGGTAAAAGAAAAAACAATGACGGGGGATTATAACCCTCCCTTACTTTATTTACATTTTAAAACGTTTTAGTTCTACTTTAATTTATTGTCACCAACAGTTTTGATATTTTATTTGATTTTTTTTCAAATGTAATTTGCAATAAAAAGAAAAAAAAATCCTCTCCCACACACATAGCTTGTCATAAACACGGCTTATCTCATTCTTCATTGTGACATGTGTGACTGAAAGGAACCAAGGTGTGTTGTAGAAGAGAGGGGAGGGGAGACGTCAAGGTGTGTTTTTAAGGCTAAACAGTGAATCAGTAGCATCTCTCCTTTCACCGAAGGCAAATCCAGAGACAAGCTGGGCTGTCTAGCAACAAAATCTCCCTTCCTCAAACAAGCGCTTAATGGGGCCCCAGAGATAGCTTCAATCCAGAATGACAAGACATGCTTTCTAGCTAATTCCTGTCAGGAGAACTCACAGAATGAGGAGCTGAAACTAGACTTTTGTATTCTAATTTGTTTTAGATTCTATTTATTTTTTTAGGGCACTTTTTGGGACATTAACCTGGGAAATAATGGCTTCATTTTTCCATCAACTTAAGGTGCTATTATGGAAAAATTGGCTAAGCATCTACAGGCAGCCGGTAAGTGAACCTTTTTGTTCATTTATAATGAATTTAAAGAAACTGTGACATTATTCTGGGCATGCTGTACATTAAGTTAGGAAGTCAGTGAAGTGACGATACATCATCTTCCATTGGATCATTATTTCCTGATGTTGGTGAATTAATCTTGATGCCCTGTGCTTTATTCAGAGCTTAAACTTAATGTAGCTGTTAAAAGTACTTCAGGTTACGATTTATAGAAACACTTAAATCTCAGCCTCAGCAGTGTTCCCAATCACTTATATGGGTCTGTACAGTAACTTGTTGACTTGTCTGGCATGGCAATCAATAAGATTGAAAGACGACTTATTAAAAATGTCATTTTCTAATCATGTTTCCAGTAGTTTGTCAATCCATCCCAGGGCTGTCTTAATGCATGGGCACCCCTGGGCAATGCCCAGGGCCCCAGGTGCAGGGGGGCCCCATGATAGTCTTGCATTATATCATACTTGCCAACTATCCCAGGATTTGCAGAGCCAGTCACGCTTTTTACTAAGCTGTCCCAGGATGGTTGTTTCCTGAGCAGCATCCTGGAAACTGTACTGTGCCCTCTCGATCCCAGTATTATGCCCTCCTCATCCCAGTATTCTGCCCTCCTGACCCCCCTGTACTGTGCCCTCCTGATTCCAGTATTCTGCCCTCCTGACCCCCCTGTACTGTGCCCTCCTGATTCCAGTATTCTGCCCTCCTGACCCCCCCCCCTGTACTGTGCCCTCCTGACCCCCCTGTACTGTACTGTGATAGTCTTGCACAGAGCTTTATTTCTCAGAAAATAGGTGCAGGAACTCAACCACGACCCGTTCAGATTTAACAAACAGTAGAAGGGTCTTAAAGGGGCATTAAATACCAGAATTGCATTACATACAGAGTGCAAAGTTCAGGGGGTTACAAAGCTGTCACTTATAAACACAGAAACCAGACTTCTGTGTTTACAAGTGATTGTGATGAGCAGGCACCAAAGGGTCTGAGCCAGAGGTGGTGGAACTGAGTTCCCCCAAGTTCCCCCTGAAAAAAAGCCCTGGTCTTGCATTATATCATACTTGCCAACAGTCCCAGGATTTGCAGGGCCCGTCACGCTTTTTACTAAGCTGTCACAGGAGGACCGTGTCCTGAGCAGCATCCTGGAAGCTGTACTGTGCCCTCCTGATCCCAGTATTCTGCCCTCCTGACCCCCCCCTGTACTATGCCCTCCTGACCCCCCTGTACTGTACTGTGATAGTCTTGCATTATATCATACTTGCCAACTGTCCCAGGATTTGCAGGGCCCATCACGCTTTTTACTAAGCTGTCCTAGGAGGACCGTGTCCTGAGAAGCATTCTGGAAACATTACTGTGCCCTCCAGATCCCAGTATTCTGCCCTCTTGACCCCCCTGTACTGTGCCCTCCTGATTCCAGTATTCTGCCATCCTGACCCCCCATGTACTGTACCCAGGGCCATTTGAAGGAATTTGGGGGCCCCAAGCAAAATGGACATTGACATTTGTTTTCAAGTTGAGAAGGGGGGGGGTTGCTGCTGAGTTTATTCAAGCAGGGGTGCTCCTGGGGGGGTTAATTCAAGATGAGAAGCGGGGGGGGGGAGGGGGTTAGGCCGCTGCTGAAGATGGCTTCTTGGTTCTTGATTCCAACATCCACCTTCCTTCTCTGGTGCAGCGAGCAAGTTGAGAGGGAGGGGCCCCAGGCAAGCACGGGGCCCCAAGCAGTTGCTTGGTTTGCCTGTCCTGTCACAACGGGCCTGACTGTACCCTCCTGATCCCAGTATTCTGCCCTCCTGACCCCCCCCTGTATTGTGCCCTCCTGATCCCAGTATTCTGCCCTCCTGACCCCTGTACTGTTCTCTTCTGCCTCCACCCCTGTACTGTGCCCTTTGTGATTTGATTAGTCTTTGTTTTATGGAATGCTTTTTCTATTGTTTAAAATAAATTTTATTAAACGACCTAATAAATAAATGATTTAAGGTACTTATATAGCATTGCCAATTTACATATACAGTGTGCATTCACATCAGTCCCTACCATCAAGTAACTTACAATCTAAGGTCCCTAACTGACATTCATATACTAGGCCCAATTTTTTTAGAAAGAAGCCAATTAGCCTACCAGCATGTCTTTGGAGTGTGGAAGGAAACTAGAGTACATGGAGGAAACCCACACAGGCACAGGTAGATCATGCAAACTCCAGGCAGGTAGTGCTGTGGTTGGGGTTCAAATCAGTTTTCTGCTAGGTGAGAGTGCTACCCACTACTTTTTTCCTTTTTCCTAGAGGTGTTATGTCACCTTGTTAATGCAGTGATTTTAGGAGGGGGAGGCCTGATGTAGTAATGCTAGTCTCCATATTGAAAACGTATAGGTTAATAAAGTATGAAAATTCTCATACGACAGAAGAAAAATTTGGAGTGATGTAATGTATTTGTATTGTATTTTTGGGCGTAAACTGTACTGATTAACCGCTTCCTGGCCGGCTCCTGCATATATACAGCGGCAGAATGTCTCTGCTGTGTGAATCGCTGTGTATATAGACTGCGGCTCCTTTAAGAGCCATGGCAGGCATGCACGGCAGGAGACCCGATGCACATGGCCAGCGGGCGCGATCCCCGCAGGCCACCCACGGTTGCAGGCAAGAGAACAGGAAGGGGGATTTGTGTGTGTACACACACAAATCCCTGTCCTGGCAGGGGAGGAGAAACAGATCATCTGTTCCTACTAAGTAGAAACAATGATATGTCTTCTCCCCCAGTCAGTCCAATCCCCTCACAGTTAGAACACACCTAGGGAACACACATTTAACCCCTTGATCGCCCCCTAGTGTTAGCCCCATTCCTGCCAGTGACATTTATACAGCAATCAGTGGCTATTTTTAACTCTGGACGCTGTATAAATGTCAGTGGTCCCAAAAAAGGGTCAAAAGTGTCCGATCTGTCCACTGCAATGTCGCAGTCCCGATAAAAATCACTGATCACCACCATTACTAGTAAAAAGATAAAAAAAAAAAATGCCATAAATCTATCCCCTATTTTGTAGATGCTATAACTTTTGCGCAAACCACTCAATATACACTTATTGCGATTTTTTTTTTTTTTACCAAAAATATGTAGAATACATTTTGGCCTAAACTGATTTATTGTCTTTTTTCAAAATTGTCACTCTTTTGTTTACAGTGCAAAAAATAAAAACCGCAGAGGTGATCAAATACCACCAAAAGAAAGCTCAATTTGTGGGGGGGGGGGGGGGGAAAGACAAAAATTGTGTTTGGGTACAACATCGCACGACTGTGCAATTGTCAGTTAAAGTAATGCAGTGCTGTATCTCAAAAAATGGTCTGGTCAGGACGGAGGTCAATTCTTCCGGTGCTGAAGTGGTGAAACAAAAATCGTCCGATCTGCTATCGTACAAAAAAATTGGTGTTTGTCCCTTCGGAAAAAAAACGACAGCTGTGTACTAACAATCAGATTATAGTACGATCGCTTTGAAAGCGGTATTTTTTGTACGATATTGTGTATGGGGCTTTATTAGTGCAAGGCCTGCTTTAATTAAATTGTGCATACTGTATTGTTAATTGTGATAAAATCTTCTGGGTGTTTTTAAAACTCGTTAACAGTGTTTTATATATTGTGTGACCTGGACAAGATAATATTTTTCACATGAAGTAGAATTCCAGCTTCATCCTAACTACTCCTAAAACTGACCCCATCCTAACACCTGCCCCCTCTCCTAACACCTGCCCCCCTCTCCTAACACCTATGCTAACTAACCTGTATAGGAAAGCTCTGTATACTTTACTAGTAGGCGGCTCTGGTCTGGTCACATTATCCTGCTCCAATATGTTAGTCAGCGCTGCTGCAGGGGAGGGGAAGGATGACCAACAATAGGTAGGCCATTGAAGCCCCTGGGTGATGTCACAGCTTCAGGCATTTCCAGTGTTTGCTGATAGTGAATAAGACAAAGAAGTGATCGCAAACTGGAACTCCAAATTTGCTGTAATGTAATGTAATCTTTATTGTCATGAATTTTGTCAAACACAGGAAAAGCAGTTGACGCGTTTCACAAGCGATAACTTGCTTCTTCACAAGCAAGCAAGCTATCGCTTGTGAAACTCGTCAACTTCTTTGTCTTATTCGTGTTTGACGGTGGTGAGCCGAAGGTCTGCACACGTCATCTGCCTTGCACCTAAAAATTGCCTGGAGCGGTGTGTCTCTCTTTGGTTTCTGTTCTGGTTATAAATAATAAACCTTGCAGCTAGCAAGATGTGGAAAATCCTGTTTTTAAAGTTTTTAACGCAAAGACTGTTGGACAGGTTAATTTGGTTGGTCAGCCGATTGGTTGGTGAGTTCAGCTATGGAATGTTCTGTCTTTTGTCTTTTCTACCTATATCTAGCTGTATGTAGTCAGTAGTATATACACCCTGTAAAGCAATCCTGTTTGTGTAGTTATATGAGTTTCTAAAAACAATATTATAAACAAAATTCCATACTATTCTTCAGTGCCTGTTGAATGTTGTTTTTCTTGTACTTAACACACAAATAGCACTGTGACTTGCCCTAAGCCATAGACAGCCCTAAAAAAATATGAAGGAAACTATATCTTTAACTATAACCGACCAAGCCGCCTATCCAAAATGTACACTTGTCCAATAGGAGGTATAATCTGAAAGATTCAAAGCGAAGGGGGGCTTTGTGATGGGGAGGCATCTTGGATGGGGTGGGGTCTTTCATGGAGAGAAGTCTGTGATGGGGGGATCTGTGATGGAGAGGAGTCTGTGATGGAGATGAGTCTATGATGGGGGGCTCTGTAATGGAGAGGCATCTGTGATAGTGAGGAGCCTGTGATGGAGAGGAGTCTTCGATGGGAGGGGGAATTTGTTTATATTTTTTCAAGCTATAGTCCGGCCCCCCAACAGTCTGGGGGGCCGTGAACTGGCCCCCTGTTTAAAAAGTTTGAGGACCCCTGCTTTAGATAAAAAGTTTAATTAGGTAACACACCTTATCAACATTACATCATAGTGCATCTAATTTCATATACCACTCCAACCCTTCAAACTTGTTTCCTAGCCTTGAAAATTACCCTGAATTAAAAGAAAGTAATACACAATTTTGTAAAACCACAAAAGTAGTAAATGGAGGAATCAAAATGAACGTATGGACAATCACCAAAAAGTGTAAGTGCAACTTTTGTGCACTTAGGCAAACCATACATAGAGCGAATTTATTTCCTGCAACCACGGGTTGCAGGAAAGAAATTTGCTAGATTCCCCCATCAACACAGACAGTGTTGATGCAGGAATCCCTCCTGCCAGGTCATTGTCTTCTCCCGGAGGGGGGACACCATCCACACCAGGAGAAGACAGCGATTTTCGCTAATGACTATAGCAGCCGCTAGCAATAAACATAGATAAACCCGGCATGCTGGTTATACCAAAAATGATCAATCGATCAACTTGGTACATTCAGCCTGCCCATACACGGTTCGAATCTTGGCTGATTCCTGCTTCACTGGCCGAGATTTGAACCATGCATGGCCTGCCTTACACTTTCATATGTGTACAGTATATAGAACTATAGAGAGAGAGAGCCTGAGAGAAAGGCATACGGACCAACCTGTTAAGTACAACAGTACACAGCACAATGATGAAGCATAAGATGCATTAAAGTGTATTTCTAGGCACGTTGTTTTAATTTTAGAAAGAGAAGGGAAAGGCCTTTGTTAAGATTTTATTGCTGTCTCTGTCGCCATTGAAGAGATTCACCACTTTTTATACTGGTGGATATTGTTATTGAGAAAGAGGGAGCAAATGGAACATTTTAGACCTCATTCACAAGCGCATTTAGGGACTACTTACAATTTCCAGTGTTTCTGAGACAAGCAGCAGACAGAAAGCCCCATATAATGCAAGGAGAGGCTGACAGCAACCACAGTCAATCTCGGATGTTCATATATGATTGGACATGCAGCAATTACGGTACCTATGGATCTTTGGCTCTGGATGCAACCAATTTGTCTGATTACGTGCGAATGCTGCAGGCACTGTCAGCCTCCTGTTGCTTTCAAATAAGGCTTCCCACCATGGCTGTTCATAGAAACCCTGTTAAGTTACCCACAGAAAGTCACAATTAGCCCCAAAATGCAGGATTTAGGCTGCATTCACACCTGAACGCGGCGTATGTTACCGCGATTTGCCGCGACAAATTGCAGCGTTTTGTCCCGCGATTTGCTGCGACAAAACGCAGCGTTTTTTAAGCTTAATATACGCCGGAGGGGTGATCAACATTGTCGGCTATGCCGAACGCCGAAAGCCGCCGGAAAAAAAGGTCCGGGACTTGTTTTGAGCTTCAGGCGTACGGCGTTTCGGCGTGGAGATGTGAACCATCTCCATAGCCGACAATGTTAAATCACCCCTCCAGCGTATTGCAGGCTCCAATAGCGTTGCGCTACAGGCGACAATACGCCTAGGTGTGAATGGAGCCTTAATGAGGTTCTAGAGATGTCTGCAGATTTCCTCTAATTTTATGTAGCTGTTTGTAAAAACAAATTGATTTTAGCCCTACTTTATAAAAAAAAAAAAAGGTTGGCTCTACCTACACTTTAAACCATAGCAAATATTCAGATTTCTTAGTCAAAGAATAATTTTTGATAAGTTGCCATGGGTTACTACACTTTCCAGTTCATCCTTGATTTTTGCATATTTACTGAATCAATCCAAACGAGTTTGATTTATAATAATAATTAAAAAAATATATAATTTGCTAATATTGTTTGATATACAGTATATGGCATTCTGTGTACATTTAACTTTGGTATATTCACTTTTCCTGATCATCTGATACTTGGATGCTATGTTCTGATAATACAGTAGTAATATAATATCAGACAAAAAAAAACAAATATATTCAGATATTTATATTTGTTAGAAGAGGCATTTGAAGTGTGTCCCATGATTGTAAAGGGATTAGGATCGTGTTGCATTTTAATAAAAATGCTGCCCAGGATCCGGTATTAAAAAAAAAAAAGAAAAAAAAGAAATTGGCATAACCGGTGGATGTGTGTTCAGTTACATAAAGGCTATAAATAAATATTTCGTGACTTAAAGCATTCTTTACGGATCTCTTTTTAAGCACTATAACTAAGTTATGAAAGATCTCTGAATTCTTATAGTAGTGGTTCAATGATGGGACTTGTAGTTTATTCATTCACAGATCACTGTGGCAAAGTCAATTTAAAATGTGACTGTGGGGGAGAAGAACAGAAGAACCTCCACCCACTATCATGTGTGTGTAGGGGGGGGGGTCACAGGGGGTGGTGGTCGTGAAGTGCTGGAACATGTTACACCCTAAAAAACTGGTGTAGTATGTAACATGTTCCAATGGTGAACTAATGCCGCATACACATGATCGGAAATTCTGACCAAAAAAACTTGGATTTTTTTACGACGGAATGTTGGCTCAAACTTGTGTCGCATACACACGGTCACACAAAATTCAGACCGTCAAGAACGCGGTGACGTACAACACTACGACGAGCCGAGAAAAATTAAGTTCAATGCTTCTGAGTAGGGATGAGCCGAACACCCTCCCGTTCGGTTCGCACCAGAACCTTCGAACGGACCGACCGCTCGCGTGAACATTTAGAACCCCATCGACGTCTATGGGACTCGAACGTTCGAATTCAAAAGTGCTAATTTTAAAGCCTAATATGCTAGTTATTGTCGTAAAACATCTTTGAGAACCCGGGTCTTGCCCCAGGGAACATGTATTAATGAAAAAAAAGTTTTAAAAACTGTCGTTTTTTCAGGAGCAGTGATTTTAATGATGCCTAAATTACAAATAAAATAGAAATTCCTTTAAATATTGTACCTGCTGGGTGTACATAGTATGCCCGTGAAAACGTCTTTGAGAACCTGGGTCTTGCCCCAGGGAACATGTCACTATCAATGGAAAAAAAGTTTTAAAAACGGTTGTTTTTTTTAAGGACTCCTGAAAAAATGACAGTTTTTAAACTTTTTTTTCCATTGATACATGTTTCCTCGGGCAAGACTCGGGTTCTCAAAGACGTTTTCACAGGCATACTATAGACACCCAGCAGGTACAATATTTAAAGGATTTTTTTTTTTTTTTTATTTAAGCATCATTAAAATCACTGCTCCTCAGGAGCAGTGATTTTAATGATGCTTAAATAATAAAAAAAAAGAAAAGAAAAATTCCTTTAAATATTGTACCTGCTGGGTGTCTATAGTATGCCTGTGAAGTGGCACATGTTTAGAACTGTCCCTGCACAAAATGAGATTACTATAAGAAAAAAGTAATTTAAGACTGCTTGCGGCTTTAACGTAATGTCTGGTCCTTGCAATATGGATGAAAATCATTGAGAAAAATAGCACAGACACAGACAGTACACACACCACGTAGCTTTAGGTGCAAACTACAAAGCACACGGCCAGTACACACCAAGTAGCTTTAGGTGCAAACTACAGAGGACACAGGCAATAAACCACGTAAGAATACTGCAGCTAGCACAATCACCTGCCTGCCAGTAAATTAGGAAGAACTGATCTAGCTAAACTATACAGTGTATAAATATATGTACAACACCTGGGATGTATATATATCCTCTACACACTGTAACATTAACTGACTAGCCTGCCTGCCTGCCTGCTCTATCTACCTGCAAAAAATTCTCTCTATCTCTCTCTGTTCTCTCTTAACCACCGCAACACACTACACAACGCCGACCTGCAGGTGGCCTTTTATAGTGTGGGGCGTGTACTAAACCCCCTGAGCCATAATTGGCCAAAGCCCCCCTGGCTTTGGCCAATCATGACTCTCCGTTTTTTGCAAGCTGTGATTGGCCAAGCATGCAGGTCGTAGTGCATGCTTGGTCAATCATCAGCCAGCAATGCACTGCGATGCCGCAGTGAATTATGGTCTGTGAAACGTAACTCAAATTTGACGCAAACGGCCTGTAACATTCGTAATTTGACGAACGATCGAACATACGATGTTCGAGTCGAACATGAGTTTGACTCGAATACGAAGCTCATCCCTACTTCTGAGCATGCGTCGACTTGATTCCGAGCATGCATATTTTTGTGCGTCGGAATTGCATACATACGATCGGAATTTCCGACAAGAACTTTTCTTGTCGGAAAAATTGAGAACGAGCTCTCAAATTTTTGTTGTCGGAAATTCCGACAGAAAAATTCAGATGGAGCCTACACACGGTCGGAATTTCCGACCAAAAGCTCACATTGAACTTTTCTTGTCGGAAATTCTGACCTTGTGTACGCGGCATTAGCCTTTGAAACTCAATTTTTCTTAATGTTGTCCAATTTCAGTTTAATAAGGATGTGGTACCCCTAAATTGTACTCACCACAACCCGTTTGTAATAATTACTAGTAGTTAGTGTTTTAGCAATCACCATGCAGATGGCTGCTGCTTAAAATAAAGCAATGTTGACAATTCTAGTGGGTGAAATAGGAATTCCCTCTGCCTCCTCTACCATGGCTATTTTGAGGGAGTGTAGGTTTAGACCCCTTTCACACGGTTTGCATGTGCCACTGCGCTAAAAATAGCGCCTGCAAACTGACCTGAAACAGTGGCTGCTGTTTCTCCAGTGTGAAAGCCTGTGGGCTTTTACACTGGAGCGGTGCGCTAGCAGGACGGGAAAAAAAGTCCTGCTAGCCACATCTTTGAAGCGGTGAAGGAGCGGTGTGTGTATACCACCTCTCCACCGCTCCTGCCTATTGAAAGCAATGGGACACCCTGGCTATACCGCCTGCATAGCGCCTCTGCAGAGGCACTTTGCGGTGGTTTTTAACCCTTTTTCAGCCACTAGCAGGGGTAAAACCGCCTGCTAGCGTCCGAATAGCGCCGCAAAATTAGCGGTAAATTGCCGCTAAAAATAGCGACACTTTACCGCCACCGCACCCAGTGTGAAAGGGGCCTTAGAGAGATGATAGTTTGTCAAGTAATTCCTGTGAATTCCATAGTATAGTCAAAGGGGCCCAACTCTTAGTATATACTTAGTATAAGACAGTGGTAGCGATGCTAGTCAATGTATCAATATAAAGGCTTTCCCACAATCTTCAGGAGAGAGAGGGGCCTCAAGTTCAATTAATTCATAGAGTGGGGTAGAGAGGGATGGGTGTGGGAGAGGAGGGTGGTGTAAAGTGAGGAGATAATTTGTGTTGGGTGAGAGTCTTGTAGCAGAAGACTATACACTGGGGTTGTGGGGAGGAGAGGTTTTGTTTTGTCTCTGTAGGAAGTAGAGAGCTGTTGGTATGCTAACTATTGTAGGGTTGTCGAGATAGTGCCCATTAATAGGGTCTCTAAAGTTGGCAAAGTTGTGATTTGCGCCAGTTTAGCAAAGAGAGGCGTCATGAGGCCTGTGATATGATAGATTTCAAGTCTAGGAATTAGCTTGTTCCAAGAAGTGATGAGATAGAGTGTGAGTCTGGGAACAGAAGATGTTCTACCTGTGAATGTGTCCAATGCAGTAAAGAGCTTATAGATCACAGCAGGTTGTTCAGTTCCTTAGCAAAAAAATTTAAGAAATGTGCATCCACCCATAACCTAGCTATATGTTAGTCATTGAGATTTAGCATTTATGACGCACTTAACACTTTTAACAAAAACAATTTACATCCTGCTTCATGCATGGTTTACCTGAAGCAACAAATTCCAAATGCTGTGTCTTTCTTTTGTAAAATATGATTAATGACATATGATGAAATTGTATTTCAAATTTTTTATTACTGTCTGTGCTTTGTTTATTCTACATACTGTATTGGCATCATAAAACAAATTACAGTAAAAAGGCTGGACCAGACAATGTATGGTATTTTACAAGATTAAGCATGAACAAAAAGTTAAAGAAAAACTCAGTTTTCCTACAGTTTGATGGATTAGAGAAGGAGAATTGTACTAACTCCTACAGCAGATTATAAAACAATAAGTATTTAAAGTGATGGCCAGCATTCACCTTGATAACTGCCACCGGTACACTACCACAAATCTCTGAAATTCTCTGAAAACCCTCACAGTGCCCTCAACACCCCCCCCCCCCCAATGACCCCCAGCCCTCCCCACACAGTGCCCCCAACATCTCAGGCCCCCTACACACGTCCGAGGAACTCGACGTGCCAAACACATCGAATTCCTCGTCGAGTTCTGTGTTGAAGCCGCCGAGGATCTCGGCGAGCCAACTTTCCTCATTGAACAACGAGGAAATAGAGAACATGTTCTCTATTTGGCCCGATGAGTTCCTCATCAGCTTCCTCGGTGAAAAGTGTACACACGACCGAGTTTCTCGGCAGAATCCAGCTCCGATCGAGTTTCTGGCTGAATTCTGCCGAGAAACTCGGTCGTGTGTACGGGGCCTCACAGTGCTTTCCAGCCTGATGCAGAGCCTCAAGCTCCCCATAGTGCTCTCAACCTCTGACAGGACCCCACTATGCCCCCCCAACCTCCAACTGTGCCACAAGGTAACACCCAACCGCATCCAGACCCTTCCAGGCCCTCAGCCCAATCCAGAGCCCTTAGCACAATGCAAAGCGCCCACATTATTCCTCCAACTGACAATATCATTGCATTTTCTCCTCCTACTGGCCACTGATGCCCGATGGAACATCCCCCTACTGACCACCAAGCACCATATTTTATATTCCCATATTCTTATGGTATGAGTATACTTTTCTAACTGTTGGAGCATGGTAGGTTTTGGTTGAGAACCACTGATCTTTACACACAATGTAACCTGATTTGTGAAACAAATGCAGTATTCTTACTTCTTCCTTGTGGCCCTCAGCCGTTCCACTCAATTTGGCCCACTGCGAACCTTTCAGTTTAACATGCCTGCTCTAGTTTGATGATAGGTGAAATCTTCTTGCATTTGATCTTTAAAGTATAAGTTCACATTTAGTAGCATATTACACCTGTATTTAGGGTGTAAATACAAGTACGTATGTACGTGCTTTATAAATCCTGTTAAATAATAATAATAATCAGTTCCAACTTACTGTTCGACAGTTGCTTCAAACTGACCGACTTTAATAATGTCCAGATAAGGGAGTGTTGCATGATTCAAGATAATATTTTGTGCCTTTGTCTTTATTACACAAAAATTTATATTTTGTATCTTCTTTTTAATTCTAGGTGTGGTCTATCGTACTCATCTTCTGGCCTGTTGTCATATTTTTCATTATGGCAATGACGCGAACTAAATTTCTTCCTGTACAAGCATCAGTCTGTAAGTTACAGCTACTGTTTAGTTATAGAGGGACTTCAGTTCCTTTAATTATTGATCTCAATAACCTTGCATACATTTTATAATTTGTAATTATGCATTGACATTTAAATGCATGTATTAATTTTCTGTAAAATTGCAGGTTTAATTGTACTTCTCATATAGTCTGGGTAGGTTGTGTAGAACCTTATTAGCAAATATAGTGACTATTTCCTGCATCATTAATGTGATGTATATCTGTGTGTGTATAATATATATATATCTATATATAGATAAATACATATACAGTATCTCACAAAAGTGAGTACACCCCTCACGTTTTTTGTAAATATTTTATTATATGTTTTCATGTGACAACACTGAAGAACTGAAAGTTTGCTACAATGTAAAGTAGTGAGTGTACATCTTGTATAACAGTGTGCATTTCCTGTCCCCTCAAAATAACTCAACACACAGCCATACATTTCTAAACCGCTGGCAACAAGAGTGAGTACACTCCTAAGTGAAAATGTCCAAATTGGGCCCGATTCGACATTTTCCCTTCATGGTGTCATGTGACTGGTTAGTGTTACGAGGTTTCAGGTGTGAATGGGGAGCAAGTGTGTTAAATTTGGTGTTATCCTTCTTACTCTCTCATACTGGTCACTGGAAGTTCAACATGGCCCTTCATGGCAAAGAACTCTCTGAAGATCTGAAAAAAAGAATTGTTGCTACATAAAGATGGCATAGGCTATAAGAAGATTGCCAAGACCCTGAAACTAAGCTGCAGCATGGTGGCCAAGACCATACATTGGTTAAGGAGGACAGGTTCCACTCAGAACAGGCCTCGCCGTGGTCGACCAAAGAAGTTGAGTGTACGTGCTCAGCGTCATATCCAGAGGTTGTCTTTGAAAAATAGACATATGAGTGCTGCCAGTATTGCTGCAGAGTTTGAATGGGTGGGGGGTCAGCCTGTCAGTGCTCAGACCATACACCACACACTGCATAAAATTGGTCTGCATGGCTGTTGTCTCAGAAGGAAGCCTCTTCTAAAGATGTTGCACAAGAAAGCTTGCAAAAAGTTTGCTGAAGACAAGCAGACTAAGGACATGGATTACTGGAACCATGTCCTGAGGCCTAAAGAGACAAAGATAAACTTATTTGGTTCAGATGGCATCAAGCGTGTGTGGCAGAAACCAGGTGAGGAGTACAAAGACAAGTGTGTCTTGCCTACAGTCAAGCATGGTGGAGGGAGTGTCATGATCTGGGACTGCATGAGTGCTGTAGGCACTGGGAAGCTACAGTTCATTGAGGGAACCATGAATGAGAAATATGTACTGTCACATACTGAAACAGAGCATGATCCCCTGCCTTCGGAGACTCTCAAACACACCTCCAAGACAACCACTGCCTTGCTAAATAATCTGAGGGTAAAGGTGAAGGACTGGCCAAACATGTCTCCAGACCTAAACCCTATTGAGCATATGTAGGGCATCCTCAGAAGGAAGGTGGAGGAGCGTAAGATCTCTAATATACACCAGCTCCGTGATGTCGTCATGGAGGAGTAGAAGAAGACTCTAGTAGAAACCTGTGAAGCTATGGTGAACTCCATGCCCAATAGGGTTAAGTCAGTGCTGTAAAATGATGGTAGCCACACAAAATATTGACACTTTGGGCCCAATTTAGACATTTTCACTTAGGGGTGTACATACTTTTGTTGCCAGCGATTTAGACATTAATGGCTGTGTGTTGAGTAATTTTGAGGGGACAGCAAATTTACATTGTAATACAAGCTGTACACTCACTACTTTACATTGTAGCAAAGTGTAATTTGTTCAGTGTTGTCACATGAAAAGATATAATAAAATATTTACAAAAATGTGAGGGATATACTCACTTTTGTGAGATACTGTATATCATATAAATTGTGCATATCACCTTGCCTATCAGGCTCCGTTCACACTGCCGCGACCTTAAAGCTGCATGAGTGACTTTGCCAGGCAACTTACTGATGATTTGCTCAGGACTTGCTAGCGAGTACAACTTGATGCGACTTAATAGCGATTTTGAAGAGAGTTCCAGGGAATGCCTGGATAATCTTCCTGTAATATTGGATTCAAATAACATCAATATAGATGAGGATCTAACTTGGAGACAACTTTAATTAAAGTCTATGGGCACAAGACAGATAGGAGTCACTTCAGTAGTGCTAATTAACACAGCTCTCATTGACTAACAAGGAATTTCACATATCATGCGACTTGGGGTCTCACAAGTCAGATCCAAAGTCAAAGCTGCGTGAGTTAAGCCTTAATGTTGGTGTTCTGTTGCTTACACCTTCACCTAGAATTTTTAAGTCAGCTTGGAAGCGCTTTAACACTTTGCTTGGCTTGTTCAGTGTCATAGCTTGACCAAAGAAAAATCTATTTGCTTTATAAATGTTTCTGAGGCTGGCCTACCTTGTGCCAGAAAAAGCAAGTGTGGCACTAGCCCCAGTGCAACTGTAATGCCCTGTACACACGATCGGAATTTTCATTGGGATAAACTCCGACGGATTTTTCAGACGGAATTCCGTTCAAGCTGTCTTGCATACACACTGTCACACCTACTTCCGACGGTCCAAAACATGGTGACCTACAACACTACGACGAGCCGAGAAAAATTAAGTTCAATGCTTCCGTCGGAGTTCCATACAGAGTTCCATACAGACGAACGGAATTTCTGATAGAATTTTTTTTTATCGGAAAAACAGAGAACATGTTATCTTTCTAAGTCCTTCGGAATTTCCGATGTAAAAACTCAGATGGGGCACAAACACAATCGGAATATCCATTGAAAAAATTCCGGCTGAATTTTCCATTGGAATTTCCGATCGTGTGTTCAAGGCATAAGATTATATGAAAACATACAATGCAGAAAATAAACTGTATGTTTTTGGTTACCTAGTGGGTGGTTCTGTAAACACCAACCGGTTGATTAAATCCACTGTGACAGTTGGAAAATTATCAGCCGAACAGTGCCTATATTCTGTCAGATGTGTTATTCACTGTTTGACAGAGCCACTGTATTCAGGCAACCATGGGTACTGTCTATGGAGGCTTTCTGTTTGTGTGTACGTGTGTGTTTTTTCTGTTTGTTAAACTGGACGGAGTAGTGTTTTTTTTTCAACCAGATGTTACTATGGGTGCGGCTACCTGACTGCAATAGTTGCTAGTGGATACTCCTTCATCCATAAGTGTGGATGGTGGAATTGATTGACCATCATACACGACTCGATGGGTGAGCCAGAAAGAATCAAGCCGTGTATGGCAGTCTTGAGGGAATTTCTCTCTAACAGAGCTCCAGATAAAAATAAAATTTGACAGGGGTTTTAACCTTGCCTTATTCTATCCAAAACTAAAAATATTTTGGGTATAGATGGTCTGCACATTAACCTCTTAGCCACTGCCCCATAGCAGTTTTACTGCTACAGGGCAGCAGCTGTGTGCAGGATCACGTGTGTGTATATATATATATATATATATATATATATATATATATATATATACGTGATCCTGCATTTCTGCCTGCAGGGGGCATGTGCATGCCACTGGGGGGACTCTTCTGCTGTGAAAATTCACAGCAGAAGCCGATCTGCAGGTGTCGGCCACTCAATGTTCTTCAGCACCCATTGATCGTTAGTAAACTAGACAGAACGGGAATCTGTCTATGTAAACAAGGAAAATCCCTGTTCTGACAGCGGGGAGGCATGGATTCTGTGTCCCTGCAAAGCCTGCAAATCCATGGCTTGCCCTAGTAAAAGCAGCACATGCAGTAAACAAAAACTTTCACTGATCACTGTGTTAGTGTCACTGGTTTCCACAAGGTGCCAAAAGCATCAGCTAGTGTCGGATTGGCCGCCGCAATATCGCAGTACCACTATAAGTCGCTATTCCCCACCATTACTTGTATAAAAAAAAATTCAATTAATGTATCCCATAGTTTGTAGACACTATAGCGTTTGCAATAAACCAATCAATATACGATTACTGGGATTTTTACCAAAAACGTGTAGGAGAATACATATTGACCTTAATTTATGAAGAAATTCGAATTTAATTTTTTTTTATTTGATATGCTTTATAACAGAAAGTAAAAAATATTTTTTTTTTTCAAAATTGCCGGGCTTTTATTGTTTATAGTGCAAAAAAATAAAAAATGCAGTGGTGATCAAATACCACCAAGAAAAAAGCTCTATTTGTGGGAAAAACAAGTAAAAAATGTATTTGGGTACAGTACCGCACTACCGCACAATTGTCAATAAAGCAGTAATTTGCCGTATCGCAAAAAATGGCCAGGTCATGAAGGCCAGGTCTTGCTGTGTATGGTGTGTTCGTATATCCTAGTTTCAGGTCTGATGTAGTTACAGGTGTACTTTAAAGCAGTTTGAATTGCTTTTTCGGTGTCTGGTGTTTTCTAGAGATGGAATGTGCCTATTTGAAATATCTATATTTGTTCAGAAATAACTATTTTTAACTGGAAGCTAAACAATACATTTGCATGCTAGTCTCTACTCACATTGCATGCGGATGAGCTGCAAGGAAGCACGTGCTGAGAGTTCCTAGAGATGCTAACAGCAGAGCTATCCAATCATAATAGTTCTTAGATATCCACGAAACACACTAATTAGGATAATGAGCTGATTTTATCTCTTGGGGAAATGGTGTTTTTATGTTTACTCCCTCTGGAATGTGTTGTAGCTCCAAGCAAAGTGTGTGTGTGTGGCCTATGTACTGTTGCTACATTACATAAGAGATGGGAGATCTGATAAATGAGCAAAGCTGGGAAAAGCTGTTGCATTTGTAACAAACATTCTTGACAAAGAGAACAGACTTTATCTACTAACAGAATACAGTGTGAAGGTTTTATTAATCCAGGTCATATCTAGTAGTACAGCCGTGGCCAAAAGTTTTGAGAATGACATAAATATACGTTTTCACAAAGTCTGCTACTTCAGTGTTTTTAGATCTTTTTGTCAGATGTTACTATGGTATACTGAAGAGTAATTAAAAGCATTTCATAAGTGTCAAAGGCATTTTATTGACAATTAAATTAAGTTTATGCAAAGAGTCAATATTTGCAGTGTTGACCCTACTTTTTCAAGACTTCTGCAATTTGCCCTGGCATGTTGTCAATCAACTTCTGGGCCACATCCAGACTGATAGTAGTCCATTATTTTATATTCAATGTTTGGAGTTTGTTAGAATTTGTGGGGTTTTCTTTGTTCACCCGCTTCATGAGGATTGACCACCAGTTCTCAGTGAGATTACGTTCTGGGGAGTTTCCTGCCCATGGACCCAAAATTGTAATGTTTTGTTCATCAAGCCACTTCATTATCACTTTTGTCTTATGGCAAGGTGCTCCATCATCAGGGCTGGCCCAAGACATTGTGCTGCCTGTGTCCAAGAATGAAATGCTGCCCCCATTGTCTAAGATTTGTCAGCTATGTACTACCAAAAGTTGAATTTACTTGTTACATTGTCATACACTGTATACTTTTTTTTTTAAATTTCGTAAATAAACAATTTAAAAAAAAAGAAATTCTGCCCCACCCAAAACATCCATTATTTTGAATCATGATATTTACAACTAAAATTTAATTTATAAGGAAGTCAGATTTACAGGGAACAGCATTTTGTCTATATGCAAAATTATATGACATAATATTATGTTTAATTCCAACGGGCGGGCTAGAGTAGAATAGGGACAGGCTAGGGTAGAATAGGGACAGGCTAGGGTAGTATAGGGGCAAGCTAGGGTAGTATATGGGGATGTGGATCAGTGGCAGTGCTGATGGGGGTGGGATCAGTGGCAGTGCTAGAGGTATGGGGACCAGTGGCAGTGCTAGGGAGGAATGGGGATCAGTGGCAGTGCTGTGGAGGGATGGGGATCAGTGGCAGTGCTAGGGAGGGATGGGAATCAATGGCAGTGCTGGGGATGGATGGGGATCAGTGGCAGTGATGGGGATCAGTTGCAGTGCTAGGGAGGGATGGGGATCAGTGGCAGTGCTGGTGGGGGATGGGATCAGTGGCAGTGCTAGAGGGATGGGATTAGTGGCAGTGCTGGGGAGGGATGGGGTTCAGTGGCAGTGCTGGGATGGGGATCAGTGGCAGTGCTGGGGGAGTCAGTGGCAGTGCTGGAAGGATTAGTGGCAGCCCCTCATACTTTAGGCCTCACGAGCCAGCTGACTTCTGGTGTCCGTCCCCGGTCATTCCGTGAGCAGAATAGGTGGCTGTAAAGAGGCTGAAAGGGGGACAACAGTTTTCAGGGACAGCCCAGCTTCTTTGTGTCCCACATGCAGCCCCGCTCACTGCTAGAATGCACCATCCAACTGCCTGGATGAGGAGAGACGTGGAGCTTCTCGTGTGCGTAAGTCCCCTTTCCGTCTCAGGCTGCCCCTAACCTGCACAGGCGGCCAGTGAGGAGGGGGCACCTACGACTCCCCTGACTAAAGTGTGCTGGTAGAAGCGCCCCTGCACACAAAACTGCTAAAAACAAATTTGGGCATCAATTTGTCACCCCTCTTAAAGTGCTGCCTGAGATCATGGGACCCTCCGGGACCCATGGTAGGGCCGGCCCTGTCTATCATGCTGGAAAAGGAATTGTTCCTCACCAAACTGTTCTTAGATGGTTGGGAGAAGTTTTTCCTCGGAAGATGTTTTTGTACCATTCTTTGTGTGGCTGTTTTCAAAATTGTGAGTGAGCCCACTCCCTTGGCTGAGAAGCAACCCCACACATAAATGGTCTCAGGATGCTTTACTGTTGGCATGACACAGGACTGATGCTAGAGCTCCCCTTTTCCTCTCCGGACAAGGTTTATTCCAGATGCCCCAATCAATCAAAATTGGCATTCATCAAAGAAAATTACTTTACCCCAGTCCTCAGCAGTCCAATCCCTGTACCTTTTGCAGAATATCAGTCTGTCCCTAATAAAGTGGCTTCTTTGCTGCCCTTCTTGACACCAGGCCATCCTCCAGAAGTCTTCATCTCACTGTGAGTGCAGATGCACTCACACCTGCCTGCTGCCATCCCCGAGCAAGCACTGGTGGTGAACCAATTTTGCAGCTGAATCAACTGTAGGAGACGATCCTGGTTCTTGCTGGACTTTCTTGGGCGCCTTCTTCACAAATGCAGTGGAAATGTAAATTGTTGGGATTCGGTTCATTTTCATGGCAAAGAGGGACTTTGTAATTAATTACAATTCATCTGATTACTCTTCATAACATTCTGGAGTATATGCAAATTGCCATCATAAAAACTGAGGCAGAAGACTGAGAAAATTAATATTTGTGTCATTCTCACAACTTTTGGCCACATCTGTAGTTAATCAGTTAATTTTTACTAGGGCTGTTACTGATTACAATTTTCATGTTCGATTAACCTCCCTGGCGGTATGATTCTGTCTGGAATTACGTACCAAAAGCGGTACAATTATTTTGCAAGGAAATTTGGCGTTTTATACTGTAGGTCTGTAATTTTTAGGAATAACTCACTTAAATCTGACCAAACAAGAGTCTTGTAGGCATCCCGGGTATGATTTTTTTTTTTTAAACAAAATTATAAATTATAATATAATAAATAATTATAACAAATAATAATATAATTATAATAAAAATTATTCAATAATGTAATCAACTCAAAATCACTGAAATTTGCTCAGTTGTAGTATTGTCGCTGTCATTACTTTTATTTGACGTATTTCCCCACAAATCGCTATCGCACAATTCTGCAAGTGATTATAATTTATTATCGCTGTTTTCTAGCTGATCTAAAACCATTTTTGACATAAAGGGACACTTTTGGACAATCTACAGTTTGCAGGGAGAAAGAACAGTTTTTATTATATAAAAGAACATGTAGGGCACTGGGCAGACCACAAGGGACAAGGGGGGTGTGTATTTTTTACATACAGTACTGTAATCTATAAGATAATCTATAATCTGTAATCTATAAGATTACAGTATACTGTATGTATAGTGTTTGTTTACTTTTTTGAATTTGGCGCCGTTCTCCGCCCCCGTGCGTCGTAACGTCGCAGGGAACGGAGATCGGCGGCACACGGGGAGACTGTGAATCGAGCGAGGAGGACCCGCTCGCTCACACAGCGGGGTGGCATCGCTGGATCCAGGGACAAGGTAAGTAACTTGCCTGTGGATTCAGCGAGCAGGTAAGCCGCGCCGCTGCACGCTCTGCACGTCCACCCCGAGCGTGACTCGGGGATACCGATCCTAACATCGAAAACCCACCCCGAGTCACGCTCGGGTTTACCACTAAGGGGGTTAATAGATTTTTTTTAATTGACTAATTTCGATTAATTATAACGCACATACATTTTTCGGATCACCACCATATATAGTCCCTACTGTAATATCCACAGACATCTCCCCCACTGTAATATCCACAGACATCTCCCCACTGTAATCCACAGACATCTCCCCCACTGTAATATGGTCCACATCTCCCCCACTGTATAGGAGGATTAGTGCTTGCTTAGTCTTGCTAGAGAAGCCGGGCGAACACGAGCAGTTGAGGCCGGGTGATGACCTCAGCACGCCGCTCTAGGCCCACCTAGGCCACCGCCGGGTGGACCAAGATGGCCGCCGCTCCGGGAGCTAGGCCGAAGACGCGGCCTTTACTATGGCCGAGGCAGCAGCAGAGCTCCGCAGATCACGTGGTGTGCCGATCCGCATATGGTGACCCGTTCAGATCACGGATCATTTACGATCCATTGCACCACTAGTACCGATCAAAACTTTTTTAATCGATCAAAAAACATTACGATTATTCGAGGAATTAATCTTGAATTTCCACAGTCCTAATTTTTACTTACAGAAAATGTTCAGTTAGCAAAATGAATAAAGAAAAGTTGTTTGCACTTCGATTAGCCAGTCATGTGCAAAGCAAAATCTTGCACTTGGGGTGAGGGTTAGGTAGTACTAGAAGAGAGGCATGCATTTTACATTTAAAGGATAATATTTTGACTAGATTCTTAGGGTGTGTCCTGTAACTACAACATTTTGTTTTGTTCTTTTTTTTTTTTTACAAAATGTCAATTTGGTGCACTAAAAAATATACCGTATATTTTTGTCACCCGGTAAAATTTGCAGGGTGAACACACAAAGAATTAGATAGATTTTCCCCAAGCCACATCTGCCCTAAATGTAATTTTAACTCTAATGGGCAATGATGGGTTGCAATATTGGCTTCATTCTCTTGGGTATGAATGAACTAAGTTCAGACTCTCTTCCAAAGCCATGCAGCCAAGAACACCAGGAAGTTGTCACCTGTAATGGGCTAATCATCTGTGGTGAGGGAATTTCCCATCCCACAGACGCTCATATACAAGAGGCACGTATTACGTATAGCTGCAAGGCAGTGAATGCCTAAGCTGCAAATTATTGACCTTTTACTGGTGACAGCTGCCTTAGTGGCTTAGTCACATGGTTTCAGAAGAGCATCCGAACACACCCAAGCTCTTCACTACTCTTGGAGACTCTAGTGGTGAGACTTCCTTGTAGAAGTTTGTACACCGCCCTCTAACATAACATCATACAAAGGTATCTCTCTTTTGAAGCTGGCCACCAACCCCCCCCCCCCCCCCATCATGTACTTATTCTGTACGTGGTCACTTCAGTCTAAACAGAACTGACGGTCCTGGTCCCAGCCTGCCTTGCTCCCATACCGTCGACCCAGACACAAGGCTCTTGGTCCTAGCCGACTCCGGACCAAGCCGAGGGTCACAGCCATATTTTTTATTGGCAACCTTTTAATTTTACTGGCATTTACTGGCAGGAGTAAAAATACTGGCGGTTGGCAATACTGTTCTGCACTGAGAAACTTATTACAGTCTATCAAAAATGCCAACTGTACGTTACTCTTTCTCTCTCTCACTATGTAAATATACAGTACAGTATATAAGTATATACTATATACACAATGGGGTTGATTTACTAAAACTGGAGAGTGCAAAATCTGGTGCAGCTCTGCAAGGTAGCCAATCAGCTTCTAACTTCAGCTTGCTCAAATAAACTTTGACAAAATACAAACAAACTGCAAGCTGATTGGTTTCTATGCAGAGCTGCACCAGATTTTGCACTCTCCAGTTTTAATAAATCAACCCCACTGTGTACATATACAGTATACACACACATGTACACATACTGTATAGACTTGCTATGATCCATGAACACGTCTTCATCACTGTGATTGTGCACTCTGTGAGCAGTAGCATCAACTTGTCACATGGTTTACCTTTACACACTGTAGCAAGGATCGGCACCTATATACAAGGTTAACAATAAGAACAAAGGTCAGTGATTGAACCACTCGAAGCATACAGTTAGCAGCAGCCAATATATTAAAATACATCTACTGATTGGTAAGCTGCAATATATTACATTTATGTTTTTGGGTTTAATACTGCTTTAAGAACTGCTAAAAGCATGATATGTAAAACCAGGCAATACAGAAAAGTCAATTTCAGCTACATGTAAAAACCAAGCAAATAAAATCTCCACATTGTAAGAATCTATAATATATACCATTTTATTACAAGTCTTTTAAAATATAATACACTAAAGAAAATATATGGTGGTTGATTTATTAAAGGCAAATATACTGTGCACTGCACGTTCACTTGATCCAGAGCTTAGTAAATAAGGTGAAGCTTCACTTTGCAAAGAATACTCAACGACATGCAAGGAAAATAAAAAACAGCATTTTTGCTTGCACATAATTGGATGATAAAAATCAACAGAGCTTCCCCTCATTTAGGAGCTTCCACTCAGATCTACAGCAAATGCGTTTGCAATGCACAGTATATTTTTTTAAATAAATCCACCTACTTAAAGTGATAGTAAACAATCACCTTGTAAATCAACCCACTCAGTTTAAAATTAAAATTAAAACATTTGTGTATAGATATAAAAAAAATTATAAATACCTTTTTGTTCACTTTTTTTTTTTAAGTGATCACATTCCATCTGTTCTCAGTTGCATAAGGACTATGGGAGGAGAAACAGTGGCTCCCTGAGCATCCCAGTGAAAGGCTGTGTTTGTGTGTGGGCGGGAGGGGTGTAAGGTCTAGTGTGGTCATTGGAGGAGAGTGCATGGAGTTACCAGCATAGCTAGAGAACTGACCACATGAAGGACTTGTCAAAAACTAGCTCCGGGTTTTTATTTACTTAGGCCACTTTTTGGTGAATGAGTAGAGAGACTGTGTAATCCCGCTGTAATCCCAGAATCTCGTTGACAGCAGAGGAGCCATGCTTGTTTTAGGACGTGGCGGGTGTCAGCTTCTTAACAACCAGCTATTAACTGATTGATAAGGATGCCGGCAGGGGCCAGTGTGAAAATATCTCAAGTTTTCACTGCTAAGATTACGCATCACTTCAAGAAATAGCCCATGCAGTATTTAAAGCGGAGTACCGCCATTTTTTTTTTTAAGTCAACAGCTACAAGAAGTGTAGCTGCTGACTTTTTATAATCAGACACTTACCTGTCCCACGGTCCAGCATTGTGGGTGTACAAAGCCCCGCCCCGCTCCTCTCCTCCTCCTCTCCATGGTGCCGGAACTCTTACTGTGGGTCACCCAGCTGTGGCTGTGGCTTCACAGCCGGACATACACAGCCTTTTTGTCCAACATCAGTGCCTGACCTCCAAATGTGGTTCTGGAAGAATGGTCAAACATTACCATAGACACACTCCTAAACATTGTGGACAGCCGTCCCAAAAGAGTTGAAGCTGTTATAGCTGCAAAGGGTGGGCTAACTTGATATTAAACCCTATCATGTGCGTGTAAAGGCAAGCGTCTGAAATAGATGATTTTAATAGAAGAGGCACCAGCTAGTACATGGGTTTGATGTTGAAACTCACCACAGTATACAATTTAAATGGAAAAAAACAGTGTTCCTATAGCAACTGTATCCTTCTGATATGTCTCATTGCAGTTCTGAAAACAACAACACTTGTAAATAATAACTCCCATGGACCAAGTTATATACTAAGGCTCTATGCCTTCTTCCTTAATGTTTTTATTATCTGAATTCATACCTAAAGGGTAACACAGAAGAAGTTAATTACTTGTTAGAACGAAGGGAACTTGCTTCTTGGAAGAATGTTATACATTAATATAATATGTGTGATTGAAAGCAGTTGTTATCACTTAAGTTGAGCAGGCTTCATAACTAAAAAAATACCCTTTTGATTCATTCATATGTTGCTACTGGAGTTTTTGTGTCAAACCCTTGAAAAAAATAATTATAATATTATATATATATATATATATATATATATATATATACATATATATTGTAAGGGGTTAGCTCGGTAGGGATGGGTTCAGCACACACTGAATTTATACAGACTGGCAGTCGAAGACGGTTGAAAACAACGTTTTTGGTTTATTTTTCCATCTTGCTGGAAAACAATTGCAAGCATCCAAACAGCATAAACAAAATCAAGCATAAAATAAACCCTAGCCACTCTGGGCGTCTACCTTCCACACAGGAACCTATCTATGGAGTCTGGCTCAACCTAGCGCTGGGTAGACAGTGCTGGTCGTACAGCACAAACAATAGTCTTTTGATTTTTATCACACAGAAAAATCAATCCTCTCCTCACCTCCACAGAAGACCTTCTGGCACTGCTCTCCTACTCACACAGCCTTAGGAGTGATGCAGCCAATTCGTGTTAATCCCTTGGGCTACTTATAGAGGCCTTAATTGCCTCATTCTGAACAGCTGGAGTCTTTCAACGCCCTTAGACCTTGTCTGGCTATTTCTCGCAGCCGACGCCTAATAATGATTAGTGTATTGTCTAAGCCAGTGTTTCCCAACTCCAGTCCTCAAGGCACACCAACAGGTCATGTTTTCAGGCTTTCCATTATTTTGCACAGGTGATTTGATCAGTTTCACTGCCTTAGTAATTACCACAGCCATTTCATCTGAGGGAAATCCTGAAAACATGACCTGTTGGTGTGCCTTGAGGACTGGAGTTGGGAAACACTGGTCTATGCAAGGCAGAAATGTATGTCCTGTTTGTGACAACACCCACAGATTTACCTGACTTCCTGTCACAATATATATATATATATATATATATATATATATATATATATACTGGCTGCAGCATAACATTGATATTTCAGTAGAGGAAGAGAAGAACAAAAAAGCAGTGTCTCCTTCTCCATATTACTGTAGGCCAGCTCCTGGCTACAATCTCAACATTTTTAGATTTGAAATGAGTTTCCTGAAGGTAGGAGAAAAGCAATCTTAATGCCCCGTACACACAACCTTTTTTTTCCGTCGACATAAACTCAGACGGGTTTTTCCGACGAAATTCCATTTGTCTTGCATACACACGGACACACCAAATTCCGACCGTCCAAAACGCAGTGACGTACAACACTACAACGAGCCTAGAAAAATTAAGTTTAATGCTTCCGAGCATGTGTCGACTTGTTTCTGAGCATGCATGTTTTTTTTCTCCATCTGAATTCCATACATACAAACGGAATTTTCTCTTTATAATTTTGTCGGAATTTCCGACTGAAAAAGTCCGATGGCCGGAATATCCGATGAAAAAATTCTGTCTGACTTTTTCCATCGGAGATTCCGATTGTGTGTACAAGGCATTAGTTTCCCTTTCCCTATCCTCATTGGTGCCTCTGTACACCATAGCAAAACTTTTTTTTTTACTTAAATTATATTGTTATGTGCTACAAAAATGTCCTAATTGTTTCAGTGCACGCAAACCCAGTACATTAGTGTGAACTGAAGAAATAGGACATATGGCAAATGGCTTTGTTTTTGCATTGGGCAACACAGTCCACCACTGCTGGTCTGAATCGGCTCTCAGTCAGACTGCACTTTGTACCAAACTGATAGTTTGCAGCTGGAGGCTGAACAGGAAGAGCACTGTGATCTTTACACAGTGCAGTCTTCCTTCACTTACCTCATCCTTTGATTTTGCTTTTAAATGTCCTTATTTCTTCTGAGAAATCCTCACTACCTGTTCTTCTGTCTGTAACTCCACACAGTAATGCAAGGCTTTCTCCCTGGTGTCGTGCTCGCCCCCTCCCTTGAGGGGGGGCGGGGGTGAGCAGGAGAGTCAGGATGCCCACTAACACACAGCTCCTTTCTCTATCTGCAACGTAGAGAGCATCCTGACTCTCCTGCTCGCCCCTTCAAGGGAGGGGGCGAGCACGACACTCCACACCAGGGAGAAAGCCTTGCATTACTGTGTGTAGTTACAGGCAGAAGAACAGGAAGTGAGGATTTCTCAGAAGAAATAAGGACATTTAAAAGCAAAATGGAAGGATGAGGTAAGTGAAGGAGGACTGCACTAAGGTAAAGGAAGCTATTTAGGGATTTTTTTTTTTACCTTTACAACCCCTTTAAATGTTACACTACTTAGTAGGCATGCATTTTATACTTGCTGCTAGGTCCACATAAAGCTGGCACTTTAGCACAGAAAAAGGTCACCGGTGCAAGCCTGGACTTACTAAAGAAAGTGTCACAATAGCAAGTTATTGTACAGTACAACCATCCTGTTTATAGAACAGCTTTTTTAAAGAATTATGAGGCTTCTATGTTTTAACTTCTAACAACGTTACTTGACTGGATTTTGATTTGGCTTAAGTACTTTTTGATTCCTTGGCCAGTAACACATATGCATGTCAGGAAAGTCAGAGGTGTTTGTCTGCCCACTTTTCCAGTTTATTGACCTAAAGAACTGATGTCAGAATGTCAGCATATCCAGTGGGTAATTCTACTTTTTCCAATGCATGGCTCACTAATGGCAACTTTCATAGATTTCTTGTGAAAGATTTTATTTAATAAAAATCCTTTACCTAAAAATGAAATTTCAAGAGCTTTCGAGGCACTTTTTGTATTTTGGGGGTGTTCCTAGCTTCTTACAAATCGACACATCACAGATATATGGCTTGCTGTTATTCAGTTACTGAAGTTATGTAGTGTTCTTTAGGCTTACGAAACATTGTACTTAGACTGGAATAGAAGTTTAACCAGCCTGTATTTATAGAATTCGATCCCTGTTGACTCACATTATAATAATATAAGGAAAAGGTTATTACAACATCTTTTTGAGATCCGGCAACAATTGACCTCAGATGATTTTGAACTGCCTGTGTTTTTTTTATCACTCATTTAAAGTCAATAAATACTGCAGTTTAGCAGGTTTGCATACATTTTTTTTCTAGCTTTTATGGTTTTGAATTTTGCAGCTCTTCTGTTTAGCATCTGATCTATAAATTTCTGAAATGGAAAAGAGGGACACTTTTTAAAGCAACAATTGGTAGGCAAAAAAATTGGAACATCTCTATTATGCAGAGCATAAGAAATTCATATGTAAAAAAAAAACATACATTTATGAATACCAGACAAGCATTTATACATTTATGAATACCAGAAAAAACATATACTTAAAGTGATATTAATGAAGTAGAAGTAGGTACTTGTAATATTGCAAATATCAATAACCATGAGATGACCACCGATTGATTTAACTGAGCTAAGAAAAGTGTACATAATATTTTATGACAGTGTTCCCCTAATTGAACATTTGTGTAATTATTATAACGCACAGTTTAAAAATAAGACTTTATAAACAGTACACAAAAAAGCTGCACATATTCAAAAGCATATTTGAAACCCTGATTTAAAAACCATGGGGCAGATCCGCATACATACGCTGCGCCACGCGCAGATGTAACTTACTTGGCTTTGGTTTGAATCCTCAACGAATTTGCACCATAAGTTACAGCGGCGTAGTGTATCTCTTGCGGCGTAAGGGCGCGGAATTCAAATTGGGCGGGTAGGGGGCGTGAATCATTTAAATGAAGCGCGTCCCCGCGCTGAACGAACTGCGCATGTGCCGTCCGTAAAAAAAACTCCCAGGGTGCATTGCTCCAAATGACGTCGCAAGGACGTCATTGTTTTCGACGTGAATGTAAATGGCATCCAGCCCCATTCACGGACGACTTACGCAAATGACATAAAATTTACAAAATTATGCGCGGGAACGACGGCCATACTTAACATTGAGTACGCCACCATATAGCAGCTTTAACTATACGCCGGAAAAAGCCGAACGGGAAACAACGTTAAAAAAATGCAACGGTGGCACGTACATTCGTGGATCGTCGGAAATAGCTAATTTGCATACTCGATGCGGAATACGACGGAAACGCCACCTAGCGGCCGTAGAAAAATTGCATCTAAGATCCGAAGGCGCACTAAGGCGTACGCCTGTCGGATCTAACACAGATGCCGTTGTATCTTGTTTTGTGGATACCAAAACAAAGATACGACGCGCAAAATTTGAAATTACGCGGCGTATCAAGAGATACGCCGGCGTAATTTCTTTGAGGATCTTCCCCCTTATATTTTTGCATGTGTGCTTTTTTATAAACTCTGATGTTATTATTATAACCATACATGTATATATTTTACATGGCAAGAAGGAAAAGAAAATGTGGTTTAACAATAAAAGTTTCTTCAAAGGGTATTTCCATCTTCTCTCTAGGGATGCCCTTTATCTCTAATAATCCTATGACTCATATTATTCAGCAGCAGATATTAAAGAAGGGCCATTAGTTGTACAAAACAATGAACACTATGACTCTCTCCTGAGGCACCTACAATATATAGCTCAAAAACACAAATGCGTCACAGCTTTCTTTCCTTTTTATCTTGGGCCTCTGTGTCCAGAAATGAAATCTTCACTGAAAGAAAAGCACAATGCGTCTGCTTCTTCTTTTAAAGTGAAAGTCAACATAGAAATTCGAATCAATGTGTATTAAAATCAAAATGTTTGCTCTGAAACAAGAAGCTAGTTCATTTCAGCCACTAAATCAAATTCTAGATCTGAATAACAGTATGTATTGACTGATTTAGTGGAACTGCAATAAAAAAAGGTGCTATTCTGCCACTTCTGATGCCACTACAGCTCGGAGTATGAGCTGGAATTGTTACCCTGCAATGACATTGGATAGCACAAATGAGCAATATCAGTAATGAAAATTGAGACAACATGCTCTGTTAAAATTGGAATGATCAATTTTTGGCCACAGTGTTTATTTAAGGGTAACCTCAATTTTAACATCACAAAATACCCAGATAAAAAATAATTATATTTCTATTGGCTTAAAAAACACCTAATAATCAAATCCAGAAAATCCAGTCACGATGTCCATCAAGATTAAAATGGATGACTTACCCCCACAGCCAAAGTCAACTGGCTGAGCCCCCCCCCCCAACACTATAGCCTTTCAATTAGGTTCTGTAGTTCGTATTGAAAATATTTAAACCTATCTCCAATAGTTGTATCAGATCTTGCCTATATGAACCGTATGAGAAATTTGACAACTCAACATGATGATATGAGAACCCTTCAGTAGAAACCAGAAAGTTATTAATAGTCCTGTTGAGGCATCTCCAAGTTCTCTCTAAATAAAACAGATTGTCAGAAAAAAAACCAATGAATTTAATGGGAATGATTTTGGGAACAAAAGCTTAAATTAATACAGATCTCTTTTTATTTCACATAAAAGGTCCCACATTTTAACTTTGCCCAAGTCACGAATAATGAATACATCTGGAGATGGCTAAATTTCTGACAAATGAACAAGTTGGTCCCTAACATTTCTCAATTTAAGGCCTTTAATACCCCACCATAAGATCTGAAATATACTACTGTCCAAACCCAGATTCATTGAATAAATCCTGGGTGCTGCTTGTTTTCTAGCCAATCAACAAGAGAATGACCAACTATCCACATTTAGCTAAACTTGAAATAAATGCATTCAATCAATGGTTCAGGACAAATATAGATCTTATATTTATCTCTACCCCAATGCCCCACCCAATAAAGCTTGTTGGGGATGGGGTATTGGGCAAAAACCTAAAGAACTAGCTATTGTTGCTGCCCCTATCCTAGATGAGTGAGAGGAAACATAAAATCATAGGGGTTAGGTTTTTTAAGACAAGTAGACAGGAGAGATGAAAACAGAAATCTTGTAAGAGCAGACAGGTCAGCATGGATGAAAAAGGAACCATCAAAACTGGTCTAATAGAGAGATACTCTGAAACATTTACAACGGGGCAGATAACTAAATTAGATGAACTCTTTATGGTAATATGGTGACCATTACTCGTTTGATTGGCTTTTTTTTTTTTAAATCAGATAAGTGTTTATTGAAACATTCACAGTTTTACACAGATAAGACATCTCTCCACTGCACATACATATGGCAAGCCCTGAACGACATATCATGCATGAAAAGAGAAAAAATAGAAATAAAAGAAAAAACAGCAATATTTTTCGTATACATGCTTGTCCCTTGCTCCACCCACCAGCACCAGTACTCCCCCAAGATCCACTGTGCATGTTCTCCCTCCCAGCACCAATAATACATTCAACATGCCTCGGCAATTTGATTGACTTTTGATCTACTAATGCATAACTTCAGTGAATTGTCCACCAACAAAACATCATAAAAGAAAAGAAAAGAGCTTGAAGACTTATTTGGTGCTGTAAACTCCCTGATTCTCAAAGCCTCAAAAAAAAAAGCTAGTGTTAGAGCAGCTCGGAAAAAGGATTAACTTAAATGGAAAAAACAAACCCTAAAATGGAAATCATTTTTTATAACAAATCAACAGGAATTGGATGTCTACCATCTATTGCTGGGTGAGACTTACTAAAACCTTAAATGATCTGGCAGACCTGATAAAAGAAGGGGGGCCCAGAATTTTTAGAAATAACAAAATTCCTACTAGGATCTTGTGGACTGAAGAGGGACTGAGACACAAGTTCCTCAAGTAATTAACAAAACACAGAGCTATATAAGCATTAACCTCTATGATGATTTTCCATGGGTCACCAAATCCTGGGCTGTTCCTGAAGCCATCACCTCTTTTGCAGCCACCCAGCAGGGCTGTCCTTGGAGCCCACAGCCGCCCACTCAGCCTCTTTGCAGCGGCCCATTCAGTTCACAACATGGCTGGGGGAGCAGAGACTCTAGGTCAGCTGACTGGTGAGGAATGTGAAGTGTGAAGTGTGAGACATAGTGAGTAACACTACCTGTGATTATAGTTCCCATTAAAAGTCCCCACTACAGTTCTCAGATCAGCAAATGACCTTGATCAAAAGCACCTATGTTGGCTGATCAGAACTCTCCCACCAGCACTGCCACTCATTACAACTCTCCCACCAGCACTGCCACTCATCACAACTCTCCCACCAGCACTGCCACTCATTACAACTCTCCCACCAGCACTGCCACTCATCACAACTCTCCCACCAGCACTGCCACTCATCTCAACTCTCCCACCAGCACTGCCACTCATCCCAACTCTCCCACCAGCACTGCCACTCATCCCAACTCTCCCACCAGCACTGCCAATCATCCCAACTCTCCCCCCCCAACTGCCACTCATCCCAACTCCCCACCACCAAGGAGTAGGGGAAACGGGAGAAAGTAAAGGAAAAGAGGGGGAACAACAAATAAAAAGGGAGAGAAAGATTAAGAGAAAGAGCAAGAAAGATGGCTAGATTGAGGGATGGGGAAAAAAAAGAAAGAAGAAATTAGGATAGAGAGATATAAGGGAAAGAAAGGAGAACAAAGAGTGGTACATACTAAAATGTACCATAAGGGGTTTTAATACTTCACAAATGTAAGGGTTAGGGGCGCAAATTACTTGTTTTGCCTTGGGTGCTGACAACCCACGCTACGAAAATTTTTACTGTTAGGGGTCCCCACAACTTGGTTGAGAACCACTGCTCTATACAATCAATTTACACATTTAAACAGAATGAACACCTTCTTGACGAAGCAAGAAAGTAGTCCTCCCACATGTTAGATGAAACTGAATTCTTGAGATTAGATGCAATTAATGCCAGATCAAGCCCCACAGGAAATCTGGGCATAGAAAACTGGTTGGAACTGCCTCTGAAGCCCTCGTAAAAAACCTTGTAAGCTGTAAACGAGATAATGAATCAGCAATGCTGGTATTGACACCAGATACAAGCTTAGCTTTTAGCCATATGTTATATTTAATACAATACAAGACTAAAAAAATTAGCAATTTGACCACAAATTCAGATTTAGATGAAAAGCAATTTATGACAAAAAACACCCTTATTGTCGGTACATAATATAATTCAACGATTTTGAAAATAATTCACTTCAAGAGGCAAACCAATGTCCATTTAAGAAAGCATTAAAACCAATTGACCCTGAGGTATCTGTAAATAAACCTGAATCAAAATTGTCAATAAAATTCTCCCTTCACATAGTGGAACCATTAAAACTCAATAGAAACTCATCACAAATTTTCTAATGCTCCTGGAGATAGTAATATGTGAGTAAGGTTTCTTAGGGTACTTTATGGTCAATGCAAACCTGAGAGAAAATATTCTCGCAACAGGGAAGACATTTAATAATGGTAGTTGGGAGTACAGTTTTCTCCTAAACAAGAAGGATGCCAAATGAGTTGCAATCACCAAAGAAACAGGATAAAGATTCAAAACAGATGAGAGAATTAGCAGGCCAGAGAAAAAAAAAAGGACTGAGCTATACCACAGGCTGGCTGTAAACTTCAATTCCCACATCAAAAACAGTAAAGAAGAGGGACAACAGTAATTTTCCAGGACTGAAGAAGGAAGAACTATCTCTTTCTGTGGAAAGACCAGGCTGATAAAAACCAAATCCCACTTGTATGCAGTGAGAGTGATCAATGTGACATCCTTATCTAAAAGCAGACATTACCTTTGAGTCTTGGACTGTGACCTGGATGGTGGGGGAGCCTGCTGTGGGCTATATGTGAAGGATACCACCAGGGAAAGAAAGAGGGAAGACCTTTTCCAGACGTATGGACTGAAAGCCTCTGTGTACACAGGACTGGTGGTGGTGAATGGCCGCTGGTCAACCATACACTGCAGTCATTAGCAAAGAGACAGATTTGCTGGCTAGGAACACTTGACCATTACATCCATAGACTCCTAAAGGGTCAGCACCCCAAGCATTCCAATGCAATCCTAAACCCAATTAGCTGGCCAGCAGAAGGTATAAAGAAAGTGTTTTATTGATTACTGACTGTGTCTCTGGAGATCCTTTTATAGGTCCTTTCACTAGTTAAGATTACCCATAGCAGGTGAATGAAATATGTATGCCCTTGCATATTTCTGTTTGCTGCCTGTTTAATAAACTGTTCAGCTGTTGTGTTATCACTATTTGATGCTGTTTAATTGTGCAGTTTATTTGTCTGATGCTTTAAGATGCTGCAGGATATCTTCCAACTGTTAATCAATGTAGTATAATATTTTTTCTGGTTGATTTACCATTGCCATTGCCAAGTTTTTAATCTGTGGCAATACATTTTACTACTATGTGTCATGATGTAATTTTTATGGTGCATTTGTGTTACTGTGCCTTGGAGATATATATATATTTACATGCAGAATTATCTGCAACCACCTCCTCATCTCAGCCAGGTGTGTCAGAGAGTACAGAGTTGTCCACAGGGTAGAGGGCACAAGAATGGAAGACCTGATACATCAAGGGGCTCATTTGGGTGTAAGTGCTACAGTTTCCAACTAGAGTCTCTGCACCGGGCCCCTCTTAGAAGTCGAATCTTTATTAATAGAAATCACGACAGCCAGACCATATGACCTAATTTTTAAAGACACATTTTCTGAAACTTTACCCATTTATTGAGTAAAGAGTTAAATATATATATGTGGATCTGTCCTGTTGCAGGCACCATGTTTTCTGCTTTAAGAATATTCCACAGTTGCCTTTCCAGAAGTGAGGATATACTGTAAACGTGTTATTTGGTGTACATTAGTTGTGTGAGGACTGCCCCCTTACCATTGTATTACTTTTTAATTGTATCACAACAATGTTGGTAGGATTCTTTCAGGCGAATTTAGATGGGTGCAACCTCTGCTGGATTTCCTTGCTGCTGGGCTAGATTTTTCTAGTATTATCTTTCATCACAGTTGGCCATTTTATTTCTTATTATTTCACAACCCAGGATTCTAAAAGACAGAGCTATTTGGTCCATTGATATACTGTGCAATCTAATATTTACTGTTGCAGTCAATTTCCCCCCTCTGTCCACACCTCTTCTCCCTCTGGAGGTAAAGTGGTTCTAAAGGTTCAAGATATTTTACCTTCATGCATTGTATGCATGAAGGTTAAAAAACCTTCTCTGTGCAGCAACCCCCCCACAGCCCTCCCCAATATTTACCCAGAAAAGTAATAGAGGGGAAATATTCTAGCGGGGACACTAATTCTGGTAACCTTGGGGTCCCCAAAGAATTCCCTTAATGTGCAGGGATTTCCTTTCACTTCATGTTTGGCTATGGGACAGGAAGTGAAGAGAAATCTCCAAAATGGGACACAGATGGCGAAAAAAAATCTGATGGGTTTTTAACCCTCTCTTGCGCTATAAAAAAAAAAAATTTTTTGCCTATAGTTCGACTTGAACTAGCTGAAATTAGAAGCTGATTGGCTACCATGTGCAGCTGCACCAGTTTTGCACTCTGCAGTTCTAGTAAGTCAACCCCCATGTTCGTATATTGCTAACCTTTGTTAAAACTCTGCGAAAGGAGAAAAAAAAGGTTACCAAGGTTCATTTTCAGCGCTGGGCTTCTTACGTGCGCAAATATAAGCTATACAACTTGAAATGCCACAGCCTTAAGGAAAATAATGCTCCCAAGTTCACATACACTAAAAACATATGCCTATTGTATCTTACAGCCACTCCCTCGGTTTCTTTATTCATCACTGTCTTATGTTTGATGCATTTAACCTATTATTTAAAATGGTAGTTAATATAATAAAAAAAAATGATGACCAGAATGGAGAGATAGATTATGAAAGAGATATACAGTATTATAATGTTGCGGCTTCATTCATAAATGTCTTCCTCTGCTGCTCTAAAGCAGCTTTTGGATAGAAACCTAGCCATGGCCGTTCATGTGTTTCGGTTTGGAGTGAAAAATTAGACCTATTAACTGACTGCCCAGGATTCCAGGCATGGGAGTCAATAATCCACAGAAAAATGTGGCACTGACCAAATTGGCTAAATGAAAGACAGCCTGATTTGAGTATAATCATGTCACTAATTAATTTCATAAATGTCCCCCACTGTCTCTAATGTTCTGCCAAAAGGCAAAAAAGATGCTGGATACAAAATGAATCTACACATAAAATGATATACAATAATAATATATTCTGTTTTATTGAATTCCAGATATGGATTATATAGCATAGACATATGGGCCCGGATTCACATACAGCGGCGCATAGTTATACCGACGTAGCATATCAAATATACTCTACTCCAACGTAGCGCAGAGCGGCGAGCACAGTATTTACAAAGCACTTGCTCCCAACGTTGCGCCGGCGTAACGTAAATTCGTAGGCGTAAGCCAGCCTAATTCAAAGTAGGTGGAAGTGGGCGTGATCCATTTAAATGAAGAGTGACCCCATGCAAATGATGGGCCGAACGAACGGCGCATGCGCCGTCCCGTGGACGCATCCCAATGCGCATGCTCAGAATCACGTCAAAAATACTCCCTAAGATACGTCGAATCACTGCCTACGACGTGAATGTAACCTACGCCCATCCATATACACGTACTACTACGTAAACGACGTAAAATATGACGGCTGTTCCCTGGTCCATACCTTTGCATGAGTTGCGCCTCATAGATGGGGAATAACTATACGTCGGACGTAAGCCTTACCAAAAACGCGTATATTAATGCGCCGGGCGCAAGTACGTTCGTGAATCGGTGTATCTCACTCATTTGCATATTTAAATCGTAAATCTATGGGAGCGCCCCTTGCGGCCAGCGTAAATATGCACCCACGATACGACGGCGTTGGAAACTTACCTTGGTTGTAGGAAGCCTATTTTCAGGCGTATCTAGTTCTGTGGGCACGGCACACAGATACGACATCGCACATTTACACTTACGCGGCGTATCTCGAGATACGCCGGCGTAAGTGCTATGTGAATCCGGGCCATGGTGTATAAAAAAAAATGATTAAAAACATGCAAATCTCACCAAGCACATGTTTCATGAATTACATACAGTACTAAATGCTTGGCAGATATGCTGCGTTCGGAGAAATATATTTTTCAGCGCCTGGGCAAATTTGATAAATTGTGGTCCCCTTGGCTAGATACCCCAGGACTTTCTCCTGTAAAATAAATTTTCGCCTGCCTACTTATTTGATGCACTTTTTTGCTGTCGATAGTTGAGTCTATGTTTTCAGGATGGAGTTCAATAGTGGTTTAGAGATTATGGTCCACTAAGTATGAGCCATAATATATGTGACGGTAATTGGAACTATTGTGTTCTATTTATGTATTTTTGATGTGCATACTCTTTGACATGCACTGCATTCATCTGTACATGTTTTGCCTTAAAGCGGAGTTCCACCCACTTTTACAACTTTATCTTAAAGGAAAGACCACCCATCCACCACTCATTGTTGGATAACTATTTATTTATACATTTTTTGTTTCTTACCTTTTCTGAAGTACTGAATGTACTTTCGTCCTACCTCGACCACGGCCCAGGGCGTCATTTCCTCCTGCTCCCACGCTGCCTTCTGAGACCTGTTTGTGTCCCAGAAGATGACAGGGCCATTCAGAAAGCGTCCACGGCCGGTTTCCCTTAGTTCCAATGGTGAGCCTGCTCCCGAGCCGATGGACTGATCGGTCTTGGGGGGCGACATCATGGGCTCCCTGGACAGGTAAGTGTCCTTATTAAAAGTCAGCATTTGTAGCTGCTGACTTTAAAAAAAAAAAGTGGCTGAAACACTGCTTTAAATTTGGTTTCTTTATTACTACAGTATTACCTGAGTATTTCCGAGTCTCCCTGGCTCCCCCCACATCTGGGCCACATGCCGTATTGCATGCAATAGAAGTCAATGTGGAACAAATAATCTTTGTTTCCATTGACTTCTAATGCCGCGTACACACGGTCGTTTTTTGGGATGAAAAAAAACGACGTTTTTAAAAACGTAATTTAAAATGATCATGTGTGGGCTTCACATTGTTTTTTGTCTTCTAAAAAACAACCAAAAAAAAATTCGAACATGCTTCCATTTTTTATGTCGTTTTTCAAAATGTCCTTTTTTGTGTCATAAAAAATGATCGTGTGTGGGCTAAAACTACGTTAAAAAAACTATGTTTTTAAACCCGCGCATGCTAAGAAGCAAGTTATGACTCGAGCTTGAATGGAACAGAGTGCCGTCGTACGTGTTGTACGTAACCGTGCTTTGCAAGAGCATTTTCAGAAAACGATGGTGTGTGGGCAACGTCGTTTTTAAAAATGAAGTTTGAAAAACGTCGTTTTTTTTCATGATAAAAAACAACGTTTTTTTCCAAGACAAAAAACGACCGTGTGTACGCGGCATAAGAGGAAACTCGCTTTGATATGCGAGTGCTTTAGATTACAAGCATTCTCCTGGAATGGATTGTGCTCATAATCCAAGGTTCCACTGTATATGGAATTAGTGAAACTCAAGTGCTTGATGAGATTTTCATGTTTTAAATCACTGATGTTTTTAATGTAATTTTGGAATAAAATCATTTTGTATTTTATTTTTGACATATGTTTTTTTTGTTGGCACCTTAAAAATCTATGTTAATTTACAAACTAATTTGATCTTATAGCATATATACTGTACATGTTTCCAGTTTGCACTAATGTAAGTGCATATGTGGGGGCTGGAAATCCTTATAGTTCTCTGCTTCCAAAATGATTACCGCTGTTTTCTGGGTCCTGCATCAAGCGGCTTCCCTTCTGCATTGTGCACAAAGGAAGTTACTCACTCAGCTATGGCACTAATCACAAAATGCTTTTTTTTGTCATTTAAGAAATAGAGGTAAAATGATAGGTAGTTCCTTTGAAGTTATTAGCCATAATATATATAATTAAACCCTGCACTAGGTGGCTCATGTGTAGGTCAGGGATATAATTTACAGCTCCACTGTAGTTTTGATGTTATTTGAGAATCCCAAAGGGCAGAAACCGCTAAAGTCTGCCAAAGTCAGATGTTTTAATAGTTTGTCTATGAGGATTCTGTTTTGCGTATGTTTTTTTGAACTAGATGGACTCTATTGAACCTATTATGTAACCATAGTATATATAGGAGAAATATATTAGTCATAATGATGCAATATCTAATAAAAATAAAACACATAAAACTAAACTTTAATAGATGAGCAATAAAAAAACAAAACAGGTATCAGTGTGAATGAAGGGTCATATCCTGTATCTTGAGACAAGTTTGTCAGCTTGTAATTTTCCTGTTTGGTGAGCTGATTTGCAATATAAAGAATGGAAACATAAAAACAAGCAAACTTTTCTGTTGTATGAAAAATAATATCTGCATCAATTAGATATCTGATTTCAGAAAGAAAGCACATCCTGGTCTTTATTATGTGTTTATTATATTTAATATAGGTATTGTAGTATTGTTGTACCGGGCTCGGCATCCTCAGCTCAGCAGGGGGGGGGGGGGGCCGGTCAGCCTCACAGACAGTCAGTGCAGAATAAAATAAATACAGGCTTTCTAAATTACACCCCCACTCAGCCCCTCCTACTAGCTTAGGGGGTGTATTATTTCTGTTTTCTGGGCCGCTCTCTGATGATGTGTGCCTGCGGATACCCATTTCCTTCCCTGGCAGAGTGATCTTCCTCCGCTTAGCTTCCCACTCAGTAGTCGGCCGGAGAGAGACAGAGAGCAAGAGGCTGTTAGGCGGGTGGTGGCGGCAGGCAGCTGACAGCGCCCAGGAGGAGATTCATCTTGGCTGCTGCAGCATAGGTGTGTCTGGGGGTGGGTGAAAGATGTACTGCAGTGCACTATACATTACTATACCACCATTGACAACACACAGGCAGCAGTCAGCAAGTTCTCTGGCACGGTGTGTTACTGTACATGACATGGCTGTTGGGTGCTAATTGTATTATCTAAGTGGTCATAAGTTATCAAGGGCACCCAACAGCCATGTCATGTAACACGCTGTGACAGTGACAGCCATGATAGGGCACCTGCTGCCTATGTGTTATCATAATGCTGATGATCTTAACCTGTCTGTGTTCCTCCTTGTTATCAAGGCTTCTTTCACACAGAGTGGAATCCAGTTTTTCAACGAGGGATCTGTCCACTGATCCCCCACTGAGTGGAGTGGGCAGATGACAGGTCAGTGTCCACTTAGCTTATGTAGAGCAGACACAGCCTGCCCTGCTCTAAGGGACTTCTGGTGTAAACAAATCGGCTGTCCATTTACACCTGCCTGCCCTCCAATCCGATCCATTAAATGGAGGGGAACGAGTCCCTTTTTGTTTTGTTTAGCAGATCAGACGGGTGTAAATGGACACAAGTCTGTTTAGATCCGTCACTCTATAGTAGTGAATGGAGGGTCAGATCGGGTCTGTCTGTCCATGAGAAAAAAACAGCCAGATCTATTAGTAAAACCAGCACATATTACACATGTTACACTTGTTAACCCAGCCAGTGCCTTTAATATAGTGTACACTGTACAGTATTTTAGCTGATCACTATATTAGTGTCACTATTGATGTCAGCGTCAGTTAAGCCAGCCATAGATTGTTAGAATCTTTCCCAGTTTATCAGGGACCGGCTAAGATTCGAACCATCTATGGGCAGGCTGATTGTACCCAAGTGATAGATCTACTTGGGTACAACCAGCCTGTTCGATTTTTACATGCGATTATTGTTTTAGGGTCTGGGGAGGGGCCAGGGGTGAGGTTGAGGGTGGGGCTAAAAGAGGGCCCTGTCAGGTAGGCTGTATGGGGCACCATGATTTCTATCAGCAGCCCTGATTGTAGCATATGGCATCATGCACATCAAGCTTAAACTGCTTTTACAGGTGTTGAGGTTTTTTTTTTCCAGCTTTTAAAAGCACCTCTATGTAAGCCTATGTGTCAATGCACACAGGCATTTACAGGTGTACAAGGAGAGGACCATTTACAAGCTCCAAAAAAAACATATATATTACTTCCCATATAGGTAAAGGCAAATCTCCCCAATGGAAACAGTGAAAACAAATGCCAAGGGTTCTAACTTTTTCCTACTTTGTCCAAAACTAAAAAATACATTGTTTATAGATACAGCTAATAGTCTACGAGGTTGATTTACTAAGACTGGAACTAGAGGGTGCAAAATATGGTACAGTTGTGCATGGTACTGTAGCCAATGAACTTCTAACTTTAGCTTGTTCAATTAAGCCTTTACAAAAAAAACTGGAAGCTGATTGGTTTCTATGCAGAACAGCACCAGTTTTGGTAAATCAGCCCCTATACAGTAGCTATATGTAGTGGATGGTTTGTACTAGTTACTAACACCCACCAACATATCACCCTGCTGCCAGACCTTCATCTATCACCTCCGAGACAATGAACAGTCATTTGCATTGTTTTGTTTTTGTTTATTGGGGGGTATAACTTGGTTGGGGGGAAAGGGAATATGGGATGCACATAGAACAAGTTACTTTGCCATCATATTTAAATAACTTGAACAAATAGATTGTGCCTTGAAGAACTGATGGACCCCTAACATTTACAGTCACTTCCCTGCATAAACCCATGCAGACTATTGCTCCTCCTTTGCATAGCTCCTGCAGACTGTTGCTCCCAGGACTTCTCTCCTCCTGCACAAAACTTCCAATGTAAACTATTAAGCCTCGTACACACGACAGAGAAACTCGACGGGCGAAACACATCGTTTTGCTCGTCGAGTTCCTTGTTAGGCTGTCGAGGATCTCAGCGAGCCAAATTTCTCCATTGCCGTCGATGAAAAAGAAGACATGCTCTATTTTTGGCTTGACGAGATCCTCGACAGTTTCCTCGTCGAAAAGTGTACACACGACCAGTTTCCTCGGCAAAACAAGTTTCTTGCTGTTTTTTGCCGAGAAACTCGGTCGTGTGTACGAGGCTTTAGCCTTTCTGTCCCATCATCTTCACTTGACAAAAAAGAATCACTCTGAATAATCCCAGATTGCTGGCTGTAATTAGTTGTACTTGGTGGTAATTTGCTGTGTAGTTACTAGGCCGGAGGCCTGCAGGACCTCTCCCCGGCGGCCTAGTAATTAAGCAGCTTTAGTTGAAGGACAATTGATTCTAGCTAGCCCACCCTGAAAATCCTGCACCCGCAGGCTGCATCGATTTGACAGGAATCCCTCAGTCTCTCCTCTGGCCTCGCACCCAGCTCCCCTGGCATGCCTCTTCCCCTCACCAACCTTCACCTGCCCCGAGTTCATGATGGAGAACTTTAACTGGAGATCCTTTCCAATAGCTTCTCCAGCCCCTTTGTTCCAGGACACCTCCTCCATGACCGTGTATGGAGGAGGCTCCCTCCCAGCTTTCCCGGGCTCCTCCGCCGGGCCTCACACCCACCTGTCATATCCCTGGTAGCCCATCCCCCCCACAGTTAGAACACAACCAGGAAACACACTTAACCCCTTCATTGCCCCCTAGTGTTAACCCCTTCCCTGCCAATGTAATTTTTACATTGGTCAGTGCATTTTTATAGCACTGATCAATGTAATAATGTCACTGATCCCCAAAAAGTGTCATTTGTGGTCAGATTTTTCCCCTGCAATGTCGCAGTCCTGCTAAAAATCGCAGATCACCACCATTACTAGTAAAAAAACCAATCAATATACACCTATTGCGATTTTTGTTTACCAAAAATATGTAGAAGAATATATATTGGCCTAAGCTGATGAAAACATTTGTTTTGTATATATTTATTTGGTATATGTATTATAGAAAAAAAAAAAAAAAAAAGGTTTTTTTCAAAATTGTCGCTCTTTGTTTATAGCGCAAAAAAAATTAAACGCAGATGTGATCAAATACCACCAAAAAAAATTTGCTTTGTTTGGGTACAGCGTTGCACTTCTGCGCAATTGTCAGTATCGCAAAAAATGGCCTGGTCATTAAGCGGGCAAATGCTTCCGGTCCTTAAGTAGTTAAGCCCTTGTCTTCCGTATGAATACCATTACAGAGGTGTTTAACAGGCAGTAAGGAGCCCATATATCGCCTCCTCCCCACGTATTCTAACCCTGAAAATGCCATCCTACCACACTGAAACTGCATGGCTCCTTTTACTTGATTGGGTCCCTTTCTGCAGCAGTATCGCCCACCAAATGCAAAATGCCATAAAGTGATCGTATGCCCATATTTGGCACCAGCATCGTATCACATTAAAGCAAATATCTGCAGCAATGTGTTTAGGCTCCTGGACACATCAGCGCTGATATTGTAAATCCATGAGAATGCTGAATAAATGCCTAGAAAACAGAATCATATTTGAAAATCCAATCTCTTTGCTTTGGCTGGTGCTGACTTTGCTATGCCATGAGAAAAGCTTATTTTTAATTGTTTTCAAGTTTGTTAAAGATATATATGCATGGCGTTAAGAAATATATATATTTTTTTGTAAATGCCAGTATGTATGAGTCCTAACTGGGTTTTTGGGAGGGTATCAGCTTGTAGTGGTGGACCTAAATGTAATATTTTATTTAACAATAATGCCTCGTACACTAATTCCTGACATGGCAAAACCCAATGTTTTTCCCGACGTGATTCCTCTCAATCCTGCCTTGCATACACACGTTCAGTCAAAAAAACGCTCGACCAAAGTGCGGTGACGTCCAACACGTACGACGCCACTATAAAGGGGATGTTCCATTCAAATGGTGCCACCCTTTGGGCTGCTTTTGCTGATCGTTGTGTTAGTAAAAGTTTGGTGAGAAACTATTTGCGATTTTCAGTCTTCGTGCTTTTAAGTCCGTTACAGCGTGATGAATGTGATATCTCCATTAAGAACGCTGGAAGAGCGCTCCCTTCTCATATTTGATTCTAAGCATGCACGTTCTTTTTTCCCCTCAGAAAAGCATAGACATGAGCGGTTTTCCCAACGAGAAAAAGACCGACGGGAAACACGACAGGAAAAAATAGAGCAGGTTCAAATTTTTTTGCGGGCAGTTTTCTCGTCGGGAAAACTGCTATGGAGCATACACACGACCGGTTTTCCCGACCAATCTAAAAAATGTCAGTTTTCTCGTCTGGAAAACCGGTCTTGTGTATGAGGCATTATGCCTCGTACACACGATCGTGATCACGATGTGAGCTTTTTGTCGCAAAATCTGACCATGTGTATGCTCCATCGCACTTTTTCTGTGAGAATTCCGGCCAAGAAAAGATTGCAACCAGGAACTCAAATTTCGTGACAGGAAAAATTCCTATCGGGTATCGCGATCATCTGTATGTAATTACGACACGAAAAAAAACGTGCATGCTCAGAATCAAGCAGAAGAGCCAAATTTCCTTTTGAACTTCATTGATCTCGGCTCGTTGTACGTGCTGTACGTCACCACGTTCTTGACGTTTGGAATTTCATCCAAGATTAGTGTAAACGAGTGTATGCAAGACAAGTTTCAGCCGTTTTCCTGCTGAAAAAAAAAACGTGTTTTTTTGTCGGAAATCGTGATCGTGTGTACGAGGCATTAGACTTGATTATAGCTGTTGTCTTTTCCTGTAAATAATATTTTTTAGGTTAATCCCTAATTTTTTCCCACAATGTTAAAAAGTGTCTGTATTAAGATACTATACAAAAAAAACTGTCCGAATGTGACTGTTTCTCACTCCTGACTCATGATGACTCGTGTGACATTATTAGTTGTCATTCACGTTGAAATAGGTTATGTGGACATACTGTATGCAATGCTAATATAACCAGTCAATAGTGGGCACACCCACTAAGTGTCATGACTACCAATCATGCTTTTATCCAGATATACAGGTGAAAGTGTGTGTGTGCCTTTTTAGAGTAAATACCCTCTTAGAACAGCAACAGTCTTTGCAGATTATTTAAAGGTGTTGTGCGTGCTGTCTTTTTATGTCATGTGAGGTTTTGTATAGAGCTATAGAAATCACTTCCACTCCTTTGCATAACCATTTGTATCCAAGCAAAGAGAAAATCCACTGTTAACCCCTATCTAACCAGAGAAATCTTTTTCTGTATTGACACACAGTTTGTTCTTGTAATTTTATGAGTTTTTTCCTATCTAGAATGAATTTACAGGCGTATGAAAAATAATGAGACAAAAATAATTTGACAACTTTTGGCTGCTTGGGGCCAATGAACGTCAGTATTTAGGTCAAGGGAAGGGGGAGGGATTTTGGAAGGGACTTTTCGCGGCACTGATAAAGACAATCTGATAAAAGGTATCGATATTTATTTAACAAAAAAGAAAACAGGTATAATACAAAAGACAGTTTAAGAACAAACCCCACATTTCACATCAGAAAGCAAAAAACAGACTGTGTCTTAATGTAAGGAATCGATGACCTCAACCAGTTTCGCGGTGATTTACCGCTTCTTCAGGAGGAGATTTTTTTCTAAAAAGTATGCATAAACATGTAAATAAACAAGCAAGATATACAATATGTGTATACATTGTGTACAAATCAATACAACGCGTTATGTAATGGAGCAGAGCACTCACCCAGGTTGGTCATATGATCAGACGTGGAGCCTGGTAAAAGCCTTCTGTGGCGCGTGGAGGGGGATATTTTATTTAGACGGGCTCTATTAGGGTGAGGAGTAGAATGAATCAAATGTACAGGGAATGGTCAGTTAATTATTGAGGTATGGGTCACCAAAGAGTGAGAGGAAATGTGTGTAAGTGACCGAAAAAGCGGGGGGGAGGGGAAAGAAGGAAAGGGGAGATAGGGGGGTAAGGAGTGAAGGGAAGGGAAAGGGGAGTGAAAGGGGAAGGTTTTGAGGGAAAGGAAGAAAAAGGGGGGGGGAAGGGGGATTAGATTTGGAGAAACCTTAAAAGGAAATAAGGTTGGAGTTGACGTAAAGGGGAGAGGGGGGGAGGGAAAAAGGAAGGGGGGAGAAGAAGGGAGGGGGGGGTTTATTTGGGGGAGGGGAGAAAAAGGGAAAAGAAAGGGGGGGGAGAGGGGAAAAAAAATGGAAGGTATTGGTTAAAAGGGGAAGGGTAAACAATTGGGATAACAATATAGTGAAAGGGGAAGATGGGGGAGGGGAAAAAAAGGGGGGGGAGGCAAGGGGGGGAGGGAGAGAGGGAGGGGGAAAAAGGAAAGGGGGGGAGAGGGATCAGTGAGGACTAGTGAAGTAGTGTTAAGGGTATCTGGAGAAGGGGGAGAGAAGGAGGGAAAGAGGTGTGGGGGAGGGGGGGGGAGGGGAGGGTATTAATAAGGTATGTGGGGTGAAGGAAAAATGGGAAGGGAAAAAGGGGGGGGAGGGGGGGAAGGGGGGGAGGTAGAAAACAAATGGGGGAATAAGGGAGAGGGTTTATTTTGGGGGGGAGGGGGGGGGGGAAGGCGGGGAGGAAGGAGCCAGGAAGAGGGGGGGGGGGCCACTTAGGGGACTGGAAGAGGATCTCAAATGTTAACGTAAGAAAGATTTATAGGAATTAATTTCATTTAATCCTGGGAATGTCGTGGCATCGAGATGCTCAATCCCTCCCCCTCCCTCTTCCTTCCCTTCCCTCGCTGATGTCCTAATTGCCATTCATCTTGAAATAGGTTGTGGCATTTAATTTGGAGGCCTCCTTTTGCCTCAACATATATATACACATATGGACATTAGAGGGTAATTGTCTGATGTTATTCTAATACCCCATCTTGGCAATAAAAAACCTTGAACTCTGAATTAATAGCCAAGCATTGTGATGGGGCAACCCCCCGCCATTTATATGTATTTAGTACTGATCATGTTTATCGCTGTATATGCAATGTAAATGTTCATGTATCTCTTGTTTATAATACGGCGCGTTTTTTGGAGCTCAGACGCCCTGGTTGATTGATTGGGCCTTGGACCTGGTTTCTCCCCCTTCGATTGGCGCGTGGAGTGTCGTCCCCGGCAGAGAGCACCAATTGGAGCTCTCTGCTTGCAGCCTATGACCTGGCGTCATGCCATTGGGTCAGCAGCTGCACACCCACGCACTCACGTGCAGGGGTTGGTGGGACGTTGGACGGCGGCGGCGTCGCAACTCGATGACGTCACGCGCCGTCCAGGGATACTTACAAAAGCGGCTGACACAGCCGCTTCTGTGAGTTAGCACGGATGCTCTCCCTGGGGACACACGTGGATATCCTCAAGTTTAAGTGAGTAAGCTTGATGCCTAATTGCAAAGGCTTCTCTTCTGCTGACCCTGTAATCATACCCATGGCTAAAAACCTCCTCCTTTGGATTCCTCAGTTGGACCAAGTGTTTAGCGATTGCCCTTATCCTGGCAATGTGAGATAGTATACACAAGGCTGATATTATCTGTCTCTCTGTGCCCCAGTAATCTGCGTACCTTTACTGCAGTGATGGTAAGGACCCCTCGGGGAGTTTGTATTGTTGATTGGTCACCCTGGTGATGGGCTCTTTCAATCTCAGTAATGCGCCTGGTGATAGGTTCTTTCAATTCACCACCTCCTTATTTTCATGTATCTTTTTATATAACATATAACCTCCTTATTTCAATTCACCACCTCCTTATTTTCATGTATCTTTTTATATAACACTGCACTTTTTGTATATGCTGGTGTTTCCCTAATCGGGTTACCAACCTTACGTTTTTCACTGGCCCTCAACTCCCCTTTCCCCCCCCCCAATTTCCCTGCCCCTTCTACCCTTCCCTCAGTTTCCTTACCAAACCCCCCCCCCCCCCCCCCCCCCCAAAATAAACCCTCTCCCTTATTCCCCCATTTGTTTTCTACCTCCCCCCCCTTCCCCCCCCCTCCCCCCCTTTTTCCCTTCCCATTTTTCCTTCAACCCACATACCTTATTAATACCCTCCCCTCCCCCCCCTCCCCCACACCTCTTTCCCTCCTTCTCTCCCCCTTCTCCAGATACCCTTAACACTACTTCACTAGTCCTCACTGATCCCTCTCCCCCCCTTTCCTTTTTCCCCCTCCCTCTCTCCCTCCCCCCCCCCTTGCCTCCCCCCCCTTTTTTTTCCCCTCCCCCATCTTCCCCTTTCACTATATTGTTATCCCAATTGTTTACCCTTCCCCTTTTAACCAATACCTTCCATTTTTTTACCCCACCCCCCCCCCTTTCTTTTCCCTTTTTCTCCCCTCCCCCAAATAAACCCCCCCCCTCCCTTCTCCCCCCTTCCTTCCCCCCCCCTCTCCCCTTTACGTCAACTCCAACCTTATTTCCTTTTAAGGTTACTCCAAATCTAATCCCCCTCCCCCCCCCCTTTTTCTTCCTTTCCCTCAAAACCTTCCCCTTTCACTCCCCTTTCCCTTCCCTTCTCTCCTTACCCCCCTATCTCCCCTTTCCTTCTTTCCCCTCCCCCCCCCGCTTTTTCGGTCACTTACACACATTTCCTCTCACTCTTTGGTGACCCATACCTCAATAATTAACTGACCATTCCCTGTACATTTGATTCATTCTACTCCTCACCCTAATAGAGCCCGTCTAAATAAAATATCCCCCTCCACGCGCCACAGAAGGCTTTTACCAGGCTCCACGTCTGATCATATGACCAACCTGGGTGAGTGCTCTGCTCCATTACATAACGCGTTGTATTGATTTGTACACAATGTATACACATATTGTATATCTTGCTTGTTTATTTACATGTTCATGCATACTTTTTAGAAAAAAATCTCCTCCTGAAGAAGCGGTAAATCACCGCGAAACTGGTCGAGGTCATCGATTCCTTACATTAAGACACAGTCTGTTTTTTGCTTTCTGATGTGAAATGTGGGGTTTGTTCTTAAACTGTCTTTTGTATTATACCTGTTTTCTTTTTTGTTAAATAAATATCGATACCTTTTATCAGATTGTCTTTATCAGTGCCGCGAAAAGTCCCTTCCAAAATCCCTCCCCCCTTCCCTTGACCTAAATACTGACGTTCATTGGCCCCAAGCAGCCAAAAGTTGTCAAATTATTTTTGTCTCATTATTTTTCATATTAAATGGGATGTAGGCACCTTTTTACTTCTTGTACCCTTATTCTAAAAGAGGCGATACTCTCCCCTTTTTTCAATTTACAGGCGTACATGACAAACATAAAAGGCGTATTCTTCCAGTAATAATCTAATAAACATGTAGAAATGTATTGGTATGGGGTCCTCCATGCAGCAACAGCAACATTACTGTGTTATTGTTTTTTTACCATAATGCATTCTCTGCATTAAAGTGATACTAAAGCTGAGACACTCCTGCAACATCACTGAATCTAGATGGAGCTCAGATAAATATTAGGGCGGCTAAGGGGGGCTGCTGCATGCAGAAGGCTCTTTCATCCTAATGCATAGAATGCATTAAAGCGGAGCTCCGCTGAAAAATAAATATTAAAAGCCAGCAGCTACAAATACTGCAGCTGCTGACTTTTAATATTAGGACACTTACCTGTTCTGGAGTCCAGCACCATCCGCAGCAGAGGACGAGCGATCGCTCGTCACTCTGCTGCCCCCCCCCCCCCGCCATCCTCGGTGAGGTAACCAGGAATTGAAGCGCTCCGGCTTCACTGCCCGGTTCCCTACGGTGCATGCGCGAGTCGTGCTACGCCTGCCGATTGGCTCCTGCTGTGAACTGGGAGCAGAGTGTTCCCAGAACACAACGGGGGGGACGGGAGGTGACGTCATGCCCGCAGTCTGCCCGAGACTGTGTGGCCGGAAGCGGGTGAAAATACCTGTCTTTAGACAGGTATCTGCACCCCCCTGAAAGGTGTCAAATGTGACACTGGAGGGGGGAGGGTTCCGATCAGCGGGAGTTCCACTTTAGGGTGGAGCTCCGCTTTAAGATAAAAAACCTCCTGCCTTCACAACCACTTTAAGGGTAAAACAACTTTTAATAGTAGCTCCACCCGACCCCACCTAAATACTCACCTGAGTCCAAACCAGAACTGTGCACATCTGCAGCAGCTCTTCTCCCCTCGCTCCTGTCTCACAGGATTGGCTGAGAGTAGCGGGGGCCTCTGGCTCTTGTTGCTGTCTGTCAAAATCTGTAAGCAGAGAGCAGGGGGCAGAGGGGAGCGGGGCTGTGTATCTGAATGGATGCAAAAAGCCTGCCTCAGGATTGAGCACACACTCGTGACCGCATAGAAAGTGGTTTTCGATTGGGCACTTAACGGGTGAGGAGCCAGGAGCACTGGTGGGGGACCTCAGTAGAGGAGGATCGGGGCTGCTCTGTGCAAAAGCATTGCACAAATCAGCTAAGTATGACATGTTTAATCTTTTAATGAGAACAAAATGTAAAGATTTACTATCACTTTATGTTTTAGAAATTCACATCATCTAATACTGTACTAATTTTGTGTTGTTGATAATTGGGTCTAATTAGGGTCTAGGGTCCTCCGCGGACCAGTTTCAGCATACATGTTCGGTCGTGTGTAGGCGCGAGCGGGCCGAATTCCAGCAAACGTTTGCCCGCCGGGCCTTTTCCCAGCAGACAAATATTCCTGGACGTGTTTTAAAACCGTCCGCTGGAATCCTGCCCGCTCGGACATGTACAGACCTACCGTACATGTCCGAGCGCCCGCCGTCCCTCGCATGCGTCGAATGACTTCGACGCATGCGTGGAAGCCTTTAAATGGCATGCCCGCACACGTCGCTGCGTCATCGCCGCGTCATCGTCGCGGCGACGACGCGGACACGACCCGCGTATTGTTTACGCGCGGACTTCTGTACGATGGTTAGTACAGCCATCGTACAGAAGCCCTCTGGCAGACATGTACGGTGAAAACGGTCCGACGGACCGGTTTCATCGTACATGTTTGCCCGTGTGTACCGGGCCTAAGGGGAATCTAGAATGAAAATATCTGTACCATACACGGTATCCAAATGCCCTCCTCCCACTACAAGTTATCTCTTTATGCCGGCGATCACCTGGTCTACATACAAGACCCCCATATCTCTCTGCCATCCCTCTTTGCAGAATTCCACCACTTTGGCTCATTTAGCAACTTTAAACTCAACATATCCAAGACTGAGGCCCTCAACCTCTCCCTCCCCTCCTCCACGATGGCTACTCTCAAAGCAAATTTCTCTTTTCAGTAGGCAAAAGGGGTTTCGTACATTGGGGTCATTATTCCCTCTAACCTTTCCAATCTTTTCCCTTTAAATTATGTCCCCTTGCTTTCCCGCATATGGAAAGATCTGGAGGAGTGGGGAGGGTCTTCTTTGCCGTGGTTCGGACGAATCAATACCCTGAAGATGGACACTCTGCCCAAACTTTTATATCTCCTCCAAACGGTCCCCATTATAGTCCCCAAATCCTTCTTTACCTCCCTACGCTCCCTTGCTGTTAGATTCCTCTAGGGCCGGGGGTTGCCTAGGGTGAAGTATACTCTACTCACCCGCCCAAAACTGCAGGGCGGAGCGGGCATCCCTGACTTCGAGACATATTACAAGGCTACCCACATAGCGCGTGTCCTGGAATGGTTCCTGCACCCTTTTCTAAAGGCCTCTGTCGCGAGCAGGACCTGGCCCCCGTGGATCTACGAGCGCTGCTATGGGGATATAAGACTAATCTGGTGCATATGCCCCCTTCCTTCCCGCTAACACTAGCCTCTCTTAGACTTTGGTAAAACAGGGGGTTATGTTCCATTCTTTCCTCCGATTCTTCCCTGTTGTCTCCCCTATTTGATAACCCCTCCTTCTCTCAGGGTGTAGGGGCTCCAACAATAGGCCCCTTTAAAAGGACTGAATGGCCCTAAGCGCTTTCCTTTGTGCACCCAACACGAGGGACACTGGTGACACCGGCTCACTGCCCTACATTTATCCACATTCACAAAGCACTTACATTCTTCCTCCCACATACACCGTCCCAGGACTGAGTTTGAATGGCTGTGCTCCCTCTCTGAGACTCCCAGGCACCTACTCTCGTCCATATATAGCCTCCTTCAGGCTCTCACACATACTGAGCTACCTTCTTACACCAGGATGTGGTCTGCAGACTTGGGTGAGGACATCCCGCAACCAGATTGGCAGACTTCTTTTCACTTCACTCACAAGTCCACAATTTCCTGCTATTTGCAGGAAAAAAACTACAAGATTTTGTCAAGATGGTACAGGGTCCCCTACACGTTGCACAAAATCTTTCCATCCACCCTGGCGTCTTACTGGCGATGTTCTGCTGCCACAGGGACTTACCTACATGTCTGGTGGGAATGTGAGAGAATCCACCCCTTCTGGACTCAGGTATTTGAATGTTACAACAAAACTTATGATGAATTATTGACCCCCTCTCCTAAGATTGCTCTTCTCTCCATACTACCGGGATCGATTACATCACAGAAGCGGAGTCTCCTTCGTTTTTTTATGTCTTCAGCTAGACAGCTCATACCATCCTATTCGAAATCGACCACCATTCCTCCTTTGTCACATTGGGTTTCGATTATGAACGACACTATGAGAATGGAGGAGATGTTGGCCCTTGATAACTATAAACTACTGTGGCTCATCTGGCTCCGCTTCTCCTCCTCTGATACTCTTGCGAATATGTTGTCAACCCCGACATGATCATTCCTGCATATCCCATTGCTCTAGGACAGGCTATGTTTACCCCAGGGTCTCCCTTCCCCGTACGCCCTTTATTACCTTTCTTTGATTGTCTTCTTAGCAGCTCATACTCTTCGTTCTGTTCCCCTTTCACTTACTTCTCTTTCCTCTTTTTTCTTCCCCCTCCTTTGCCCTCTTTCCCTTCTTTTCCCACCTCCTCCCGTTTTAGATTTTCGACACAACCGTAATATGCTAAAATTTCAATAAATATATTTTCAACCCTAAAATTCTTTTTAAAGAGACAAAATTCATGAAACTGTCAAATGCTCACTATGCAATATTTTGCTGCTACTTTGCAACTGTTGCAACCTAAGTAAAATAGAGTGAACTTGTCTCTGCCCTGACTATAACTGGGTTCAATGAGGAGTGGAATCTAAAGGATGGAATGTGCTTACCAGGCACCCTCTTACAGGGGTTTGGAATCAGTTTGGAAGATAAGATAGGACCACCAGCGGAAATGCCCAGGTGACTAGTAAGGAAGTGGAGGACACTGTTGGGAGCACCATAGATAGATGCTCGGAAGTGCCCAGTTACTTAAAGAGACAGATATTCACAAATAGAGCATACCAAGCATAGCTGCGCCCAGCTGCAAAGGCTTGGAGGAACAGAGTTTGTCAAATAGATTGTATCAGAAATAGCTGTGTTCAGCTACAGAGGCTAATTGGAGCAGAGTTTGGCATACTGTTCAGGAATAGTTGTAGGAATAGCTGTGCCCAGATGCAAGGGATCAGAGTAGCAGAGAACTGTGCAACTGGCTAAAGGCAGGTGGAGTATGTAGCGGCCTGCTCCTGTTGAACAGGCGCTGCTGTAGATTTAGTGGGGGTCTGAGTTGCTATTTGGCTCAGACTGATATGATTATTGGCAAATTTAGCCTCTGTTTCAGCCATGGCTGTGCTGAGAGTTCCACCATTGTTCACCTGGGGGTGTCATTACCACCCCAGGCCAATGGTGGCAGCAGCAAGGTCAGGGTGCATTGGGTGTTCCCCTCAGCAGCAAATCAGTGGGAGTGGTTGCCTGCTGTGCATGCTGGGAAGGTCTACATAAGGGACAGACGCCATTGGTGGGGGGTCTGTTGTACGCGCCTCGTGGCCCTCCTGGCCTGAGGTGCGTGTCCTGAATCCTGACTCCGGGACCACATTGCTCTGGGATCTTGGCTTTGCCTGGTAGGCCCAGTAGTCAGAATGGGGCCTGCTTTTCAGAGGTGATCCTGTGCTGTCCGTCCTGCGGGAGGAGGCCACTTGATGAAGGAAGCCAGGGGAGGACCTATCCTGGAGGGGGCCATGCAAGAGGCTGGTACCTTTGGAGAAGGCCTGGAAACTTCATCGAAGGATGCACCATACACTGACACTTCCACCCCTTTACTTATTTTCTACCAAAGTTCTACAAATAAATCCCAGAAAAAGAAGTGCATTGTGTGGACATTGACATTCTTTGGACTCTCCTTTCACCCTGGACAGCGAGAACATAGAGGTAACGTGCCACCCAAAAATACTCAGCAGCTCCTGCGGGGGAAGGAGTGCTACACATGTATGCATCCCAATATTAATTTCTAACAAGCAGATGGTGTGGGCATATAATATAATGAGTATGTAGGACAAAGGCACAATATCTTCAGCATTAAGGGCCAGATGCAGTTCTGTACAGTTCTGTGCGCATTTTTTTCTGCACTAAAAATGCATGCACAGTGTTTTCCATGTATTCCAATGGTTCTAGTTCACACCATGCAGTCAGTTTCCGGTGAGTTTTAGGTGCAGAAACTGACCAGAAACTGACGGCATGGTGTGAACTAGAGCCATTGGAATACATAGAAAACACTGTGCATGCATTTTGTGCAGAAAAAAAAGCGCACGGAACTGAACGAAACTGCGTCTGGTGTGAACTAGCACTAAGGGTAGGTAAAAGGACAGATGGTCTACCATTTCCCACAAGTGGTAAATGGAACCTGCCAAGAACGTATGCTGCCTATGCTGTGAACTGAGCCTATTGTATCACTGTTGTCCACCGAGCTATGAATCACGCTGTGAAATGACAATGAAGATTCAGTTGATGATTCCTTACATCATGCATTTTGGTTTGGAAGCCCCCAGAAGTCTAGTTGAGGCTTTTCAAAGAACGTTTTGGTACCTGCTTGTTGGGACCTATATTAGTATTATGCTTTGTAATCATGACGGGTTCCAATCCAGTAAATAATTTTCATAAGAGAGTTTCAGAATCTTCTCTTGCACTGCCCAACCAGAAAACCAGAATTCACATGCGTTCAAACACTCCAGGGATTTTGTTAGGTCTGTAGGGAGGTATTATAAAAGAAAAATGTGTTTGTTATAGGCACAGTCATTCTCCTTTTCATCCTCCTATCATTGATCAGACTGTGTTGTGACTTTTCTTCTGTGTGCTATAGAGTTCATTCATGTAACATTATGGGGTTTCTATGAGCATTGTTATTTCCATATGGATAATCTTACAGGCTTACTTAACAAAGCACAATAATGATGTGACACAAGAACAATCACATTCACAATTAAACAGTTTGGAGAATTTAATATTGTTTGCTTACTGTTCTTTATGTATTAGTGTATTTTGCAAGATGCTGGATGCATCTTACATTTTAAGCTTGGACTAGGCAGCTTTTTCTATTTCGTCCTGTTATTGATACGTATAATTAGAAATGTATTTCCTTTATCCATACAGTGATCCAGTTCAGTGGCGGCTGGTGCTCAAAAAGTTTGGGGGGGGCGCAAACGAAAAAAAAAATTGCAGCCTCACTGTGCCCATCAAATGCAGCCACTGTGCCCAGGGCCGTCTTTAATATGGTTTGGGCCCTGGGCAAACATTTTTTTTGGGCCCCCCTCCAGCTTATTTTGGGCCTGGCTGGTTCACGTGTATGTTTTGGCAGTCCTCATTTGTGCAGGTACAGCAGCCCATTGATTTGAATGGGCTGCCATGCCTTTGTTTCCTGCAGAAAAAAGGTGCATTCAGCATTTTAAAAATACAGTTGCCTTGAAATCCATTCTGCTTTTGCACCATGCTACTAACCTGCAGTTCTTGCACACACAATCGCACTGTGTTTTTAAAAGCGTGACCTAAACGTCTAAAAATGCAGCAAGTTTGACAGTGCGGGAACTGCAGATAAGTCACAGCAGACAGCAGAATGGACAGACAGTGCTGTATTTCAGTGCTTGATGGGCATAGGCGTGCCGCGTGCGCAGCCTATTACATGAGGCATGCGCTTTTCTTTGCAGGAAACGCAGGCATGGCGGCCCATTCAAATGAATGGGCTGCTGTGCCTGTGCAAATGTGGGCCTCCAAAACACATACATGTGAACCAGCCAGGCCCAAAATAAGCCCATCAAGCAGTTAAATACAGACAGTAATGCCATGTGCTCTAAGGCCTTACTCAGCCTGGACTGCAGGTCTGGTCTGTGATTTAAAGAGTTCCTCTATTTTACACATGGCATGGCATGGGGTCCCATGGTGCTAAAGCAGAATAGACAGACGGTGCTGTGACCCCCATGCCATGCCATGTGTAAAATAGAGGAACTTTTTCAAACACTGACCAGACCTGCAGTGAATCATCAAATATTATAAAGACTTTGGGCACACTCTACAGAAAACTTCTATTTACAATATAGATTAGCAAACAGTGACATACCTTGAGGAGCAGGACATGAAGAAGTCAGCCTCGGGAAGAGCAAACTGGGGATGTTATAAAATCACATTCTAATTCACTTTTATATACAAGCAGCACCCAGTGGCAGGAAGGGAGAAGTGCACGTCTAAAGAGAAGCCAGGGGTGCTGTACATTTTAAAACACTGGGAAGGGAAGCAGTACTGTCACTGGCTGCGTGCCGCTGATGATTTTCAGCCTGATTTGTGGGCAGCACAGGGGCTTAACGGGTGGCAGGGCTGCCATCAGGAATTATGGGGCCACTTACACAGCTTCAGGCATGGGGCCCCTGGAGCAGAGAACCGGGATGGGGGGTGCTGCCGCCTGAAATTGAGAAGCAGGGGGGGGGGCTGCTGCGAATTTAGAAGCGGGGGGCCCTTTACAAAAAAGAAATAAAGAAAGAAATTAAGAAAAATATATATAAAAAAGGGGTGTAGCCATCCGGGGCCCTGGGGACCTCTGGGCCCTTTAATAAAAAGAAAAAAAGAAATAAAAAATATATATAAAAAATATATTTTAAAAAGGTGGTTGCCATCTGGGGCCCTTTAATAATTTTTTTTTAACAAAAATAAATTACAAAAAAGGGGGGGGTTGCCATCCGGGACCTCTGGGCCCTTTAATAAAAAATAAAAAAATATATATAAAAAAGAAACATTTATAAAAAAAAAAGGGGGGTTGCCATTCAGGGCCCTGGGGACCTCTGGGCCCTTTAATAAAAAAAAATAAAAAATATATATAAACAAAAATAAAAAAATAAACATTTATAAAAAAAAATAAAGGGTGTTTGCCACATGGGGCCCTGGGGACCTCTGAGCCCTTTAATAAAAATATATATATATATATAAAAAAAGAAATAAAAAGAAAAAAAAGAAATAAAATAATATTAAAAAAATGTTTTTTTATAAAAAAAGGGGGGTTGCCAACCGGGGCCCTGGGGACCTCTGGGTCCTTTAATAATAATAATAATAATAATAATAATAATAATAATAATAATAATAATAACATTTATACTATATTATATATATATATATATATATATATATATATATATATATATATATATATATATATATATATATATATATATATATATATATATATATATATATATATGAAATAAAGAAATATATAAAAAAATTCTTTTTTATAAAAAAAGGGGGGTTGTCATCCGGGGGCCCTGGGGAACTACGGGCCCCTGGGGACCCCCTAGACCTCTAAAAAAATAATTGGCCCTTTAATAAAAAATAAAATAAAAATATATTAAAAAATTTTTTTTTTTTATTTAAAAATAAATAAAAAAAAGGGGGGTTGCCATCTGGGGCCCTGGGGGCCTCCGGGCCCCTGGGGACCCCTAAAAAAATTGTCCTTTTAATAAAAAATACAAATATATTAAAAAAAAATGTTTTTATTTAAAAATAAATAAAAAAAAGGGGGTTGCCATCTGGGGCCCTGGGGGCCTCCGAACCCCTAAAAAGGGGGTTGCTTTGGGCCCCCAACAGTGACAGGGCCCAGGGCATCTGCCCCATTTGCCCTGCGGTAAAGACGGCCCTGACTGTGCCAATCAAATGCAGCCACTGGGCCCATCAAATGCAGCCACTGTGCCATCAATTGTCACCACTGTGCCATGCCATAAAACGCAGCCACTGTGCCATTCCATCAAACGCAGCCACTGTGCCATCAATTGTCACCACTGTGCCATGCCATCAAACGCAGCCACTGTGCCATCAATTGTCACCACTGTGCCATGCCATCAAACGCAGCCACTGTGCCATCAATTGTCACCACTGTGCCATGCCATCAAACGCAGCCACTGTGCCATGCCATCAAACGCAGCCACTGTGCCCATCAACTGTCGCCACTGTGCCAATTGTCGCCATTGTGCCCTTTAATTGTCGCCACTGTGCCAATTGATGCCACTGTGCTCTTTAATTATCGACACTGGGCCAGATTCAGGTAGGGCCGCGCACTGATACGGCGGCGCAGCGTATCGTTTTTACGCTATGCCGCCGTAAATTACAGGAGCAACGATGTATTCACGAAGCACTTGCTCCGTAATTTGCGGCGGCGTTGCGTAAAAGGGGCCGGCATAAGCGCGTGTAATTCAAATGATCCCGTAGGGGGCGTGGATAATTTAAATTAGGCGCGTTCCCGCGCCGAATGTACCGCGCATGCGCCGTCCCTAAATTTTCCCACGCAAACGACGTAAAATTTGAAAATTGCGACGCGGGAACGATGTCCATACTTACCATTGGCTGCGCCTCCTAATAGCAGGAGCAGCCTTTACTACGAAAACGACTTACGCAAACGACGTAAAAAACTACCGTCGGGCGCGCGTACGTTTGTGAATCAGCGTAAGTATGCAATTTGCATACTCTACGCTGGCAACTACGGGAACGCCACCTAGCGGCCAGCGTAAGAATGCACCCTAAGATACGACGGCGTAAGAGACTTATGCCAGTCGTATCTTAGGCTACAGTCGGCGTATCTAGCTTTCTGAATACAGAAAATAGATACGCCGGCGCAGCTTTTGAATTACGCGGCGTATCTATGGATACACCAGCGTAATTCGTTCCTGAATCTACCTCACTGTGCCCATTGTCGCCACTGCGCCCATTGATGCCACTGTGCCCATTGTCGCCAATGTGCCTATTGATGCCACTGTGCCCATTGTCGCCGCTGTGCCCTGTAAAATGTCCCTCCCCGCCCGGCACTTACCTTTCTGGGGGGTCAGCCATCCTCCTTCCATGTCCCTCGATGTCTTTTCCCGTACTCGATGACGCTTCAGCCAATCAGGTTACTGGAAACCAGAACCGGTGAACCTGATTGGCTGAGACGCCTGTCAGTCTTATCCAAGGAACGCACGCCCGTACGTCCCCTAGATAAGTTTACGGAAGCCTGAGGGCTGTACTCAGAAAGCCGCTGGCTCTGATAAGCACTTCCACACAGCCAACCAGCTGCCGTTATTCAGGTGGCTGGCGCTCACCATCCGGCCATCTGAATAGTCGGTGGCAGCGGCAACAATAACATAGATTCATGCAATGCATGAATCTATGTTATTGTAATCAGTGGCGCCCTCTATAGACGCACCGCCACTGATCCAGTTATAACTTGCAGTGCTGAGATAAAGATCTTCCTGCCGGTTGCAGTGAGGGGAGCATGTGCCTATGCACCATTCAGGGGTGTAGAAGCATCACCCTATGGGGGCATGGCTGGAGCAGCGCTGGCTGAGGCCACACATAGGCCTCGTACACACGACCATTTTCCTCAACAAAATCCATCAAGAAACTTGAGGGCAGAGCTTTTTTGCTGAGGAAAACGGTTGTGTGTATGTTTTTCGTCAAGAAAACTGTCGTGGTTCTCGACGAGAAAAAAAGAGAACAAGTTCTCTTTTTTCTCGTCGGGAGTCTCAATTTCCTGGTCGTGTTTCTCGTCGGGCTGGTTTACAACGAGAAACACGTTCGTGTTTAGAAACCCGCGCATGCTCAAAATAAAGTATGAGACGGGAGCGCACCTTCGGTAAAAGTAGCGTTCGTAATGGAGATAGCACATTCGCCACGCTGTAACAGACTGAAAAGCGTGAATCGTCTCTTACCAAACTTTTTCTTAACACGCAGTAACATGAGATTAGCAAAGGCAGCCTCAATGGTTGTGCCAGTGGAATCGAACTTCCCCTTTATAGTGTCATTGTACGTGTTGTACGTCACCGCGTTTGAGAACGACGAGATTTTGTCTTGACAGTGTGTACGCAAAGAAAGCTTGACAAGATTCTCAACAAGCCTGACAAGTAATTAGTCCAAGAAAACAATGGGCCAAATTCTCAAAAGAGATACGCAGACTTAACTCCATTTTTCTAATTTTACACGGCGCGTATATGTTTTTCGTCAAGAAAACTGTCGTGGTTCTCGACGAGAAAAAAAGAGAACAAGTTCTCTTTTTTCTCGTCGGGAGTCTCAATTTCCTGGTCGTGTTTCTCGTCGGGCTGGTTTACAACGAGAAACACGTTCGTGTTTAGAAACCCGCGCATGCTCAAAATAAAGTATGAGACGGGAGCGCACCTTCGGTAAAAGTAGCGTTCGTAATGGAGATAGCACATTCGCCACGCTGTAACAGACTGAAAAGCGTGAATCGTCTCTTACCAAACTTTTTCTTAACACGCAGTAACATGAGATTAGCAAAGGCAGCCTCAATGGTTGTGCCAGTGGAATCGAACTTCCCCTTTATAGTGTCATTGTACGTGTTGTACGTCACCGCGTTTGAGAACGACGAGATTTTGTCTTGACAGTGTGTACGCAAAGAAAGCTTGACAAGATTCTCAACAAGCCTGACAAGTAATTAGTCCAAGAAAACAATGGGCCAAATTCTCAAAAGAGATACGCAGACTTAACTCCATTTTTCTAATTTTACACGGCGCGTATATTTGCGCGCGATCGTCAAAACGACTTAAGCAAAGATTTCCGTATTTTCAGCCGTACTTAAATTAGTTACACCTGCGCATTCCCGGGCGCAAATTACGCTAGGCTCGCCGCTGTTTTTGATAGGCAAAGATGCAAATGAGGGAGTTAGGGCGATTCTCAGAATTAAGTGTGTGTGCCGTATTTTCCGCCCTGTGCGCACCTGTTAGTTTTTCTGACTAAATTTCCACATTATAAAACCAGCCCTAATTTTACACATGCTGTGGGAGGGTTTGCAGAAGGAAGTGATTAGAGGTTACAGCTCTAGTTGTGAAGGTTGTTGTTTAAAAATGCCAGGACCAGCAATGATTTTGACGGCACTTGCTGCCTTACAGGCACAAAGGAGGAGGAGGGCACAGAGGAGGAGGATGAGGGCACAGGCGCGTGTTTATCGGCCACGCCGTGATATTTGGCAAATGCCAGCTTATGAGGTCATCGGCAACTACCGATTTGATAGGGAGGCCATCCTGGAGATCACCCAACTCCTTCATGAGGATCTAATCGCCCCAACCCTACGTTCCCATGCCCTGACACCTCTTGAAAAAGTTATGGCAACCCTCCATTTTTTAGCGAGTGGCTCATTCCAGCGAGCATCTGGAGGTGTGGCTGGGATGGTGCAGTCAACCATGAGTAAATGTCTACATCAGGTGGTCCCTGCCATACTGCGGCGCATGAGCCACCAGTTTGTCATGCCCACCCAGGAGGACCAGCGTGTGCAAGCAATGACAGACTTTTACAATATTGCTGGCTTTCCTAAGATCATCGGGGCGATTGACTGCACCCATGTGGCACTCCAGCCCCCCCATGATACTGAACACCTGTTCAGAAACAGGAAAGGCTGGCATTCGATCAATGTCCAGATGATCGTAGATGCACATGGCCTCATCTGGCACGTTTGTGCCAAGTTTCCCGGCTCGTGCCATGATAGTTTCATCCTAAGGCAGACCAAGATCTACAGAGACTTTGAGATGAACGTGTATGGAGACAGCTGGCTGATTGGTGAGTGACATTGGTGTCAGGTATGCCCCCCCCATGATGGAGACATCACAAGGGGCACATGCATGACTAATATCCTCCTGTCTTTTCCCTTACAGGTGACTCAGGATATGCATTGGGACCCCACCTGATGACCCCCTTTAGGAACCCCCAAACACCCGGAGAACGAAAATTCAATGAGGTGCACAGCCAGACCCGGGCTATAGTAGAGCGGACTTTTGGCATGCTAAAGTCAAGATTCAGATGCCTGGACAAGACTGGGGGTACACTATTGTATTCCCCAGACTTTGTATGCAAAATTATTGGTGCATGTTGCATACTGCACAATTTTGCATTAAGAAGGGGCATGCATGTGGAGATATCTCCTGACCTAACCCCCCACCCAGGCAATCCCCCCCCCCCAAACCCCTCTACCCGGTCTGCTGAGGGCCAGGCAATCAGGAGACAACTGTCTGAAGGCATCTTTGCCCAGTAAATGCATCCTAATTATATTTTTGTTTTTGATTTGCCAAGACCAAATCACAAAGATTATGTGACCTTTAAATCTTTATTTTGCTAAATAAATGCACATTACTTATATGCCAAAGAGAATGTTTATTTTTATTTACAAAACGCACATTAATTATCTCACAATGAGAATGCATGAATGCACGTCACTGTGGTCCCTAGCACAGACACATCACATGCACATCGAATTGGATTAGATCCAAGTACCCCCCCCCCCTTTGGTACTTGGGAGCAGTAACGCCCCGCCACGGCTCCAATTATGTCACTGTGCATTCATACACCATTCAGGAACCTAGGATGACTTCTCCCTGGTCCTGGGGATCCCTACTCCACCAAAACTGAGGGTGACACCCTTATGTTTTCAGGAATGCCATCCCCCCACATTCACACATCATTCACACACATATACCAAATCATAAGTACAGTGTAAAAAAAAAAAAAAAAAGTACCCCTGCAAATTAGGGATGTTGCCGAGTGCTCCTTCTGGGCTGCCCACGGGCACGGGCACGGCCACGGCCGACTGGGGGATCTTCACGGGGGGGGGGTCTGTGCAGGGGAGGGAGTATTTTCAGGGGGGGGGACTGTGCAGGGGAGGGAGTATTTTCAGGGCGGGGGGACTGTACAGGGGAGGGAGTATTTTCAGGGGGGGGGGACTGTACAGGGGAGGAAGCAGCCTCCCCTGGTGTCTGTCCTCCTGCTGGCCTTCCCTCCAAGGCAACGGCTATCCTTGTCAGACAGGAAGTTATGTCAGTCGTATTGGCCTGCACAGCCCGGGTATTGGCCTGCACAGCCTGGGTGAGGGCAGTCACCTCCTGGGCCACACCTGTTGTGGCGTTCCTCAGGTCCCACAAACAGGTGATGACCCCCACGGAGTTGGTGGCCACGTCACCCAGTGACTCCCTCATTGCACCCAGGCTGCGCTCCACCTTGCTCATAGTTTTTTGGATTGCAGACAGACTGCGGGTCTGCCGGACATTGTCTCTCAACAGACTGACCGGCAGACGCACCAACCCCCCCTTGTTTTCAGGGGTCGGCATCCTACTTGCCCCTGAGGCTTGTGGCCTTGGAGGAGGAGTTGGAGTGAGCCATGGGTGCTGCTGCATGTTGGAGGAGGGTTGGAAGGGGCGACCCATGATGGTGGCCTGACTTCTGGGCGCCTGTGGGGTTCCCTCAGGGGATGATTCAAAGGTCATATCTTGGCCCATCATTATTTCCTGCCCAATCAGAATATTGTCATCTTCCTCCCCCTCATCCTCCTCCCACTCAACATCCAAATTAGGGGAGTTGTGGGCACTCCCCTCCCATGGCGAATCCTGCCCTTCTTGGGACTCTGCATGAGCCTGTCTTGGGGGTGGTGCAGCAGCCTGCCCTGATGGGCCTGCAACCTCCTGACCTGATGGGCCAGCAACCTCCTGACCTGATGGGCCAGCAACCTCGTGACCTGATGGGGCTGCCACCTCCTGGGCTGATGGGGCTGCCACCTCCTGGGCTGATGGGGCTGCCACCTCCTGGGCTGATGGGGCTGCCACCTCCTGGGCTGATGGGGCTGCAACCTCCTGGCCATCTGGGGAGGACACAAAACAATCACAGGTTGTTGGATCCATACACTTGGCACATCTTCCCTTCCCCCACCCACACATGCTAATCACCAGATAGAAATTCAAAAAAATTACCTGTCCTCATAAGAGGATCATTGTCAAAGCCAGGCAGGCCCACCACCTGCTGTGGGTGGAAACACTGGGCCACTGCCCATTCCTCCTCACTCATCCTGACTGGGCAGGGTCCCCCTCCTCCAGTGCCCCCGGTATGGGCATGCAGCGTTGCCAGCTTGTTCCGGGACACGCTCCTCAAGTCATTTATTTTTTTTTTAACTCCAGCGATGGTCCTGGTCTCCCCCCCCCCCGCCGCATTGATCCGATCGGTGATCTTTTGAAGGATCTCCTTCCTCCTGGCCGGGGTGGTGGTGTGGCTCTCAGGGCCATGGAGAAATCGCCCAAATTTAATGACGCCCTGAGCAAGTATATGCTTCTCTGCCGGTGAAAAATTTAGCTTCCTGCGCTTGGGAGCCATGACAGACAACACCCAGCAACAGGGAACTCACCCAAAAAGCAAACAACAATACACACACACACCAAAGAAAATACAAACAAGCCAAAATAAAAAATAGACAGACAGCTACTATTAATTAGAAAACAAACAGGCAAAAAAGGAAAACAAAAAATATAAACAAAACCCCAAAAAAAATATTATGAAAAACAAACAGGCAAACAATCAAAACAAAAAACAAATTAGCAAAAACAAACACCAACTATACCCTCCAACTCCACAAACACTTTTCTCACAAAACAATCTTACCAACAAACACTGACAAACGTTCAAAGCAGAAGCAACTTGCTTTAGGAAGGGAACACAGGGAAATACTTTTGCAATTGAAGTGTGTTTGACTGGGGCTATTTAGACACAGGGCGATCTTCAAACTAAGTACGCTTGGCCTTTTACCTATCTCACTGATTGCGCTGACCAAAGTTCTGCACATGCGCATTGAGGTCCAGATTCGTGCGCGCATGCGCAGTACGGCCGGCACTTCATTTGCATGGGGTCACGGCTCATTACAATGAAGCACGCCCACTTCATTCCCACTTGCCATAACCACGCCTTACGCATTGAAACTTAAGTTAAGGATGGCGCAGTTTTGTGCGCAAATGCACTGAGAATACGGTAGTTACGACACCAACTTAGGGCGCCGTAACTTAAATGACATAAGTTAGATAATCCTAAATTTACACATGGTTTTGAGAATTTGGCCCAATGTTTCTTTTACAACGAGTTTCTCGGTCATGTGTACGAGGCCTCATTCACATATTCATGCACTGGGTTGGTGAACAGCGCTTTTTCCTTTCTCTGATGATCCTTTATGATCCGAGGTACCATAATATACAGTACCTGTATAGTCTTTGTCCATCTCAGGAGCAAGTAAGAGTGGCTACATTCCTACATGCAGTAAGACCATTGAGAACAAATGTAGCCACCCTCTAATACAGTGGTGTCCAAACTTTTTTTTAAAGAGGACCAGATTTGATGAAGTGAACATGCATAAGGGCCAACCATTTTGCCTGACATTCTTTGAACCATTAAAATTTGGTCTAAGTGTGTTCGTCCGAGCACTAATACACTACCCAATAAGAATTCTCTTGCCTTTGTGGCTATGTGTGGTGAAGAGATGAGCTGGGGCATGTTATTTGTATATATATCTTTTGTGGCACCCAACAAATCCCCGAACGCCGCTCAGGACTAATGCCGCGTACACACGATCAGAAATTCCGACAAGAAAAGTCAGATGGGAGCTTTTGGTCTGAAATTCCGACCGTGTGTATGCTCCATCAAAAGATTGAGAGCAGGTTCTCTATTTTTCAGACGGAAAAAGTTCCTATCGGAAAATCCTCTCGTCTGTATGCAATTCCGACGCACAAAAAACACACATGCTCAGAATCAAGCAGAAGAGCCGAACTGCCTATTGAACTTCATTGGTCTCGGCTCGTCGTACGTCACCGCATTCTTGACGGTCGGAATTTCCGACAAGATTTGTGTGATCATGTGTATGCAACACAAGTTTGAGCCAACAATTCACGGTTTTCTTGACGGAATTTCCGATCGTGTGTAAGCGGCATTAGAATGAACTTGGGCGTGTTATTTGGATATACCATATTTATGGGTGTATAACATGCACAGGCATATAACACGCACCTTCATTTTTAGAGGGAAGTTTCAGGAAAAAGCTTACATTTTAAATAAAGAATTGTAATCACTTCGACGCATGCGAGGGCTTTCAGCCGAGCAGACATGTCCGGTAAGTCGTACAGACGACCGAACATGTTCGACGGACAGGCTTCCAGCGGACATGTTTCTTAGCATGCTAAGAAACATTTGTCCGCTGGAAACCTGTCCGATCCGCCGGAAAATTGTCCGGTCGGCCGTACACACAACCGAACATGTCCGCGGAAACTGGTCCGCGGACCAGTTTCACCAGACATGTTCGGTCGTGTGTACGAGGCCTGAGATGTCAGCATACCAAGACATTTTGGATAATTTCATTCTCCCAACTTTGTGGGAACAGTTTGAGGAAGGCCCCTTCCTGTTCTCTATGGCCTAAGACTGGGATGTGATTAAAGTTCATGTGTGTGTAAAGGTAGGCCTCCCAATACTTTGGTAATATCGTGTATCTATCCCTTTTATGACTAAGGCCTCTTTCACACGGGACGGATCAGTGATTATCTGCCCCGTTAACCTCCGCTTGCTCAGCTAGGGATCGCTCTGTTGATCCCCGCTGAGCTGCCGGATGACAGGGAAGTCCCTGCACACTGTGCAGGGACCGCCCTATCAGATCTCCACTCCTCCGCTCTCCCCTATGGGGGGATCGGATGAACACGGATAGTCTGTCTGTGTTCATCCAATCCGATCCGCAGACAGATGGAAAAATAGGGTTTTCCTCCGTCTGTAGAATCGGAGGATTGCGGAACCGAGTGAGATCGGGTGTCAGCGGATGTTCATCCGCTGACACCCGCAATCTCATAGGGACCTTACACGGATGGATGAAAAAGTGGACATACGGTCCGCCCGTGTGAAAGAGCCCTTAGCCTATTTTTTACATTTGATGCTTACAAATTAAAATTCATATTTTTTTTTTATAGAAAATGACTTGGAACCCCGAAGCATTATATATATATTTTTTTTAGCAGAGAATCTAGAGAATGAAATGGCGATCGTTGCAATATTTTATGTCACACGGTATTTGTGCAGTGGTCTTTCAAACGCAACTTTTTGGGGAAAAATACACTTTCATGAATTTAAAAAAAACTAAACAGTAAAGTTAGCCCAATTTTTTTGTATAATGTGAAAGATTGTGTTACGCCGAGTAAATAGATACCAAACATGTCACGCTTTAACATTGCGCATACTCATGGAATGGCGACAAACTACGGTACCTAAAAATCTCCATAGGCGACGCTTTGAAAAAAATTACCAGTTACCAGGTTAGAGTTAAATAGGAGGCCTAGTGCTAGAATTATTGCTCTCGCTCTGCAGCGATACCTCACATGTGTGATTTTAACACTGTTTACACATGCGAGTGCGACATATGTATGCGTTTTCTTTGCTGCGCGAACTCGCGGGGACGGGGGAGCTTTAAAAAAAAAATGTTTTCTTATTTATTTCGTTTATTTTAATTTTTTTACATTGTGTGACAGGTACTCTATATGGAGGGATCGGGGGTCTAAAAGACCTCAAATCCCTCCTTTGCTCTTCAAAGTATTCAGATCGTCGAAAACGGCGATTCGGAATACTGGATTTTTTTTTTAAACCGGCGCCATTGGCAGCCGAGTAAACCGGAAATGACATTGTGACGTTGCTTCCGTATTTACAGAGAGAAGACTGGAATGAAGCAGTTTCTGTACTTTGTGCCAGTCAGTCTCTAGGCGTCGGAAGTGGCGGATCGAGGATCGGGTCTCCCGGTGGGATGGGAGGCCAGGTAAGAGCGGTGGAAGGCATCATCCCGTTACAACCCCCTAAAGCCAAGGCCGCACATATGCGTACGGTCGGCGCAAAGGGGTTAAATATATATATATATATATATATATATATATATATATATATATTGTAATGTTTGGGGGACCAGCTTGATCGCAGGACACAGGCTTCTTAAATCAAAACTGAGGTTTATTAAACTTAAATGGCTTAGCAGCAGCAAAAACAAAAGAAATAACAGTCTCACCGACTTGTACAGCTCAGAACTGCTATCGCAGTTAAACAGTCCTTCCAGGTAAGTCCTTCAGTAGCAGGTTTTTAGGCAGGACACTGCCAAGTCCTTTCACAGCTTTTCATAGCTTTTCATAGCTTCCACAGCTTTCCTTGTCCACCATTCACCATGAATTGGACTCTCCTACACTCCTTCACTCTCACCTGCACTTCCTGTCTGCTTTAAACTACTTCCTTACACAGGTGCGTTAACCCTTTCCATTCCCTTAAAGGCACCACAGTCCAAACAGAGGGGAAATATAACGTCCTTCCAGGACCCAGCCATGGCGTCCTGTACAATATATATATATATATAGAGAGAGAGAGAGAGAGAGAGAGAGAGAGAGGGGGGGGGGAGAGAGAAAATTTTTGCTTAAAACAATGATTTGAAAAACAAAATTTAGGATGGATCGGATATTTATTTTTACTTTTTTTTTATTTTCAGTACTGAGTAAATCAGAGATCAGAGCTGCACTACATTCTCTTTGCTATGAGACACATTGTAGATACAGCTGTTATGAGAGAAGAAAAGGATTGTAGATTTATGAAAGGGTGTCCTGGGACCTGTCACCTCTTACAATGCAGTGCAGCATGGGACATTAGGCATAATAGTATATAAGACTGATTACTGGCATGTTTGATAAAAGCTGAACGAACCAGTGTGACAAGTCTTAAATTAGAACAACCCTGAAAACTGGTTCCACGCAAGAAAAACCAGATTTCTGAAGGGGGTTAGAATAAAACTATAAAAGCTATTACTAAACTATAAAAAAAGGCTATTAATAAATAAAACAGTTTCTAATAACAGACATATTAACCACTTAAGACCCGGACCAATATGCAGGTAAAGGACCTGGCCCCTTTTTGCGAATCGGCTCTGCGTCGCTTTAACTGAAAATTGCGTGGTCGTGCGACGTGGCTCCCAAACAAAATTGGCGTTCTTTTTCCCCCACAAATAGAGCTTTCTTTTGGTGGTATTTGATCACCTCTGCAGTTTTTATTTTTTGCGATATAAGCAAAAATAGAGCGACAATTTAAAAAAAAATGCAATATTTTTTACTTTTGCTATAATAAATAGCCCCCAAAAAAATATAAAAAAAAACATCTTTTTCCTCAGTTTAGGCTGATACGTATTCTCACTGACCCCTGAACATAATCCAAATACCAAAGGCTCAAACTATTCCATAAATTTACTGTTAAGGTATAACTGAAGGCAAACTTCTTTTTTTTAGCTTTGGACAGAGTGGCGAGGGCTTAGTAGTCCTGTCAAGTTTTAATTGCGGTCTACCCGCAAATAACCCCCCCCCCCCCCCCCCCCGTTACGGTGATTCATCTTCTCTAACTGTCCTGTTTACCGTTATACTGTTATGATTGAAAGTAAAAGAAAATCCTCATATGCCTCGTACATACGACCAGTTTTCCCATCGGGAAAACTGCCATGACAGCTTTTGGCTGGGAAAACTGGCCGTGTGTATGCTCCATGGAAGTTTTCCCTACCGGGAAGCCCAGCGGGAAAAATTAGAACATGTTCTCTTTTTTCCTGCCACGATTCCCGGCGGTCTTTTTCACTGCAGTTTTCCTATGGGAAACACTGTGGTGGAGCATACACACGGCCAAAGCTCTCATGGCAGTATTCCTGCCAGGAAAACCGGCCGTGTGTAGGGGGAAAAAGCTGCCGAGCAGGTTCTCGGTTTTCCCCTTGGGTTTACCGGCAGTAAAAAGTCCGCCGGGAAACCCGTACGAGGCATTAGAGGGTAAATCTTCCAATGGAAAAACTATGAAAGGATTTCCTCTCACTTCTGGTTGTGGCTATGGGATAGGAAGTGAAGAGAAAGTTTCCCAGTGGTACCAGGTGGTAAAAAAAAACCCTAGCAGGGGTTATAACCCTCCCGTAATTTATCTAAAATAGGAAAACTAGCCTTTAGTTTTACCTTACCTTGAACCTAAGCCCTACACAAAACTCCCAAACTGAAAAGCTTCCAATACCGATTTTCATGGTGCTAGCAGCAATTTTCAAAGTCTTCTCACAAACAGCCATAATAGACCACCATCTAGTGTTCAAAATTACTCTGTGGATGAGCAGCTCACGCCACAGACAGGGAGGTCTGTTATGCATAAAAAAAGAAGGAAATTGTAGAAGTATTGCACAAGGCGAAACCCTTTTAGATTAAAGGGAGGCACAGAGCAAAAAATAAAAATCTTTTTCTTTATAAGAGTGACAGGGATGTGACTAATTAACTAAAGTAAATGTACTAGAAACAGTAGACCTGGTGCCAAGATGTCTTTTTTGGTAGCAATAAACATAATGGTAATCAAATGGAAAAGTCACCTATATATTTAATGCTAAGCAGGGATCCAGTCCTAGTTTTCACTTTGTAGCAGTGAGAATAAAGCTGTCTGGTCATTGGTTCTGTGGGCGGGGAAGGCTGACAGCAGAGGAGGGCAGAGCACTGGACATTCACAAAACAGAGCCCTGTGTACAGCGTGCATGCTGTGGGGAGAGGAGGGGGAGGTGCTTTCGGGTAATCAGACACTGTGGCCAGTTTCTAGGCGACGCATTTCGGAGGCGTACGCCTTCTAAAAGCCCTTCTCCACTGTCAGCCTTTCCTGCTCAAAGAACAAGGCCAGCCAGCTCTATCCTTACTTCTACAAAGGGAAAACTATAACCGGATCCTTAATCAGTTCAATATACACGTGACTTCCCCTCTTGATTAGCATTTTGTTTATTGCTAACCAAAAATAAATCTCAATGCCAGGCTTACTATCTCTATTACACTTATAAAAAAACAAAGCAATGGACAAAGTAACTCATGAAACCTGTCTTTGTTTATTGAATATACAGTACTTATATAAAATCCCTTTCACGCCAAGCGAACGCATATATGCGTCCTCGGCTTTCGGGGGTTATACCGGGATGATGCCTGCAGCTGCAGGCATCATCCGGTACCGTTGTTTAGAGCGGGCGATTGGCTCTCCAGACATAACAACCGATGAGGCTAAAATCCGCTTGGTTTTTATGCCGGAGGAGCGGGAAGGGACATCCCCCCCTCCCGCCGCCTCTCGCCGCTCTGACCGGGCCTCCCGTCCTAGCACTAGACCTCCTCTGTAACTCTAACCTGGTAACCGTAAAAAAAGTTTAAAGCGTCGCCTATGGAGATTTTTAGTTACCGTAGTTTGTCGCCATTCCACGAGTGCGTGCAATTATAAAGCGTGACATGCTTGGTATCTATTTACTCAGCGTAACATCATCTTTCACATTATGCAAAAAAATTGGGCTAACTTTACTTTTTCATTTTTTTAAAATTCATGAAAGTAAATTTTTCCCAAAAAGTTGCATTTAAAACACCGCCGCGCAAATACCGTGAGACATAAAATCGCCATTTTTATTCTCTAGATTCTCTGCTAAAATATATATATATATAATGTTTGGGGGTTCTAAGTAATTTTCTAGCAAAAAATATGGATTTTAACTTGTAAACACCAAGAGGCAGATCCTCAAAGAAATTACGCCGGCGTATCTGTTGATACGCCGCGTAATTTCAAATTTTGCGCGTCGTATCTTTGTTTTGGTATCCACCAAACAAGATACGACGGCATCTGTGTTAGATCCGACAGGCGTACGCCTTAGTACGCCGTCGGATCTAAGATGCAATTTTCCGGCGGCCGCTGGGTGGCGTTCACGTCGTAATTCGCATCGAGTATGCAAATTAGCTATTTCCGACAATCCACGAACGTACGAGCGGCCGTCGCATTTTTTTACGTCGTTTTCGTTTGGCTTTTTCCGGCGTATAGTTAAAGCTGCTATCTGGTGGCGTACTCAATGTTAAGTATGGCCGTCGTTCCCGCGTATCATTTTGAAAATTTTACGTTGTTTGCGTAAGTCGTCCGTGAATGGGGCTGGACGCCATTTACGTTCACGGCGAAAACAATGACGTCCTTGCGACGTCATTTGGAGCAATGCACCCTGGGAGTTTTGACGGACCGTGCATGCGTGCATGCAATTTAAATGAAACACGCCCCCTACTCGCCGCATTTGAATTTCACGCCCTTACGCCGCGAGAGATACACTACGCCGCCGTAACTTATGGCGCAAATTCGTTGAGGATTCAAACCACCTCAAAGTAAGTTACAGCGGCGTAGCGTATCTGACATCTGCGCCGGGCGCGTAGGTATGTGGATCTACCCCCAAATGTTCAGGCTTAGGCATGAAAGGGATAAACATACTCACATGAATAAAGAAAGAAAGAAATTTACAGAATCTACTAAAACAAGCACAGTATTTATGTAAAGAATTTATGATTCTGAGGTGTTTGTGTCTGTTTTAGAATGATTATGGATTTTATTTCCTTGTGAGTATTCTCAGTAAACAATAATGTATTTCGCAAGGTCAAAACACTTTGTTAACCCTAACTAAACCCCAACCTAAATTTCACTATAATTACTAACCTAAAACACATAAAAATTGTATACTACGACAGCTATGACTGAAATGTGATGTCAATTCTGTTGAAAATGTTTATTGCTGTGCAGTTTATGAGAAGTTCCCCCTTTATACATTTTTTGGGCTGAATGATATTCTAAGTCACGGCAGCAAAATAATCAGCTTTTTAAGCTTTTTACTATCAAGCCTCGTACACGAGAAAACTTCTGCGATAATAAATATCCCAAAAAAATGTATAAATAAAAATATTTTTTTTTCTTAGTTTATGTATTCTTCTACATATTTTTGGTAAAAAAATCGCAATAAGCGTATATAGATTGGCTTGTGCAAAATGTATAGCGTCTTCAAAATAGGGGATAGTTTTATGGCATTTTTATTATTCATTTTTTTTATACTAGTAATGGGGGCAATCTGCGACTTTTATCGTAACTGCGATATAATGGCAGACGCATCGGACACTTTTGACACATTTTTGGGGCCATTGTCATTTATACAGCAATCAGTGCTATAAAAATGCATCAATTACTGTGTAAATGACACTGGCAGGGAAGGGGTTAACCACTAGGGAGCAATGAAGGGGTGAAGTGTGTCATAGGGATGTGTTCTAACTGTGGAGGGGATGTGCTACCAGTGACATGACAGTGATCACTGCTCCTGATGACAGTGAGCAGTGGATCATTGTCCTGTCACTAGGCAGAACAGGGAAATGCCTTGTTTATATAGGCATCTCCCCGTTCTCCTGACCACAACCGTGGGCCGCTGGTGAGTTCCTGGGACCCGCAAGCACACTCCCGAGGCACGCTGGGCAGCAAATTCAAAGGGACGTACAGGTATACCCATTTGCCTGCCTGTGCCATTCTGCCGACGTATATTGGCATGCGGCAGTTGGGAAGTGGTTAAAGAAGACCCCTAGAGACATCTGTACACACCTTCAGATATCTCAAGGAGCCCAATTATTTAAGTAGCAACTTCACCTATGAAGTCAGATGTCACTACTCATGCATGGCCAGAAAGAAAGCTAAATAAAGCCCTAATGCCGCGTACACACGATCGTTTTCTGTGATGAAAGAAAATAACGTTTTTAAAAAACGTCATTTAAAATGATCGTGTGTGGGCTTCACATCATTTTTTGTCTTAAAAAAAAACGACCAAAAAAAAATTTGAACATGCTTAAATTTTTTATGTCGTTTTTCAAAATGTCGTTTTTTGTGTCATAAGTAATGATCGTGTGTGCTGGATCTTGAAGCTGGGCTCTTATGAGTTGGCTGTCAGGCTGACAGCAGAAAATACCAAATAGCAGACAGCAAACAAGGACAGGAAACAGATCAAGGTCAGGATCGGGCAGACAGCAAGAGGTACCAATTCAGCAGACAGCAAGCAAGAAGAGGAGGTAGGTGGAGGTCAACAACAGGATAACAGCTGAGGATACCTAATCAGCAGGCAGCAAGCAAGGTCAGGAGAGCAAGTCGCAGTAAGTCACAGAAAGTAGAGATACAAAGTCTCTTAAGAATTACAGGATCAGGACGTGAGACATCAAAAAAATAAAGACCAATCAGTAGCCTCTCAAAGCTATGTTTCAGTAGGCCATGTAGCAACAAAATGAATTCTGGGCATTCACACTCACCTGTGCTCATATTGTGAGGCACAAGTACATATAAATGCATGCTTGCTTGGGATGAGACTCCAAAAGCTAGACATTGTGCCTTGTTGTGTGGTTGCACTGGTTCTCTTACATGGTGACAGAGTTGACATTGCCTTGCACACACCCACCCCTGGTGCTATGCAAAAAATATCTGCATCCTATGGTCAGCAACTTACCTATCACTAATTAATAAGACAATTCTTAGTTTTATAAACAAGTATTTATTTACTGTATTATTGCTATTGTCAATCAGTGTAACTCTCTAGTAAAAAAAAAAATCAATTGTGGTTAAATAGAATAGAATCAAAGAATGTATTGATTTAAGTGGACCACTAAAAAATACAACGCAATAAATTTCCAACATCTTTTAAAAACACATTCACAATGTGTATTGGTTTCTTGGGTAGGCAGTGGAAGATACAAATAGAGTCACTTAAAGTAGGACATGTAAAGCAAGAACAAAACTTTTAACATACTGTATCTGAAAACAGGCTCTTAGAATATATTGTTTAGCCTTGAATGCTCATGCGCAGGTTTTTTCTTTTTTTTTCAGGTTATCTGGCTCCCAGGAATCTTCAGAGTACAGGGATGATTCCATTTCTACAGAGCTTCCTTTGTAACACAGATACAATATGTAGTAACAAATCGTATGCGCCAAACCCAGTTACTACAACAAGCAGGTAATTTTCTAAAAGGTTATTTGTTGAGACCACTGCATGGAATCAAGCTGACTGTAGTCTTTAGAGATGGATTATTCATGCAGTAAACAGGTGTACATAAACATCATAGATGAACATGTTGTACAACCATACGGCAGTTTACATTGTACGGTTTTAATTCTAGCTTGACTTTCATCCAACATATGCTTTGCATTTTGTCATCAACTGTCATCTTACAACACATATACAATATAAAAGAAAACTGCGCCAAGTAGGAAACCAGATATCAGGCTGGTAAAAAGCAATGATAATAGATAATATGAATAAAAGCACATTCAGTCCAATAAAAAGTTCGTAGCAGCACCACCATGTGTCAGCAAAACTTCAGTGTGAACACACCACCACCAAACTGAAAGCCGCTTACCAGAACCACCCAAACATTAGGCCTGTAGACAGATTCTGTTCAATGGGCTCCACATCAGATTAGCATCAGACTGGGGAGGGATCCAGGGAGCAGATCTCAAATTGCACCACATCGATGATTGAACATATCCTCGGTATATAAATGAAAACGGCCCATAGCGTGATACCGTACAAAATATTTTATAAAAATGCATAAGACATGTACTTACAAACATCTCATGATTAAAAGCGTGTATGTATGCCGGCCGGCAATAGGAGCCCTTCCTCCTTCAGATGGAACGCGGTGACGGCAGTGTGCGCCTTCCCAGACAACATTTCATCATTAACAGACGTTCTCAATGGGGATGATACAATGCTTTCAAAAACAAGTAACTGACTTTTTAACAGATACCGTGGGATAATGTATATTCAACACCATATATGACCTAAAAGACCTAGTCTAAAAAATCCCATACTCCCAAAAATAAAAAAACAAAGACTGTAAAAACAAATAACAACTGAGCAAGAACTGAGAGTAAAGCCCTGTACACATGGGCAAGAATCTCGTCAGGAAAAAAACATTGTTTTTCCCGACGAGATTCTTGGCAAGAATCTCTTGCCGCCACAGTGTACAGATTCTCGTTTTAAAAGAACCGCGGTTCTCTTGAAAGGAAAGAACGCAGTGACGTCATCGCGTACGACGAGCATGCGTTCGTCACATTCGATGCCGTCATCTTGCTGCATACTACCTATGCCTAGGAAGCTACTGCGCATGCGTCAAAGTCATTTCGAGCATGCGCGGGTTTCCACGGCGACCAGGTAAGTATACACACTCTCGGGTTTCTCGGCAAGAAAACTACCGAGAATCTCACGACGAGAAAATAGAGAACATGTTGTCTATGTTTCTCGTCTAGATTCTGGGCAGTTTTCTTGTCGAGAAACCTGAAAGCCTCATACACACGCTTGGTTTACTTGGCAAGAAAGCTCTGCCAGCAGGTTTCTTGCTGGTTCTTGCCGAGAAAACCGAGCGTGTGTACGAGGCTTCAATCTACCAAACTCAGCCTTGGAAAGTGGTAAAACCCACAGAGGTTCTTCTGAGGCCTCGTACACAGGACCGAGAAACTCGACGGGCGAAACACATCGTTTTGCTCGTCGAGTTCCTTGTGAAGCCGTCGAGAAACACGACAAGCCAATTTTCTCCATTCCCGTCAAGGAAATAGAGAACATGTTCTCTTTTTGGTTCGTCGAGTTTCTCGACAGTTTCCACGACGAAAATGTACACACGACCGGTCACCTCTGCAAAAAATATCTCCCAGCAAGTTTCTTGCTGATTTTTGCCGAGAAACTCGGTCGTGTGTACGAGGCCTAACCCTTTCTTACTCGATCCAAAACTGTCTGGACATATACTAAGCACCTTAACTTGTTTTCAACATTGCTTAGTAACTAATATTTACATGGAGCATTTGCATAAAAAAGTCCTCAAATATTTTTTATTTGTTCAAGACAGGTTGAGCAAAACAAGTACACGTTGTATGTTAATGGGTACTGTGCAAGAAAAAAATGCATTCATACATGCTTTTTGGTCAATATGCCTTAAAGGCTCATACAAATGGGAAAATTAGCACTGTATTTGAGAGCAGCCTGAGACGATTATGATCATTTTAGTTCCTTTACAGGTGTTTCTGACCTGCTTTAAGCTGTTGTAAGCTACTTTTGTATTCCCACTGAATTGTATGGAAAGGAAAGCAATTTTGAAGCTCACAATATACACAATCCCTTATAAAGTTGTTGTATGAAATATGAATAAAGAAAAACTCAACAATGGTTACTTTCGGACACAAGTAGGTAGGGCGACAATACATCATTACACCATGGTTTATGGAGTATATAGATTTAGGAACAAAGGTTACAGTCAAAAGATTTAAGATTCAGATACTTTGATTGTGCATTCATTATCATTATTATTCAGGATTTATATAGTGCCAACAGTTTGCATAGCACTTTGTGAAATAAAGGGAGACAGTACAATAACAATACAATTCAATACATGAAGGTTAGGAGGACATACAGTCTTAAGACATTCAATGAGAACTTACTGAGAAAGGCATTAATTGTGATAGAAGAGCTAATGGAGAAAGTCAAAGTTTAGTTCTTAGATGGAAACAAGATAGGCTTCCCTAAAGATTTTCATTCAAGGTTCAAAGAATGTAGTTGTATTGTTTTGCTTTATGCTGTCAGTCTAATGATGTCAACTTGCTTATGGGAAGGAAAATACACGGAAAATGTGGTCAGTTTGCTGGTTCTCTTTCATTGTCCATTGAGCAACATGGGGGTGAAGAATTGATACCTCTTTGATTCAGGCAAAGTTGAGAGACAGATATACTATATTACCAAAAGTATTGGGACGCCTGTCTTTACAAGCACATGAACTTTAATGGCATCCCAGTCTTAGTCCATAGGGTTTAATATTGAGTTGTATTCAGTTAAAACAGCTTCAAAGCTTCTGGGAAGAATGTCCACAAGGTTTAGGAGTGTGTCTCTTGGAATGTTTGACCATTCTTCCAGAATTTGTGAGGTCAGGCACTGATGTGGACGAGAAGGACTTGGCTCGCAGTCTGCGTTCGAATTCATCCACAAGTTGTTCTGTCAGGTTGAGGTCAGTCAAGTTCCTCCACCCTAAACTCGCTCATCCATGTCTTTATGGACCTTGCAATGTGCACTGGTGCGCAGTCATGTTGGAACAGGAAGCGGCCATCCCCAAACTGTTCACACAAAGATGGGAGCATGAAATTGTCTAAAATGTGTTGGTATACTGAAGTCTTAAGAGTTCACTTCACTGGAACTAAGGGGCCAAGCCCAACTCCTGGAAAACAACCCCACACCCCCTCTACCAAGTGATTTGGACAAATGCACATAGCAAGGTCCATGGAGACATGGATGAGCAAGTTTGAGGTGGAGTAAACTTGACTGGCCTGACCTCAACCCGATAGAACAGCTTTGGAGTAAATTAGAGCGGAGACTGCAAGCCAGGCCTTCTCGTCCATATCAGTGCCTGACATCACAAATGTGCTTCTAGTAGAATTGTCAAACATTCCCATAGACACACTCCTAAACCTCATGGACAGCCTTCCTATGTAGAATGAAGTTAGCTATCCTAGAACAGGAAGTGTGAGAAAAGATTGAAATGAGATGAAAAAGAGGAAAAGAAAGATTGAAGGTACATTCTAGTTATATTTAGACATATTGCATTTATTTCATTTGATAAAAATGTGAGTTACGTGTAACCTAATTAATGTTTTAATGGATATATAACCTGAATAAATTGTGTTTTTTTATATGAAAATTAAAATATGTTTGCTTTCATTACCCCCAGGTTAAAAAAACGGTTTGCCGATTCAGGCGGAGGAGGTTCTGCATTCCAGATGAGAAGTTCTACTGGTGAGACAGCAAGCTCATGTAAGTTATTTCTATTGTGATTTTATTGATTCAGCTGTACTTCAGATTCCTTAGTTCCCATTTGTCACAAACAGAAAGAGTCACATTTACTGACAAATAAAAGCTTGTTTTTCCACCAAATATCTGATAAGAGTACATACTAGTTTGTATTTCTCCTTTGTAAGTTGCAGATTTTTCAAAGAAAACATGAGTGATCACACCGATATATTAAATCTTATTAAAAAATTAGCATACCCTTAATTCTTAGTATTGTGTATTACTCCCTTTGTAGTCTTTTTTGATAGGTATGAAGGCCCTTCATTTTTCCAGGTGGCTGCCCATTCTTTTTGGTAAAAAGCATCCAAATTCTGTAAATTCGCTGTCTTTTTTTTTTTAACGGTCTCTAAAGCAGTGGTTCTCAACCTGGGGTCGGGACCCCCTCAGGGGTCGAATGACGATTTGCCAGGGGTCACCGAATCCTGGGCTGTTTCTGAAGCCTGCGTTGCTCTCCCAGTCTTTTTGCGGCCGCCCAGCAGGGCTGTCCCTGGAGCCCATGGCCGTTCACTCAACCCATTCAGTTCACGGCATGCCTGGGGGGCAGAGATTAGAGGTCAGCTGACTGGTGAGGAATGTGAAGTGGGAGGGGCTGGAGAAGACCCTATCTCCTAATTTCAGCATAGGTGTCACTGCTACGAGACACCACAAAGTCGGAGACACCATAAGAGGGGGGAGGAACAAAAAAAAAAGGGAGAGTAATAATAAAAAAGATGGCTAGAGAGAGGGATGGGGGGGGGGACGACAAGAAATTAGCATAAAGAGAGATAAAAGGGAATGAAAGAAGAACAAAGAGAAAGAGTGGTACATCCTAAAATGTACCCCTAAGGGGTTTTAATACTGTACGAGTGGAAGGGACTCAGGGAGCGCTAAATGTCCATGGGTTAAGGGCGCAAATTACTTGTCTTGCCTTGGGTTCTGACAACCCACTCTACGAAAATAATTTTACTGTTAGGGGTCCCCAAAACTTGGGAAATTTTATCAAGGGGTCACGACACTAGAAAGGTTGAGAACCACTGCTCTAAAGTGACTCACAGACTTTGATAAGGTCAGGAGATTGTGATGGCCACATAAGAACCCTCCGTTACCTTAATAAAGGTTCTACATGGCCTTATGTTTCGGGTCATTATTATGTCGGAAAGTCTAAGTGCACCCTGTGTACAACTTGCAGGCTAATGATTGCAAATATTCCTCCATTATTTTCTGAGAGTATGCCTCATCTATCTATCAAATTTGAGTAAATACCCTGTACTGTTGAAGCTTGCACACCTCCAAAACAACCAAGATGCATCTTAATGCTGCACAATAGGAATGATTTGCTTCTCTTCATAAGCCTTGTTGAGTAAGTCATCTTCAAACGTATTATTTTTGGTTGTAACCATAAAGTTCAGCTTTGGTCTCATCACTTCATATGCTTTTGCCTCAGAAGATTTGAAGCTTCTTTAGGTGCTGCTTGGTATATCGTAAGTTGGCTGTTTTGTGGTATTGGTTCAGCAAAAATGGCTAACAATTTACTAATTCTGTACACTTATGAGTCCCAAATTGAGGGGCAGATAGTGCATTTGAGTTCTCTCGTCCATGTACCTGTCAAATTGGGATGAGCGGCTGTGTCCATGCAGCAGCTGTGTCCCCATAAACTTACATGGCTTTCCTGCATGCAATACCTAGCCATCTAAACAAAAGACCCAGCCCTTTGCACCTGTGTGAACGAGGCCTCAATTTTAAATAAAACAGAGCTGCTTACCAATATCCAAGGTGAAAATAAATCTATAAAAACTGTAGTTAGAGCATTAGAATGGTATCTTAATAACATACTGTAATATCCTATGATGTTAGTGATGCTGATTAGAATTTCACAGGAGACTCACATCATTTACTTATTTCTTATTTTAGGGGACAGAACAGTGGCAAACGACTGGACAGCTGCTGTAGAAATAATCAATACAGGAAAGGTAATTGGGCTGCCAACAATTAAACTGTCACCATTTTTGTTTTTTTGTTCTTTCACGTCTGTATTTAGGCCCTTTATACCAATATGCCTTGTACACATGATTGGAAATTCCGACCCTGTGTATGCCCAGCTGAGTTTTTCCATTGAATATTTCGAGGAATTCCGTCAGAGTTTACATAGAGAACATGTTCTCTTTTCCTCCAATGTGAATTTGGTCGGACAAAGGTCCGATTGTGTGTACAGAGTTTAAGACACTGCAGCAAGGTTCCCTAAATAACACTTTCATTTCAATTTTTTTTCTAGTCCGTGATGGAGGACATTAGTTCAGGGGATTTGAAAGGAGCATTGTGCAGTACCATCAATCTGTACCCTACACAGCAAGCTTTACAGCAGTTTTGTCAGTCTAATGAAACACTGGCCAGGTTCGTAATGGGGGCACTTCTTTCACAGGTAAGATATGCATATATTGTAAATAGTGTAAGTACTCTAACATGCATATTCATAACAAAAAAAAAACAGGATTAGTCCTATGTGACAGAAAGTTTATTCCAGTTCAGACAATTTTCACTTTTAAACAGAAGAATAAAAATACCTCCTAAATTGTTTGGAACACGCATAGCTAAGGCTCAATGAGCAGAAAAAAACAGTCTGGTACCAGGAAACTGGGACATCTATTGCACTAAGAACCTTGTGAATGTCCTGCAAGAGCCCAAACGAGCAGCTGTGTGGATGAGCACACCAGGAGGGGTGTGAATACAAGTAAAAACATTCAGAACCAACCACAATTGAAAGCGTTGATCGGAACAGTCTTGAAAGGACGAACAGTCAAATAATTAAACCGTTCAATGAGAAAAAAGCATGTGTCGATTTAATAATAACATATGATTGGATGAAAAATTATCTAGACCCGAAGAAGAGCCACGCCCCGATACACGTAGTCAAGACAACAGCTATCTTCCCAATCTACTCTCCTCCTGTTGTGCTCCAAGCTTAATTTTGGACCTGCGCTCCTCGATCTTATGACGTCACGTTCGGGTGTTCTCGTCCACTAGCTTCGGTCGGTGGCTGCTCTGGCTGCCTCTCGGTCCCCCCTTTGCTTCCTGGCTGCTGCATCTTTCCACCACACATCATTGGGGATCCCATCGAGGCTCCACACTGTCCATCCTCCTCTGCACACACTGGTTTCCCTCTTCCTAGTGACATCTAGGAACACATGAAGGTTTTGCCATTGCAGGACTGCCCCACTAAGTCTTAATTATTTGGCTGTTTGTCCTTTCAAGACTGTCCCGATCAGCGCTTTCAATTGTGGTTGCTCCTGAATGTTAAGGCTCAATGAGAGCAACCTAATTTGAATGGAACCTGACTTTTTTGATGTGGAATAAAGTGTATACTTTTAATATCAAATGTTGGGGAATTTTTGTATTGGTCAGTGTTTTGCCCCAACTATGTTCAACTTTCCCTTGAAAATTCTTAAGGACAATTCAACTCTACCAATAGCTTCCTAGTACATTACAATGGTAAATAAGCAGAATGTTACTGTTTATTTAGGTTGTAAAGCAGATCACAGCCAAAACTAATGCCTTGTAAACACTGTCAGACTTTTGACCGTGCAAAAGTCCGCCATGAGTCCGTCGAAAGTCCGATGGAAAGAAATGTCCGTCGGACTTTCGAAAAAAAAAAGCCAGATGGAGGCTACACACGGCCGGACTTTCCTAGAAAAAAAATCTGGTCAGACTTTTTTTCTCAGAAAATCTGGCCATGTCTACGAGGCATAAGTATTTCCCCAGCCATTATATAGTAGGAACAGACTGCTGCTATCCATGTGAAAGTAGCAAATCTGTATGCTGTAGTCTAACATTCCCTCTTGTGAGTCAGAGCTTGAGCCATCTGACATTTCTTAGTTTGTATACTTTAAAGTGTATGCACAGACAAAACAGACGTCATCTTTTGGGAGAATTATCCTCTCTATTGGTCCTGGTGGCCATAGTCACTTGTATAGAAAGTGATAAAAACTCTAAAGCTATAGAGTGTCACAGGAACAGGAAAATATGTCAGTGGGAACACTTGTTCTCATAACTATAGTTTAAAAGGAATTATCTACTCTCTTTGGAGATCTCTCTTTTTACTTCCTGCTCCTGGACAGTAAATTAAGGAAAATTTCCCTGAAGGGATGCAGATAGCAATAATAAACCTGCTAGGAATTAAACTCCTTTCCATACTCTATCCAAATTTAAAGAAACGTTTTGGCTTTTTGCATTATTTGAAATAATCTTGCTGATGACCTTTTTTTTAAAGTGTAATTTCAGACCTTGTGTATAGAAAATGTAAGGAAATCCAATCATATTAAAGCTGCTCTGCCACTATAGTGAAAACAAGCTATAAGCAACACAGATAGTTTTCTTAAGGATACCCCCTGAGTTTACAATAAACCAATGATTACATTTCAAACCCTTGTCCCTCAAGGCAGAGGTCTTGCATTCTCAAGTGGGAGGATCATCACATATTCCTAAAAAGGGGCACTGTCAGGAAAAAGTGCCTTGGTAGTTAAAGTGGTTGTAAAGCCAGAAGATTTTTTATCTTATGCATTGAGATAAAAAACCTTGTATGTGTGTGTAGTAGCCCCCTCAGCCCCCTGATACTTACCTAAGCCCCATCTCTGTCCAGCAATGTCCACGAGTGCCTCGGCCATTCGGGACTCTCCTCCTGATTGACTGAGACACAGCAGCGGTGCTATTGGTCCCCGCTGCTGTTAATCAGTCAGTTAGCCAGTCAGGAGAGATAGGAGGCAGGGACGAACCGGGACTCTGTGTCTGAATAGGCTCAGGGAGCTTTGACTCGGCTCAGGTGCCCCTATAGCAAGCTGCTTGCTGTGGGGGCACTCAACAGGAGGGAGGGGCCAGGAGACCCAAAGAGGGACCAGAGGAGGATCTGGGCTGCTCAATGCGAAACCACTGCACAGAACAGGTAAGTATAACATGTTATTGTTATAGAAAAAAAGCAAGACTTTACAATCACTTTAAGAGTAGGCCATCCCATCCATATTTTCAACTGATAAATTCTTCTCTCTTTACACATTCATGCTATGAAATAATAGTTTTGTTTCTTCTATCTTTACAAATTCATGCTATGACATAATAGTTTTGTTTCTTGTTTTGCTATGAAGGCAAGCAACCTATCATCTACGCAGATTCTTGCATCTGTAACTAAATACTCCACAATGGTGGAAGTGTTACAAAGTAAAACAGAGTCATGGAATTTTCTGCTGATGCTACCAGAATATTTAAAGAACCCACAAAGGTAAACAACCCGAAAAATACTATTGAATGGGGGTGTGCGGGGAACAAATATATTTTTTAGCTCAAGTCTGATTTCACTCAGTTAAAAAAAGATTAACCTCCCAATTTGGTACAAAGAACATTTTATAGGTTAATATGCTTTGAGGTAAGGAGTTTCTCTATGCGTTGTTGGATTCCAGGAATGGATGAATCTGTGAGCAGCAAAGTGTAATGATATAATCAACATTCCCCTTAATGACATTGTTTTTCTCCTGATATTTCAAAGGCATACCTTTAACCCCCCTTACGATCGGGTAACACATACTGTATATGCAGCATATAGGAGGTGGGCTTTAAACCTGGGCCCTGTATATATGTGTTCTTGTGTTTGTGCTGGGAATGCGCTTGATCGCACGCTCCCAGCACTGAAGTCATTGACAGCCCAGGTTCTCTACTAACAAACGGGACCTGGGGAACCAAATCCTGATCATACAATCGCTGTGAAAGCCTATCACAGTGATCATCCAATCAGTAGCCCACAATGTTTTTTCTGTGATTACACTTTCCCTTTAGCGAGGAGGAGAAGATACTTTGGGGAATCTTGTGAAAAGGAGGTGCCTTTGCCTATCCATTTGTGCTCATTTGGAGCTGCTTTCTCCTGGACAATCACTAGTCTCACTATAATTTAAGATATATTTCTGAAAACGAAAAAGAAGAAATGTACATCGTATATAACAAATCTGTTACTGTCTAAATGAGCATAGGAAAATAATAACTGCAATCCTGGAATGTTAGCCACATAAATATTGAAAGAGTAATTTATTTTTGCTGGGATCGGAATTATTAAAAATCCACTAATACACTGCCTAATTGTTTCTAGATATGCTAACACTGGTTGGAAAGTTAGAAACATTGAGTAGTATATTGCCCATGTTACCAATGGCAAATAGAAAAGAAAATTGCGTAGGAATCCTTTGGGTATTTATGTTTCTATGACATGTTATCATAAACACCTACAATGAAATCACATTAAGTCACTTTAACCATGCAATGGTGACCACAAGAGACTGCTTAATGAGCCATCGTTATTTTCCTTCCTTGCTTGGGATGTCTAACCAAAACATGCTGACAAAACTACTCTTTGAACTACTGTATTTTCCCTGCTTCTTGTATTTTATTGATATTAGCTAAAATATGAAATCATAAAACAGGAGCTAATATAACTTGGTAGAAAGTGCTGTCCTAAGTTGGCCAAACTTGGTTCAAATTTAGGATGATTTATGCCAATTTGGCTGAAATGTGAACCGCAGGGGGCTCTGTCTAGCCAGGTGGAAAAATGTCAGCCAAGCTATGACTGCATCCAATCAGGTGCAACCATGGTTCTTGTATTCAGACAACTGCGGTTGCCAACTGTTGTAATACAAAAGCAAGGGACATTCCTTCATCCTTGCACAGAGTGGGAGGAGGAATATATTAAAATTCCCTCAATTAGCCGGCAGGATGAATAAGAGAAATCTATAGATGTATGGCTAGCCTTATTCATAAGGCAGGCCATACATTATGCAATTTTCTTTCCTTTCATCCCTGGGCTGAAAAAAAAAGAAAATTGCAAGGAGCCTTCCCCACAGTCAGAATTCAATAATCACTACTGATCAGAAGTGACCAGCAGTGATCAGGCGAAAAAAAAACAGGATCAACTTCAGTACAACCAGCCTGACTATAGACGGATCAAAATTCGTCCAGTTCCTGCTGAATCGGCTTAAAGGGAATGTAAAGGCATAAGGTTTTTTTCTTAATACTATGCATTTTAAGCAATAAGATTAAAAGCCTTCTGTGTGCAGTAACCCCCCTCAGCCCCTCTAACACTTACCTGAGGTCCCTCTTTGTCCAAAAATGTCCACGAGTGTCTGAGCTGTCCGAGATTCTCCTTCCTGATTGGCTGAGACACAGCAGCAGTGCCACTGCTGTCAATCAAAGTCAGCTACCCTATCAGGGAAAAGAAGGGGCGGGCCAGGTCAGGGCTCTGTGTCTTAATGGACACAGGAAACTGTGAATCAGCTTGGGTGCCCCGACAGCAAGCTGCTTGCTGTGGCGCCACTGAACAGGAGGGAGGAGCCAGGAGCACAGAAGAGGCACCCGAGAAGAGGAGAACCTGAGCTGCTCTGTGCAAATCCACTGCAACAGAGCAGGTGAGTATAACATGTTTGTTATTTTTATAGGATAAAAACAAGACTTTACAATCACTTTAAGTTGTATTCTACATTAAATCATATAAGGATTGTCACCTGATTCAGACAATAATCCTTATGACTGTGGAGACCTATCAATGTTTTGGAAATAGTTGATAGCTTGAATTTCCATTGTTTTACTAAGATAAGATCATTATGGTAGTAGAGGCAGTAATTCACTCAGTTCAAGCATTAATGTTCATGTGCCAATTGTTTGAAACAAAATAATTGAGTTCATATCTTACTGACAACTTCAAACTTTCCCGTTTTTATCTTCAGAATGTATGTTGTAAACAGTGAATGGTTGACACATGTCCTATGCAATGTCACCTCCTGAAACACAAGACATATTGGCATTGCTTCAGACTCTGCTTAGTCACAGACACTCAAAGTCAGGTTACATAATATAGCATTAGAAGGTGTTCAGTTTATTAGATTACATAATTGTTGGCAATAAATAATGATGACTAAGCTGCAATCATTGTGCTTTTGTTGCTTTAGATATTGACAAAGCAATTACAAGTTGTAGCTATCTAAAGAATTTATGTTATGCTGAAATATCATGTACAATAGGTAGGTTGTAGATATTTTAAGCACTTCCTTTTATTCTGGGATTTCCCATGCAATAAATCATTTTAATGCTTATTTGCAATATCTACTTCACCTTTGCCGTTCCTCATTTCTGTGCAGTATTAACTGGAACCTCTCTACTTCAAGGAGCTCCCAGATTGCCACACTTATTACATAGCACAAGCCCAATAGTCCTGCAGAGAAATCTTGTTTCTTTCTTCCTTTTTTTAAAAAAATTGTATTAACTCATAAAAGCATAGAACAGTAGATATCAGTTGTTCAATGACATTGGTTACATGGAGAAAATTAACCGATCATTAGAATAAGATAAGACAAAGACAAGACAGGATACAAAAGGTGGGGAGGGGTCGGACGAAATAGTCTCAAGGAAATGTCTCAATTATGTCAGCTTCTGTATGGTGGTCAGCTAGTACTGGTAATGCCGCATACACACGATCAGTCAAACCGATGAGAACGGTCTGATGGACCGTTTTCATCAGACCAAACCGATCGTGTGTGGGCCCCATCGGTTATTTATCCATAGGTTAAAAAAAAAGCAATCTTGTTTTAAATTTAACCGATGGATACCTAACCGATAGAAAAAAAACGATCGTTAGTAGGCACGTCCATCGGTTAAAAATCCACACATGCTCAGAATCAAGTCGACGCATGCTTGGAAGCATTGAACTTCGTTTTTTTTCAGAACGTCGTTGTGTTTTACGTCACCGCATTCTGACACGATCGGTTTTTAACCGATGGTGTGTAGGCACGACTGACCATCAGTCAGCTTCATCGGTTAACCGATGAAAACGGTCCATCAGACCGTTTTCATCGGATGGACCGATCATGTGTACAGGGATTAAAAAGGAAAAAGTGCGCCTATCAATTTGATGAATTTGTAATGGAGTCAATTTGGAGTGTAAAACCGATTTGAATCCTCTAAGGTCTGTAATGTGGCAGATTGTAGAATATGTATATAAAAGGATGTTTCTTCATATTTTCAACAAAAGGATAGATCCCCCCGGTATTTTCGCAACAAGCATTTTGTTTTTTTTAACCAAAACTTTAGTGTCCATGTTCCCTGGTTTAAAATAGTCATAGCCAGTCAATGGCATCGGTTACGAATAGTAGGATCAGTTGTATTTGTTGGTTGGGAGTTACAAATGTTCACTACTGAAGTGGAAAGAGAAACTTGTTTCTACCGCTTGATCCTGAGACCTTGTTCTCTCTATCATTACCTGTAGCTTATAAACATAGGTGAGGTCAGGTAACAGGATTGCAAATACTTAAAGGGGTTGTAAACCTTCCTGTTTTTTCACCTTAATGCATCCTATGCAATACTTACAGGCCCCCCAGCCCCCCGGTTTATTTACCTGAGCCCTCGAAAGTCCTGCATCGAGAACACCCTGGCTTCTTGGCTCTTCTCGACCCAGGCTTCTCAGCTCTTCATTGGATAGACTGATAGCAGCGCAGCTTTTGGCTCCCGCTGCTGTCAATCAAATCCAATGATGCGGGCACCGGGGGGCGGAGCCGAGTCTGGCATTCGTGTCTATGGACACAAATGCTGGACTCGGGAGCGCGCCGGCAAGGTAACCCCCTTGGAAAAGCGCTTCCCAGAGGGGGTTAGTTGAAGCAGGGAGGAGCCAAGACAGCCCCTGAGGGACCCCAGAAGACAAGGTTCGGGGGCCACCTTGTGCAAAACGAGCTGCACAGTGGAGGTAAGTATAACATGTTTGTTAGTTAAAAAAAAAAATTATGAACCTTTACAATCACTTTAAGGTCCTTCACATAAGATATTGTTTTCACATATAGTTGATGGTAAAACTCTTGAAGAAACTATAATGGCCTCAGATTTAAAAAAAACATCCTAAATTAAGTTGAAATCAATAAAGTATGTATTTAAAACTTTCATAAGGAAATACAGCAGCTGCAATTGCTGATTTTTTATTTATTTTTTGTATTGTTTTTTGAAGTACATATAATTGTGCTCCCCTTGCTTGACTGCTTTGTAAATCACTGACATAGTAGAAGAAGTGTATATAAGGTGCTTGTTCCAGTGTGGTGACAATAGTTATGTCAATAGTAATTTTCCATGTTCCCATCTTCATGGGCAACTCTTAATATAATTGTACTTTAAATATTTTTCACTTGCCCTAAATGGTGCCACTTCTTTTTTATTGGTGGTTGATACAAACTTTTTAGGCAAACCTAAAATGGAAAATAAATACTCTGTAGGTCACTAACTAGGAGAGAAGCAGCCCCCTAAAGTCAGTTATGGCATTATGATTGTTTTACATTTTTGTTCTATCTCTATAATCTACTCTGGGTACGTAAAAGGATGTGAATGTATTTATTAATTTATTGTTTATTTTCAGTTTTGCATATTCTGGAGAGTTCGTCCTCAATTTTTCAACAATTCCTCAGGAACTTTCCTACATACAGCCCTGTGTAAAGAGTATACTTCAAATTATTAATCCAGGTAAAATATATAACTTCTGTCCTATATAAGAAAACATTGTGACATGAGATCTCATTTGTTTGGAAAAATATATTATATAAGTATATAAGGGTTGGATTATAATGCCAGTGTCATTTCATATATTCTCTGCTTAAAGCAGTATTAAACCCAAAAGCAAACATGTATTTTACATTAGCTTAACTTTTTTTTAGATGTTATGGCTGCAATAGATTCCCTTTTAGAGCCGGTTCACACTGGGGCAACACGACTTTCAGCACAACTTTGGGAGGCAACTTGAACACGACTTGAGTATGAATCACAACGCGACTTGAGGTTGTCTCCAGGAGGGGGAACTCCATGCCAAATTTTAAATAAAAAAACGACATGGGTTTCCCTCTAGGAGCATACCAGGCCCTTAGGTCTGGTATGGATTTCAAGGAAAACCCCCTACGCCAAAAAAAACGGCGTGGGGGTTCCCCCCAAATCCATACCAGACCCTTATCCGAGCACGCAGACCGGTCGGTCAGGAAAGGGGGTGGGGACGGGCGAGCCCCCCCCCCCTCCTGAACCGTACCAGGCGGCATGCCCTCAACATGGGGGGTGCTTTGGGGCAGAGGGAGCGTCGAGTCAATATCAAAGAGGAGAAGAGGAGAAGAGGAGAAGAAGAGAAGAAGAAGAAGAAGAGAAGAAGGCGACGCAGAAGACCGGGCCCCCGCTGGTAAAAGAGCTGAAAGAAGACAGCGGTGGTGCCCGGCAGAAGAGAAAAATAACCGGAGAGTGGTAGAAGAGAGCGGAGAAGTCAGAAGACCCCCTGAAGTCGGAAGAAGACCCCCCCGAAGTCGGGAGAAGACCGGCCACCGCTGGTAAAAGAGCTGAAAGAAAACATCGGTGGTGCCCGGCAGAAGGCCCCTGAAGTCGGAAGAAGACTCCCAGAGCTGCCTAATAAACTACTTTAAAAACTTGTGTAGTGTTTTTTTATTGACATTTATTTTCCACCAGGTGAATAGGTAGGGGTACGATGTACCCCATACTCATTCACATGAGGGCTTACAGATTCCGATAAACCTCCTGCCCGCAGACCCCAACAACCAACAGTCCCCACCCCCTTTCCTCGCCCGTCCCCACCCCCTTTCCTGACCGGCCGGTCTGCGTGCTCGGATAAGGGTCTGGTATGGATTTGAGGGGAACCCCCACGCCGTTTTTTCAGCGTAGGGGGCTCCCCTTGAAATCCATACCAGACCTAAGGGCCTGGTATGCCCCTAGAGGGGAACCCATGCCGTTTTTTTATTTAAAATTTGGCGTGGAGTTCCCCTTTGGGATGGAGGAGCTTGCCTTAGAACAGGTTCACACTGGGGAGACTTCCTGTAAAGTTGCCTCACTGTGAACGGGTATCTGACTTGGAGGCGACTTCCATTGAAAACAATGGATACAGGTCGCCTACAAGTCAGATTGAAGTAGTACAGGAACCTTTTCTGAAGTCGGAGCGACTTCAGTAGTGTACATTAAGACGGCTCCCATTCACTTCCATTCATTTTCTCGACCACACGACTTGGGACGACTTGGGGCGTCTTGAAGTTGCATCCCAGTTCACCCCAGTGTGAACCGACTATTAGGTTTTCTTTATTTTACTTCCATCTGGTGATCTAAGCAGTACATTTGTTGTTTTTCAAAAGAAAATGCTCTCTTCGGTTACAGGGATACAACCAACCATTTACCACTGACAGAAGTGCTTACAGTGAGCTTTTATTTATTTGTGTATAACCTTTATCCCCCAAAAAAAAAAAAAAAAAAAATTTGGTAAGCTGCAATATAATACATTTTTGGGTTTAATACCGCTTTAATGAATATTCTAGAAGTCACCAGCAAATACATTTTTCTCTAAAACAAATACTTCATGAGCAATAGCATAAATCATAAACTGAAAGATGTAAACCTGTATGGCAACATTGGGGTCTACAATTGAACAATCCTGGATTGAATGCTGTATAATTTTTGAGTCTATTTAGTAAAACAGTTTAGATTGCAAAAATATGTTTTAATAGCTGTCATTCAAAGTATTTTTTGGTGCTGATATGAGTTAAAGCACTTTGCTTATTGCACTTTTTGACAAATTAACCCATTTGGGTAACATTTTAGGCAATGGTTTGTTTTTAAGGTGTCCATAGAAATTAGATAATCATTGAACCACTTAAATTTGGGCACCACAGCAAAAGCACCTTCATGAGCTTTTTAGGCATTGCTAAGTTCCTTTAATGATCAGATCTTTTGATGTCTAAACCTGACCATAGACAGTTGGCATCTGCAAAATCCAGTGCATACCCAAGGATTGCTTGATCAAGTTCAGAGACTGTGGTCTAATGCCAGTGGGCACCTTAAATGTAACCCTTTCTTTGTCCATACTGGCAAAAGTTTACTTCATAAGAGGCACCATACCAACCATAAGCAACCAGGAATCTAGATTTCTGTGTTCCCCTTTATCCACCAGCTGACTACCTGAAAACTATTGTACAAGGTTAGATTTTTTGATTGCCAAACGATACAAAGAGTAATACATGCTGGCATATGTGACTGCATTTAGGTGTAGTGATTGACTACTAAGGTGCCAAAGGTTGACTGTTGTATAGCCAAGGTAAGCCTATGTTATTTCAAAATCAAGACATACTTATACTTTGGGGGGCTCCTTGTGCAGATTGATGCTTTTGCAAAGCTCGTTATGGTACCTCCTACGTAGCAAACATTTTACTTTGCCTAATACAGGATTACTCAAACTGCTGCCTAAGATTTACAGTATTGGTAGCACTATAAGAATAATGTGGGCTCTTTCAAATAGATTTTGTAATTTTCAATGTCTTATTTAATAAATCTTTGTGTTTACGACAGTCATCATGCCAGCAAATACAACTAATGTATCTAATATCCTGCAAACACTGTCTAACCAATCATTGGCCACTGAGATGAAACCATGCATTTCCCTGTTTCAGGTAAGAATAATTACTTGCTGATACATAATTAGATCCAGTGAAATAGTTATCAAAATGTATAACAGCCTTCTTTGATCATCAGATAGTATACATAGCAGATACCATTAATTTTTGTGTGTGTAATTAAACATTTTATTTTCATTACTCCCCTAGTCTCAGTTTTAACAGTTATTAAATTGTATTTTAGTGTTTCAGTTTAAAGAGGAAGTAAACTTTGATGGGTTTTACTGCCTCTTTGTTTCCCTGCAAAGGTAAAGCATAATGGGCTACTATGCATCGCATAGTAGCCCATTATGTGACACTTACCTGCAGGAGAAGCCTGCTATGTCCCCGTCTTCCTCACTGGCAGCAAACGTCCATTCTTCACCTCTCTTCCTTCCGGGGCCGGAGTCGCGTGACTGACCAGAGTCTTATGCCACCTGTAGGTTAACCCCCTTGGCGGTATTCCCGAGTCTGGCTCGGGGTAAGATTTCAATTCCAAAAGCGGTATCCCCGAGCCAGACTCGGGGCCGCCTCGCAGCATCCACAGGCACAAGTTACTTACCTTGTCCCTGGATCCTGCGATGCATCCCCGCTGTGTGAGCGAGCGGCGTCCTCGCTCGATTCACACAGTGCCTGTGTGCCCCTGATCTCAGTTCCCTGAGACGTTACGACGCACGGGGGCGGAGAACGGCGCCAAATTCAAAAAAGTAAATAAACACATTACATACAGTATACTGTAATCTTACAGATTACAGTACTGTATGTAAAAAATACACACACCCTTTGTCCCTAGTGGTCTGCCCAGTGTTCTGCATGTACTTTTATAAAATAAAAACTGTTCTTTCTGCCTGCAAACTGTAGATTGTCCATAGCAACCAAAAGTGTCCCTTTATCTCAAAAGTGATTTTAGAGCAGCTAGAAAACAGCGATAATAAATTATAATCATTTGCAGAATTAAGCGTTAGCGATTTGTGGGGAAATTCGTCATAAAAAAATAAAAGTAATGACAGCGACAATTCTGCAACTGAGAAAATGTCAGTGTTTTTGATTTGATTACATTATTGAATCATTTTTATTATAATTACATTATTATTTGTTATAATTATTTATAGTTATTTATTATATTATAATTTATGATTTTGTGTTTCAAACTTTATCATACCCGGGATGTCTACTAGACTCTTGTTTGGACAGATTTAAGTGAGTTATTCCTAAGAATTGCAGGCCTACAATATAAAACGCCAAATTTCCATGCAAAATAATTGTACCGCTTTTGGTACAAAATTCCAGACATAATCATACCGCCAGGGAGGTTAAAGGGATTGTAAAGGGTTTACAACCACTTTAATACTTATTCTGCCCCATGGAGGCCTCAGATTGTCATAGACTACAATGTAAACTTTTAGTTGAAACAACATTTTTTTGTGAAATCTAATGGTGCCCATACACTAGAAGAAAAATAGTTCTAAAATCTATCATTTGGACAGTGAGTTTGTTTTTCGTCCAGTTAAAGCAGTAGTAAATACCACTTTGTGATTTTTACCTATAGGTAAGCTTATAATAAGGCATACCTGTAGGTAAAAAAATTATCTCCTAAATGTGCATTGGCACCTGCGCTCTGGCAGTCCGGCATACTGTGCCAGACCTTCAGAGCACTGAGAGCTTCTGCGCACTTGCGCAGGTGTGACGGCATCGCCACTCTGGCTACTTACAGAGCCAGAGTCCACAAGCCCGGACGGAAGACCGAGGAAAGATGGAAGCCCTGTCAGTGGTGACAGTGTGCCACTGGAGGCCTGTGTTCTAAGTTAAGTATTTATTAATGTATTAATATGCGATGCATACTAGCACATTATGCAATTGTCATACAGAGGAAAGATTTTTTTTACTGTAGCAGTTCAGTAATAATCACAAATAAAAAACTGGTTGTGACATTTTTGAGCCAAAAAAATCTAGGGAAAATTTTGGAAAACTTCTGCCGAATGGACGATAAATTGAAAGATTAATGTGGTTCTCGCACGTTAAAAATTGAACTGTTGGCATTTCACATATGTGACTCAGAAGCAAAAAATGAACAAGATACTGTACTGATTAATTTATGTCCAATAACAGCTGTCAACAAAACTGGATTTATCCAATAGATGTATCTGTTTTGCTACCATTTCCTGTAACCTAAATATTTCCATTCTGTAGATGTTGCCTTGTGAATCCAGCAATGGCTGTCATGCGGTGGAACAAACACAAACATTTCAAATAATCTACTGGCTGATGACATCTTTGACTAATGAGAATTCCAGTAATGCTTGTAAGTCATCTATAACAGACACTATTTTTATGATACAATGCAACTGGATGACTTTTAAAGTTGGGAAGCCAGTTTAGTCTCTCACCAGAATATTCTTGTCTGAACTTGTATGCTTAAAAAATTACATTACATCAATGTCTGTTTTTGGCAATGTTTCTGTACCACACTGCATACGATGCGTACTGTGAAGCCCTGTACACACGACCAGGATTCCCGCCGGGAATTCCGACGGGAAAACCGAGAACCTGCTTGGTAACTTTCCCTGTGTACACACGAGAGGTTTTACTGTCAGTAAAACTGCGGAGAGAGCTTTGGCCGGGAATCCCCGGCTGTGTGTATGCTCCCTCACAGTGTCTTCCCATAGAAAAACTGCCGGGTTTAAAACCGCGGGGAATCCCGGTGGGAAAATAGAGAGCAGGTTCTCTATTTTCGCGCCGGGATTCCCGGCAGTTTTCCTGTCGGGAAAACTGCGTGGAAGGATACACACGTCCAGTTTCCCGGCCAAAAGCTCTCTTTGCATTTTTTCTGTCAGGAAAACCGGTCGTGTGTACGGAGCTTTATAGTTTTTTTGTGCAGTTTTATAATGGCTGAATGCAGACCTTTAGCTGCAAGCAAATACTGATGTTTAAATCCACTTAAAAGCAACTGTGTAATTGATGTGCATGGAAAATCAGAAGAATTATTGCAAACGTTGACTAATATCTATTGTAAAACCAGAGGTGGTGTACTGTACAATAACAGAGACATTGTTTTTAGGAGTACTGTACTTGGTTCTATCAATTTGGCCAGATTTGTGTTCCTCATTTGTTAAAACACAGGGTAATATTCCTGTGTAAATTGCAATAAAGGTACAAACCATTTTCAGAGAAGTAGGAACACATATTTTAATGTAGAACTACAGTATCAATACTGTAATATGGCCAGCACCCAAACATGGACTGGAAGTTGCCAACTACCGTATATATATTCAGTCCACTTCCATCTACCTAAAACTGGTGATCTGACCCCTGTAAGGTTGGGGGTTGTTAACTCTCGTGGTATGCGTTTTTTCAGTGATTCACACCAGTCAGGAACTATATTTTAAGGGCATGGTAGCCCATTTTTATTAAAAAGGTAAGAATAAAAAGTTCAATGAAAGGTTTCCCACGTAGGGGATTCTTCTCCATCAAATACAAGCAGAAAATGCTAGCCCACCTGGCTCTCGGTAGCAGTACTTCTGCACGTTATCCTGGTCACCCAGACCAGCGGACTCCTCAACATAGACGGCTTCCCTTCAGTGTCTACAGCTCTGCCTCTTGCAGTAGCCAACATACAGCCTCTCTGATTTCTGGAGACCTCCTGTCTCTTACAGGAGCTGTCTCCAACTGGGAGCCATGAGGTCTTCGCACACTCTCATTATAAAGGGCTGTGCTCACCTGAGCACACACCCTGCTGGTAATCACAAAGTCTGGATACAGGGTTGGAGATTCCGTCCCACCCCAGACACTGTGGAATCTCCAGACTACAGAGCCCCATGACAAAGTACCAAAAACCTGGAGAAAGCTGCACAAGCAGTCTTCTCCAGTCCACATCTACGCTCTGTAGAGTTGCACCCAGCAAATGTGTATACCCTGTGTCCATTTTAACACGATTTCTACTGCGACAGAGCCTCGCTCTGCCACACCCCTTATAGTTAACCACTGTCCAGGCTTGGACATCAGAGTACTAACATATCCTTACCAAGCAGTAAATGGCCTTTATGATTCTATGTATTTTTATTGAACAAATTAAATGAATAAAAGCATACAAACTCAGACTGAGAAAGTCCACATAGAAGTTAACCACTTCAGCCCTGGAAGGATTTACCCCCTTAATGACTAGGCCAGTTTTTGCGATACGGCATTGTGTCGCTTTAACTGACAATTGCGTGGTAATGCGATGCTGTACACAAACAAAATTGATGTCCTTTTTTTCTCAAAAATAGGGCTTTCTTTCGTGGTATTTGATCACCTCTGTGGTTGTTATTTTTTGCGTTACAAATGAAAAAAAGACTGACAATTTCTTAAAAAAAACTATATTTTTAACTTTTTGCTATAATAAATATCACCCCAAAAAAAAATGTCTTCATCGGTTTAAGCCAATATGTATTCTTCTACATATTTTTGAAAAGAAAAAAAAATCAATAAGCGTGTATTGGTTGGTTTGAGAAAAAGTTATAGCGTCTACAAAATAAGGAATATATTTATGCCATTTTTATTATTATTATTATTTTCACTAGTAATGGCGTAACTGCGACATTACAACTGACAGATTGGACACTTTTGACGCTTTTTTGGGACCAGTGACATCATTACAGTGATCAGAGCTAAAAATAGCCACTGATCACTGTATAAATGGCACTGGCAGGGAAAAGGTTAACACTAGGGGGGTGATCAATGGTTTAAATGCGGAGGTGTTTCTAACTATGGGGGAGTGAACTGACAGGGAGTACAGAGAGATCGCTGTTCCTAATCACTAGGAACAGACAATCTCTACTCCCCTGTCAGAACAGGGATCTGTTTGTTTACATTGACAGATCCCTGTGGAGTGATCCCCGCCGGCCCCGCGCATCGGCCTCCTATAGCTGTTAAAGGGACTGACATACAGCTATGGCGATTTGCGCAGCCCATCCAACCTGCCGCAGTATAATGACAGCGGCTGGTCAGCAAGTGGTTAAACAGTGAGCGTATACAAAGTGTCATGCTTGCATCAGAGTAGGGTAGTATTTCAGTGATATTTGAAGTCTGAGAAAGTTTCAAGAAGACTTCATATAACACATAATGCATAACACTTAAAAACCTGTACTGTACTGTCTCCACAACATCTCCGTAAGGACTGTTAAAGGAGTCAAAGAAACATATGGGAACAAGCAGCTAAAAGGTAATCACAGGAACAAATAAAAATTAACAAACCAGAACAAAATCATAAGTATAAACATACAAACAGAAAATGTACCCCGTTCGCCATGTATATTGCAGTAAAAGGGTTGAAACATTTTACCGTATTTCTCTGTGTATAAGGCAACCGGGCGTATAAGACGACCCCCTAATTTTACAGTTTTTTACCTGTACTCACCGTATAAAACGACCCCCCTTCCGAGGCTTCTGACCCTTCATATTTCTTCCTTCTGGAGCGATATTTTTGTTCATTCTTGCTGGAGCTGGAGCCATATTCTTCTTCATTCTTGCTGGAGTTGGAGCCAATCACGGCGCGCAATGTATTCTATTAATGAATACAAAGCCTGCTTGCATTGGAAGAGGCTGTAACAACATCAGCCCACGCCTCTCTGACTCTCAAAGCCAATCCGAGTAGGCTACTGTATGTAGCCTGCTCGGATTGGCAGAGATTGTTACTCCAATCCGAGCAGGCTCTGTATTCATTTAAATACATCGCTCACCGGGATTGGCTAAGCGGTATATACTGTATGTAGCCGAAGCTACATACAGTATTACTGCACATCCAGCAGGCATCTAAGCAGCTAACCTGGCGTATAAGACAACCCCTGCTTTTTGGTCAGTTTTTTAAGTGTAAAGGGTAGTCTTATATGCCAGCAAATACAGTATATGGGGTTGTCTTTTAAGTATGTTTGGGACCAAGCTATCTATTTAGATTGAAAGGATGCCAAGGAATTTGAGTTGTAGGCTATTTCTAATCCTTTGTTTTCATTTAATTACATTTTTTTGTAATCACTAGCTGAGAAGCTATGAAAATATAAGACACAATAGCGCGATATTGTAGTGAGTATCATTCTATATACATGTTAAGAAAAGCTAGGCCTGTACCTACAGGCACTGTTGCATAATTCATCCCCAAATTTCACAGCAGAAGAATATGTTTTGTCAAAATATCAGATTAGCTTGTTGCACCTGTGCTGAGCTACTAAAAACTTCAGTTATTCTGTTGTGAAACTACTTGAATGCCTCAACAAAGCCTAGTGTTTCAGGTATAGAAGGTATGGAAGTAGAAAACATGTCTGTCCTATTTTTGTGGATCAAATTGTGGCTTTATATGAGTACTCTTTAGGACAACCCTGATAACAGCTAATGAGACCTGGATTATGTCTCCTTTGCTACAAGCTTAGTGTCTTTTTAACATAGTAAATGTATAGTAAGATACCTCTTGTTATTATCTGTTGATCTTTAGAAGGATTTGTTTAGTAAAGTAGCAGTTCAGATTTTTTTTGGCCTCCTTATTTATTTTGATTGTTTTCAGAAAGGAATAAGTGTTGAGCACCTCTATTCCTTTCTGAAAATGGCTGAAATGAAAGCCTCGTCCTTCAGTAATGTCACCTGCCTACTTTCAAAATAGTTTATTCATTAATACATTTGTGTTCAAATGTAGTCATTGTACTTGAGACATGTAGGCTATGGTGTGTATTAGGTGTTCATCACTGTATTTCTTTTATTTTCTAGGTAAATATAATTTTTCTAGTTTGGTTTGCAATGGCTCCGTCGATTGGAACCTTTTCCTGCAAAGTTCACTGACACTTTTAAAAGATGTATCTGGTAATTCTTCAACAGCCGTTACAAGGTGGGTGTGTTATTAAAAAGGTGGGCAATGAAATAGATTAAAAAATATTGTGCTATTAAAGGTTATCATTTATAAAAATTTGAGGAACAAATATGAGTTTCCAAAGGCATAGCCGGTGGTGTTTAAAACTGCCATGCAAATACATAAATGCACAGTTAAAATTCTTATATGGGAATTGTTTAACCTGCATAGGATTCGGATTTGTGATCATGGCACCCCTGTCAGAAAGCTTAGCCAGGAGTAAGACATCTACTGCAGCTATAGCAAAACCCAGACACAAACCCAGGTTGCTGATTGAACAATTAAGCTGTTGAGGTTATCTCCCTAATATTTTTTCCTGTCAGTGTGATCGCTGCCAGTACATGTATACATCTATATTTTAATATGTTTATTGAAAATATCTTGTAAAAACAGAAATAACACTGGAACAAAGCCAATTCTCAGGTTGTTGTCATATCCAGACACAAGTAAAAAATGCATGAACAGTGAAGATAAGTAAAATGCAACATCAAAAGAAAAAGGCATACATCAGGCAAGAAATGGTCCCAGGTTAATATCCAAAAGTTAAATGTACTATCGATCATTGTCAAGAAATAAAACAAAAAGACGTAGTCCTGAGCAATAATGGGTCAGAGAGTAAACATTTCCTATTGGCAACTAGGAATACAGTTATGTATAATGGAGAGTAGGAACAAAGGCATGGTGCGGGGGAACAGAGTGAGGGGGGAGGAAAATAATGGGTAAGGAGTAAGAGGGAGACCCCCGACACTAATACCTGAGACAAGACATGTGCACAACTGAAAAATGTGTTTAGATTAGTTTATTTTCCGTCCTGTTGATTCGTAATCATTCGAAATTTTGGTAAACGGGATTTTTCGTGTTCGGACTAATTCGTATTTTCGCAAGCGTAATTTTTCGTTGAATCGGAATGATTCGTATTAATGTAAGACTTATTTTTAGTTGATTTATCATTCATACTTTCGGTAGAGTACATTGTTTTTCATTGATTCGTAACTTTTTTTGGTTCGTTGATTCATAATTTTACGTGTCTCTCTCACAATGGCGCTGCCTAACGTTCTTCGAATAGATTTGTACTTTCCTAAATACATTGCGGTTATTTGTAACGATTCAAAACCTCGTATTTTACTTTCGTTTTTGACATGCGGCTATAGCCTCCGCCCCTGTACACCATTCAGTGAGGGAGGAGCAGAGAGTGTTATTGTTGGACGTGTGGTTGGGATCACAACAAGTCGACTTACTGTTTAATTAGGGCGCATTAACGCAACAACGAATAATGCCGAAGGCATTCGGGCATTCGCTATTTGCGATATAATTTTTTTCGGATTTGGTTTTATTCGTGATTGCTTTGTTCAGAAATTCGAATGCTTCCGAACCTCCGAAAGTTGCTTAATTTGTCCGAATTTTGATTTGTTATGAAACGAATTGCACAAGCCTACCTGAGACTATCGTTGGGCACACAACTGTGTAAGGCCCTAAACCGAATATACATTAAATGTAGATAACAAAGAAAAGGGAAAAAGTAAGAAAAGAAGAAGAAAAAAGGGGGGAATTAGAAAAGGAGAAGAAGAAGAGGGTCAACCCGGAGCTTATTGGGGAACCTTCAGCTTCAGAATCTAATTGGCTCATAGTGCCACCACCACTCCCACTCACAGGGATTTCCATCTAAATGTTGCCATGTACAGAATAGGCCATCATAAATATTATATTAAGATTATTATACATAATATACTGTATTTCATTCAGTATAATGTTTATTATATTGCAAGTATACCTGTTAGAGGAATAGTCGTAAAGGCACACTTAATACAGACAAGTACCTCTCATATGCAACCATCTGTTTATCATGGCAATGTAAATGTAAACCCACATACATATTCTGAAGGATTTCTGGTTCCCTGCACAGTGTTAGAGATCAGGTAGGTATCTTCTCATCGGTTGATCAATGCACTAAATGTTTCATGCTTAATTTAATGGTATCAGGGGCCAGGTAAGCAGATGTCAATGTTATTGATCTTCTCCATCTGCAGCAAAGAGATGACTCCATTTTGGAACCTTGTTTGAAAAGTGCACTTGAAATGTTTAACGTAGTGGCATGCTGCATGTATTAATAGCCTAGGTAGGGGGTTTATTTAATCTGTTGGGAGTGAATAAATGACCTAATGGTAATCTTATTATTTCCTGAGATCTTTAAGTTAAACGCCAGAAAAACACAGTTAGAATGATATACTGTATGTTTTTTTTTCAATTTCTTTATTGAGTATAAAGTACATAATTAATGCGAGGCTTTCTCCCTGGTGTGGAGTGTCATGCTCGCCCCTCCCTTGGACTACAGGAGAGTCAGGACACTCTCTACATTGCAGATAGAGAAAGGAGCTGTGTGTTAGTGGGTGTCCCGACTCTCCTGTAGTCCAAGGGAGGGGGCGAGCATGACACTTCACACCAGGGAGAAAGCCTTGCATTACTGTGTGGAGTTACAGACAGAAGAACAGGAAGTGAGGATTTCTCAGAAGAAATGAGGACATTTAAAAGCAAAAACGAAGGATGAGGTAAGTGAGGGAGGACTGCACTTAGGTAAATGAAGCTATTTAGGGAAAAAAATTGTACCTTTACAACCCCTTTAAGTGGTTAAATTAAGTGAAAATTCACTTTGCAAAGTGAACATGCTTTATAGTAAATCAGAGGCTATTTATTAATGGCTCAAGCCAAGCTAGAAATAGTGAACTTTTATTTACAGAAGCTCCACTATTTTACCTTATCAAGTATTACTACAACTGATATATGTGAATATTGTACAGTACTTAAGTAATCAAACATGGGCAAGGTTGTTCTTGAGCATGCTGATTAGAAAATTACTAGAAAGAATAAGAACAGCAGGATGAGTCAGCCCAAGAATGTTTCCACACGTTTCAAGGTTCAAGTGAACTCCTGGGAATGAAGCAGTACAGGTTTTTCAAGTATTTTCTTTTCATAGATCCATTATTAAACAGCAGATTACTGTGCATACAAGTGAGTGCCATATAACTAATCTCTGTGGAGGCCCCTAGGCAGTTGAGACTTTGGGACCCTACTCACTGGTTTTTGGAGGTTCCCCTTGTGTGTGCTCTGGAGAGATAATTGAACTAAATAGTCTGCATGTCGTAAACTAAATGGAGATTACCATCAATACTGTAAATTACATGTACTTAGGGCGCATTATTTTTTTTACAAACTGACAGCTAAAAGCAGATGAGCTTTTAAGAGACAAACTACTGTGAACCTAATGTTTATGTATTTGAAGTATTTATTGGGTTACATTACATTAATACAGTATTTTCTCTATAGTCTTTAATGTAAAGTTTTCGTTTCTTTGAGTTGATAAAATGTTTCTATTTTTTATGAATAATTTAGAAAAGCTTCATTGTAATTTTCTTTTATGATCAAATGAATATTAGTTTGATCTGTTGTTGTGGGGTCCTCAACCACTTCAGCTCTGGAAGTTTTACTCCCTCCCTGACCAGGCTATATTTTGAGATACGCACTGCATTGCTTTAATTGACAACTGCATGGCCGTGCAACACTGTATCCAAATACAATGTCCCTTTTCCCCAATAGAGGTTTCTTTTGTTGGTATTTGATCACCTCTGCAGTTTTTTTTTGCGCTAGAAACAAAGAACGACAGACAATTAAAAAAAAAATATATATGTATATATATATATATATATATATATATATATATATATATATATATATATATATATATATATATATATATATATATTTTTTTACATTCTGCTTTAAAACATTTCCAATAAAAAAATGAAAAAAATAATTAAAATGTCTTCATCAATTTAGGCCAATATGTATTCTTCTACATATTTTTGGTAAAAAAATCCCAATAAGCGTATATTCATTGGTTTGCGCAAAAGTTACAGCGTCTACAAACTAAAGTACATATATTTTTTTTTAACTAGTAATGGCAGCGAACAGCGACTTATAGCAGGACTGCAATATTGTTGGGACAAATCGGACACCTAACTGAAACTTTTTGCACTTTTTGGGGACAAATTACATTATTACAGTGATCAGTGCTAAAAATATGTCATTGTACTAATGGCACTGGCACAAGAGGGGTTAACATCAGGGCGAGAAAAGGGTTAAATGTGTGCCTAGGAAGTGCTTACTAACTGTGGGGGAGGTGCTTTTACCACTTGAAGACATGGATCCTGTGTTCCTGCTTCACAGGAACACAGGATCTATGTCTTCTGTACGCACAGAATGACAGTCTGCCTTGTTTACATAGGCAGACTGTCATTCTTTTAGAGTACCGAGCGATCGGTGGGTCTCGGCAGACATCAGGTCTGCGTAGGGTTGCCACCTGTCCGGGATTCACCCAGACAGTTCGGATTTAGAATCATGCTTCCAGGTTTCAGACTGCTTTAAACCCAGACACATTATTCAGACTAGACTATAGCTTCCCAGCAAGGTTGCTGGCTGCAGTTGTCTGAGCTGAGAGTGGCTGTTACACTCTCTTTCACACTGCCCAGAGCCAGCACCAACAATCCCCCCCAAACACACACACAGACAAGAGAGGAGAGAGGGCTTGATCTGCACATCTTCCTCCCGCCCCTACCCCTCTGTGTCTGCCAACACTCCAATCCCCAGCGCTGTGCCTCAGAAAAGGAAAGTGGGAGCCAGAAATATGAAGTCCAGCAGTCTCAGATACATCTGGATGAGAGGTGCTGACTGCCAAGGGGTGAGTGAGCTCGCCATCCATCCCTATCTGTGACTGAAGTCTCCCCCCTTCTCTCTCCTGCCTCTGAGTGAGTACACTAAGGTAAATCAGGGTTCTCAGAGCACCCCTTACATCAGAGTTTCCCTCTACACCAGAGGCCACAGTGTCCCCCCTTACATCAGACTCCTCTCTGTACATCAGAGTTCTTAGTGTCCCCCCTTTCAATCAGAGTTCCCAGAGCATCCCTTATGTTAGAGGCCTCAGAGTTATCTCTTACAATGAAAGGGAAGTCTGTGAGTTCAGATGTAAAAGGGGAACTCTGTGGACTCTGATGTAATGGGGGGACTCTTGTTATTAACTTCATATGATTAGAAATGTTTTTTTAATAGCAAAATACATGTATAGTTTATACTATAAAACAAAATTGCTGTGCGCCACTAAAGTGTTCAGGTGGCAACCCTAGGTCTGTGGGACGCACTGATCAGCTCCTGATGTGTAAAATCAGAGCAGGAGAGAGCCGGTGGCGGCACACGCTCACGCCCAACACCCAGAAAAGCAGAATCACGTATACATACTTGATTCTGCACAGAGTGGCCGCCCTGTAGCAGTAAATCTGCTATGGGGCAGTCGTAAAGCAGTTAAACAGCATTGGGCCCATAGGCAATGCTGTATCCTGGCCTAGGCCAACAAGGCCCAGGCCTAGGGCAGCACTTTGCAGGGGGAAGCACAAAAAGAGTGCCTGCCGGCTTGCGCTACACTGTTACATAAAGCGGCCGCACTGCTTCCGGTATGCAGGCGGCCGGCATTCTGCAACTTTGGGGGGGGGGGATCTTCTAATTTTGATTGTCCTATCATCCTGGACCACAAACCTTCCTCACTTATATGTTTCTGCTGCACCATTGGCATGGTTATATCTTCTTAGTCCTCTCCATAAAATTATCAGACATTTGTGCTTAAAGTAGAACTATAGGCAACACTTTTTATTTTTCATTTTGGATAGAGTAAAGGAAGGTTAGAACCCCTGTCAGTTTATTTTTTACCATCCATTGCAAAGATTTCCCTTCACTTCCTCCCCCATAGCCAAACAGGAAGTGAGGGGAAATCTATGCAAATTAAGAAAATCCATTAACACCCCCCCCCAGGCCCTCAGAACTAGTGTCCCCACTCGAAAATTTCAGGGCGGGTCTTAAACAACAAGAGGTGTGTCCTTGACAGTAAGGGTGGGTCATATTTAAATTAGGGGGTGCACAAGTTTAGTCAGGCCTAGGGCAGCACAAACCCTAAATACACTACTGCCCATAGGTCGATACCTACTCTGTCTATTTGGTATTTAGACACTGTATACAGTTACAAATGAATATGACATGGTCATTTTTAAAGTGTAGTTTAAGCTGTTATTGGTAAAAATCCTCCTGAAGATACATTTTAACAAAGAATTTTAGGTAATTGGGAAGATCTGCTTCCTGTAATCATATGATATTAGAGAACAACTGCTGGAGAAAAGTTAGCAAGTCAATGACATGAGCATTCATTTTCTTTTATGAGGGAGTTCTGTACACAAACAGTGTATAGAACATCTCAGCATTTCATGGTTACAACTAGGAAACCTTTCACATTTTTGTCAGTTTTATAAAAACATATGACTACAGAATCACTCCCTTAGGGCACACTTAACCCCTTCACTGCCATTGTCATTTTCACAGTAATCAGTGCATTTTTATAACACTTTTCGTTGTGAAAATTACAATGGTCCCAAAAATGTGTCAAAAGTGTCTGATGTGTCCGCCATAATGTCGCAGTCATGGAAAAAGATCTCCATTACTAGTAAAAAAAATATTATTAATAAAAATGACTAACTATCACCTATTTTGTAAACGCTATAACTTTTGCGCAATCCAATCAATAAACGCTTATTGCGATATTTTTTTTACCAAAAATAAGTAGAATACGTATCGGCCTAAACTGAGGAAAAAAATAAATGTATATTTATTTTTGGCGATATTTATTATAGCAAAAAGAAATCTAAATTGTCGCTCTATTTTTGTTTATAGCGCAAAAAATAAAAACCGCAAAGGTGATCAAATACCACCAAAAGAAAGCTTTATTTGTGGGGAAAAAAAGGACGCCAATTTTGTTTGGGAGCCATGTCCCACGACTGCGCATAATGGTCCGGGTTTTAAGTGGTTAAGAATATTGCACCTTGAATCCACCACCAAAGTGAAAGAAGTGTGTCCAACTCCCTTTAGTGTGACACTCACCTGACCTAATTGCCATTCGTTTTCATGAGTGGCAAATAGCACTTTTTAAAACTCCATTCCGATCATTCAGAAACAAATCTTCACCTTCCTTATTCTATTAATTATTAGAGTAGTCATACAGTGCGTTGAAAAAGTATTCATACCCCTTGAGATTTTCCACATTTTGTCATGTTACAACCAAAAACGTGGATGCATTTTATTGGGATTGTATGTGACACATAATTGTAAAGTGGAAGTAAAATGATAAATGGTTTTCAACATTTTTTACAAATAAAAATGTGAAAAGTGTGGCGTGCATTTGAATTCAGCCCCCCTGAGTCAAAACTTTGTAGAACCACCTGCAAGTCTTTTTGGGGATGTCTCTACCAGCTTTTCACATGTGGAGAGTGACATTTTTGCCCATTCTTCTTTGCAAAATAGCTCAAGCTCTGTCAGATTGCACAGCAGTTGGATGCATTTTGAACTGCACTTCAACTGCATAGTCACCCCAAAATGAAGGTAATCCTATGGGCATAGTCCACATCACTGCAGTACAGTTCAGAGCAGTTAAAAAAAAGTGGAGCATGCTGCATATTTCTGCACTGTAAATGCAGGTAACACGCTACGTATGTGCTTGCAAATGCACTGCCAAGTGTCCCTTTAAGCCAAGAAAGCCAAGCCCAAAAACTTAGAGAAAAATACACTGCAAATGCAGTGCTAAGCGCAGCGCAAAATGCATGCAAAATGCATTCAAGTGAGCATCAAACACACATGAAGCTTCCTTCAAATTAATGCAAACATGCAGTCAAAAATTAGCAATTATGTGCAGTTTTTGGTGTTAGAGGGCCCTAAAAGGACAGTAGGAGATGGGGTCTCTGTCAGGCTGGCTATTATTTAATAAAGGGCCAGGTCCTTCTTACCTTGCAGCTCACATAGTACACTCATTTTGTGTTGATAAAAACAAGCGCATCCAGAGAGGCTGTGGTTGCTCTGCATGAGAGCCGCCCACTCTCAGCGAGGATCCTGGAAAGCAGAGAGACTCCACACAAGGACACGTGCATGTGATCCTCAGAAGCCAGCTAATAGATGATGCTTGATGATTGCTATGACTATGAGTTTCAGAGGACGTGACCCCCTTCTTCAGGTCTACCATGTGGTTTCATAGGAGCACTTAAATAGTGTTTGTCATAAGGTTGTTACCCATTATGTACCATTCAATAGGCAATCGCTTAGAGCACATGACTACTGATGAGCAAACCAATCTTTTTGTCTGATAGAAATCATTAACCCCTTTACTTTATATGTTATATCTAAATAAAGAATATATGTATATTATATTTTGAATAAAGCATCAAATAGATATAAACGTATATATATATATATATATATATATATATATATATATATATATATATATATATATATATATGCGTTTCTCTCATAGAAACAACCAAATAATCAAATGTAATTGGTAAATCGATTGTAATTAGTCTAAAAATGGTTAAAGATATAAAAGATAAACTATATATATATATATATATATATATATATATATATATATATATATATATATATAGTATAATGTAATTAGTATAGAGAAATGTAATAATATATAGATGTATATACATAAATGTCTGAAAAACATGGGCTTCAGCTGCCCACAGTTAAAATGGTTGCTGCCAGACTTAGTGGAGATAGATTTCTGCAGCATATTGGTCAAGTACAGAAGTTTTAGAATGGCAAAGATGTTTTTATTACAAATTATGTGAGCAGACTGCAGTTCCTCTTTAGGTACATTGTAATACATTTATGGTAATCTATATTTACTTCAAAACTTCCAATAACATGGAAGGGAAGTTAATAAGGATAGTTCTCCCACACAGTTGGATGGTTAAAGTGAAAGCATAGCCCCTTACATCCAACAGTACTTGATCTGTGTACCGCTTATAGGTATGACCTATATTCAATTATTATTTTTTGTTTATTCTTACAGATATGTGCAGAAAATATGGACTCTCTTAAAACAGAACGGTGTAAACCAGATAATCATAGAGAAGCTTCAGCAAGAAATTAACAACACCTATCCTGTGGATACAGAGTTACAGAGTATCCTCAAAGAAACGGTCAACCTGTTACTGAACATTACTGATGTTCTGACTATGGATTTCACTACAGAACAATATTTTGGAGCCCTTCAGGCAATTCTAATCAAGCTGGAAAAACTTGTTCCAACAGAACAATTAGGAAACAACACAGGACTAATCAATAATATAACAGAAAGTATCATTAATGATGTTCAATACTGGATACGTCTGAATGGCCTGTTTTCTTCATCTAATGTGTCTCTTCAAACGTTAGTAGAACTGCAGTCCATAATTGAATCCTTTTCTACCAGCAGCACAGAAGCCGTTAATTACTTCACAAAATTTCTCCAAATTCTTTCTGGTTTTAATCAGACAACAATCCAAGAATTTACACAAAGTCTCCAAACACTTCAAAGCTTAAATCTAGTTACTGCTAATATAACTGCAACACTGAATCATGTAATTGTTCTCTTTGGTGATATAATAAGTAACCCCAATTCGAACGACAGCTTTGTACTTGCTGACTTTTACTTAAAGCAGATATTAAATTTGTTGAACAGTGATACTACCTTGCGGGATTCCCTTGGATTGCTAAGTATTTATTTTAACAACAGCCAGGCTGGTGATTTCAGTAGATATGCTGCTATTTTGTCAATTTTCACACCATCAAATCTACAGGCGGTGGCCTCTAACCCCAGCAAGGCACCCTTGGCGTTGCTCAGTCTCATCTCTGGTTTCATTCCAGCTGAAGACCAACAGTTGTTTAATAAAGTAGAAAATGTGTTGGTGACTCTTCTGGATTCCATTTCCACTTGCCAAGTAGAACTCACAAATTGTTCAAGTTCTGTTCTTAAGTACCAGCAGCAGTTGTACGAATTTATACAGTTCATAAGTTCAACTAGTGGAGATGTACAGCAATTTCCTCAGTTAAACCAGTTCACTGATGGCGAGATCAAAATTATCAATAGCGTGTTTTCAATGATTCTGTGTTCTCAAGCACATCCTAACAATGCCTCCTGCAACAATGTCCAGGATATCTATGGAGAACTGAGCTATATTATAAACATGACATTAAAAACGGACCCTAACATCCTGTCCATCTATTCTGCTTCAGAACAATTTAAACAGAATTTTGACAATATCCTTTATGTTCTTGGATCTGTTGACCTTAAAAAGCTGATCTCTCAGCTGGATTATGTAAGTGGGCTGCCTAAATGTTATACAAATAGATCTGTTGATCCTTTGAAGTGCACCTTAGACCTAAGTTTAAGTCTAATGGATCTTCTTGACATGTTGCTATTTCCTCAGCCTATTAATGACACTCTTGTTGCGGCTTCTTCTATTATTAGAAATTGGCTCAGTGAAGTCAATAGAACAGTGGATGCCTACCAACAACTAATTTATATGTATGATTTAACAAGCATGGCATATCAAAATCAGTCTGTGCTACAGCAAATTGAAACAACTCTCCTTCAAATTGTGCAGACTTTAGAGGAATTAAGCACAAATTCAACACTAGTTTCTCAAACTAAGGAGGAACTGGAGAACATAAAAACTCAGTTTCAGACTATTCAGTGGTACATTCTTTACATGAAAAATGAGACAGAAACTTTCCATACCTCTAGTAATATAGATAGTTTTGTAACACTTATAGAAGTCATGATAAACAAAACTCTGTCTCTTATGAAAAGCAATCCTTCCCTTGTACCTACAGTGAATAAAATACAGTCTGTAATTAGCTGGTTGGAAATGTCTCACATTCTGCCTGCTTTCCAAAACATGATAAATACGGCATTGCAAAATGGAGGTTATACCAGTGACACCTTTATTTATAATGCTACAGTGGTCTTTCAGCAGATTATTCAACAAGCATTTGTCAGTGGAAGTCCCTGGAGCTCATTTTTTAATCAAATCACAGACAGTGAAGCTAAGTTTGTGCTGCAGTTATTACAGGAATATGATAGGGGAGGGCTGAACAATCTATCTTCTGTTATGTTATTCACAGAAAAGGTCCTTCTGGCAGCTGAAAGTTTTTTGAAAGACATACCTGAAATCTCAACATTAAATTATAACTTACAAGCAATCTACAACATATCCCATCAGATCTTGGGTATTGTGGAAAACAGATTAAATCAGAGTGTTCTATATTATGTATACAGTTTATTGCTGGACAACTGGAGTGGAAACATCTTTTATGAATTTCCATTGTTGAAAACTAAGTTGATGAGTCTTTTGAATTCAAGCATGCAGTGTTTAACAGATCCAACAATGCCTTCAATAAAGCAGAACTGTTCAAGCACAGATATCACAAATATGTTGCAACTCATACTGAACGATTTGGGTTGTCAGATAATCCTGGAAGCACCCAAAATTGATGGTAATGTTACACTTATAAATATCTATGAATATGCCCTTAATTCCACATGGGAAGAACATATTAATGGCTGTACCATCGAAAACTCAAACTCCAAAAAAGAACTGGCATGCCTTGTTGAGACACTAGCATCCACCCTCCAGTTCATTTCTACCATAAATGATCTATCAGGTATCAACAGTCCTTGGGTTCAAAACATTGGTGAAGCACTAGCCATGGTTACCAACAAACTTTCAACAAAAAATATTACCTGTGCAGCAAAGGATAGTCAAATTATACATATAATTTATGAGGCACTTCATAATCAGTCAAGTCATTTGGAGTCTCTGATTTCAGTATTTATGAATCAGACAGAACTGTATAGCCAAAATCCATCAGAATATTCAAAATACTTGATCCAGGTGTTTAATATTTTAAAACTGTATGGCTCCATGCATGAGCAGATACTTCTAAATGAAACCATTGTTAACTTCTTGTACAACACGATGCTGCAGTTGCTAGAAGTCACTCAAAACAGCACAAGTCCCACTAGGTGGCAACTGGTATCATCAATGCTGAACACAGTCAACAATATTTCATCCTTCCTTAAGACTACAGATTATCCCATAGAGTTCCTTAATTTATTAAATGTTGTCAACAGAGTTCTAAATCTTACAGATGACATTGTCACACTAAATGCAAACCTGTCACATATTTCACTTGTTAACATTTTTGATGGAAACTTTTCCATGATAAATAATCTTCTAAAACAGTTTCTTTTTAAAATGAATATCACATCAGTTGATAATTGTGCAATTTCACTTAAGAACCTTTCTAGTTTGTACCACAATAATATGAACCTATCCATCAATGACATGTTTTGTTCTAACCTTAGTTCATGGACTTGCAATTTAATACTTGGCAATAACTCTGGATTTAATTGGCTAAAGGAATTGGAAAGCATCTCAAGTATGATAATAACATCAACGTCAGGGTTACCAGCAGACTCTGCCATGGAGATAATAACATCCTTCACCAAGTTTGTGAATGATACCAATATGAACACTTTGGAGGCATTTTTGACATCCATAGCAAAATTCTTACAGCAGGAAGAACCAACCAGCAACTCGGATGTATACCAATCTATCCAAGTGTTACATAGCTCTTTACAGGCCATAATAAAAGAAGCATTGTTGAACAGATCTGAGCCCATGGATGAAATAATCACTATCAATGTAATGGGAGCACTGAGCAGCTTTCTTAGAAGCCTCAATATCACAGGCTATGAAGGGATCCTTACCTTTGCTTCTGACATATTACAGATTTACTTTAATAATCGGAACAGCACATTACCTCCGGAAAGCCTTGCCCAAAAGTAAGTTAGACTATTGTTTCCAGTATTATGGGATGTGAGGATGTCTGAATTGTTGTGCTAAGTGATGTCTGGATGTTCAGAGAATTTCTTAGGCCTTGTACACACGATAAGTTAACCAGAGGACAACAGTCTGTAGGCCCCATAGGTTATTTAACCTTAGGATAAAAAAATGGCAACTTGCTTTCAAATTTAACCAATGGATTGCTAACCGATAGGTCAAAACCCGTCGTTAGTACGCACAACCATCGGTTAAAAATCCACGCATGCTCAGAATCAAGTCGATGCATGCTTGGAAGCATTGAACTTTTCGGCATGTCGTTGTGTTTTACGTCACCGCTTTCTGACACGATCGTTTTTTTAACTGATTGTGTGTACGCACGACGGAGCATCAGTCAGCTTCATAGGTTAACCTAGGACAACGGTCCTTCAGACCGTTGTCCTCTGGTTAACCTATCGTGTGTACAAGGCTTTAAACAGCAGGAAACTATTTTCATAGGTTGGCTCCTTTATTATTACTTCAAGACAATTTGTGTCAATTAACGGATACATTCAAATTTGAAAAAATAAAATAAAAATAAATGCACATCTTTTTGCAGGTAAAAAACAAAATGTGTTTATTTATTTTTATAAGGAGCCTGGAAAACATTGCACCTGCGATTAGCAGATTACGGGTGCCATGCAGGACTCCTGCAAACTGCCTGTGTAAACTGTCTGCTTATATCTTGTACAAGTAGGCACTTACACTCTGACAGGAAGAGGCAATGAACTACCTAAGCACTCAACACCGCCCTGGTGGTTTATTGTGAATTACAAACTGACAGCTGCAAAGGCTGATGGTAGTTATAGTTCTCCCATTCACAGACTTCTGTGAATGAATGACACGGCCACGCAGGTGGAGCCCCACATGTGTTTTAAAAATAATTGTGACAGTGAGATCGGGGAGAAGATCCCTGGCTTGCAGTAACTAGAGAAGGAGTAGGTAAAACAACTCTGCACCTCCTGTATTAATGAGATCTGTAGATCTCATTAATACAGATGGCCAGAATTATACCATGAGCTATACTTTCCAGCTGAGTGAAAATGTAAATTTCCTAGTAACCAACAATCCAAGAATATAGTAAGGAATATAGTAAACCAAGTTCAGTAGAGTTCCCTTGATAAATAGGTCTCTTCCTCAGCTAAGAATATTGCCTGTGCCATTTTTCAGGATGCATGACCCAGGGCCTCCCGCAATTTGGCCTGGCCCAGTTTTTCAAGGTCCCTGAAAATTGCTGCACATATATTGATGGGTGATCTGTAAAATAAATGCAGCCATTGAGCAGGGCTGGCCTCTAGTTCCCTGACCATCATAGTCAGCTATGTGCATGTACATTACCCCTCTCATTTTTTTTAACCTATAATAAAATATAAGGAAATGTTAAATAAAGATACAGAATACATTCCGATATTACAGATAACCTTGCTGACCAGCTCAGTGACATATTTCATGTTAAACAATAACATGTCTTCTTCCCATCAAAATGTCATAGATAGCTTAACTTAAAGTATGAAAAGCATTTGATTCTTGCAGATCTTGTCACTTGACAAAGGATTGGGTACTTCATTTTGCGTCATTGAATTGTTGGCATGTTTTGCAAACAGAATCTTTAAATATGACACACGTATCAGTCTTTTGAAATTATTGTGCTCTTTGACAGATTATTTTCGTGCTTCTTATTCTGGCTTTTCACTTTCAGCAATTGCATTGAGCCAGAAACATGATTTACATGTATACTTTATTACAGAAGCAATACTAAAAAAAAATTGCCCATTTGAATTTACTAATCTGTGTCACTTGCGTTCTAGTTTCACATAGATGACTGCAGATTAGCAAATATAATAATTTAAAATGAATTAATGGCATACAGAACATGCTAGCTATATAAGTATAAAATGTTGCAGTCGTAACAAGAAATGCTGAGCATTTTAAATGTATTACGGTAATCTATATTGTTCAGCCCAGTGTTCAGCACAATTGCTCCATCTCCATGCATGTTGTTCCAATGCTGAAAATCACAAATTTTGGGTTGACATCGTAACAGGAATAGAGGGGACATCTTCCAATAAGGATACTAGTTCTGGTGACTCTGGTGACACACCAGGATTCTCTCACTTTGAAGGGTTTTTTCTCTCACTTCCTGCTTTGGCTATGGGACCATAGGACAGGAAATTAAGGTAAAACCCTGCAGTGGGACACTAATAAAGAAAAAATTACGAGGTGATAGCCTCACAAATGCGCTTCTGGAAGAATGGTCAAACATTCCCATAGACACACTCCTAATTGTTATAGCTGCAAATGGTGGGCCAACTTAATATTGAACTCTACGGACTAAGACTGGGATGCCATTAAAGTTCATGTGCGTGTAAAGGAAGGTGTCCCAATACTTTTGATAATATAGTGTATGTTCATATGAACATTGTCACTGAGCTTGAAAGTAAGGAAAAATCAATATTTTGAGTTGTCACCAGCTTCAAAATAGAGGGGAAATGTCCCAGAGAAGACTGACTTCACTATAGAGGGATTCCCACACTTTATTTGTGTCTAGATGACAGGAAACAAAAGAAAATTTCTTGAAGGGAACAAAGATGACAAAAAACCCTCTATTCAAAATGCAAGAAAAAAACTTTTCTTTAGATTGTAACTTCCCAGGAAGATTTATAACAAAAATCTGAAGCAACTTAAATGGTCTTCAGATACTAAAAGCAGCCTAATGCCGCGTACACATGGTCGGAATTTCCGACAACAAATGTTCGATGTGAGCTTGTTGTCGGAAAATCCGACCGTGTGTATGCTCCATCGGACAATTGCTGTCAGAATTTCCGAAAACAAATGTTTGAGAGCTGGTTCTCAATTTTTCCGACAACAAAAGTTCTTGTCGGAAATTCCGACCGTGTGTACACAATTCAATTGTACACAGTAATCAGTGCATTTTTATAGCACTGATCGCTTTATAAGTGTTGATGGTCCCAAAAATGTGTTAAAAGTGACCGATCTGTCCGCTGCAATGTCTCAGTCCTTTCAAAATTGTCGCTTTTTTTTATAGCGCAAAACAATAAAAACCGCAGAGGTGATCAAATACCACCAAAAGAAAGCTTTATTTGTGGGGAAAAAAAGGACGTTAATTTTGTTTTGGTACCACATCGCACGACCACGCAATTGTCAGTTAAAATGACGCAGTGCCGTATCGCAAAAATGGGCCTGGTCATCAAGGGGGTAAATCCTTCTGGGGCTGAAGTGGTTAAATATCACATGAGTTGTGTTCAAAGCATGTAGCTATAATGATGAAATGTTTTCTTTTTCTTATAAGGGTACTGGGACATATTTTAACATCTTTCAAAGAAAGTGGCCTAGAAAAAGTCGCCATTCAAGCACTGGAAAATCAAATCTTCACTCAGTCTTCAGAGGAACAGAAAATTATTCAGTACATTATTAGCATTGTGATGTCAGCTATTAACGAGACCGCATCCAGTGTGGCACTACAGCCACTAGATAATAAAACCAATACTATGGTCCAACTTTTTATTCAAATGTTAACTGAAAACCAATCAAACACAACTGTACTGAGCCAATTGGAAAATTGGATAAATGCAACACATATTTTCAATGAAAACAACCAAATTCATGGTCTCAATATTTCGGAAGTTATAAACAGTCTAATGAAAGGGAATTTAAATAATGCGCAGGTTGAAGAAATACTTTGGGCTTTACAGAATGTCTTGTCTGCTCAAAACATCACTGATGGGTCAGACATCTTTCACCTTTATGAGTTTTTTGTAGGTATTTTAAACCAGACTATTGCTATTGGACCTATGAATTTAACACAAATGTTACAACCTTTCTTAACTATGGACTGTGAAGGCATTTCCAAAGTAATTAATTCTGTATATATAATGATACAAAGGTCCAGTGCCTCTACCACATGGCCAGTCAATACATTTGTTTCAAATTTAACTATGGATATGTGTCAATTATTACAAGGGAATTATTCACAGAATAACTGGATCAACATTCTTCACACCTCCAGAGAATGCGTTGCCTTTGTAACACCTCTTTTACCAGTCAGTGTAAGAAAGTATTTTGCTGTAGTGGATGACATCATCAAGGTGGCAAGTGACTTAATAGCAGACCCAACTATATCTCTGAGCAAGATATCCTCTATTATGAACATTGTATCAGATATAAATGAGTTGTTCAATAACGCATCAAGCTCACCCAACTGGACACAGAACACAGTTTTAAATAAACTGGTTTATTTCTTGGTGGATCTTGCCTGGACATCTGCATCTGACAAAGAACTTCTTTTGTTCAAAACACAGAATTTCTTTTTGGACATAATCCAGGACATACAAAATATGCTTAAATTACAGAATGGTTCACCAAATGATGTTTGGATATCCTTTGCTCTGGATGTGATGGGAATTTCTATAAACACAACTCAAAATACATCTCTAGAAGAAAGGTTAGTTCTTGAATTGTTCTATAAATTGTTGTAATTTAAAATCCAAATCCAACCAAAACTATTATTTTTGTTGTGCATAGAATGTCAAAGGGAGTAAAAAACCTTTGTCAACCTTTTTAAATGTTTATGTCTCCAATGGTGAAACTTCCTCTAAATTCCTATCCCTGTGATATGGAATCAGATGGACATTGAGGGGCAGATCCACAGAGCAAGTATGCCGGCGTATCTACTGATACGCCGGCGTACTTTCAAATTACCCGCGTCGTATCTTTAGTTTGAATCCTCAAACCAATATACGACGGCATCTGGGTTCAATCCGACAGGCGTACGGCTTCGTACGCCTTCGGATCGCAGATGCAATACTTCAGCGTCCGCTGGGTGGAGTTCGCTTTGTTTGCCGCGTCGATTTTACTTTTAAATGTCCTTATTTCCTCTGAGAAATCCAAACTTCCTGTTCTTCTATCTGTAACTCCGCACAGTAATGCAAGGCTTTCTCCCTGGAGTGGAGCGTCGTGCTCACCCCCTCCCTTGCACTACAGGAGAGTCAGGACGCTCTCTACATTGCAGATAGAGAAAGGAGCTGTGTGTTAGTGGGTGTTGAAATTGATCGAAATTGGGCCGGTTCTGCAGAACTCTGATCCATGTATGGGCAGTTTGGTTGTATAGTAGTTGATCAACCAATCTGCTTCTGTACAACCGCCTTCTTGAATTTGCCCCACTTGATCAGGGCTGCAGGCTAGCATCCTAGGGTATAAATTATTGGTAAATCCCTTCAGTGGAGTCAGAGACACGATTGAAAGCTAAAAGACTGTTAAAATCTCCTCCTTTTCATAAAAAAAAGATTTCTCTGACAAAGGTTGCCCATTGTGTTAACATACTGATGATCAATATGTCCCTTCAGTATGTTGGCCAAGGAAAATATTATTTTCTCTAGCTCTGTACACAACTTATGCAGATGGTACAATGATCCTTGGGTAGTGCTCACCCCCTAAGGAGTCACTGAGTTCAACTGGCCCTCCTAATCTTTCAGAAGGTAAACTGTCCCACAGCTGCTCCAACACTTGTAAGGTGACCAATTAACTGAATTTCACTTTTTCATTTTTTTCTCGAAGGAAATGTATTTGTACAAGATTGAAGGGAAAGAGAGTTAGAGCACAGAATAACCCAAAAGAGAACTAATCACAGACACAGTTCATAGTCCAAATGGATGAGGGCATCCATCCTGGCTTCAGCCTCACTCCTCCTGGTTATACCCCCCAGCCTGGAATTGCAGGCTCTTTGGATTCTAGACCTGCGCCTCACAGCACAGGTGCCCAGACCGGCTCCCTCATAGCACATGTGCCCTCTGTAGGCAGCAGACCTGGGAGATTAGAGAATTCCAGCAGTATACATCCTCAACAGGCAAAGTCTGGGAGGCAAGAGGGAACACACAAGATAACTCAAAACATGTATTTCTTCCCACAACTTGTACCACTAGCAATAAACCTCCACATGGTTGGCCACTAGGAGACATAGATACTCATAGCTCAGTATTTTTTCATTTTGTTAGGTAGAAGTTTTTTTCACCTTAATGCATTCTATTCATTAGGGTAAAAAAACTTCTGTGTTCAGCTCCCTTCCCCCCAGCCCCCCCCCCCCTATACTTACCTGAGTCCAATCTTGATCCAGTGCTACCCCTGAGTTTGTGAGGAGGTAGTGGGGAGGGGCAAGACCAAGCCATGCTGTGTGTGTGAATGGATACTCAAACCCTGGCTCAGGATCGAGTCAGCACAAGGGCCCCATAGCAATCGGCTTGCTATGGGGGTACTCAGAAGAAGGGAGGAACATCAGCAGGGGACCCCAGAAGAGGAGGATCGGAGCTGCTCTGTGCAAAACCATTGCACAGAGCAGGTAAGTATGACATGTTTGTTATTAAAAAATTCACAATCACTTTAAGTAAATTTTCACTTTGCAAAGTAAATGTTAGTAAATAAGGTGAACCAGTTTTCACTTTGAATACCCAATCATGTGCAAGGTAATTTAGAAAAACTGGATTTTTCCTTTAGTATTAAATAAGCCTATATGGTGATGTCTAAGGACATGGCATTTGGAAATGGAAACTAACTAGGAAAAAAGCTCTATTTTGCATTAAGAACATGTATGATTATTATACCAGCAGAGCATGACATTTCAAAGACCATTTTGGCAAGCATATATGCAAATTGGACTTGAAATTAGTTATGAAATTTCGACAATTAAATTATTAAATATATTTTATTTTTGTTTGTAACTTGCTCCGACTAGTTCTTGAGAATATGAATGCTTTCTGGCATTAAGGCTGAAGGTTATTTTTTATCTTCATGCATTCGAGGTAAAAAATATAAATAAAATACTTACCTGAGCCCAATCTTGATCCAGCGATGTGCACAAGAGCAGTGGCTCTCCCGGATCTGTCCATCGTCATTGGTCCATCGTCACAGGGAGCAGGGAGCAGGGGTGGGGCCGAGTTGTACTCTGTGGTGCGTCTTATGAGCGTGCATGTATGAGTGCCCCCATAACAAGAGGTTTTCTCAGCAAGGGGGAGAAGAGGAGGATCAGGGCTGTTCTGTGCAAAACTATTGCACAGAGCAGGTAGTATAACATTTTTATTATTAAAAAAAAACACACACAGATAAGCCTGTAATATTACATTATTTATTGTGTCCCTTATGCTGCTGGTTTCTATTTTCCTTCAAATCTTCATCCTCCAACTCCCCCCACTAAATTCAGGTGGGGTGGGGTTAAAAGAACTGAGGGAGCCTTTTCTTCCCAGATCCTCCACTCACAGAAGCTGTATTATACTTTCTATAAAATAAATGTGATCTATAATTGAAGGACAGGCAGATAATTCAAAGGTTCGCCTCCTTCATTCATACATGAATTTTCATTAATGGAAGCAGTAGTACAATGAAATAGCTGGATAGAAAGGGTAGGCAGGGGGTAGGGGTGGATCTGAGGATGAGGATTTTAAGCAGGACACACCAGATTAGTAGTAGGTAATGTCCCTTGTGCTGATTTCATTTTTTTATTATTATTATTTTATATTATATATATATATATATATATATATATATATATATATATATATATATATATATATATATATATATATTTATATATATATAAAATCAATAAGGTTATTATAGAATGAGCTACTCAAAGAGACTAGTATATCAAGATAATCCCTCCGCTCATGTTGAACTGTCTTTAAAGTTTATCTAGAAGAGTACAGTTACAAGATTATGATGATGAAGGGATTAAACACATTATGTATATTAAATGTTTATGTCATATATAAATGGAAATTATTAAAAAAACATAAATAAAGAGAGGAAAAAAATCAGAAATTTAGGTATAGTAATTTTTACATATTTACATTGGTCCAGCTTGGCCCAATCTAAGTATATATGTATCATACCTGTGGAATCCTAGTCGAAACTCAAAATCACTGTAGTAGCCAACACTACTACAGTAAGCTCCACTAGTTTGGAGATCCCATGCCAAGTGGCAGCCCTGCTGCTTAGTGGGGCTACCTTGGTGGTTCTAATTTTAAGGCTTGGCAGGCATTTATCGGCCACAAATGTCTGGTGAGTGAGTAATATTTCTAAACAAGGTGGAGCACAGTGTTTGGATTAAAGGATCATTAATATTGCACTTCTTCTTAAAGGCACAGTATTTGGGAAGATACCTATACACTTTATAAACACCATTTGATATGTGATATTGCATAATTTTGTTTTCTATAAATTTGCATTAAAGGACTGTTCTAATAACAGCTACCTGAAAAGTAATTCCTAGTATCCAAAACAAAAACATAAAAGTCAGCGTTTTTGCTGGAGTTTCAGTTTATGCATGTGAGAAATTCACTGTTCCTACTATGGTAGTTCTACACCAGGTAGCTGGTAGATTGCTTTAAATGTATGCATAAGCTTTCATTAAATATATTGAAGTTACATACAATTAAGTGGCTGCATACCGCTATATAATAAGCATTGTTTCTCTTCTCCCCCTAGATTCCTAAATAAAGTGTGGGATTCCTTTAAACAAAATGGTTTGGAGAATGTGATCATCTCTACAATCAGTCATCTTTGGCCTACTAATGGTTCAGCCAGCTCTGAGAATGCCTACATACTGGAACATTTCATACAGCTTGTCTTCAATATCACTGATATGATCATTTCTGAAACCCCATCAAATATGACTACTAATACTATAGGAAAAGCTGTGAACATAGTACTGAATGACCTATTTCAGATCTTACTGGCACAAAATAAGAACATTTCACTCTTACTGGATGAAGGTCTTCAGTATGTTAATATGACTACAATTCTGAATGAGCTTGAAACATTAATTACCAGCTTGACCATCATGAATATTCCACAAAGCATCTCAAATGAATCTGCAATACTGGTAAACCTTCTTAATGCCCTAAACCAATCAAATGTCATGAATATCATTGGCAATATTGCACAGATATTAACTACTTCTGATAATGTGAAGTACATCAAGACAGTGATGGGTGCATTGGAAATGTTCGGAGAATTTGTCCACATGAATAACAGCACTGACATTCAAGAATTCTCTTCAATCCTAGTTAAGTATCTGCCTATTTACTTGGATACAAGCAACCAAACTCAAACTTCTGTAATGCCCATCCTCAATTTGTGGCAACAGTTTACTAATATAACTAATACACAAATCAGAGATACGAGCACAGCAATTGTAGAGTTACTGCCTCTTTTCAAATCCCATTTTCTGCTAAATGAAAGCATTGATGTTCGCAATCTCTCTTCATGGCTTGTTGGGATTATTGCTCAGTTGACACCACCAGAGGAACAGACCAGATTAGAAAATGCAGCAAATGCCACTCTCCTACTCATCCAGTCTATTCAGGAATGTAATATTACACCCATGACCTGTACTGGGCTTACTAAAGTAGTAGAGAAGTTTATGTCTGATTTAATACAGTTGGAGTTGGCAGGACAGAATGCAACTTTGGTAAATAACTCCCTCCTGCAGTTTGGATCTTTTAACCAGTCAGATATTAAAATGATCAATGAAGTATTTCTGGTGTTGTCATATGCATTAGGATATCCATCTAATTCTACAAATGGGAATGCACTTTTTGAAGAATTTTCAGCTTTGACAAATTTACTCTTAAACACCACAATAATGGATAATCTAAATATCACTTCTCTTTCATCCCTAAAGAATATTGTAGATGTGCTCAATTCTGCCAATGTTACACAAATTCTTCTTCAGACAGAAAACCTTCTACATGCCTACATATGTATGAACCAAACTGATGCAAACCCGTTATTGTGCAAACTTAATGTGACTTTTAAATTAACTCAGCTCATGAATCTGCTGCCCTTGGCACAATCAACTCATGAAGGCTTAGCAATTATAACTTCTATAACAGAGCAATGGCTAAGCAAGCTTAATATCAATACTTCAATCTATGAACAACTTATTGATCTCTACAATGTCACAGTTTTAACATTTCAGTACTATCCCACACTACAAGCAATAAACACTTCGTTGGTTAATATTGTGCATATACTACAGGACATGGGTTTACTACTCAATACAAGTTTACACGGATATGATACTGCAGTAAACCTGCTCTCTGAGATGGTAAAAGTTGAATCCAAAATTGTGTACAGTGTTTCCAATTCATCCCAGTTAAACATTAGTGAGCTATTAGAGACAATAAAATTGGAGCTGGATACCGTAAACTGGTTATTGCTTCAAGCAGAAAATCAGACAGGAACTTCAGCCAGCTTTCCTGGAGCCTACACAATGCACACAGTAACCCAATGGATTATACAGAACTACCAGCAGCTGACCATAATAGTAAAAGACGTGGAAGGTTTAATTAGTTCTTTTAACAGCAGCTCACCCAATACAACCATTGATGCACTGAAAGCAATAGTGGAAGATTTCCTGATAATGTTTCCTCCACAAACTGAAGATGTTCAACTAATAGAGTCTTTAGAAACTGTAATAAATGTGACAGACATCTTGCTACAAATAACTAGTCAGGATACATTAAATAAACTTGAAACTTTTATTAACAGCTTGAAAAATTCTGCATTTCAGTTCAATATATCAAATGGCCCTTCTACACTATTCAACATCCTTTCTGGGTTAAATCAGACAGATTTCATTTTCAAAATAGCCAAAGTTATCCAGGGTGTCACAGGAAGGGATGTGCAATATGGCAAAATGTTCAGGAATGCTCTGATGATGTATAACGATTTGATCCAACTGAATAACACGACAAATATGCAAGATCTCTCAGCAATCTTTACTAAATATCTATCCATTTTTTCAAGCTCTATGAACCAGACACAAGCTGATCTGAATGTTATTCTTAATCTATGGCAATACCTTATTAATCTGACAGAGAAACAATCTAACCTGAACCAAGTTGTTATAGATATACTACCATTTTTCCAATCCCATATGTTCTTGAATGGAAGCATTGATGTTAGCTATCTGGCTTCTGGGATTGTCAACCTGATCTCTCAGTACATACCGCCAACAGAAAAGGACATGTTTGAACACGCAGCTAACGCCAGTCTGCTCCTCATACAGACATGCAGTGTTACGCCAATGACCTGCACAGGTTTTGTTGAAGACATACAGAAGTTTGTATCTGATGTGACACAACTGGAGTTAATGATTCAGAACAAAACTCTGGTAAATAGCTCTCTTCTTCAAGAGTTTGGATCCTTTAGCCAGTCACAAATTACATTGATCAATAACATTTTTCTGATGCTGTCACAAGCATCAGGATCCCCATATAATTTTTCCAACAATGGAAGTGGAATTTTTGAAGAATTTTTTACATTGACAAGATGGTTTTTGAATGCAACTAATGGGAACAATATAAACATCACTTCTATTACATCCCTACAGAACATCATAGAAATGCTAAAATCCATCAACATCACACAAGTTCTTCTTCAGTCAGAAAACCTGCTCCGTACTTACAATTGTAGTAACAGTTCTGATGTAGAACAATTGCAGTGCAAACTAAACATGACATTTTATTTTACACAATTCTTGAACAATTTGCCACTGGAGGAGACAACACGAAATAAACTGGCAGCTATCTCTTCGGTAGCAGAACAATGGCTAAGTCAATTGAATAATAACATTTCCATATATCAGCAGCTCACTGATCTCTATAATGTCACAATTCTTGCGTTTCAGTACCAACCAACACTGCAAGTAATAAACACATCTCTTGTGGGGATTGTTCAAACGTTACAGGATATGGGTGTACTATTAAATTTCAATTTAAATGAGTCAGATTTTGCCATAAAGCTGCTCTCTGAGATGACAACAGTCAATTCTAAACTAAACATCTTTAGCCTTTCCAGTTTGTCACAATTAAACATCACTGAAGTTTTGGAGATTTTACGGCTGGAATTGGATACAGTAAACTGGTTATTGGTTCGGCTTGAAAATCAGACAGGAGCTTCAGTTACATCCCCAGGTGCCTTCACCATGCAGACTATAAATCAGTGGATTATGAATCATTACCAACAGATAAGTCTTATTATAAAAGATATAGAATCTGCAAGTAATTCATTTACCCTTCTTGCACCTAACAGTTCAGTAGATGCACTGAAAACAATAGTAGAAGATATTCTTACAGCTTTCCTTCCACAAACAGAGAATGCACAGCTGACAGAAATTTTACAAACTGTGCTGAATGTGACCAAAATCCTACTTGACGTAACCAGCCAGGATACAATTAGCCAGCTAGAAATGTTTGTGAAGACATTAGTATTCCAATTTGATATATCAACTGACCCAGGCAAATTATTCAATATGTTATCCTTTTTGAATCAAACAGATCGTTTATCACAAATAGTCAAACTAGTAAAAAGTGTTATTGCTTCCAATAACATACCAAATATAAAAGTCTATCTGGATGCACTAAAGATGTTCAATGATTTGCTCCAGCTGAATAACACCATAAATATTCAGGATATTTCTAACATTATTACTAGGTACTTGCCCATTTACATGGATGCAAGTAACCAGATGCAAAATTCATCAAAGTTTATATTTAACTTTTTGCAGTATCTTCTAAGTTCAATGAATACACAGTCAGGTGATCTCAGTAAAGCTGTTGCTGAAATATTACCACTATTCCAAACACATATTCTATTTAATGAAAGCACTGACATCTACAATCTGTCTTCTTGGCTTGTTGGATTAATTTCACAGTATATACAACCAACTGAACAGGACAGGTTTGAAAAAGTGGCCAATGCCACTCTCCTCCTCATTCAATCCATGCAGGTGTGTAGTACCACACCTATGATGTGTACAGGACTAATTGATGGAGTACAGAAGTTTGTATCTGATGTGACACAACTGGAGTTGATAGCACAGAATGAAACTCTGATAAACAGCACTCTTCTGCAGTTTGGATCCTACAACCAGTCACAGATTGCAATAATCAATAAAGTGTTTCTGGTGCTGTCACATGCAACAGGGTATTCATTGAATGCTTCTACAGATCAAACCAACCTTTATGAAGAAATTCTTATTCTCACAAAGTTGCTACTTAACACAACAATTAAAGATAATCTAAATACCACAACATCTACATCTCTGAAGAAAATTCTCAAAGTACTAACATCTACCAACATCACACAATTCCTTCTTCAAGCAGAAAACATAATCCACAGTTATACTTGTTCAAATCCAACTTCTATAGAGTGCAGACTGAATGTAACATTTCAATTCACACATCTCCTTCAGCTGGTACCACTAGCACAGTCAACTCAAGACAATTTAGGAATCATCTATTCTGTAGCTGAACAATGGTTAAGTCAGGTTAATAGTAATTTGTCAGCATCTCAAAAACTTGCTGACCTTTATAATGTCACAATTCTAGCACTTCAGTACCACTACCCAATACTTCAAGCAATAAACACATCTCTGGTCAATACTGTTACAATATTAAAGGATATTGGCATATTTAACTTCAATTTGAATACAACAGACTTAGCCATCAGCATTCTATTTGATGTGATACAAAAAGTTGATTCTGAAATCAGTATGTACTCCCTTACCGACGTGTTACAGTATAATATCAGTAACACTCTGGAAAACATAAAGTTTCAGTTGGATACTGTCAACTGGTTGCTACTTTGGGCAAAAAACAAGTCTGAAGGGTTCAATGGTTCTACAGCAGCCATTCAAATCAACACAACTGCAAAATGGCTTATCACTATTTCTGAACTGATTACTTCATTCAATAGAAGCTCCATTGTGACAGACCTGCTGCACATTTTGAGTTTAACTATGTCAGATAAGCCAATCCAAGGTCTTATACAGCAAGCTGGCACAGAAATCCAGAGTTTTATGAATATCTCTTTTATTAGAAATCTGTTTATGAATCAGAACATCCAAAAAGATGCTGAAATAGCTCTGATGCTGCTACAAGAAATTAACAGAAACAACATATCATATATTCTATCATCTATTAATCAAGTAATACAAACTGTACAAGGTGTACAAGGGCTTGAATTGGCATACCAATTGTACAGCAATACCACCACTGTGAAAATCCTCACAATAGTAAAGGAAGGTATGAGGATCATTAATGAAATCGAGGCAAAAGGGACAATAGGAAAAGAAGCCATCTATGAAATATACAATTTTACATATATGTTAGTTCAGGGAGAATGGAACTGGGTACCATTCCAAAACATATCTGCAATGGAAGCTGAGCTGCTGGATGTCTTCTATATGGCTATGAAACCTTTCCTAGGTGGCAATTGGACCCAAGTCTATACTGGTAACTGCTCCCCACATGATGTTCTACAAATACTTGTGCAAACAGTTTTTAAAAATGCCACAACCAAACTGACACTAGAGAACACAACATGTGACTGGCAGTTAATCTATAACAATTCTGAAATTAGCTCAATCAGTAACCAATCACTAGGAGATATGATCTATCTGGCATTGCAGAGCTCTCCTGTTTTCAACAATGTCTGCAGTAAAGACAGTTTGCATCCTCTAGCTGAAGAGTTAGCATGCTTAATGCAAGCAATGAGGCTCTCCATAAGCCTTCTGGCAGATTTAACTAAGATATCAGGTTTACAAATACCACTAATTCAGTCACTGAATGATAGCCTGACTTTTATCTGTAACAACATGCCAGTTCACAATTCTACATTTCAGCAGGAAACTCAGTTATTAAATACTCTTAATATAATGTTTTTAAACCAATCCAACCCAATGCACATTTTTATTCAGTTTCTTATTGACCATTACAGTTCCCCTGTAGAAATGTCAGATTTGCAGCAGATGTGGGCACAAATCTCAAAGATCATCGATGTTCTTGCCCCAATAAATTCATCTTTAAATGCAAACATTAATGAGCTAGTTGCAGCAACTGCGAATATGACTGTTCAACCAGGATGGTTTGAATCATGGCAAATCTTAAACAAACTTATTGCCATGAACTGGACAGCTGCTAATATTGACGTTTCCCTGGCTGCATTGAATCAACTGAGAAAAGCAATTATACTCATAGACAGTGGGTTGGATATAAAAACAATCCAGATTTATCAGACAATTGTTTCTTTAATGAAAAACTATCCAGTAATAAATGACACTATGTCCTTAACACCAGAATGTACATCTGCCCTAAGTGCAGTGGTCAACTTATTTCACTCTATCTGGACAGCTTTTGATCCTACAAACACATATCTGGATAAAGAATTACTCTCTAACTTTAGTCTACTGGTCTGTGATAGCTTCCATATACAACCTGCAAATATAAGTACCTGGATTTCACCTCTAGAAACATTTAAGAACATTTTGCCATACCTGGCAACCAACACATCAACTGATATAGTAAATTACATTACTGGTTTAGAGAAGATCATCATGTTTGTTTCTGATGCCGTTAACTCCCAAAATATTTCCCAGGAGATCATGTTTGGAGGTGTTTATAAAGTCTTTATCCAAGAACTGAAGATTTTTAGTAATGATTTCATTATTGCAGACTGGATAGAAATGATACCTGTAAATCAAATCATCCCTAGTTTTACAAAGAGTATCACAGTGGATCAGACAATTGCTATAGAAAGGGATATTTTGCTTATGCTGTCAAAAACCCTCAATGCTACTTCATACTCAGAGGGAATTTCCATGTTATCTGATCTAGTCGCTAATTTGTCCAGCAGCACTGTCAACCAAAGTACAGCCACCAGTTTCATTCAACAGTAAGTGAACTCATTATTTAACCTGTTATATGTCAATTAATTTTCTTCTTAAGAACATTATCAGAGAAATGTCTTAGTGTTATAGTGTTATTCTATACTTATAGCTAACATAAGCCATTTTCTAGCAATTTAAATCTGTTTTTAAATACAAATTGAACCGTGTGATTACAATGAGCTTAATATTGGTTGAAATGTATAGAAAATTGCCCTTTTTATAGTTATCATTAAATCATCTCACAGTCAATGCTCACCAAACTTGGCTGATTCTTTGGATGAAAATTTCTCTCGCTACAGAATTCTCTGAGTCGACAGAGTTAGAGAGTTTTCTGGTGTAATTTAAGCCAAAACTTTTACCGGAAAATGTTTACCTTGTAAAAAGCAGTATTATATGTATGAGTAGCTTTAGGGCTTGTGTCAATTGGCCAATACAGCTTACTTTTAGGTGCATTCCACTTGTGTTTCTAGGCTAATTTGAGATACCTCTGGAATCATTCAGAGTTTTTGACCTGCAGTATGTTCTGCAGTTGACGTCCTGCTGACTAGCAGTTGGCTTCATTTAAAGTCTGCTTCAAGCTACTTTGGCATTCCAATTGTCTTGTATGTGAAGAAAAGCAGTTCTGATGTGAAAAAAAGGCACAGGTCCACTCCTTAGACTAATTCCCTTAACTCCATGACCTGTCAGATTTGCCTTTTATTTTCTCAAGCATTATGCACTGTGAACCATGCACTGTCGTGTTCAAGTGTAGAAATTGTCAGAAAATCTGTGCTTGCAATAACATGTACAGTAATTTTAAAGTTTAAAGAATCTCATTATCACCATGTTGTCTCCACTCATATAGACCAATTTCCTAAAAAAAATTACTTTTTTAAGTTGCAGTTTTGCTTTCAGTTAGTTAGTAGATCCCTGAGGCTGGTTTAAAGGAAACATCTCCTAAGAGAAATATTTATGCCATGTATATTCCGATCGTGTGTAGCCCTATCTGAGTTTTTTCATCGTATATTTCGAGGAATTCAGTGGGAGTTTAGATATAGAACATGTTCTATTTTACTCCGATGGAATTCCGTCGGAATTCCGATGTGATTTGGCCATGCAAAAGTCAGATCGTATGTACAAGGCATTAGGCTACCCTTGCTGATCTTCTTTCCAAATACCAATTACCTGGCTATTCCTAGCTAGGTCTCTGATTTCTGTCAGTGGCTAAAAAAACAAAAAATGTGATCAACATGGAAGCTAGGCATTGAGCAAATATAAAAAGAGGACAGTAATGACCGCTCCCGTATTTGTCTAAATGCAGAATTCCTTTAGATAATATCAAATATATTAGTGTGCATTCAATGTAATATATAATGTTCCTATTACTAATGTTAACATAAGAATATCTATTTAGGGTATTGTCAGTAGAACAATCATTTATGAAGCCCATTTGCATCAAACTCCACCTAGGTTAAAAACAATTGATATTCTTCTTATGAGTGGATGACAATAGTTTCATGGATTCTTATACTGCCCAGTGTGGCCTTCAAGCTAGAATTTCCAGCTTTGCTTACCCACTACATTCATCATAAAGCCAAATGGGGGGGGGGGGGGCTTGGCGGTTCCACTCTAATATCTGTAATGTAAAATAAATCTAGACGTAAGAGTAATCCCCTTCCTAAATGCCTTGTATGGCAAACACATATAGCTGGGAATTCAGATTCTGAGATATAGTTGATGGAGTCCCAAGAAACAACACCTATGAGGGATTCAAGGCTTTGGTGTAAACCAGAAAGAATGCACTTAATTTTTTTCTATTGAGGCTAGGCTATTATTATTATTATTATTATTATTATTATTATTATTATTATTATTATTAATATTTGCATAGTTCCATCATATAACATAGAAGATTAATGTAATTAAAAAAAACATGGCTTAATATATGCACCTCAATATTATTACGTGGCAAATTCTGTAAAAAAAATGTCATTCATATGGTTGTATGACATTAACACAACTCTTTTCTGCTGCAGACTTCTGAACCTTATAATAAAATTCACAGTTACTGTGCAAGTTCCTCCGCTGGCAGAACCTTATGGAACTGTAATGAACTGCTTGAAGAATGTGACTCAAGACCTCTCCAGCAATCTGAGCGGTATAGAAAATGTCTTTTTGTGACCAATATTTGCCATTTTCGGCCATTTATTTTAGAAAGTTTAACTAAGCTTGGCACTAAAATGTAATAAATAGCTTTGATAACTAAGGCATGCAGGCCACTAATTAAGCAGTATTCTATAATGTGATATAGATTTTTGTGCAATTAATGCACTTACTGAGTATCTAAGAATCTGGGCTGAAGAAAGAATTTCAGTATGGATTTCCTTGTGGTTAAGGGTTCTTGATTAATCATCTTATCTTCTGTAGGGCACCTTGAAGAAGCAATTCAGCTGGCCAAGGATTTGTTTACTCAAAGCAATGAATCAGCAAATGCATCAGCAATTCCAGACTTACTCAAGCAAAAGGCAAGTTAGCTAAAGCAATGTCACATCATGTATATAATTCTCTTCACAGTACCTGAGAATTATGCTGTCACACGACAATAACTCTTTCAGGCAGGAATTAGCCATTACCTTTATTTAGGGTCAATAATGTTATCCATCTCGTTCCTTTATACTTTTAGGGTGGGATAAGCAAAGCAGTTTCACTGTCCAATTTTGTTTTTACCCCTTGATCACTAATTTCTATGTTTCTGTTATTTAAAAGGTAACTCCACTTTCATTAAGGGAAAAAAAAAGCAAATAAAAATAATAATATAGCATATACAATTGCGACACAAGTCATATTGTCATTGAATGTTATTACAAATTACCTTTTTTTTCAATCTGCAGCACTGTAATTTTCTGTAAAATGCAATGCAATATGGCTACCTGGAGGTGTTCTGTACACAGAGGGCCAGATTCAGAGATACGTTGTATCTCTGAGTGTGAGGCATCGTATCTTGGTGCCTGATTCAAAGAATCAGATACGCCAGAATTTGTCTAAGATACAACCAGAGTAAGTCTCCTACGCCGTCGTATCTTAACTGCATATTTACGTTGGCCGCTAGGGGAGTGTACGCTGATTTATGCCTAGAATATGTAAATCAGCTAGATACGCCTATTCACGAACGTACGCCCGGCCGTCGCAGTACAGATGCGCCGTTTACGTAAGGCTTTTTTTGGCGTAAAGTTACCCCTGCTATATGAGGCACAGCCAATGTTAAGTATGGACGTCGGGACCGCGTCCACTTTTCCGTCGATTACGTCGTTTGCGTAAGTCGTTCGTGAATAGGGCTGTGCGTCATTTACGTTCATGTCAAAAGCATTGGCTTTTTGCGGGTTAATTTGGAGCATGCGCACTGGGATACTTTCATGGACGGCGTGGGGTCACAATAAATTAACATAAAACACGCCCACATCTTCCACATTTGAATTAGGCGGGCTTACCCTGGCCTATTTACGCTACGCCGCCGCAACTTTGCTTTGTGAATACTGCACTTGCCTGTCAAAGTTGCGGAGGCGTAGCGTAAATAGGATACGTTACGCCCGCACACAAATACGCGCTCCCTACCTGAATCTACCCCAGAATGTGTACAACACCCCCCCCCCCCAGCAACATCATTTTCTGCTTGTACTTGATTGGCTCACTGATCTTCCCAGAAGTCCACACTAAAATAAAAGTCAGATTTTTGGCATCCCCTGCAACCAAAATTGTATTTTTGGTAAGATACTCCCAATAGGGAATCACGTCTAAAGTGAATCAGACCCTGCAATTTTTCTATTTAGAGCTCTGCATTAGCAGCTGGTTAATAATTATGAAACCACTCCCATTAGACTCAGGGTGCACAGGGGCACGGAGGAACAAACATGGATTTATTGAGAATAACAAAAGATAGGAATCTGCAACAAAGTGTGTTAAACTCCTTGCAATGTACATAGATCACAAGAGGGGACTATTTTTTAGCTTTTAAATAATTTCAGCTTTAAATTCTGTCATCAAACTAAATAATTTGACACAAATTATTTTTTTTTGGTATATTGTATATAACCACACATTTTTGTAGAATACTTTTACTTAAATATATAATTGGTGTATGAGATGAATTACATACAGTATCTCTAGACAAGCAGGAGTGGTTTCTCTCTGCAGCCAGTACACTGGGAAAAATATATTGAAGGAGTATCTTTACTTTTGTAGGAGAAAATTATCACAAATAAAAAAAAATATATAGCATATACAATTGCAACACAAGCCGTATTGTACTTTATTGTTATTAAAAATTATATTTCCTTCTTAGTCTGCTGTGCTACAATTTTCTGCAAAATTCAAAGCAATATGGTAACCTGGAGTTGTTCTGTACACCGTTAGTATACTTAACATCCCCAGAGATGTAATTTCCTGCTTGTGTGATTGGCTCACTGATTTTCCCAGACGTTTGAACTAAGATACAAGCCAGATTTTAGGCATCCTTGGCTCTGCTTGGACCTATTTAAGTATATACACTAATTTACTAAAATTGGAGAGATAAAAATCTGGTGCAGTTCTGCATAGAAAACAATCTGTTTCTATTTTTTTTTGTCAAAGCTGAACTGGACAAGCTGACATTAGAATCTGATTGGCTACCATGTAGCGCTGCACCAGACTCTGAGAGTTCCAGTTTTAGTAAATCTCCCCTTATGCGGCATACCTGTGGGATCCCAGTGGAAGTTGGAAATCATTTTAGTAAGCATCATTACTACAGTGATTTCCAGCTTCCATGGGGATCCCACAGGTATGGCACTGGCATACTTACATTGGTCCAAGCTGGGCCAATGTAACTATGGAAAAATTGCCAACCCAAATTTAAACCCAAAAATGAAAATGTAATATATTGCAACTTACCATTTCGTAGACATAGTGGATGCATTAGTTCTCTTCTTTCAGGCTTCCTACCCCCCCCCCCCCCTTTATTTTAACCTGGCAATCCTGGTAATAACATACTTCCTGTCCCTTCATAGCTATACTTTTTTTCTCTACTCTATCTATGGGGGCAGCGTTTGTGGTCCCACAGGCTGGAATTCAAGCATGTCTGCCTTTGTTTGCTTCTATTATATGGTGATTTGATGAAAACTAATGCAGGAAGAAGCTGATTGGCATCACAAGAAGCATATACTGACAGAAAGCATGCTGCTTGGATGAGGCAGTACAGTGACAGAGAGATGAGTTCATCTCTGTGCTTCTTCTCCTTTGACTGCCAATCACAGTCGATCCAGAATGATCTGGGCTCACAAAAGTGGGTTGAGGACATCTAGTGGCAGAAAAAATATTACTGCAAGGAAAATCTCTGGTGTGAAGCTGAATATCTAGGATAAAAATGATTCTTCTTTTTTCTTATTTGGCTGATTTTCTTTATCTTGTTGTTTTTGGCTGGAGTTCTTCCTTAACCACTTACCCTCCGGACCATATTGCTGCCCAAAGACCAGAGTACTTTTTGCGATTCGGGACTGCGTCGCTTTAACAGACAATTGCGCGGTCGTGCGACGTGGCTCCCAAACAAAATTGGCGTCCTTTTTTTCCCACAAATAGAGCTTTCTTTTGGTGGTATTTGATCACCTCTGCAGTTTTTAGTTTTTGCGCTATAAACAAAAATAGAGCGACAATTTTGAAAAAAATGAATATTTTTTACATTTTGCTATAATAAATATCCCCCAAAAATATATAAAAGAACATTTTTTTTCCTCAGTTTAGGCCGATACGTTTTCTTCTACATATTTTTCGTAAAAAAAAATCGCAATAAGCGTTTATTGATTGGTTTGCGCAAAAGTTATAGCGTTTACAAAATAGGGGGTATTTTTATGTCATTTTTATTATATTTTTTTTACTAGTAATGGCGGCAATCAGCGATTTTTTTTTTCGGTACTGCGACATTATGGCGGACACTTTTGACACTTTTGACACATTTTTGGGACCAGTGGCATTTTTATAGCGATCAGTGCTATAAAAATGCATTGGATTACTATAAAATTGCCACTGGCAGTGAAGGGGTTAACACTAGGGGGCGGGGAAGGGGTTAAGTATGCCTGGGTGTGTTCTTACTGTGGGGGGGGGTGGCCTCACTAGAGGAAACACTGATCCTCGGTTCATACATTGTATGAACCGAAGATCAGCATTTCCCCTGCTGACAGGACCGGGAGCTGTGTGTTTACACACACAGCTCCCGGTCCCCGCTCTGTACCGAGCGATCGCGTGTGCCCGGCGGTGATCGCGCCCGCCGGGCACACGCACGGGAGTAGGGGGCGAGCGGGGGGCGCGCGCCTCCGGCGGCGCGCGCGCCCCCGGCGGCACGCGCGCCCCCTAGTGGCGGCTGGGAGAGAGGACGTCATACTACGTGCTCTCGCCCAGCCGAGCCAACTTGTCGACGTATAACGGCGATGGCCGGTCGGCAAGTGGTTAACCTGCCTGGCGGTGTTCCCGAGTGTGACTCAGGGTGAGATTTTCAGGCTGCGAATGGTAACCCCGAGTCACACTCGGGCTTGCCTCGCTCGATGCAGAAAAAAAGGTTTTCTTACCCTTTCTCCGCGATCCAGCGTTGAATCCTCGCAGTGCACGGCGGGCGGATGTCCGCCCGATGCTGTGTGTTCCCCTGATTCCCTTCCCTGCGAGCGTCGCGACGCAGGGGGCGGAAGGAGGGGGGGGCGGCGCAAAATTCAAAACGTATAAGTAGAAACAAAGTATAACACAGTAAAAACACACTGATATCATTGGATAAAATTTAAAAAAAAATACAGTGACCTTTGATTGCCCCCCCCAGTGCTTTCCAGTGCCCTGTCTGCAGAATTACTGTACCATTACTGTACCAGTGTCTGTATATTGCACAGCAATAATGGCAAAGCGCGCCTCTGCATCAAACTCATTATGCGACCTGCTGCCAAACAGCGACAGCGATGCCGAATCCATTGCGGAGGAGCTGAGCGACAGCGACGTGTGGGAAAGTTCATCGTCGGATGCAGAAAGTGATGTGGTTGACGATCCTGCACCTGTGCCCAGCGACGTGCGGACCTGGTGCGCAATTGATTGTGCTACGGAGCACGTAGCGCCCCCTAGGTTTCCGTTCACAGGATCACCTGGAATAAAAGTGGACATAGAGGATGACAATCCCTTAGAATACCTCCGACTATTTTTGACCGATGAGGTGATCGACAAATTTGTTTTGGAGACCAATCGGTATGAAGAACAGCAATCTGCTACCCAGCAGTTATTTTCAAGATGCAGAAAATGGGAGCCTGTGACCAGCGAGGATATATGGAAATTCCTTGGCCTCCTAATTTTGCAGGGAGTGGTGGGAAAACCACTCCAAAAGTGGTACTGGACCACAAATAAATTATTGGACACATTATTGGAACAGTAATGTCCGAATATCGGTTTTCACTTATAATGAAATATTTGCACTTTGCAAATAATGAGGAATTTGACGAACGGTCTCATCCAGCTCCAAAGCTTAAAAAGAATTGGGATATTTACCAAATGGTCCTGCAGAATTTCCAGCGGACCTACATACCTGAGAGGGACATTACAATAGACAAAAGTCTCATGGCCTACAAAGGTCGCCTAAGCTGGATTCAATTCATTGCGTCTAAGCGCGCTCGCTTTGGGATAAAATCCTTTATGTTATGTGAGTCCAGCTCTGGATATATTTGGAACTCAGTACTTTATACTGGCAAAGGGACCAAATTCTCACAGAGATTCAGTGACTATGGAATGGCAACCGCGTCAGTGCTTTCATTGATAGAGCCCTTGCTCAACCAGGGCTACTGTATCACTACGGACAATTTCTATACGTCCCCAGAACTATACGAGTTCCTACTTCTGAATAGGACAGACGCTTATGGGACTGTGAGGCCTAACCGGCGTGACATGCCGTCAGGATTTCCAAACAAAAAGCTCGGGAAAGGACAAGTAGCTGCATGGCAAAAGGGGAAAATGTTGGCTCTGAAGTGGCGGGACAAAAAGGACGTTTCCCTTTTGAGCACGGTCCACAACACCTCGACCGCCATGGTCCATACCAAAGGTGGAAAAGACGTTCTAAAGCCACAGGTGGTGTTGGACTACAACCACACGATGGGAGGTGTGGACAGGGCTGACCAGGCCATGACTTTTTACCCTGCAATGAGAAAGCAGCAAAAAAAATATTATAAAAAGATTTTCCGACATCTTTTGGAGCAATGTCTTTGGAACTCTTTCATCCTGCTCAAAAAAAAAATGTCAGGTCTATGGTCCATGCGGACTTTATGTGGAAGGTGGCTGAACAAATTTTCCTCAAAAACCAAACACCAACGGCGGTAAACCGTTCTGGACGATGGGCTTCTGGGGTTGTAAATCCAGAGCGACTAACTGGTCTTCATTTTTTGGACCATGTACCACCCACTCCAAAAAAAGCAGCACCCACACGGATGTGTGTGGTTTGCTGCTCCAAGCGCGACGCCAGCGGAAGGAAAATTCGCAAAGAAACGCGCTACTGTTGTCTCGACTGTGATGTTGGACTTTGCGCCATACCGTGCTTTAAGGATTTCCACACCCGAGACATTTATTGAATTATCATTTTGCACCCCTGTTTGACCCCCCAAAAAATCAGAGTATCTGAATATATTATTTGTTAAAATTTATTGAATAAAAACTATTGTTATTATTAAATTATTATTTGTTATTATTTATTATATTATAATTTATGATTTTGTGTTTCAAACTTTGTCATAGTCTATTAGAGACTCTGGTTTGGACAGATTTAGGTGAGTTATTCCTAAGAATTGCAGGCCTGCAATCTAAAACGCCAAATTTCCATGCAAAATAATGGTACCGCTTTCAGCACCTTTTTTCAGAAAGAATCATATAGCCAGGGAGGTTAAAGAATATGTAAACCCAACAGTTCATATTCCTGATATGTGCCTGCTGTACCATGTACTTCTATGAAAAGGTATCCTGTTCTCTTTTCATTGCTTCCTTTGTGTGAAATTCCTGGTGTTCCTGCCAGTCCCTCTGCTTTCCTATTAAAAATGTACCACACTAGGAATGAGAGCACAGCATGATCAGTGTTCTGGATGTGCTGGGAGCTAATCCTACTATCAGGCTTGTGCTGACATGCCCCTCTCTGTACAGCCATTCACTGAGAAGACCAGTGTGCTGCTGTTTCTCCTCTCTGTGCTCCTTATGCAACTGAGCACAAAAGGGCATGTGATCACTTAAAAAAAGGAAAATAAAAGGTATTTGTAATGTTTTTTTTTCTATGTATACATAAATGTTTTGCTTTTTATTTATATTTTGAACTGAATAGGTTGTTTTACAAGGTGAGGGTTTACATACATTAAAGCAGAGCTCCACCCAAAAGGCAAAGCTTTGCTTGTTTTCTTACTCCCCCCTCTGCTGCCACATTTGGCACCTTTCGTTGAGGGGGGGTGAAAACCAGATATCCACTCCCACTTCCGTGTAAGATCGCCACGTCTTTATGCAGTGATCTATGAAGCTTCCGCCCCCCGCTGCATTCTGGGAGACACACAGGTGCCAGAAGACCATTCAAAAAGTACAGCACCACAGCGCTTTAACCTGCCTGGCGGTCTTCCCGAGACTGACACGGGGTTAGATTTTCTTGCTACTATCGGTAACCCCGTGTCAGTCTCGGGCTTGCCTCGCTAGATCCACAGGCACTTTTTACTTACCTTGTCCCTGGATCCAGCGATGCCACCGCGCTGTGTGAGCGAGCGGGACCTCGCTCGATTCACATAGTGCCTCCGTGTGACGCCGATCTGCGTTCCCTGCGACGTTACGACGCACGGGGACGGAGAACGGCGCCAAATTCAAAAACGTAAACAAACACTATACATACAGTATACTGTAATCTTATAGATTACAGTACTGTATGTAAAAAAAACACACCCCCCCCTGTCCCTAGTGGTCTGCCCAGTGTCCTGCATGTCATTTTATATAATAAAAACCTTTTTTTCTCCCTGCAAACTGTAGATTGTCCATAGCAACCAAAAGTGTCCCTTTATGTCAAAAATAGTTTTAGATCAGCTAAAAAACAGCGATAATAAATTATAATCACTTGCAGAATTGTGCGATAGCGATTTGTGGGGAAATTCGTCATAAAAAAATAAAAGTAATGACAGCGACAATTCTGCAACTGAGCAAATTTCAGTGATTTTGATTTGATTACATTATTGAATAATTTTTATTATAAATTATATTATTATTTGTTATAATTATTTATAATTATTTATTATATTATAATTTATAATTTTGTTTTTAAAAAAATGTAATACACGGGATGCCTATTAGAATCTTGTTTGGTCAGATTTAAGTGAGTTATTTCTAAAAATTACAGACCTACAATATAAAACGCCAAATTTCCTTGCAAATAATGGTACCGCTTTTAGCATGTTTTTTCTGAAAGAATCATACCGCCAGGGAGGTTAATTGAGTTCAGGGTGGGGTTGGTTTACTAAAACTGCAGAGTACAAAATCTGGTGCAGCTTTTCATACAAAACAAATCAGCTTCCAGGTTTTATTGTCAAAGCCTAATTGGACAAGCTCAAGTTAGCAGCTGATTGGCTACCATATACAGCTGCACCAGATTTTGCACTCTCCAGTTTTAGTAAATCACCCCCTATGCTTTGTTCATAGGCAAATAAACTCAGCCAGAGTGATTATTTTACCTATGCTAAAATTATTTCATCCTATTTATGCTGCAGTGGGATGATGTGTAATGTATGGGGGGGGGGGGGATAGTAGAGATAAAAGAGTCCAGCATCCTCCAACACTTCATACTCAAATTACATTTATATTGTCTATTCTAAGTCCTGGACATCTGAAATGAGGAACTTGTAATGCCTCTACTATTTCAAATTTCTTTTCAATACAAGTAATTTCTGTTTCTGTAAATCATCATTTGTTTTCAAAAGAATTCTGCCTTTTTTCTTAGAATAAGGTACCAAACATTGTAATAGGCAGTACATATGTATGCAACTGTTGTCCACCAAACATAAGACGTGTTTTTTTTTTTCTTGTAGATGTACCAACTCCACTACCTGTCCAGTATAATCTGTGGATTGGAAGGCTCAAACAACTCACTGACATACTGCTATATGCCCTGTCAGTATATTTCACTGCTGCAGGATGTGGGCAACCTGTTGTCTTCAGGAGCTAATGTCACCAAGACAGCTATTAGTTCACCAGCAATAATAACATCATTCCTGGGTAGCCTATGGCAGGTCTTGGAAAATGAAATGAGTGTCCAGCTGAGCACACTGTGAGTTGATCAGTATCAATATGATTGTTTAAAGAAAACTTGTTACTCCATTCAAACCCCATCATAGCTCCTAGCAATCTAAGAAGTCGGGGATAACCCTACTGCAGCATATTGAGCTTATTATTGGCACTGGTGAGACCACTAAACAGTAAATGAGAATGCTTTGTACATAAGAATACTCTCAACCACAAGTGATGATGACAGCTGTTGAGGCTCTTACCTTTGGGCTTCATCATGGTTGGGATAACTGAGATTCTTATGCCTCGTACACACGATCGGTTTTCCTGACAGGAAAAGCACAATGTGAGGTTTTTGTCAAGAAAACCGACGTGTGTATGCTCCATCACACTTTTTCTGTCAGTTTTCCTGCCAAGAAAAGATTGAGAGCAGGATCTCAATTTTCGTGACAGGAAAAAATCCTATCGCAAATCGCGTTTGTCTGTATGCAATTACGACGCGCAAAAAAAAGTGCATGCTCAGAATCAAGCAGAAGAGCCAAACTGCCTATTGAACTTCTCTGATCTCGGCTCGTCGTAGGTGTTGTACGTCACCGCGTTCTTGACAAATTTCAGCCGTTTTCCTGCTGAAAAAAAAACTTGGTTTTCCTGTCAGAAAAACTGATCACGTGTACGAGGCATTATGGTTACACCTGTCCAAAAATTCCAATGTTGTTGAAAAAATGTGCAACTTGTGCAGCCTTTCCAATAACTCACTAATGAGCATATAGTACAAATATAACAAAGCACTTGTTTGGAAGTCTAAACATGGCACCATTTAAAGCTAGCCTTCCTATTTGTTGGCTGAACAGAAAATGTATTTAACTTTTTCCTAATTTCTGCTACAGAATTAACAATGTGGTCACTCAAAGTCATCACAGAGCCAGATGGGATTTATAACTGTGGAATCTAATTTTAAGAAATTCTTTACTAAAGGCAAATAGGTTGTTCACTTTGCAAAGGAAGTTGCACTTTGTAAGTGAATTTTCCCCAGAGCTTAGTGAATGAGCTGACCTCCATCATCCAATCATGTGCAAGCAAAAGTGCTGTTTTTTTTCCCTTGAACATAATTGGGTATTATTTAGTCTAGGTTCACATCTGTGTGGGCGGTGCGCCATGCTGCTGTGTCTGCATTTAACCCAGGGGAAAAGTCCCTGACCCCTTTTTAAAAATGTTTTCACATGAAACTGCATGGTACTTTGGCACCATGTGGTTTCTTTTTTTTTTTTTTTTTTTTTTTTTTTTTTTTTTTTTTTTTTTTTTTTTTTTCCACCTCAGACATAACCATTTACGGAGGAAGGTCGCGAGATTAACCCGCCTTTCATTTGCCCGCCATATCTCCTTCCTGGTTTCGCATCATATGTGGAATTTTATTTTAGAAGTTTTTTTTTTTTTTTTTTTTTTTTTTTTTAACTTCTATCGTGTGTATTTTATCATAATTTTAAACATTTTGCCTTTAATTCTTATCACTCTTATCCCTCCATTTTCCACCTCCCCCCCCCCCCATCCCCTGGGACTCCAGTTGCCATTCTGACTTTTTTTTTTTTTTTTTTTTTTTTTTTTTTTTTTATTATATATTCCGAAGAAATTTTATCGGATATTATGCCCTATGCACCCATAAGCTCCGCGAATGTCATGGAATTTTTGAACTCCATCCACTTAGACCATATCTTTTCAAATTCCTCTAAACTATCTGAATCACTTAGCCTTAGAAATTCTAAGTTTTGAATATAATTCATTTTATTGCACCATTCTTTAATGGGAGGACTTTCCCTTTCTTGCCAATGACTGGCTATCATACTTTTAGCTGCCGTTAACATATGGGGTAAGAGACTTTTCTGGTATTGTTTCGTGGGTAAACTTATCCTCTGATGCAGACATCCCCAGGGGTCATCTGGGATCTCTATATTCGTAATTTCCGTAATTAATTGTCTAATTCTTCTCCAATAGACTTTGATCTTTGGACACTGCCACCATATATGGGCCATATTTCCAATCTGCCCGCATCCGCGCCAGCACATCTCTGAGGCTTCTTTCTTATATTTGTGGGCCTTGTCTGGTGTAATATACCATCGGTTTAGGCATTTATAGTTTAACTCAATTGTTTTACTATTTACTGATGTAGTGTGCACTCTTCTCCAGATTTGTTTTAATTCTTGACTATTTAACGAATATCCCAATTCCTCCTCCCACTTTTTAATACATGGTGGCGTGTCCAAACAATCAGTTTCTATGAAATTCTTATAAATCTTGGAAATAACTCCTTTCCCTGTTTGTCCTTGGCTAATTCTCTCTAGTGGGTGTAGGTTTTCTGCTGATCTATGCGGCTGTGGGAGAGCCTCAAAAAAATGTTTTAACTGGGCATACCGCCATTCGTTTATTTCTATTATCTCTCCTTTTTCCTTCAGTTCTTCATAGGTATTTAATTTATCTCTCGTCATGACATCTTTCAGCTGGGCATTCTTTTTTTTTATCCATTTACCAGATATCTTTTCTAACCCCGGTGTAAAATAGTGTGAATCTATTAATGGCATTAGTGGTGAATTAAAATCCCATTTTTCCCTCTTATGAACTTTATCCCATATTTTTATAGCATGACGAGTGATGCTATGTGATTGTCTACCTAACTCCCTATATTTATCTGGGATCCAGATGATGCTCCCTAAAAGGGCATTGCTCATCTGAGATTCCATGCTTACCCACCTTTTTTGCTTAGTGTCCCTAATCCAATCTATCACTCTTGTGAGAATTACTGCTTCATAGTAACCTCTTATATCTGGTGCTCCCCATCCCCCTTGTGTCTTATTTTTTTTCAGCGTTGCCCAACTAATACGAGCTTTTTTACCCTGCCAAACAAAATTTAATATGATCGTTTGTAAAGTCTTAAAGTACTTCTGGGGTAGAGCTATCGGTAGCATCTGTATCTTATACATGATTTTGGGCAGGATCACCATCTTAAATATATTCATTCTCCCACCCCAGGATATCTGTCCTGTAGTGAGTCTGCTAAGTTCTGTTTTGATATCTTCCAACATAGGAACAAAATTTACTTTATATATCCTCTCTTTAGAGATTGCTATTTTTACCCCTAAATATTTTATTTCTTTTTTCCCCCACACAAACGGGAACTCTTTTTGATAAGTTATTTGGTCTTTCTTAACTATGTTAATACATAAAGTTTCGGACTTGGATGGGTTCATTTTGTAGTTGGAGAGCTCTCCATATTGTTTCAATAATTTTATTAAGTTTGGTAGCGTTGTTCTCGGGGATGTTAAATAGAACAAGATGTCGTCCGCATATGCCGCAAGTTTATGTTCCTCTCGTCCGCATTCTATGCCCTTAATATCAGGATTCTTCCTTATTTTCCTTAACAATGGTTCTAGTGCTAGGATAAATAGTAATGGGGAAAGGGGGCAACCCTGTCTTGTACCATTGTGTAGTTCAAAGTCCCCTGAAAGGGTCCCATTAATTTTTACTCTTGCCCTGGGTTTATTATATAATACCTTAATCCAGGTCATCATCTTTTGGCCTAATCCAATTCTTTCTAAAGTCTTATATATGAAGCTCCAGTCTACTCGGTCAAACGCTTTTTCAGCATCTACTGATAAGAGTAGACCTGGAGCTCCACTATCACTGATTTTCTGAATGGCTAGCAGTGTTCTGATCCCATTATCTCTCCCCTCCCGTCCTGGTACAAAACCAACCTGGTCGGGGTGGATCAGATCCTTCATTATTCCCTTCATCCGCTCTGCTATTATTTTAGAAAAAATCTTGGTATCGCAGTTCAAAAGAGAGATCGGTCTATAATTCGAGCAAAGTGTACTATCCTTCCCCTCTTTCAAAATTAAAGTAATGGTAGCCTCAATGGCTTCTTTACCCATGTTCCACTTCTCGCCTAAGCCATTCATATACGAACACATTTTAGGGGCCAGAATATCTATAAACTTTTTATAATAAAGAGCAGTTAGGCCGTCCGGTCCTGGACTTTTACCATTTGGGGCATTTTTGATTATTTCTCTGATTTCATTTTCTGAGATCGGGGCTTCGAGCTTATTAAAATTCTCCTCGGATATTACCTCCCATTCTATTTCATTTAAAAATGTGTTTATGTTTTTTTCCCTTAATCCTAGTTCTTCCATTGTCTCCTGATTCTTGATTGAATATAGTTTTTCATAATATTCTTTAAAACTCTCTAGTATTTCACTAGTTTTATGAACTACTTCCCCTCGACTTGTTTGTATTTTCTCAATATAATTTACGCTTTTTTTTTTTTTTAATAAATTTGCTAAGTGTTTCCCTGGTTTGTTGTCCCAGAGATACCTCTCTTTCTTCACTTGATTAAACGTACTTCTTGTTTCTTGTTCTATTTGCTCTCTTAACTCCTCTCTTTTGATATTTAAATTTAATAAAATTTCTTTAGTTCTGTCATGTTTATGTTGTTGTTCTAGCTTGTGAATTTCTTTTATGAGTGTTGTTCTGATATTCTTATCCTTCCTTTTTTTTTCCGCCCCCGTCTTGATTAATACTCCGCGCATAAACGCCTTGTGGGTCTCCCATACTATGGCTTCCGAAACATCTCCTGTTGAGTTTATTTCGAAAAACTCCTCCATTTCCGTTTTTAATCTAATTTCTATTTCTTTATCAAGCAGGAGTTCTTCATTGAGCCTCCACTTCCTATTATTTTCCTGTCTCTCCCCTATTTTTAGTTGCAGTGAGACTGGCGCGTGGTCAGAGAAGGTTACTATTCCTATGCTAGAGTTATTTATTTTTTCTAGATACCTATGCTCCACCAAAAAAAAATCGATCCTTGAGTAGGTCTCGTGTACAGGGGAGCGGAATGTGTAATCCCGCTGTTTGTTATGTTGTATCCTCCATACATCTACTAATTGAGACTGATGGAGTTTTTTTTTCAATTTGTTTCTCCAGGCCATTCCCGTCCCCTGTGCACGAGACGTACTATCCGTATCTGGATCCATATGGAAATTAAAGTCCCCTCCTATTATAGCTATTCCCCGTTTGAACTCCATAAAATCTGTTATCCTTTTTATTACATAGCGGATGGGATTCTTATTTGGGCAGTATATATTTGCAAATGAGATTTCCGTTCCGTTCAATTTTCCTCTAAGGAACAAATATCTTCCCTCTGGATCTACCTTTTTATCCTCTACTATGAACTTGATCTCTTTGGCAAAGCCTATCGCGACCCCTTTCGCTCGGCTTATTGGAGAGTCCCCAAAAAACCATAACGGGTGAAATTGCGTCATATTTTTGCGGTTTGTCTCTACAGTGAGATGAGTCTCCTGTAGCATCATCACATCACTCTTTAATAAACTAAGCTCCTTCATTACATTTGCGCGTTTTATGGGTGCATTTAGGCCCCTAACATTATAAGATATTATGTTTATCATAGGTGTTTTTTTTTTTTGCGTATCCTTCTAAATATATTAGCGGCCTTCTGGAGTCCCCCCTTCCTTTCTACTATTCCCTCCCCCTCCCTATCTTCTCTACCCCCCTCTATCTCCTTCCCACCCCCCCTACCCCCCCTCCCTTCCCTCTCCCCTATCCCTTGGAGGAAATACTGGCCTCGTTGAGGCCCTTGGCTGTGGCCCTCCTTTCCTTTTCCCGGCCCCCAGCTCATCCTCCTAGAGGTTGAGCTCTGATAGGATACAGAGATCGAGTGATCTGTCCACCCGAATTCACCCCATCCAGCTCTATCCCCCCCCGAATCTCCCCTCATGTCCGCCCCCCTACATTTCTAATCCCTAACCGGATGCAATATTCTTTCATCCCTTCTTTTTTTTTTTTTTTTTTTTTTTTTTTTTTTTAATTTTTTCTTTTATTTTTTTTTTTTTCCCTTCTATAATTTCTTTGTCCCTTTCCTCCCTCTAGTTCATTTCCCTCTTTTACCAAACTCCCACTTCTCTTCTATACCTCCCCCTCTTTCGATCTCTCTCTACTATTTCTTTCTTCCCGGTGGTCTTTTCCAAACCGGTTGCCAAGCCTGAGCTTCTTCTGGACTATCTGTTTGCTCTGATCTCTCCCACCATCCTGGGATCTCGATTAGGTCTATGTCCAATCTTCTACAGAAATTTGGGGTCTCCTCTGGGAATCTTAGTGTTGCTGCACGGCCATCTTTGCGGCCTGTCAAACAAGCCGGGAAGCCCCATGTGTACTGGATATTTTGTGATTTAAGTACATCCAGTAGTGGTTTTAAAGTTCTTCTCCGAGATAACGTTTCCCCTGATAGATCTGGAAAGACCTGTAAACTAGTCTCTCTATATTTGGTCGGTTGGTTAGCTTTCATATATCTATTTATTAATTCCTTGTCTTGATAGTTATGAAATCTAGCTATAACGTCTCTTGGAACCTCTGCCCCTACTTCTGGTGGTTTTCTGATCCGGTGTATCCTTTCAAACTTGATTTTGTTTGTGACATCTTTTGTACCCAACATATGACCGAAGATCTCGTCCATTTGTTCTTGTAGGTTGTCTTCCCCTGATTGTTCCGGTAGGCCTCTAATCCTTATGTTCTTTCTTCTATTCCTATTCTCCTGGTCCTCCATTTTGTACCTCATGTATCTCTGTTCTCTAGATATTTCTTCCACTTGTTTCTTTAAGCCTTTTAATTCTAAACTATGACAATCCATTCTTTCTTCTACTTCCTCCACTCTTTGCAGCATGTGTTTCATGTCTTCCCTCAGGATATTTATTTCTCCTTTTATAGAGGACTCTAGTCTTAGTTCCATGCTTGCTAGCATCTCTGCTAAGTCCCCTTTCGTCAGTTGTTGCTTTTTTTGTCTAGTTTCCATTTCTCCTTCTTCCTCTAGTTCTTCTCTCAGCAGGCTGGTAGAGTCAGAGTTTGTTTTAGTACTCGCTTTATTAATAGGGCTAGCTTTTCCTCCTTCCTGTATTATATATTTTCTTATGGATCCGGGACTTACGCTTGTTCTAGGAATGTTTGCGATCGCTCCTCTCCCTGATCTGCCCTTCATCTTTGAGTTCATGGAGAGCAGCTCCCTATATGTACTCCTTCCTGGGGGACCCCAAGTACAGCCTAGGGTATGCTTACTTAGCGGGTAATATTAATATTGAGCTAAATCACTCCTGGATACGTTCTGTATGCTCTACTTTCACCTCAGGAACTGTCATGGACGTTTAGAAACACCTGTATGGAACCATATCTTAGATTTCCTGCACTCCTCCAGGGGCCGGGTGGTGTATTACAGTATAGTCAAGACTGTGGAAAATACCACTGATATTATCCGTGGCAGCTTCTCCGCACTGTCACAGGTAAATACTTTCATGAGTGCAAGATGGGTACCAGACATTCAACCCAACAATTTTATTCCCTCCACCACTCACTGTTAATTAGAGCTGGAACCCGCCAAACCCTCTTTAGCTGTATAGCTGTTGTATCAATTAACCACCCGGTATCCACCTAAATCTACCACCTATCCGCTGCACTGGTCTATATCAGTGTATGCTAATTTAGAACAAGCAATAACACTTAAACTGACATTTTTTTTTTTTTTTTTTTTTTTTTTTTTTAAGCGGGGTCCGTGTGGCCGAGAAGGTTAGTGGTTGATGGTTGTTAGTCAAATTGTTAGTAACATTGTTCGTAATATCCTCAAACAATAGTATAACAGGTTTTAATTATCTCCCCTCACCCAAAAAAAAGCAGAAGCAAAAGGAAATCACAAACAGTACCAGCAGCCTGCAATTAAAGTATTCTTATAATATTTTCCATCTAGAAAAGATCTTCCTGAATAAGCAGGGTAAAGCCGAGTAGAGCTACAGCTGTCCCAGTGTAGCAGCGAACATGTTATAGAGATATAGTAGATAAGGGGAGAAAGATATAAAAATCGCCAGGTATGCTGAATAAACCGCAGGTATTCCAGGGTCCCCCATAGGGGGGGGGGGGAAATCCGTGTACCTAATCCCTGCTATCCCCAACCCGGCCCAATCAATCCACTCTTTGCTGCGTTTTTTTTTTTTTTTTTTTTTGGGGTCTCAGGTAGGAGGTAGACAGGGTGAACCCCTATGTATTCGCTCTGATCAAATAATGATCAAATAATGTGGGGGGCGGGTTGAAACCGCATCTACCTGCATGTAAGCTGTCTTCAGGCTGCTCTATAGTATGCTCTATGGCGGACCTATAGCTGCCTAAGGCTGGCTATAAGCTCTGTCAGTCAGTCCTTCCTCTCAGGTGACTAGTCTCAGACAAGCTCAGCTTTAGTCAGTCTGCATTAGAGTTCTAGTATCAATTTTTAATATCAAAATGTTAGAGTAGCAGTATTAGAGCAGTATTAGAGCAGTACCAGAGTAGCAGAGTGTGGCAGCATGACAGCGCAGCAAAACAGCGACAAAAACAATGTTCCAGCGCTCAGCATTCCAGCAACCTAATAGACAGAATGGGGATACAGAGTACCTGAGTCCTGCTTCAGACCAGCTTCCTAAGACAGTGTGCAGCACGCTGGGATCTTGCAAGCGGGCGGGCGAGCTGTAAGACGGGCGGTATGACGGGCGGTGTGAAGGACGGTGGAGGACGGTGTGACGGCGGTATCAGCTGGGACGGATTAGTCTCCCTCGCATCGCATGTCTCATGTCTCCCCCGTGGTGAGCGCGGCCGCTGCAGGACATCTCGGGGAGTTCGGGGAGCGGACGAGATCTGGACAGGCTGGCGGCACTAGATCTTCATACCGCTGGGTGGTCAGAGCGGTTAGGACGCGCTCAGCATGTGCAGCTGCCGCGTGCCTTCACACATCTCGATCCCGACTCTCCCATCACGCTCCTCCCTCCAATGGTCCCGCGGCCTCTATGAATTTTGCAATTTTTGCAATTTTTGGCACCATGTGGTTTCAAGCACCCAAAAATGTGCTGGGTTTTCTGATGCACTGTTCGTTTGCAGAAGAGCAATGCATTTTGGCTGTGGGCACGGAAACGTGTGTGATTTACACTTATTCCCGCACACGCAACCGGGTGAACCTAGTGTAGTGAAGTGAAACTTCACCACATTCACTAAGCTCTGGGGCAAATTCCCATGAAAAGTGTAACATCTTTTGCCAAGTTAACAGCCGATTTGCCTTTAGTAAATAGACCATATAAAAATAACAAAAAACACCTGTTAAACAATTCCTTGTTTTTATACAGTAGTATTTTGAGTCCTTTGTTTTCCTAAGCTTAAGTTGGTATACATATATATATATATATAATGATACTGAATATTGTAATCTTTTTATTTTGTATATTATTGTACTTTTGTATTTTTTTGTTGCAGTCTTCCGGTGAGCGACCTTTCAAATATCACTGCATCACTCAGCCAATTTATCAATACTACAAGTACAAATTTTGAAGGTAGGGTACAATGCAAAAAAAAATAAAAAATGTCCAACTTTATTTAATATTTTTTCAATAAACAAGCATTTCTATACAAAAAAATATGACATACATTCCACAAGTATATATTCTGCCTTCCCCCATCCCCCTCCCATCTCATTTAAAGTTAGATCATTTACAAAAATGACTTTCTTAAAGTTTGCCCTCTTGGGCATCAGACCTGGAGTTTCTATCCATTTATTCTATATCTTTTCAAATCTACCTCTATCTCCCCTTCCCATATAGGCCAATCTCTCTCTTATTATTGTGTTATTAACCATTCTCTGCCACTCCATTGATGATGGTGACTTAGGGTCTAACCGTTTCCAGGTAATCGCCTTTCTAGCTTGATACAGACATCTCAGAACTGTTAGTCTCATAACCCCAGATCCCACCCACTGCTCCATGTATCCTAATACGCACGTTATAGGCCAGGGTCAAGACATAAGTTTGTTCCAAAAACTAGATTTATTTTGTACAACACCTCCTCCCAATATCTGTATAGTTTTGGGCACCTCCAGAGCATATACATTAGATCTCCCAAGGCACGTCCACATCTGGGGCAAGATGTCCTAAACAAGAACAATGTTTTTGGGGTGTAATATGCCCTATGGACAATGTAAAACTGCATGAGCCTTTGGGTTAATGAAAGAGAAAGTTGGTCTATTGAGGCCACAATACCATTCCATTGCATATCTGTTAGTTTTCCCACATCCTCCTCCCATAATTTTCAATTTAGGTCGACTTGAAAATTATTGTTTTTTCAAAATCTTTTTTTAAAATCAGTGGTTATACATGTACTGCATTTTAATATGTCTATAAAATAAAATATTTGTCAGCTTCTCTGCAACAGGAAGTTAGAGGAAATCTTCCAAAGTTGGGGGAATTCCCCACTTAGACAGTTGTCCCCTATCAGGTATACACATGTAACTTTTCCCTTATCTCTTGTTTTGGCGTCAACTCTAAAATTTTGTATTTGCCTTACTTCTCAATGACAATGGTCACCAGTACAAATACCAGGGTAAATCTCCCAGAAGGAAATAAAATATGACAGAGACACTAAGTCAACTCCACTCAGAACAAAAACAGAGATATACTATGCCTAGAGATACACTTTAAAGTGTATCGGCACCGGTGCACAGGCGCCGAATAGAGCCGAGCCGACCCGAGCTTCCTTCGGGAAGTCGTGACGCGCTGTGTGCGCCGTCGTTTAGCATGTCAATCAATTGGCATGACAATAGGAACGCCCACTCCCGCGGGATTTCCTACCCGGAAGCCGCGGTGAATTCCACGGCTAAACGCTATCTACGGCAAAGAAAAAAAAAAGGTCAGTGTCATTTTATATGCAGGACTGGGCTGGATGTAGTGTTAGAAATTTTTTATAGGGTGAACCTCCACTTTAACTTATATTTAAAGTCCAATCTGTGTCCAACAGGAACTTCGAAATTGTGTAATGACTATATATTACCATCATCTATCACAAAGTATTACAAATAAGGGTTACCTATATGGATAAAGAATAGATATACATAAAACACTTCCCAATCCTGGGAAAATTCATGTAGTTGTATAGCAGTATGAAGATACAGCAGGAAACAGAGGCTTGCCCATATAAGTTTACAGTCTTGTGAAATTACTTTATTCAATTCAACGCATAACCATGATTATTGCAATCAGTTTTTCCGTTCCAGCGTTTCAATATACAGTTGGATAGTACAATACTTAAAAAAATCATTCCTCTTGTTCATTGGTAGATAAGATCCAAGATTATCAAATTTATCTTAAAAATGCGATGTGTTTGGGCACCTTTAAACACATTTGCTGTTGTACTCCTTTGCGCATTGGTAATCCACTTATGTCATTGATGGTTGAAAACAGCGATAAATGAGATTTTTTGCTTTCTTGTCTAAGTGAGGCCTCGTACACACGTCCGAGGAACTCGACGGGCAAAACACATCGTTTTGCTCGTCGAGTTCCTTGTGAAGCCGCCGAGGATCTCGGCGAGCCGAAATTTCCCATTGAACAACAAGGAAATAGAGAACATGTTCTCTATTTCCTCGCCGAGATCCTCGTCGGCTTCCTCGGCCAAAAGTGTACACCCGCCCGGGTTTCTCGGCAGAATTCAGCTCCGATAGAGTTTCTGGCTGAATTCTGCAGAGAAACTCGGTCGTGTGTACGGGGCCTGAGAAGGACTTAGGACCCCCCCCACACACACACACACACCCCTTGGGATTTCTACAGCACATCCCAGGCGGCAGGGTTGAGCTGATGGGGGCATGCATAACTTCAGATTCTGCACATGTCAAGATATTTCGCAACTGGCTGAGACTTACATGGGGAAGTTCTGTGCATGTGCACATGTGATGCGGTTATCTACAAGGTCCCAGATACCAGAATCCAATGAAGTGTATGCTCATGTGTGGGAAACTACCATTTATCCTCTTTAATGATAATAGATTTACTTTAATTGTTTTAAGGAAAAAGTGTTTGATTAATGATTATTGCCAATGTAATAATCAATAATATCGTGAAATAAAAATGCACTAACAATGTTTGTCATTTTCCTTGTTGCATAGCAATATTGGCAAACGTTTTCCGGAACAGCAGCCATGTGGAGAATGAGCTAGCTCAATTTGTAAAGCTGAATCAGTCAAGTATTACAGCTTTGATGAACGTGCCAATCCCTGACAACAAAACTGATGTAAGTTTGTATTCTGTAATTCTGTATTCTGTTGCAGTTTTTTAGAGTTTATGACATACAGTACATACATACAACCACTGTGTTTTGCAATATCTTTGATTAAACACCAGATATTGTTGATCCAGGAAATATCTGATTGTCCTAGGGCAGGGATCTCCAAACTACAGCCCTCCAGCTGTTTTGGAACTGCACATCCCATCAGGAATTGTAAAACTTTGACATTCACAGACATGACTAGGCATGATGGGTATTGGAGGGCCATAATTTGGAGACCCCTGTCCCAGGGGATCAGAAAAAAATTGTTTTTCCCCAGTTGGAGCAAATGCTAGGAAATGCTATAAAAATGGACTATGCTTTATAGGGCTTATTTTCTCTTGATCAACTGTGTGTATAGGGTTCTATATATTGAGGTTTTCATATTTATTTTTAACTAGCTGAATACCCGGCGTTGCCCGGTCTTCCTATCTTAACCTTTTGGGGAGGAAAATCATAGTAATATAAATATACCCATCTTTTATATAAGGGTGTAGGTAAGGGTTAATTTAACTGTCATATATTTTTATTTGGCATATAAGTAATATGTGTACCAGGTATTATTGAAATATCTCCAGGCGTACAGAAGTTATGTGGGAACATACATTTCCCATTGATTTGCATGGGACTTTAAACAAAAACCCAGACCCTCACAAATGGGGGTAGTTAAGGGATAAATTAACTATCCTATAGTTTAAGTGGACATATAAGTAACATGTGACCAAGTGTTATCAAAATATCTACAGCCGTTTGGAAGTTATGAAGTAACATGTATTTCCCATAGAGTTGAATGGGACTTTAAAGGAAAACCCCGACCATGGCAAATGGGGGTGGGTAAGGGTTAAACCACCTATCCTATGTTTGTTGCTGACATATAAGTAACATGTGTGCCAAGTTTCATGTTAATATCTTTAGCCGTTTGGACGTGATGCTGGAACATACATACATACACACATTGAGTTTTATATATATAGATTGGTTGACTTAGATGAACTTGTGTCTTTTTTTAGCCAGACTAGCTATGTAATTATGTAGGCACTCTTCTTGAAAATGTCAGATATTGTATTTATTCTTGTATCTATCTTTGTATTTTTGTACAGATTGGTACTTGGTTTACCATTCTAAACCAGTGTAGTAACAACGCTTCATTAGTGGCCAAACCGTTCCAAGTGTTTTGTAATCTGACTGCAGAGCAGGGATATGAGATGGCCATAATATTCCTGGAGAATGTGGATCTTCTGAAATTATTTTATAGAGTAAGTATAAAGCACACGGGGAAATCTGAGTTGAAGACACAAGGTTTTATATTAGCTGGATAGTGTCTGAGCAAGCCATGACAATCCAACTTTACTGCTTACTAAGGCCCCTTTCAGACTGGGGCGGGAGCTGCGGTGGCGGTATAACGCCGCTAAAAATAGCGGCGCTATACCGCCGGAATTGCCGCGGGTATCAGCCGCTAGCGGTGCGGTATTAACCCCCGCTAGCGGCCGATAAAGAGTTAATACCGCCCGCAATGCGCCTCTATAGAGGCGCATTGCGGGCGGTATTGCCGCGGTTCCCATTGTTTTCAATGGGAAGGAGCGGTGAAGGAGCGGTATACATGCCACTCCTCTCACCGCTCCAAAGATGCTGCTGACAGGAGATTTTTTTGTCTCCCGCCAGCGCATCGCCTCAGTGTGAAAGCCCTCGGGCTTTCACATTGAGTCTGCAGTGCAGGAGTTTTTCAGGCGGGATAGCAGCGCTATTTTTAGCGCTTTACCGCCTGAAAAACTCCTCAATGTGAAAGGGGCCTTAGGTATGTTTGTTCTTTCCAAAAAGCAGGTAGTATGAAAATCTGTAAAGTGTATTTTGAGTTATGTTTACCTAAATTATTTATGTAATATTTCCTATTCATATTATTGTAGGTTTGTGCATTTCCCTCTAGTAGCTTTTTTTAAACTGCAGTCAGCCCCCTAGGTCAACAGCTGGCATATAAACCCATCCACATAGCTAATATATTGTTTTCAGTGTCCGACATAACTGGGAGGTTAATACAGAAATGGATCTGCACACAGATGTTCCTATGAGAATGATATTCAGGGGGATACTGTAGCTGTTGGTCACATCAGTTGTGGATTGGTAGTGGATGTACTAGGCAGTACACACAATCTACTCTTCATATGTTGAACTTCTCTACAGAAGTAAAGATAGGGCACTGCATAAATAGAATGTTTCCAACATGTTGGAAAGTCTCCATTTATGACAAACGCATTTGAGAGGTGACTGTTTTCACTTCCTAAGGAGGTCATTCATTCAACTAAGCTTGTAAGCATTACTCTTCATCCACTCTAAAGTACTGTAGAAGTTCACCCTAAGGCCTCTTTCACACTGGGGCGGGAGGCGGAATAGCGACGCTAAAAATAGCGGCGCTATACCGTCGGATTTGCCGCGGGATTCGGCCGATAGCGGTGCAGTATTAACCCCCGCTAGCGGCCGATAAAGGGTTAATACCGCCCGCAATGTGCCTCTGCAGAGGCGCATTGCGGGCGGTGTTGCCGCTGTTTCCCATTGTTTTAAATGGGAAGGAGCGGTGAAGGAGTGGTATACACGCCGCTCCTCTCACCACTCCAAAAATGCTGCTGGCAGGAGATTTTTTTCTCTCCCACCAGCGCATTGCCTCAGTGTGAAAGCCCTCGGGCTTTCACATTGAGTATGCAGTGCAGGAGTTTTTCAGGCGGTATAGCAGCGCTATTTTTAGCACTGTACCGCCTGAAAAACTCCTCAGTGTGAAAGGGGTCTTAAGCTAAAATCTGCAAATCTACTTGCATCCACAATCTAAAGCCTCGTACACATGGCTGTTTTTTCCGACGGGAAAACTGTCCAAAAACCCTCGGACAGTTCTCTCCGACCAAAATTCCATCGTAGTTTTCCTGTCAGGAAAACCGGCCGTGTGTAGGGGAATAGACTGACCGAGCAGGTTCTCGGCTTTCCCCTCGGGATTTCACACAGGAACTTTTCCCGGCGGAAATCCCGCACGTGTGTACGGGGCATAAGGCCTTGTACACACGATAGGTTAGCCAGAGGACAACGGTCTGAAGGACCGTTTTCATCAGTCCAAACCTATTGTGTGTAGGCCCCATAGGTTATTTAAACTTAGGTTAAAAAAATGAGAACTTGCTTTAAAATTTAACCTATGGACTGGTAACCGATAGGTCAAAACCGATCGTTAGTATGCAAAAGCATTGGTTAAAAACCAGTGCATGCTTAGAATCAAGACGACGCATGCTTGTAAGCATTGAACTTTGTGTTTTACGTCACTGTGTTCTGACACGATCGTTTTTTTAACTGATGGTGTGTACGCACGACGGACCATCAGTCAGCTTCATAGGTTAACCTAAGACAATGGTCCTTCAGACCGTTGTCCTCTGGCTATTCTATTGTGTGTATGAGGTCTCAGACTAACCTATCTAGCCCTGTAAAGAAGAAATCTCTATACATACCTTTTCTGAAGCCGCTCCAGTCTGGTCCCACGCTGAGCTGTCAGCGGTGGCTTCTCTGTGGAGTCGGGTGCAGAGGAGGCAGCCAACAATGGAAGCCTCATAGTAACTCTATGGGTGACGTCACTTCCCTGGCATTTCACAGCCCTTGTCGGCTGTCTCCTGCACAGAGCTTCTGCCGCTGGAGACCGGACCGGTCTCCAGTGGTGGACGGTATGTATAGCGATTTCTTCTTTACAGGGCTAGATAGATTTGTCTTGGATTGTGGATGCCAGTAGATTTACCGATTTTCGTTTTAGGGTGTGCTTTTACTTTAAGACCAGGCTTTTTCTGGCATACGTTTCAATCAGTATTTTTTGCTAGAAAATTACTTATAAGCCCCAAGCCCCAAAGCAGCATCTTTGGGGCGGTGGCGGAGCGGTGTATACACTGCTCCTGCCCATTGAAATGAATAGGCACTACTGCTGAACCACCTGCAAAGCGATTTGGCAGCGGCGCTACACAGGCACATTTAACGCTTTATTTAAAAGTGCCCACTTTTGGCAGAAAAAGTGCCGCCAAAACGGCAGTAAAGCGCCGCTAAAACGATCTGTGTTTTACCGTCAACGCCTGCCCCAGTGTGAAAGCAGCCTTAGAGTATAGCTAAGATGATATTTTTCACTTTTGTAAAGCTATACATATTCAAACGGCTTAATTCTGTAATAGAATGCATAACGTACAACGTTTTTGTATTGTCTTTTTTTTATGTGGTCAAGACTGAAACATAGCATTTAAAAATATTTTTAGACAGGTATACTGTATATAAAATATTGTATATTATTAGTTAGCATCCTCCTTCTCCTCTTAACACTAATACGTGTAGTTCCAAGCTGCAACGTATGCACACAAATGAATGACACATTGTCACGTACCTGATGGTGGTGAGCCTGATATAGCAGAGTGAGGCCTCCCTTATGGCTCCTACTCTCGGCCCCTGGTAAAGTAACAGGAGGCGCAGGAGTGAGGAGTGGTACGAGTGCCTGGCAGGATCAACAGAGGTAGAGGTAATCCGGACGTTCAGGAACTCCTCAGGAACTGGGAAGCTGAAGCAGCTGACAGGTTAGGCAGACAGGAGCTGGATCAGTGGACTGGAACCAGGAACAAACAGGCTCAGTTCAGCAGACTGGAACAGCTTGGACTGGAACCAGGACAGACAGGAGTCGTTCAGCAGACTGGACTGGAACTAGGAACAGACTTCAACCGTTCAGCTGGACTGGAACTAGGAACAGACTGGAACCGTTCAGCTGACTGGACTGGAACTAGGAACAGACTGGAACCGTTCAGCTGACTGGACTGGAACTAGTAACAGACTGGAACCGTTCAGCTGGGCTGGAACTAGGAACAGACTGGAACCGTTCAGCTGGACTGGAACTAGGAACAGACTGGAACCGTTCAGCTGGACTGGAACTAGGAACAGACTGGAACCGTTCAGCTGGACTGGAACCAGGAACAGACTGGAACCGTTCAGCTGGACTGGAACTAGGAACAGACTGGAACCGTTCAGCTGGACTGGAACCAGGAACAGACTGGAACCGTTCAGCTGGACTGGAACTAGGAACAGACTGGAACCGTTCAGCTGGACTGGAACTAGGAACAGACTGGAACCGTTCAGCTGACTGGACTGGAACTAGGAACAGACTGGAACCGTTCAGCTGGACTGGAACTAGGAACAGACTGGAACCGTTCAGCTGGACTGGAACTAGGAACAGACTGGAACCGTTCAGCTGGACTGGAACTAGGAACAGACTGGAACCGTTCAGCTGGACTGGAACTAGGAACAGACTGGAACCGTTCAGCAGACTGGATAGTCAGACAGGCCGGGTCGGTTATCAGGTGGTCGGCGAGGTACAGAGGTACAGACAGAAGGGTAGTCAGAACAGGCCAAGGATCAGGTGCAGGCGGATGGCTGGAATAGTCACAGGTAAGCCGGGGTCTTTCACAGGTCAAGTTACAGATCAGGTTTCAGATACACAAACGCTGTAGAGCAGACAGCAGGAATGGTGTGTGAGAGGCCGGCTTAAATAACCCGCCTGGCTCCAACAGGGGTGTGCACATGCGCACGCACACGCATGCGCGGTTGCAGCCGCGATCGGGAACCGCAGAGTCAAAGGCGCCTGTTTCTGGCAGGATCTTCATGACACACATCCCAGTGTCACATGCCTTATACGAAAACTCAGTTCGAAAAAATATAATCAGACAAACTGAGCCTACAAGCAGGCAATATTTATTGTGCTGTCTTTTTGCCTATCCCATAGTTCTCTGGGAATCCTTTGTCACACAAACACACATATATATATATATATATTTATTTTTTATTATTATTTATTTATTTATACTGATGCCACATTTCATAACCCACCTTCCAAGAGTCAATTCGTTCCAAATAACTCATATTATTTTTCTTATTGCAGTTGGCAGTTCCATCAACATGGCAAACAAGCTTTGACCTTATCTTATCCGCACTGCAAGCTCTGCTTAATAAAGTGGACAGTTTCCTAAAAGATATACCATCAGAGGAGGAAATATCCAATTTGCTGAGCTTAATAAAGAACTTTACAGGCGTATCAACTACTTCAAGTACCAGGAGAAAGAGGAGTCTAGTATGTATCCCAATAAAGCGGATCTTCAGTAATTGTTTTCAACTTTCCATCTATTAAATCTTCTGCCCTTGTTGTTTTAACTTTGGATAGTAAAACATGCTTTTTCTGTCAGTAAATACCTTATACAGCCCACTTGCTGTTTCTTGACTGGTAAAAAGCATAGGCTTATGACATTATGCACAGCTCTCTCTCCCGCTCTGGTGAGAGTTTGCCAGGAAGGGAGGGGGGATGAGTCATAGGAGGGCCATAAGAGGACCAGTGAGAGCTGCAGAGCTGTAAGTGTGCCTCTGTGTGTCTGTCCAGAAAGTGAACAAGCAGCAGCTTCAGCTGCCCACAGTTAAAATGGATGCAGCCAAACTTAGTGGAGGGAGATTTCTGCATTATATTTGGCAAGTACGGAATCACCGTATATATAAAATAATATGCCAAGTGATTGGAGGGAAGCTGCAGAATGGCAAAAATGTCTTATTACAAATTATGTGAGCAGACTTCAGTTCCTCTTTAATATGGCTAGCAGCATTGTAAAAAGTTATATGTAACAGTATATAATGGACAATTTCATCTTTGAGTATATTTTTCACAAAAATATTAGATAATGTTTTAAACATCATTGCTTTTATTAAACCTTTCAATTAGTTTTATATGTGGCATTTTAAAACATATAGCTACAGAAGAAAAAAGTTAGCACTTACCTTTTTTGAGTTGACATATATGATATGTACTATGTGTTACATACGATAGATTGCATGAATTTAGTGCAGGCTCTATAGTATCTTCCTATTGTTTGCCTTAGACAATACCAAGACTATGGAGTTGCTTATCTAGTACAGGACTCTTGGCTCATTCCCTGAGTGTATGCCAGTAATGGGCCAATTCTCAACTAAAATTTAAGAGGTTGTGTATGTTTTTTTTTCTAAATAGGTTCCTTTAACCACCTCAATACAGGGCACTTTCACCCTGCACTTTGCAACACTGTAATAATTTTTTTCCCACAAGTAGAGCTTTCTTTTTTGCGCTATAAACAAAAGAAGAGTGACAATTTAGAAAACAAAAGCAATATTTTTTACTTTTTGCTATAATAAATATCCACCAAAAAATATATATAAAAATTTTTTTTTTTCCTCAGTTTTGGCAAATACGTATTCTTCTTCCACATTTGGAAAAAAAAATCGCAACAAGCATATATTGATTGTTTTGCGCAAAAGTTATAGCAGGTACAAAATAGGGGATAGATTTATAGCATTTATTTTTTATTTTTCTTTACTAGTGATTGCGGCGATCAGTGATTTTTATCGTGACTGTGATATTGAGGGGGACACATCGGACACCTTTGACACTATTTTGGGACCATTCACATTTATACAGCAAACAGTGCTATAACAATGCACTGATTACTGTGTAAATGTGACTGGCAGGGTTAACACTAGGGGGAGATCAAGGGGTTAAATGTGTACCCTAGGGAGTAAGTCTAACTGAAGGGGGAGGGGACTGACTGGGGGAGGTGACCGATCGGTGTCCCTATGTACAAGGTCTCCTCTCCCTGACAGGATGTGGATCTGTGTGTTTACACACACAGATCCACAGTCCTGTTCAGTTACTGGGCAATCGCGGGTGCCCACCAGGCATCGCGGCTGCCGGGCATGCGCATCAGGTCAGTAGAGGCTTGGGAAGGTGAAGACGTCATATGACGTCCTCCCAGAACGAGAGGCTTATCGTCCCGTTGTCATATGACGGCGGGCGGTAAGCTAGTGGTTAAGCTAGTGCATTGTTGGTTCACTAACCTTTTCCTTCGATTTCCCTTCTAAATGTTTGTTTCCTTTGTCTGAATTTCTCACTTCCTGTTCCTCCTCAGTACTCAGTAAGCTGTTCTGGCTGACTAACCCCCAGCCAGATGATGGGTGCAAGTTTACTGAGGAGAAACAGGAAGTGAGAAATTCAGACAAAAAAAAAACATTTAGAAGGGAAATGGAAGGAAAAGGTAAGGGAACCAATAATGAACTAGCTTAAAAAAAACTATTTAGAAAATAAAAAACAAACCTTTACAACCCCTAAAAATAAACTGGTGTCTGTCCTGTTTTAGCATTTGAAAACAGCTATCTTCTCAGGCCAAAAATAAACAAATGAAAAAGCCAAAGCAATGGAGAAGAAAAATAAAATAAAATCAAACACATTTTAACCAGACAGTGAAGAAAGTAAAATGGCATTCAGTCTTTACTCAGCACTCGTATCAGAACATAGGATTATACTATATACTGCCTTCTGTGGCATTCCTGTGGAATTCTGAAGATATGCTCAGGCACCTATACAGCTATTTCACAGGGAGACTACCACTGCTGAACTCTGATTCTGAAAATACTAGTTGCCTGACTACTAGCTTACTAGCTTTTGCTGATTTCGGGTTACCGCATGTTAGTAAAAGTTTGGAGAAAGACGATTCGTGCTTTTAAGTCTTCGTGCTTTTCAGTCTGTTACAGCATGACGAATCTCCATAATGAAAGCTAGTTTTACCAGAACGAGCGCTCCCGTCTCATAACTTGCTTCTGAGCATGCGCGTTTTTTCACGACTTGAAATAGAACGACATGAAAAACGACGAGAAAAAATAAAGCAGGTTCTACATTTTTAATGCCCATTTTTCTTGTCGAGAAAAATGCTCTGGAGCATACACACGATTGTTTTTCACGACCAATTAAAAAAATGGCATTTTTCTCGTCATGAAAAACAGTTGTGTGTACGCGGCATCATGCTGACACTCCTTAATTATTTGAAACACCAACCTGGCATGAGCATTCAGATAACAGCTTCTGACTTTTCTCTGACTTTCCTGAACTTCATACAAGTTCTAGGCCAATGGTGTGGGTAGTATTGAAGCTAGTGGGGTAGATTCAGAAAGCAATTGCATCTGCGTATCCATAGATACGCAGCGTAATTGCTAATTTGCGCCGGCGTATCGACTTTTCTGTATTCAGAAAGCTCGATACGCCGACTGCCGCCTAAGATATGACTGGCATAAGGCTCTTATGCCGTCGTATCGTAGGCTGCATTCTTACGCTGGCCGCTAGGTGGCGTTCCCGTAGTGGTCAGCGTAGAGTATGCAAATTGCATACTCACGCCGATTCACAACCGTACGCGTGCCCTGCGTTTGCATTTTACGTCGTTTGCGTTCGTCGGTTTCTGCGTAAGGCTGCTCATGCTATTAGCAGGGGCAGCCAATGCTAAGTAAACCTGTCGTTCCCGCGTCGCGATTTTTAAAAATTACGTTGTTTGCGTAAGTGAATCGTGAATGGCGCTGGACGCCATTTACGTTCACGTTGAAGCAAATGACGTCCTAGCGACGTCATTTACCACAATGCACGTCGGGAAAGTTTCCCGACGGAGCATGCGCACTACGTTCGGTGCGGGAACGCGCCTAATTTAAATGATCCATGCCCCCTACGGGATCATTTAAATTACGCGCGCTTACGCCGGCTAGTTTTACGGCGCACCCGCGCAAATTACGGAGCTACTGCTTCGTGAATGAAGCTAAGCGCAAGTAATTTACGGAGGCGTAGCGTTAAAACGGTACGTTGCACCTCCGTAAGAGTGCGCAGCCCTACCTGAATCTACCCCAGTGGGATCAAAAAAACATCCAGGTGAATAACATTTTTCAAAGAGCACTCAGCAATAGTAGGGCCAGTTTTTCTCATGGCAGGTTTGCTTTAAAGTGGATGTCACAATGTAGAGGATAAGATTTCCTATCATCTGTGCCCAGTCTTGCCACACAGAATTAATCCAGCTTTGAGCAATCCTCTTTTTATAGTTCAGGGAAATAAAACAGACTTCCAGATAAAAACAAAAGTCCTTGCTTGAGTGACAGGTTATTTACATATCTCGTGCACTGCTTGCAGACATACACAGCTTCTGTAATAAGTGCTTAATTCACATCCCCCTCCCCTCTTCCCTCCAGCTCTATGTATATTCTGATGGCTGTTGCATTTTCTCATGTCACTGAACCCCATATTTTGAAAACATTTAATCAAAACACAAGGGGGGGGGTGAATTTTGCACTTTTTTTCAGAAGCAAGAACTTTGGTTTTTATCTGGAAGTCTGTTGTATTTCACTGAACAATAAAAGATGATTGCTCAGAGCTGGATTAACTCTGTGTGGCATCAAATTTTTTTTTAAACCTTACCTTGAGCACTAATAAGACAGCAGTGTGTATGTTCTTGCCTGTTTTCAGGATCCTTCAGGAACCCTTCGAGCCAGCACACTTTCCTTTACCACCCTCTCCAGAATTGTGTGCAGCGGAAATACGACGCTTCTCAGCCAAGCCCTCTATTCTATGTATACTTCAACCAGATCAGCTACAAACTTCAAGAGTGGACGAGCACAAACTATTTATGAAACATATGGAATTCCTACTGATAGTAAGCAATGGTCACCATGAACAGCGTGATAATTGTACAACTTGTGTTGTCTGCCTTAAGTGACTAATGGAGTTTTGTGTTTTCAGATGCCTTTTGCGCAAACTTATTTCTTAACCTAGTAGAGAGTACTAGTGGTGCTGCCACCTGGATGTTGATGAAGCCTCTGTTATATGGACAGATACTTTATACACCACACACTGATGTAACAGAGAAGATTATGAATAAGGTATATCTATATGTGTCTGTATTACATTACTGTACATGTGGGGAAGTCTAAGTAGTAAAACCCAACAGGGGTTCTATGTGGTCCTCACTCTATCCAGCAGAAAAAATGTAAAAAAGTTTTGCTTAACATACACTTTAAGTTACAGAGAGGGTTGGGTTTACATCTTGGGAGTCTATTTATTATTATTATTATTATTATTATTATTAATATACTGGGTTTATATAGCGCCAAGCCACCAACAGTTTACAACATAAGGGTAAACAGTACAGTTACAATACAATCTTTAGAACTTACAATCTATGGGCCTGATCCACAAAAACCCTACGTAACTTAACTTTTGACATTTAAGTTACACCGCCGCAAAATCTCTACCTAAGTGCCCGATCCACAAAGCACTTACCTAGAAATTTTGAGCGGTGTAACTTAATTCCGTCCGGCGCAAGGCGTTCCTAATCTAATGGGGCGAGTCCCATTTAAATTAGGCGCGCTCCCGTGCCGGACGTACTGCGCATGCTCCCGACGTTATTTTCCCGACGTGCTTTGCGCGGTTTTACATTACGCCGAGTTTTGTGAATCGCGTCGGGTAAAAAAAGTTGCGTCGGGAAAAAAAAAAAGATGCGGCGGGAATTTTTTTTTTTTAAAAAGACATTTGACAGCGTCGCGGGAAAGAAGGGTCTACTTTTACATGGTGTACTAACTTTACACTATGTAAAAGCAGCCCTAATTTTACGACGGCAAACTAATACTTACGGAGAAAAAACGAAGCGTAAAAGCTTTGTGGATCTCCGTAAGTGCTAATTTGCATACCCGACGCTGGATTCCGACGAGACATGCCCCCAGCGGCGGCCGAGGTACTGCATCCTAAGATCCGACAGTGTAAGTCCCTTACACATGTCGGATCTTCTGCCTATCTATGTGAAACTGATTCTGTGGATCAGTTCCATAGATAGAAACAGGGATACGACGGAGTATCCCTTTTGTGGATCAGGCCCTAAAAGTCTATAAGCGAAGAAAATCTGAGCCTTAAAGTGGTTGTAAACCCTGAAGCCTCGTACACACGATGAGTCCATCCGATGAGAACGGCCCGATGGACGTTTTCATCGGTTAACCGATGAAGCTGACTGATGGTCCGTCGCGCCTACACACCATCGGTTAAAAAACGATCGTGTCAGAACGCAGTGACGTAAAACACAACGACGTGCTGAAAAAAACGAAGTTCAATGCTTCCAAGCATGCGTCGACTTGATTCTGAGCATGCGTGGATTTTTAACTGATGTTTGTGCCTACTAACGATGGTTTTTTTCCCATCGATTAGGAATCCATCGGTTAAATTTAAAGCAAGTTGGCTTTTTTTTAACTGATGGTTAAATGACCTATGGGGCCCACACACGATCGGTTTGGACAGATGAAAACGGTCCAACAGTCCTCTGTTTAACCTATCGTGTGTACGAGGCTTTACAGACCACTTTGACCTACAGGTAAGCTTAGATTAAAGGGGTTGTAAAGGTTTGTTTTTTATTTTCTAAATAGGTTACTTTAAGCTAGTGCATTGTTGGTTCACTTACCTTTTCCTTCCATTTCCCTTCTAAATGTTTTTTTTTTCCTTTTTTTTCTTTGTCTGAATTTCTCACTTCCTGTTCCTCCTCAGTAAGCTGTTCAGTAAGCTGTTCTAAATGACATTTTACCGCTTGAATGATGGTGGAAAGCTTACTGAGGAGAAACAGGAAGTGAGAAATTCAAACAAAGAAAACAAACATTTAGAAGGGAAATCGAAGGAAAAGGTAAGTGAGCCAACAATGCACTAGCTTAAAGGAACCTATTTAGAAAATAAAAGACAAACCTTTACTACCCCTTTAAGGCTTACCTGTAGGTGCAATAAATATCTCCTTAACATACACGGTTTAGGAGATATTTCCAAGAAAGACGGCACTGATGTCTACGGCACATGTGCCGTAGACAACGGCGCACAGGTGCACTGAGCGTGCTGCTACTAACGGCATCATGCGCGGGAGTGACGTCATCGCTGCTCCCGCCAGTAACAGCGCCGGAGCAGCGAGTATCATGGCAGCGACGGAGGAGATGTCCGAGGACCGCTGCGGGGGCTTCGTTCTCAGGTAAGTAATTCATAATGAGCTAGTATTCTATGCATACTAGCTCATTATGCCTTTGACTTGCAGGGTTTTTTTTAAGAGAGGGTTTTAATTCCTCTTTAAGCCCAACTCATGAACAGACCACATCCTGATGTAGTGCTTAAATTTTTTTTTCTTTCAATGGTATTCATTTTTTAGCACATTATACATGATCAAGATCATGTATGACATTATGAAAATATATGTAATGTATTTATACATTTCTAATAAGTAAAAAATGTGTTCCCTTTTCTTTTTATATTGGTGTACTTTGTTATTGAGGTATTTTATCCATTAGAGGAAAATAATTTGAGGCACTTTTAACAACAAAGGCATGCTTGTTTCTATTTGAAAGTAGCTATTTGAATTGCTTTTTTCCTGTTATGCCGCGTACACATGACTGTTTTTCATGTCATGGAAAAAAACTTTGTTTTTTTCGACGTGATTCCTCTCAAGCCTGCCTTGCATACACACGATTGTGATAAAAAATGCTTGAGCATAGCGCGTCGACGTACAACACGTATGACGGCACTATAAAGGGAAAGTTCCATTCGAATGGCGCCACACTTTGAGCTGATTATGCTAATTTCCCGTCTCATAACTTGCTTTTGAGCATGCACGTTTTTTTCCCCGTTGTTAAAGCGTACACACGACCGTTTTTCATGACGAGAAAAACGATGACATGAAAAACTACGAGAAAAAATAGAGCAGGTTCTAAATTTTTAATGGCCATTTTTCTCTACGAGAAAAATGCTCTGGAGCCTACACACGACCGTTTTTAACGACCAATTTAAAAAATTGCATTTTTCTCGTCATGAAAAATGGTCGTGTGATTGATACCTATGCATTTTTTTGTGCTTTTTGCATTTTGCAGATTTGCACTACGATCCATTTAACATGGCTTCCTATAAAACACATTCTGTAGTACAAATCTGTAAAAATGCAGAAAACACAAAAAATGCATAGGTGTGAATCAGGCCTTATTGTGTAAAATGCATATAAAATATGAAAAAAAAAAAGGAAGTAGAATCAATTTAAATTTCTGTGTTTATATTTATGGTAACATTTTCAATGTTTATTAATGGATTTTTTAATGGATTTATGTTCATGACATCCAGTTATCTTGCCTTCCTCCCTGTGGCTGTAGCTACAGCTGGATGTTCTGGAAAAGTAAAGTTCATGGCGGGCAGATGTAACTTAGTTTGGGGGTAGGCAGCTGGGAATGGAACATTTCAGAGAGGTGAGGTACTGAGAGGAAACAACAAATGCTGCTGTAAAAGAGGATACAACAAATGCTGCTGTAAAAGACCAGGACTTAGGCCTCGTACACACGACCGAGTTTCTCGGCAAAAACCAGCAAGAAACTTGCTGGGAGAATTTTTTTTGCCAAGGAAACCGGTCGTGTGTACATTTTTGTCGAGGAAACTGTCGAGAAACTCGACGAGCCAAAAAGAGAGCAAGTTTTCTATTTCCTTGATGGTAATGGAGAAAATTGGCTTGTCGAGTTCCTCGACAACCTAACAAGGAACTCGACGAGGAAAACTATGTGTTTCGCCCGTCGAGTTTCTCGGTCGTGTGTACGAGGCTTTAGATGTCAAAACGACAGCTGGTCTGGTGTTTTCAGGCTCCCTGCCCGAGTGGCACCTATAGTCACTTGCCTGGCATTCTTAATGGTACAAAAAAAACTATGAGCACTAATGATCTAATCTTTCATGAGAAGAACTTTAACTTGTATTACACTTTATTAAGGGTCTATAAGTTGTGCTGCATCCAAAGTTATTATAAAACAATTATTAATGGCATTTCTTCTTTCTGTTCCCTTATAGACCAAAAACTCTTTACTTCAGGTGGAGGATTACATGAATACAGTAAAGAATATATCTAAGAGCATACAACCAATTCTGACTAATTGGCCTTTTATGAAGCTAGCTCAACAGCTCATTGGAACAATAAAGGTATGGTTCCGCCTGACTCTGGTGGTTTACAGTGCATTCTCTGTCATCAGTAATAACTCCCAGCTTAAAGCGGTTGTATACCCTTTTTTTAAACTTTTACCTACAGGCAGGGCAGGACTTAGGGTGGTGGGGGCCCCTGGGCTTGAGTGTTGAAGGGGCCCCCTGGAGCCGAGAATTGGGGGGGATCGAAGTTGTTGAGCGGGGGGGGGATTTTGCAGTTGTTGAGGGGGGGGGGTGCCTCTCACCTGTGCCAACAGCCGGGGCCACAGACTGTCATTAGCCCGGCTGTCGGCTTTCTTCCCTTCAGCAGCCACAGTCCTCCACACACCACTCCGGTTCCTCCTGCTTCCGTGCTGCCTCCTCTTGCAGTGCGGGAAAATCCCTTTTGCGGGACTGCGGGAAGAAGCTGTCTGTGCGGGAAAGTCCCACAGAATCCGTGCGTGTTGGGAGGTATGCGCAGGGCCGCCATCAGGAATTTTGGGGCCCCTTGCACAGCTTAAGGCATGGGCCCCCTGAAGCAGAGAACCTAGGGGGGGGTGGGGGTGCTGCCGCCTGAAATTGAGAAGCGTGGGGGCTGCCGCAAATTGAGAAGCGGGGGGGCCTTTACAAAAAAAGAAGAAATAAAGAAGAAAACAAATATATATAAATATATGTAGCCATCCGGGGCCCTGGGGACCTCTGGGCCTTTTAATAAAAAGAAAAAATAAACCTCTGGGCCCTTTAATAATAAAAAAAAAAACATTTATAAAAAATACATAAAAAAAGGGAGGTTGCCAAACCCGGGGGCCCTGGGGACCTCTGGGCCCCTGGGAACCTCTGGGCCTTTTAATAAAAAATAAAAAAATAAACAAAAATAAAAAAATAAACATTTATAAAAAAAATAAAAAAAGGGGGGGTTGCCACATGGGGCCCTGGGGACCTCTGAGCCCTTTAATAAAAATATATATATATATATATATAGAAAAAAATGTAATTTTTTTTATAAAAAAATAAAAAAGGTGGGTTGCCATCCGGGGGCCCTGGAGACCCCTGGGCCCTTTAATAATAATAATAATAATATATATATATATATATATATATATATATATATATATATATATATATATATACACATATTATATATATAAAAATAAAAAATATATAAAAAAAACATTTTTTTACAAAAAATAAATAAAAAAAAGGGGGGTTGCCGTCCGGGGCCCTGGAGACCCCTGGGCCCTTTAATAATAATAATAAAATATATATATATATTATATATATATATAAAAATAAAAAATATATAAAAAAAAAACATTTTTTTACAAAAAATAAATAAAAAAAAGGGGGGTTGCCGTCCGGGGCCCTGGGGGCCTCCGGGCCCCTGGGGACCTCCGGACCCCTAAAAAAAAAAAAAAAAAATAAAAAAAAAAAAAAAAAATTTTTTTTTTTAAGGGGGCCCCCTATTGGGTGGGGCCCCTGGGCTTGAGCCCAGTCAAGGCCAATGGTAAGTCCGGCCCTGCCTACAGGTAAGCCTATAATAAGGCTTACCTGTAGGTATAGAGAATATCTCCTAAACCTCTACGGTTTAGGAGATATTCCCCTCGCAATGCGCCTCTACTACTGGATGGGGAGTGGAGGAAGATCACTCCACCAGTGAAGGCAAGGAGTTAAAACAGGCGGCTGGCCGGGACTTGAGCCAAGGCAGAAGAACATGCGAGGGGAGCTAAATGGGCACCCAAAACTGAAAAAATATTCCCTCCACTCCGACCAGCACATGATCATCAAAAAGGGGGTAAAATAATGGAAAAAATACATCCCCTAATCTAGTAGGAACAGCGGAGTGGGGGGGGGGGGTGTAATTCAGATTTTTTTTATTTTATTCTGCACTGACTGTCTTTGAAATTGCCTCAGCCCCTGTTCAAATCCAATCTGAGGACAAAACTGTCCTCAATCAGGGGACTGTCCCCTGAAACCGGGGATGTCTGGTCACCCTATCCCAGCTGCCCCATCTTAAAAAGGACAGCTGTAATGTGCAAGGGCTTGAAAGATCGCAATTCCAAAATTATTGTATTCTGTTAATTGAATGTGATAAGTATATGTAATAATAACATTCAGTATTTGTATTCCTTTTTACATGCCTTTATTTATATTGTGATACTCATTTACATGTTGATCAATCTATCCAGCAAAAGTGTCGGTGAATGGGGATGGAACAAACTATAACATTGCCAGGAGTGCTTACAACAGTCACTTTTTCTGCACGTAGTTTACATCTTCTGCACCCCTGTCACTGTCGCTTTTGTTGAACAGCTTTTCCTACGTGTAAATGAGGTGAAAAATATAAATAAAGGTCTATTATCAATGTTATTAGCTATTATTGACATCTAAAGTGTTTGTTTTTGCAGACATTGCTGAATAATACTGTTATAAGTGGAGTACTGGAGGATTTCTTGAACCTGAATGTCACAGACCTGTCTGAAAAACTAAACAAAACTGGTAAGATCATTCACGGTGCATTCTTCTATTTTCCCACTGGAGGGTACTATTTTACCACAAAAAGCCTACAGTAGTTAGAATTGTCTGCAATATTATTTACATTAGTAGTCTGTTAATACGAATTTGTAAGTAATAAGGCAGGATCAGGATTGGGCAGTTCATATAGTTTTCTTGCATGCATTTCAGATTATTACCTTTTTATATTCTGTAAAAAGATTATCAAAATTTTAGCTATCAATCATTTTTCCCGAACAAAGGGGACTTAAGGCAGTAGCACGATACAAGATAATCACTACCAGCAGCTTTCAGTAAAAAGAAATTGTTTCATTAACAGTCACAATGGTTTTAGCATAGCATAACATAAAAATAAAATTAAGTAACCACAAAATGGAATACATAACAATCCCTTCTGACCCATTATTTGCACAACAGAAAATACACATTTTGTATAGAAGGGCCCAACAGGATCCTATATTTGTAATGTTGACATACTCGTATTCCTGAAATGCACTCTCCTGGAGTAGGTATTGAGAAACGGCTATTACAAAAGATCTTATCATTTAACGGTCTCTTTTTTAAAAGGTTTATTGGTTAGGAGCATCAATTAAAGCCAATGCATGTTGGGAGGGAAAGGACTCCTCCTTCTTCAGAGCTTGAGCAATGGATGCTGGAATTACAATGTGATGTAATAGAAGACCTACAGTATGTTAGGATTTAATATTGAAGCCTTGTACACACGGCCGGTTTTCCCGGCAGGAAAACAGCCGAGAATCCCAACGGGAAAATAGCGAACCCTGCTCTCTATTTTCTCGTTGGGTTTCCCGGCAGAGTGTTTCCTGCCGAGAAAACCGGTCATCTGTATGCTTACCTGTCCTAGGTAAGCCCGCGCATGCTCGATAAGAGTTCGACGCATGCAGGTAGCATACAAGTTTAGTGTGGGGTGTAGCAAAATGGCAGCCACAGCATCGAATGTGACTAGCGCTGGCTCATCGTAGTCGATGACGTCACTGCGTTCTTGACATTCAAAAGAGCAGCGGGTCTTTTGAATGGCCGTCTGTATGCACGGCTTTGCAAGACAAGCTTGCCAGAAATCCCGTCAGGAAAACCAATGTTTTTTTCCTGACGGTATTCCTGGCCGTGTGTACGGGGCCTAAGTGTCATCTTTTGCCCACACTGTGAACTCCTGTGTCTATCTCAAGACTTACCTTTAACCTGTCTAGGCATTATCTATTATAAAAATAGTGCTTATTTGCTGAAGAATATAACATAAATAAATGTTTTATTAGATGTTGACTCCTGTGATGTATTGCACTATTCTCTCAATACTCCCTGGTTTGGTGGGAGAGTAATTGTGATGCTTCCGTACATGTTTTCTATGATGTGTAAGCAGCTGCTAGTGATAAATTTCACTTGATCATTTGCTGTGGCACGGAGCGTGGAAGGCAGTGTAGTAGGACTGACTAATGCTAACAGTTAAGCCAATATCATGTTAATGCATTGGAAGGTGGCGGTGGAAGGGTATTCCAGGATGTCAACAGTGATATATCCGGATGCACCTTGTGCCAGGACTTTACAATAAACTTCTGCAGCTAATACTTCTGCAGAATGATTGACATAGATAAGGTAATATTTTTACAATGTATAGTGCCTTGAAAAAGTATTCATACCCCTTGAAATCTTCCACATTTTGTCATGTTACAACCATAAACGTAAATGTATTTTATTGGCATTGTATGTGATAGACCAACACAAAGTGGTACATAATTGTGAAGTGGAAGAAGAATGATAAATGGTTTTCAATATTTTTTACAAATAAATATGTGAAAGCGTGGCGTGCATTTGTATTTAGCCCCCTCAATACTATGTAGAACCACCTTTTTCTACAAGCCTTTTTGGGGATGTCTCTACCAGCTTTGCATATCTAGAGAGTGTCATTTTTGCCCATTCTTCTTTGCAAAATAGCTCAAGCTCTGTCAGATTGGATGGAGAGCGTTTGTGACACATGAATATGCTTTGATCTAAACCATTCCATTGTAGCTCTGGCTGTATATTTAGGGTTGTTGTCATCCTGGAAGGCGAGCCTCTGCCCCAGTGTCAAGTAGACATGTGCATGACAAAAATTTTTTTTAGTTTTGTTTCATTTTAATTCGTTAATCTAGTTATTTCGTTTAGTTCAATTCAGTTGATTCGTTCAATTCGGGATTCATATTTGGAATTCTTATTCGGAACTGTCAAATTTTCTTTGAATTTACCGGGTTTTTTTTTCGATTCAAAACGTTCAAATCGATAAATTTGAATCGGTAGAAACAAAAATGTTATATTGTTTTGAAATGGTACTCACACGGTCTTTACTTTTAGCAATATGTGTAGTTAGGATTTGACTGGAGTTCAATGTAAAATTTAAATTTGAATTTCAGCCCGAATTTCCGAAATTCAGATGAATTTCATTACGTTATGCAGAGCATTCAATACAATTTGTTTATAATATTATTCACCTATTCGGATATATCCAAATCTCTGAATAACCAAAAATGTGTCCGAATATTAATTCAGAATGAAACAAATTTCATTACGTATTAGGAGCATTCAGTAAAATTTGTTTATATTCTAATTCGGGTATTCGGATATATCCGAATATCGAAAAATGTATCCAAAACAAACTGCACATGTTGAGTCTCAAGTCTTTTGCAGACTCTAACAGGTTTTCTTCTAAGACTGCCCTGTTTTTGGGTCCACCCAACTTTCCATCAACTCTGACCAGCTTCTCTGTTCCTGCTGAAGAAAAGCATCCCCACATGTTTCAGGGTGGGGATGATGTGTTCTGGGTGATGTGCAGTGTTAGTTTCCTGCCACACATCTGACCAAATTACCTTCTTCCACGTGTTTGCTGTGTCCCCCACATGACTTCTCGCCAAACTGCAAACAGGGCTTCTTATGGCTTTCTTTCAACAATGGCTTTCTTCTTGCCACTCTTCCATACAGGCCAGATTTGTGGAGTGCATGTGTAATAGTTGTTCTGTTGACAGATTCTCCCACCTGAGCTGTGGATCTCTGCAGCTCCTCCAGAGTTACCATGGGCCTATTGGCTGCTTCTCTGATTAATGCTCCCCTTGCCAGGCCTGTCAGTTTAGGTGGACGGCCATGTCTTGGTAGGTTTGCAGTTGTGCCTTTCCATTTTCTTCATGAGTTTAAAGCTTGTGATATTTTTTTATAATCTAACTCTGCTTTAAAATTCTCTACAACTTTATCCCTGGCCTTTCTGGTGTGTTCTTTTGCCTTCATAATGCTGTTTGTTCACTAAGGTTCTTTAGCAAACCTCTGAGGGCTTCACAGAACAGCTGTATTTATACTGAGATTAAATTACAGGTGGACTCTTTTTACTAATTAGGTGACTTCTGAAGGCAATTGGTTCAACTATATTTTAGTTAAGGGTATCAGACGGGGTAAAGGGAGCTGAATACAAATGCACGCCACACTTTTCAGATATTTATTTGTAAAAAAAATTGGAAACCATTTATCATTTTTCTTCCACTTCACAATTATGTGAAACTTTGTGTTGATCTATCACATAAAATCCCATTAAAATACATTTACGTTTTTGGTTGTAACATGACAAAATGTCGAAAATTTCAAAGGGTATAAATACTTTTATTCAAGGCACTGTATTTGTGCATTATCACTGCATGCCATTACAGCTCTCCTTGTAGGAACATCGGGCCAGATCCTCAAAAGGGATACGCCGGCGTATCTACTGATACGCCGTCGTATCCCTGTTTCTATCTTTGGAACTGATCCACAGAATCAGTTTCCAAGAGATAGACAGAAGATCCGGCAGTGTAAGTCCCTTACACATGCCGGATCTTCTGTCTATCTCTTGGAAACTGAAACTGCAGTACCGCATCCGCCGCTGGGGGCATTTCGCGTCGAAATGCCGCCTCGGGTATGCAAATTAGCACTTACGGAGATCCACAAAGCTTTTCAGCTTCGTTTTTTCTCCGTAAGTTTTAGTTTGCAATCGTAAAATTAGGGCTGCTTTTACAAAGTGTAAACTGTTTACACCTTGCAAAAGCAGACCCTTCTGTCCAGTGACGCGTTTTTTTTTTTGTTTTAAATTTTTTTTTTTTCGCCGTATCCTTTTTTTTTTTCGACGCAACTTTATTGACCCGGCGCGATCCACAAAGCTCGGCGTAACGTAATTTCGCGCTATGCACGTCGGGAAAATTACGTCACGAGCATGCGCAGTACGGCCGGCGCGGGAGCGCGCCTAATTTAAATGGGAATCGCCCCATTTGAAGAGGAACACCTTGCGCCAGCGGAATTTAAGTTACACAGCCGAAAATTTCTAGGTAAGTGCTTTGTGGATCGGGCACTTAGGTAGAAATTTTAAGGCAGTGTAACTTAAATGGGAATTTTTACGTTACGCCGGCTCTTTGTGGATCTGGCCCATCAAGTATATTTAGAGTGACAAAGGGGACCACATAGAGATGTTGTCCATGTTAACATTTTTGAAGACATCCTATGATTCTTTTTTTTTCCTTTGACATTTAATATGTTTTTTTTTCCAGTAGGCTTTGTCTGTTACCTTTGTGGTATGTCCACCTATTTTATATGGATTTATTTTTTCAGTTTATTATACATCTCTCTCTTTTGCTTTTTGTAATCCAACAGATAGCTTCATCTCACTTGTTGGAGATAATTTAAATTTAATTCAGGCATTTCAAAATATATGTGATGTACTGTTGAACCTTATGTCCTGCGTATCCTATGACCGTCTTCAACCTATGAACTCCATTGAAGAAATGATGACCAAAGCGAACCAGCTTCAGGGGACCAACAATCTATTTGCAGGTAACAGGCATTTATTGTCTGACAATAATGGAATTATATTAGCTGTTTTTCACACATCTGATTGCTTTGTATGTGAAAAAACAGGATAATTGTAATTGTTGTCACACTCAAAGGGATAAGCAGTGAAAGTGCTTTGTGTGTGTTATTTGATTTGATAAAGGACATTCAGAATGAAAAACAAAAACACAACATACCTCAAACCCAGAGATTGAATAACAGTCCATAAAATGTTAAAGTAGTTTAAGCAAAATATATTTCAGCTGTGATAAACAGTTCAGGTCCCCCAGTTATTAGAGCATCAGAAATATTTTTTTTTCCTGACTGACCAGATCCAGAAACTGTCGTCTAATATCTGTGGAAGCCTTCACTTATAGAGGGAGATTATGCAGTAATTAACACCTCTCAGTTTATTAATTTTCATAGGATTATTTTACTGCGGCTATTCTGTTTTATATCTGAAGTCTTATCAGTAAATTTAAAATACTCATAAAACCTGATTAGGAATGTACCTTTCCTACAAAAACTAGGGCTGATTTACAAGAATCGTCACTCAAATAATTGTGTGCAGCCCTTTTTGGCAGCCCCTTTAAGGGGTAGGTACCACACAACCCAATAATTGTAGCTACTTTGTATCTTACCTTGCTGTCTCTAACCACTGGATTGGACACTGCAGCTGGGAGAAGCAAGCTGGAAACTAGTAAGAACCTGATTGGCCACATTTGTGGTTGAACTTGAGCCTGCCCACCAGACTGAAGGAGGAAGAGAACACTGGCAGGAAATTACGGGGGAGGAAGCCTGGGGAGCAGTGGGGTAAGGAGGCTCCTGAGGCTCTTGTATGAGAGAAGAGAGGAACAGACTGCTAGAGAAACTATGCTGTGTGATGGAGCTTAGAGCAGGGTTAGTCTGAGTACAGACCCTAAAAAGAGAGAGAGCAGGCTTGGGAAGCTGTACAGAACCCTGCAAGAGAGACACTATGAGACTGTAGATTGACATGGGAGCTGTGCTGTGTGCAGACCTGCAGAGAGGAGCAGGGACAGAGCTATGAGTATCTGTTCTGTACTCTATAAAGGAAGGTTTCTGCCCGCTGTACTGCTAAACACAGAGGGCCAAATCCTCAAAAGAGATACGACGGAGTAACTGCTGTTACTCCGTCGTATCCCTGGTCCTAACTATGGAACTGATCCACAGAATCAGTTTCCCATAGTTAGGACGAAGATCCGACATGTGTAATTGAATTACACTGCCGGATCTTAGGATGCAGTACCGCATCCGCCGCTGGGGGCATTTCGTGTCGAAATGCCGCCTCGGGTATGCAAATTAGGACTTACGGAGATCCACAAAGCTTTTCAGCTTCGTTTTTTCTCCGTAAGTTTTATTTTGCAAACGCAAAATTAGGGCTGCTTTTATAAGGTGTAAACTGTTTACACCTTGTAAAAACAGACCTTTCTTGCTCGCGACGCGATTTTTTTTAAATTTAAAAAAAAATTTTTGGCACCGTACCTTTTTTTTACCCGACGCAACTTTATTGTCCCGTCGCAATCCACAAAGCCTGACGTAACGTAATTTCGCGCTATGCACGTTGGGAAAATGACGTCACGAGCATGCGCAGTACGGCCGGCGCGGGAGCGCGCCTCATTTAAATGGGAATGGCCCCCTGGAGAAGAGGAACGCCTTGCGCCGGCCCGATTTAAGTTACACCGCTCAAAATTTCTAGGTAAGTGCTTTGTGGATCGGGCACTTAGTTAGAGATTTTGCGGCGGTGTAACTTAAATGGAAAAAGTTACGTTGCGCCGGGTTTTTGAGGATTAGGCCCAGAGGTCCTGCAATCTGTACTGAGATAGATCCAAAAGGGCCTACCAGAGACATGAACAGTAAAGTAAATTGAGGGCGAAAGGGATAGGTTTGAGAGGAGAGCCCCTCTGTGTGGTGTGACCTCTTCCCTGGCCCCCCAGGAATGGACTGCTGACTTATGGACCCCTGAATGACATTACTTGTGAGAGGCCTTTTGACCAACTGTATTGGCACAGAGCTGTTTGTATAGAAACTTTGCTACTATATGGAGAGTCAGCCCAGAACTTTTTTGGCCTTCCCTTGCATTAAGTAATCCCATGAGAGAGAGTGACAGGGCCCCAACACCAGCGGACTGCATGTTAGATCCCCACTGGCCAGTAGTATAGTTAGGGTCTCCAAATTAAAAGTAGGCCATATTCTCCCTTTTATCCAGTTACAACAGTGCATGTTTCTGAAATTGTTATTAAGCCTGCTTGTTATTGCCATACTGCCTTAAGTAGTTCTCCTCTGCAGGGCTTTGATTAGTTCTTAAATAAAACCCTTTTAACTCTTTTGTATTAATAAGTTTTTGGTCCAGTTAAGGTTGAGTCACCACTGGGAAGGGCTGTAGAGCCAAATATTCTAGCAGCTCCTTAGAGAATAATTCCTTTCAGGTAACCAATTATATGAAAAGCAAATGGCCTGTTTTATTTTGAGTGAAGTTTCTCAACATTTTTTGAGTGAAGATTATCAGTATATTAAGTAAATCAGTCCTACTGTCTCGGCATTGCGGATCTTTAATACATCTTAAACACCCTATGCTCTCTATTGAATTGAGAACTATCATGCAACAGCTTCTCACTGTTAGCTAGTGGCAAAAATGTTGCATTTTTTTGGAGATCAAACATAAAAAACATATGTAATTTTGCCATTTAGTAGTGACATGCAGAGTTTTTTAAATCTTGCGAAGCATTGTCAGATGTTGTTCTTTATTTTAGTGAACAAAGCCTGTTTAAATTCACCCATAACTTTTTGTAATGATTGATTTCTCTTTTAAATTGTCCTGTTTGAAACCTTTCATTTTCAGAGTGTATTACTTTAAGGTAACTGAGATAATGACCATGAAACAAAAAGGGGTTGTAAAGGATTGTTCTTTATTTTCTAAATAGGTTCCTTTAAGCTAGAGCATTGTTGGTTCACTTACCTTTTCCTTAAATTTTCCTTCTAAATGTTTTTTTTCTTTGTTTTCTTTGTCTGAATTTCTCACTTCCTGTTCCTCCTCAGTAAGCTGTTCAGTAAGTTGTTCTGACTGACTTTCCACCGCTCGGATGATGGTGGAAAGCTTAATGAGGAGAAACAGGAAGTGAGACATTCAGACAAAGAAAAAAAACATTTAGAAGGGAAATCGAAGGAAAAGGTAAGTGAACCAACAATACACTAGCTTGTAGGAACCTATTTAGAAAATAAAAAACAAACCTTAACAACCCCTTTAATTTATTTAATTATCATATTTCATTATTTACCCTTTTTAGGGTGTTTTTTTTTTAAGATTTAAAAAAATGATATTTATGCTTACAGCTGTGTCCTTCAATCTTTCATCCGGGAGCAGTAGGCAGAAACGTGATCTATCGAACATGCCCAAGCATATCTCTTACAGTATCACCATGCGTTCCCTACTTTCTGAAAACACTAATACCATCAGAGATTCTTTCTGGGTTCCTGGACCCCACAGTTCTACGAATATGTACAGCCGTGGCTTTGTCTACCTACAGGAGAATATTGATAGAGCCATCATTGAAATGCAGACAAATAAGAGTGTGGATAATGTTGCAGTACAATTCCAGCCCATGCCTTACCCTTGCTACACAAAAGACAGGTAGGTGCACTTCTTAGTATCCGGCAACTGCTGGCCATTGGGCCTTAGAGATTTATATATACAATATATATGTATATATATACAGTACACCTTTTCATTCAAAGAGTTTTCTTTATTTTCATGACTATGAAAATTGTAGATTCACACTGAAGGCATCAAAACTATGAATTAACACATGTGGAATTATACATAACAAAAAAGTGTCAAACAACTGAAAATATATTTCATATTCTAGGTTCTTCAAAGTAGCCACCTTTTGCTTTGATTACTGCTTGGCACACTCTTGGCATTCTCTTGATGAGCTTCAAGAGGTAGTCACCTGGCGCAGCACCCCATCACTCTCCTTCTTGGTCAAATACCCTTACACAGCCTGGAGGTGTGTTTGGGGTCATTGTCCTGTTGAAAAATAAATGATGGTCCAACTAAACGCAAACCGGATGGAATAGCATGCCGCTGCAAGATGCTGTGGTAGCCATGCTGGTTCAGTATGCCTTCAATTTTGAATAAATCCCCAACAGTGTCACCAGCAAAGCACCCCCACACCATCACACCTCCTCCTCCATGCTTCACGGTGGGAACCAGGCATGTAGAGTCCATCCGTTCACCTTTTCTGCGTCGCACAAAGACACAGGGGTTGGAACCAAAGATCTCAAGTTTGGACTCATCAGACCAAAGCACAGATTTCCACTGGTCTAATGTCCATTCCTTGTGTTCTTTAGCCCAAACAAGTCTCTTCTGCGTGTTGCCTTTCTTTAGCAGTGGTTTCCTAGCAGATATTCTACCATGAAGGCCTGATTCACACAGTCTCCTCTTAACAGTTCTAGAGATGTGTCTGCTGCAAAAGGTGGCTACTTTGAAGAACCTAGAATATGAAATATATTTTCAGTTGTTTCACACTTTTTTGTTATGTATAATTCCACATGTGTTAATTCATAGTTTTGATGCCTTCAGTGTGAATCTACAATTTTCATAGTCATGAAAAGAAAGAAAACTCTTTGAATGAGAAGGTGTGTCCAAACTTTTGGTCTGTACTGTATATATATACAGTGGCACCTCGGATTGGGAGTAACAAGCGTTTCGCAATACGAGCACAGTGTTGTCTCGCAAAACGAGCAGGATTCAGGCCAAAGCGGTGTGCAGTACCACGCTCGACCTGAGGTGGGGGGGCGCTGAATCTGAGCGGAGCCAATCACAGCCGTTCGGAAATGCACGGAAAGGCCAGAGGACAGCTTGGCTGACCTCGGCAAGCGGGAATGTAGTCTTTCCGAGGTTTGCCGAGGTGTCCTCGGGCCTCTCTGGCCGTTTCCATGGCTCTCCGGAGCCCCCCACCTCTGGCTGCATGCGGTATTGCATGCCATTGAAGTCAATACGGAACAAATTATTTTCGTGTGACTTCAATGGGGAAACTCGCTTTAATATGCGAGTACTTTGGATTGCGAGCATTCTCCTGGAACAGATTATGCTCGTTATCCGAGGTTCCGCTGTATATTGGGACATGCTCATATGGTAACTCTGTGGTAGGAAAGCATGGTACAATACAGTCTTTTTGAGGGATTACTGGTCTCATCTCATGTATAATATTATAAATGTTATTATGTAACCAATTGACAGAAAATAAACATTCACTATAGCAGTAAAACAAAAAAGTTCTGCTTACATTAGCAATGTCTCAATAGAGAACCCTCTAAGTTCTCTCGCACAACCATACATACAACCATACAACCATTCAGCATCCACAGAGTTGTTTTAAAAGGTCCTTAGCACAGCTTCTTCCTGTGATGTTTTTCAGCCTTTTTTTTAACAAGCCAGGTACCTTGGACTTAGGAACCAGGGCATGAAATCCAGGCCCAACATAGAACTTTTACGACCAGCCTCTTAATGGGAGACTAACCCATGTTTCTCACAAACCTTCCATGGAACCCGACCCCTATTCTGGGTTACAAATGTCTCCCATCCACCACCTTGTCGGTCATTTTAGCCTAGCCTGTCATAAACCTAGGGCTGTGTTCGTATTTTTATACATAAATTGGGTCAATAAAATGAATGTGAAATAAATCAATTTCCTTATTTTGCACAGTGGTGAGTATGTACAGTATTTAAAAAAAATAGCACATATTTGGTAACAAGCAACATTGCGTGGGCCACCTAACCTCATGGACCTAGGAGCAGTTTCACAAACTGCACCCAGAATAATGATAGCAGAAGGGACCTGACCACCCTGGCAGCCCTAGGATACTCTAGGGTCTAAAAAGATAATAGGGCCCTCATCACACTGTAACTGCTACTATGGTTGTTGCTGTGGTGCCCATTTGGGAAGGTTTCCACTTACTTTCCACATTGTCATTAGGAAAGGAAATCAGATAGCAAGCAGGAATAATCTAGCAGAAGTTATAGGACTGTGATGCGTTGTACACAGGATCGGTTTTCCCGGTGGTAAAAAGTCTGCCCGGAAAACCAAAGGGCAAGCCGAGAACCTGCTCGGCAGATTTTTCCACCTACACACGGCTGTTTTTTCTGGCAGGAAAACTGCCATGAAAGCTTTGGCTCAGCCGTGTGTATGCTCCACCGCAGTGTTTCCCATAGGAAAACTGCCGGGAAAAAGACCACCGGGAATCCTGGCAGGAAAAAGAGAACATGTTCGAATTTTTCCCAATGGGATTCCCGGCGGTTTTCCTGTCGGGAAAACTGCCATGGAGCATACACATGGCCAGTTTTCCCGGCCAAAAGCTGTCATGGCAGTTTTCCCGACGGGAAAACTGGTCGTGTGTACGAGGCATCGGGCAACAATAATGACTAGAGCTTCACTTTAAATATTTGTTTCTTGTTCTTTTAAAATGGATAAGTGACCCCAGTTCAGGTCATGTTCCACTTCCCTGTGGCTTAAAACAACCAATCCACCTTTAATTTTAATTTTCTAACCTGCGCTATGGAAAATTAATTATGAATTTTGATAGGTTGCTCCTGCCAACAGCACCACTTTTCTGTACCCAGATTTCTAAGTTGCCACACAGTGTTATCATGCAGCATCAATAAGAGATAAAGAAAAGATTTCCACAGTCATTAATAACTTAACTTAAAGTTCTCCCATAAGGTGACTGCTGGCAGGAGATCAATAAACTGTGATTCTTCATTTCTCTCCACAGTTTCCTCTTCAGCATGTCCTTCTCCCTCCCCATTGCATTGATGATTACTTGGGTCCTTTTTATAGCATCATTTGTAAAAAAACTTGTACATGAAAAAGAACTTAGACTACACGAGGTAAGGGTCAACAAAAGAGCTATTCTCAAATGTTTGCTATGACTATAGAAAATGTTGTTGGTGTATTATCACAGCTAGGGATGGCTGAATTGCATTTCAAAGCTGAGAATTTGGAAAGGGGGTAGATTTTTATAACAGATTTTTGAAAACTGTAAAAGTGTCTTACAACTTTATGTGCATTGACCTCAGAGCTGTGTGTGGGCGGCCCAAAAAAGTGGATGCGCACGTAGCAGTAGTATTCACTTCTACGGGCTGCCTGCTCACAGCTCCGAGGCCAATGCATATCCATCTGCCAGTGGCTCTGTAAGGAGGATGTGTTTTATTGCCCATCTATTGTCCTAAATCAGTTGTACAATATGCTTACAAAAAGCTGAAGATGCAGTAAATGCACACTTGCTATCACTACTGCCTTTCAAAGGAAATGGCAACTGCAAAATGGTCTCCTTTCTGTCTTATATATAGAATGTCATGCCAATAACTATCGTACTAAACTGTATATGACCACACAAAAACAAATCTAAATGTAGAGCAACTTTACTAGTAATAGGGATTTAAGAAGGTGAACCAGAGTTCCTCTTTACTGTGATTAAGACAAACAGCTATGTTGGGTAGAGAGGGTCTTCAAAGCGTTCACCCAGCAAATGAGCTGTGTTGATATGGATATTGGTCATAGCAGAACTGGGACAAGGGGTGGGCAGGAGGGGGAAGCTGCCCTGGGCACTGTGGTATCATATAAAGGTAGGGGGGCACCACAAGGAGATGGGGGGCTTTGTGTTGGGAGGGGTAGCAGAGTTGTTTTAGGAGGGGAAATTTGGGGTGTGTGCTAGGAATGGTGATCTGGGGAGATTGTTGTTGGGAGGGTGGATGGGGGAAGAGGATTCATGCTAGGAGGGGGGATTTGTGCTAGAAGAGGTGATATGGCAGAGGTGGAGGGGATTTGTGCTTGAAGGAGACATTTTGGGGGGATTTGTGCTAGGTAGGGGGATTGGAAGAAGTTGTGCTAGAAGGGGGGATTTGGCATTGGAGGAGCGGATTTGGGTTTGGAGGGGAAATTTCATGGGTAGAGGATTTGTGCTAGGAGGGGTGATTTTTTTGGGGGGCGTGGGGGGGAATTGGGGAAAAAAGAGGATTTTAGCTTGGAGAGGGACGAGGAAGTAAAGATGTGTGCTGGGAGTTTAGCAGGGTGGGGCAGATTTGTACTGGGAGGAAGGGGGATTTATGCTTAGGGGATAGGCATTAAAATTAGTGCTTGTACATCTGGGGGGGGGGCAGTTTGGTATGTTTGCCCTGGGCTCTAGATGACCTTGTGCCGACACTAGGTCATAGTATTAGGGTACATCATTTAACAACATAGTGCACCATGGCGAATGATGAAAACCACCACCAGTTCCCTGAATTTAAAGGGGAGTTCCAGGCTTTTTTTATGTTTATTAAAAGTCAGCAGCTACAAAAAGTGTAGCTGCTGGCTTTTAATAAACAGACACTCACCTGCTCCACGGTCCAGCGACACGCTGCCCGGCTCTCCGCTCCTCTTCTCCCTCTCCGGCCGGCGTCTTCATTCCTAGTGTGTGCACCCGGCCGTGACAGCTTTCGGCTTCACGGCCGGGCACTTACTGCGCATGTGCCAGTGGCGCTGCACACTGTGAGTGGTCAGACGCTCGCCTGGGACCTGTCATGTGTCCCAGGCGATCGCCTACAGGGAGGGGCCGCCGTAGGCGATATGACGTATCGCCTAAGCTGTCCCTTGGCGGAAGGAGAAAGTGGGACAGGAAGTCCCACTCCTACTGAAGCCCCCACTCCCCCCCCCCAAAAAAAATTACATGCCAAATGTGGCATGTAAAGGGGCAAGGAGTGGTTTAAGTGGAAGTTCCACTTTTGGGTAAAACTCCACTTTAAGTATGCCCTGGTATACAAATTGCAAACAGACACATTACAAATTGAACGTAGGAGGGGGCAGGTTGAGCCCTATCTTTTCCAACATCATAAGCCTTACTATTGGTCCATCACAATGATGACATCCAATAGTAAGGATTAGGAAGTGGAGGAGGACGAGTCCAGCTTCTGTACCCCAAAAGCTGTGTTGATATTTACAGTATATACCAGGAAACTATGGCCCGGATTCAGATACGAGATACGACGGCGTATCTCCAGATACGCCGCCGTATCTCTGAGTGCGGGCCGTCGTATCTATGCGACTGATTCAGAGAATCAGTTACGCATAGATTTCCCTAAGATCCGACCGGCGTAAGTGTCTTACACCGTCGTATCTTAGGCTGCATATTTACGCTGGCCGCTAGGTGGCGCTTCTGTATAGTTACGCGAGGAATATGCTAATTATGTATTTACACTGATTCAGAAACGTATGTCCCGCCGGCGCATTTTTTTACGTCGTTTACGTTAGGCCTTTTCCGGCGTAAAGTTACCCCTGCTATATGAGGCGTAGCTAATGTTAAGTATGGACGTCGTTCCCGCACCGAGTTTTGAAAATTTTACGTTGTTTCCGTAAGTCGTTCGCGAATAGGGCTTTGCGTAAGTTACGTTTACGTCAAAACCAATGAGGCTTTGCGGCGTACGTAAAAAACGGCAAATACGTGGGGTCACAGGGTATTTACATAAAACACGCCCACATCATCCTCATTTGAATTAGGCGGGCTTACGCCGACACACATACGTTACGCCGCCGTAACTAAGGGCGCAAGTTCTTTCAGCATACGGAACTTGCGCCCTAAGTTACGGCGGCGTACCGTATGTGAGCTACGTTACGCCGCACCGGCAGATACTGTAATGTATCTGAATCCGGCCCTATGTGCGCAATATTTAAATAAATTCAAACTTTGCATTTACATTGACATATGAACATACTGTATTTATTATTCATAAGTTGTAAAACATATTTGACTAATGGATTGCTATCCATATTTTCTTGCAGTACATGAAGATGATGGGAGTCAGCTCTTGCAATCACTTTTTTGCTTGGTTCATTGAAAGTGCAAGCTTCCTGACTGTCACAGTTAGCATTCTTGTCATCATTTTAAAATTTGGCAAAATTTTGACACTAAGCAATGGATTCATCCTGTTCCTGTTCTTCCTGGATTATAGCTTAACGATCATTGCCATGAGCTTCCTCATCAGTGTCTTCTTCCACAACACAAATGTGGCAGGTCTAAGTGGCAGCCTGATCTATATAATTACCTTCTTTCCATTTATTGTGGTAGTGTCTAAAGAAAGCAGTCTGTCCTTTGCTGGAAAGACCTTGCTGGTAAGTTTTACATTGTTCTTTCCTTATTTTCCTTATATCGGTAAAAACCACTGCTAAAGATCAATGAATTTCGAAAACTTCTCAAATAAATTTCTTTCTAACTTTTTTGATAACCTCTTGTTTTATGTTTGTTATCCATAGAGCCTTTTCTCTCCAACTGCATTGAGTTATGCCACACAGTATGCTGTTCGTTTTGAAGAGCAAAATGAAGGTGAGCCAATGAATGATCTAAGTCTGCGGTACATCTCCATAGATGCAAAATGACACAATAAAAATAGTGCTAAGCTGCTGATCTTTACATGAGCACTTAAAATAAGCAATGCAATTTGCCAACACTTAATCCAGCATTTCAGAGCATAGGCTCTACTATAAACTGTTTTTAATATTTATGTTGAATTGAATTTCTTTGCATGCATTTACTAATAAAAGTGTCAAGACACTGGAACATCAAGGCACCTTGTTAACGTGTGCAGGGGCAGATTGACCATTCGGGCACTTGGGCACTGCCCGAGGACTCCATGCAACAGGGTTGCCAGCCTCAGTAAAACCAGGGGCAGTATGTAAAAATCTTTGTTTTTTTACATCTGTCCCCGAAATGTCCCTTACCGACATCCTTTTAGTCGAAAAATCCCAAGATTATAGCTGCCCCGCCTCTCCAGTACCTTCTCAGTGTGTGTATGTATACTGTGTGTCTGTATGTGTATGCTGTGTGTATGTATACTGTGTGTGTATATTGTGTGTCTGTGTGTGTATACTGTGCATGTATACTGTATATGTGTGTGTGTGTGTGTGTGTGTATGTACACAGTACTGTGTGGCCCCATAATCTATTGCCTGGGGGCCCCATTATCTCCTATTGCCTGGGGGCCCCATAATCTCCTATTGCCTGGGGGCCCCATAATCTCCTATTGCCTGGGGGCCCCATAATCTCCTATTGCTTGGGGGCCCCATAATCTCCTATTGCCCGGGGGGCCCCATAATCCCCTATTGCCCGAGGGCCCCATGAGTTGTCAGTCCGCACCTGAACGTTTGGTTCTATTTGTGTGAGGTACATTATATGGAGCAATATATAAATTGAGAGCAGTTTACCTGCAATAAGTCCCATCCTCCTCACAAACCTGGGCAATTCAAACTGAGCATATATTGCACAACTGAAAACTACATATGAGAACAATCAGAAGATACAAGGATACAGAGAGCTGAAAATGCTTGCAAGTCTTACATTTTTCTCTGGGAGCCACATCGCAGGTTTTCTGCAAAAGTAATTTGCAGAAGTTACAGAGGCCCATGTCTGTTTAACCACTTTAATACCGGGCACTTTCACACCTTCCTGCCCAAGCTAATTTTTAAATGACAATTGCGCGGTCATGCTACACTGTACCCAAACTAATTTTTTATAATTTTATCCCCACATATAGAGCTTTCTTTTGGTGGTATTTGATCATCTCTGTGGTTTTTCTTTTTTGCTAAATGAATAAAAAAAGACAAGTTAAAAAAAAAGTTTTCTTAGTTTCTGTTATAAAATGTCATAAATAAGTAAGTTTCCTCCTTCACTGATGGGCACTGATAAGCTGCCCTGATGGGCACTGATAAGGCGGCACTGATTAGTTGGCACCAATGAGATGGCACAGATGAGGTGGCACTGATGGGCACTGACGATGGGCACTGATAGGTGGCACTGGTGGGTGACACTGATATGCAGCACTGATGGGCATTGATAGGTGGCACTGATGGGCACTCATAGGTGACACTGATGCGCACTAAAAGGCCTGGCACTGATAGACTGCACTGATAGGCATCACTGGTGGCACTGGCAGGCATTTCAGGTGGGCACTGATTGGCAGCTGCCTGGGCACTGATTGAAAGCTGACTGGGCACTGATTGGCATATCCCTGGTGGTCTAGGGTGGCATACCTGGTGGTCCAGGGTGGTGGCCATCCCTGGTGGTCCTGGCAGCATCCTGGTGGTCCTGGGCTGGCATCCAAGGGGGGGCTACCTTGATAAGCAATCAGCACAGACCCCCCTGTCAGGAGATTAGCCGATCGGCTCTCCTCTACTCGCGTCTGTCAGACGCGAGTGAGGAAAAGCCGATAAATGGCTCTTCCTGTTTACATTGTGATCAGCCGTGATTAGACATGGCTGATAACTAGTAAAGAGCCTCCATCAGAGGCTCTTTACCGAGATCGGTGTAGTGGTGTGTCAGACTGACACACCACACCATCAATCACCGCAATGCGCACCCCCACAGGCGCACAGCGGTTGTTATCCTGCTGGATGTCATATGACGCCCAGTCAGGAAAACTGAACCACCGCCCAGCCGTCATTCTGCTCTCGGCCGGGCTGGATGTGGTTAAAGAGGTCACAGATTTATTGCAGCTTAAAATCGAAAAGGGGGCAGCATTAGTAAAAAACAATGCATAATTGGGCTAGCATAGAAAAGTTAACTGCTAGGCACAACGTAGCAAAATCATTCTGGTGTCTGTGAGGCAGCCATAAATAATAGGATGACAAGACTTTAAAAGAAAAGTTTGGGGTATGGCTTTTTTTTTTAGAACAATGCTTACCTAGGTGGATGCAGCATCGGTCCAATGCTGCATCTGTCCCCCACCGTCTCTAACACAGAGAACCGAGTGACTGATCATCATTGATTGCTCGGTTCTCAGAGCTCCCTCAGCAGAGAGCTGGTGGTGACTGTTGGTGACAAGCTCACTGGAGAACAGGATTGTGGAAGGGGTGGAAGCGGCCGGTTCAGGCTCTCAGCGTGAATGAATATGTACTTGTGCTATTCTGGTTTGAATTGTAACCCATTTCCATGTGGGTATGATTTGGGGATGATGTTTTGGTGAAATTACTATTGAAATGTCTGAACATGCCAATACTATAATAAGTACCTTAATAGGTGTTATCTTCTTTTTTTGCAGGGATTCAGTGGCATAATATGTATACATCAACGACGCTGAATGACAGTTTTAGTTTTGGCTGGTTGTGCTGGATCATGCTGATAGATTCCATGATTTACTTTATGATTGGCTGGTACATTAAAATTGTTTTCCCAGGTAAAGAACTTGGTGAATACATCTTAGTTTACATGATACCATAGACTAGTGCATCTAATTCATGATTTTTTTTATTGTCATACTTTTCATTTAGGACAATATGGTATTGGTGCTGTTTGGTATTTCCCTGTTCTGCCATCTTTCTGGATGGAATGTTGTGGATTCCAAAGTGTGTGTTCCAAGAAACCAAGTGGACTGTTAATGTCTAACATTGTAGAACATGGCGTTTCTGAGAAAAAGGGTAAAGTCTTAGAAAGCAGCCACTGGGCTATATTACTAAACTGGAAAAAATGTTATCATCAAATCCTGTATATGTAATGAGCAAATATGCTTGCCCTCCCCAATGCACGTATATAAATAAAATACATATATATTTTTTAAATATTGGGCCAGATTCACAGAGACTTACGCCGACGTATCTACTGATACGCCGTCGTAAGTCCAAATGTGTGCCGTCGTATCTATGCGCTGATTCTTTAAATGAGATACGCCTGAATTTTGCCAAGATACGACCGACGTAAGTCTCCTACACCGTTGTATCTTGGGTGCATATTTACGCTGGCCGCTAGGGGCGTTTCCGTTGATTTACGTGTCGAATATGTAAATGAGCTAGATACGCCGATTCACAAACGTACTTGAGCCCGACGCAGTAAGCTACGCCGTTTACGTAAGGCGTACGTCCGGCGTAAAGATAAAATACCTCTATAGGTGGCGCAGCCAATGCAAAGGTATGGACGACGGAACAGCCGTCGGATTTTACGTCGTTTACGTAAGTCGTCCGTGAATGGGGCTGGGCGTAGGTTACGTTCACGTCGTTGCCATTGAGCCGTCGTATCCTATGGCGTAAATTCGACATGATTCTGAGCATGCGCGCGCATGCGCCGTTCGTTCGGCGCTTCATTTACATGGGGTCACAATTCATTTCAATACAACACGCCCACTACCAGCCTACTTTGAATTAGGCGGGCTTACGCCGGGCCATTTACGCTACGCTGACGTAACTTAGGGAGCAAGTGCTTTGTGAATACTGTACTTGACTCTCTATGTTACGTCGGCGTAGCGCATATGAGATGCGTTACGTCCGCACAGAGATACACCGAACTCTGTAAATCTGGCCCATTATTGACAAGGTTGTCTACTAACAATAATTATTCTGTATATATCTAACAAAAAAACAAGAAAAATTACAATAGCTTTTTTATGCTTTGGCCTGATTACACTGATGCTTGGTGATCAGCTGTTGAGCCACCAAGCGCTGTTGGGTGGGGTAAAGGTTCTCCAAGTTGTAGCCATACCAGAGAGGTAGAGAAGCAAATGGAGGGTATGTGCAGCTGGAGGGGATGCCAGTACAGCAAACCAGTTGCTTTGTCCAGTATTGGCAAAACATGTGCTTACTTGCTCATTCAAAGTTTATTTACCATAGAACTAATATGTAAAAAGAAAACCTTAGTAGGGAAAATATATACATTGTTATGTTATCTCTTTGCAGGAGATGAACTTTATCCATATAAGGAGAAGGACCCTACTGATCTGAATTTGGGGGTCTCTCTTCATGGCTTAACAAAAGAATATAAGTCAAAAGTCGCTGTCCAAAATCTGAATTTAAATTTCTATGAAGGCCACATTACATCGTTACTGGGTCACAATGGAGCTGGAAAAACTACCACACTGTAAGATAAAGCTATATTTATCTAAATAGTTTGAAATATTGTAGTATTGGTATATAGAGTGGTTATTTGAGTTACTGTTGCCTTTCTACCATCTCAAACGCCCATTCTCCTCTGACCTCTGACATCAACAAGTAATTTTCCTCCACACAACTGCCGCTCGCTGGATATTTTCACTTTTTTTAGACCATTCTTTGTAAAGCCTAGAGATGGCTGTGCATGGCAATCCCAGAAGATCAGCCGTTTTTGAAATACTCAGATCAGCCCGTCTGGCACCAACAACCATGTCACGTTCAAAGTCACTTAAACCCCTTTTCTTCCCCATTCTGGTGCTTGGTTTGAGCTTAACCACTTAACCAAAATGCAGCTAAAGGACCTTGCCCCTTTTTGCGATTCGGCACTGCGTCGCTTTAACTGACAATTGCGTGGTCGTGTGATGTGGCTCCCAAACAAAATTGGCGTCCTTTCTTTCCCACAAATAGAGCTTTCTTTTGGTGGTATTTGATCACCTCTGCGGTTTTTATTTTTTGCGCTATAAACAAAAATAGAGCGACAATTTTGAAAAAAATGCAATATTTTTTACTTTTTGCTATAATAAATATCCCCCAAAAATATATAAAAAACATTTTTTTTCCTCAGTTTAGGCCGATACATATTCTTCTACCTATGTTTGATAAAAAAAATCGCAATAAGCGTTTATCGGTTGGTTTGCGCAAAATTTATAGCGTTTACAAAATAGGGGATAGTTTTATCGCATTTTTATTAATTATTTTTTGTTTACTACTAATGGCGGCGATCAGCGATTTTTTTCGTGACTGCGACATTATGGCGGACACTTCGGACAATTTTAACACATTTTTGGGACCATTGTCATTTTCACAGCAAAAAATGTATTTAAAATGCATTGTTTATTGTAAAAATGACAATTGCAGTTTGGGAGTTAACCACAGGGGGCGGTGATGGGGGTTATGTGTGACCTGAAGTGTGTTTACAACTGTAGGGGGGTGTGGCTGTAGGTGTGACATCATCGATTGTGTCCCCCTAAAAAAGGCATGACACGATCGATGCAGCCGCCACAGTAAAGAACGGGGAAGCCGTGTTTATATACGGCTCTCCCCGTTCTTCAGCTCCGGGGACCAATGGCGGGACTAGTACAGGACGTACCTGTACGTACATGTGCCCAGCCGTGCCATTCTGCCGACGTATATGTGCAGGAGGCCGTCCTTAAGTGGTTAAGCAAGTTGTCTTCACTGTGTCTAGTACATGGGTCTTCAAACTACGGCCCTCCAGTTGTTCAGGAACTACAATTCACATCATACCTAGTCATGTCTGTGAATGTCAGTGTGTTACAATGCCTAATTGGGATGTGTAGTTCTACAACAGCTAGAGGGCTGTAGTTTGAGGATCCCTGGTCTAGTAGCTGCCATGTGATTGGCTGATTAGCAATTTGTGTTACCAAGTAATGGAACAGGTGTACCTAATAAAGTGGCTGGTGAGTGTATATACACACACGCAAGCATACCGTATTTATCGGCGTATACCGCGCACTATTTTGCCCTGAAAATCAGGGCAAAATCGTGGGTGCGCGATATACGCGGATACACGCTTTCCCACCACGAGTTTGAATACTGCGCCGGCATATACAGAGCGCAGTACACTCGTGTATCTTCGGGCAGTCTCGGCGCCTCTCACGCTGACGTCCTGAGCGTACAGGACGTCAACGCGAGAGTTGCCAAGCCTGCCCGACGATACACGAGTGTACTGCGCTCGGTATATGTCGGCGCAGTATTCAAACTCGGCGCGGGAAACGAGCGGGGAGGACGCGAGGAAGCCGCAGAAGGACGCCGGACCCGACGAAGAGGACACCCGAAGCCGCAGAAGGACGCCGGACCCGACGAAGAGGACACCCAAAGCCACAGAAGGACGCCGGACCCGACGAAGAGGACACCCGAAGCCGCAGACGGACGCCGGACCCGACGAGGCCGCCGATGGACGCCGCGCAAGACACCAAAACTGTAAGTACAACAAAAACTTTTTTTCCACAGGATTCACGGCAACTTTAGGGGTACGCGGTATACGCGGGAGCGTGTTATACCGCGATAAATACGGTAATTATAATTTGAATTATCATTTATATTATATTATAATTATAATTTCATGTCATTGCTTCATTGCTGTGATCTTGGCACTCTGAAATCTCTGCATGGGACACCTACAGTGCCAATAAGGTAAGAAATTACTATAAGGGACTGCTGATTTGTGGTACAACAAACGTATGATGGTACAAAATGTTTATGCCTTTGACGTTTTAGAGATATACTGGAGTAATACAAAGTTGTTATTACATTTACTTCTCCTCTTCTACAGCTCCATGCTGACAGGACTTTTCAGTGCCACATCAGGCACCATATATGTCTATGGTGAGGATATCCGTACACGCTTAAGCCAAGTCAGAAAGAACTTAGGTGTCTGCATGCAGTATGATGTGCTGTTTGACCACCTCACCACTAAGGAACACCTGCTGCTGTATGGATCTATTAAAGCTCCAAAATGGAACAAGACACAGCTCCATGAGGAAGTAAAAAGGTACGTGTAATAACTGTCTAAGAATGCAGAGAAGTGTATTTGCACATTAAAAAAGACTTTCAGCTTTCAGGGGAAGATATGGGATTTCATGGTAAGTATCTCAATTAAAGTAATTTATAAATAATAACTATTATATTTATATCCAAATTACATTTTGCCCCCCATGCAGAATGTATTTGTTTATTTCTGTCATCTTTTTAGCTAAACTTGGCAAAAAATTGATTATATTGTTCAAAAGGCCACAACAAATAAAAATGTGCAACTAGGTCAAACATTCAGGTAAAGCTCCAACAAGGGCCAGTATTTATCCTATACTGTACATATGTTTTTGTTGTGTTTGTGTTTGAAGGCATACATTGACAGATTTAAATATACCATTTCCACAGTTCATTATACAAGTTACATAATAAAGCTAGGTGTCAAGTAAGCAATGAAAATTCCATAGTGACACAAGAGAATATAATACAGATTGGTAAAGGGTGCAAGAAAGGTGTACATACAATTTCAAAGCTGAGGGAGTGTTTTTTTTTCTTTGTACAGCTTAGGTTGCTATCAGGTGCTGAAGGCTGCTATTGTACAAAATCCTGGTGGCATTGCTAATTCTTTAGCCTAAAGTAGTGCAATTCATGAACCTGACTTGAAACTAGTGCCTGTTCCAGGACACCAGTCCCCTGTGCAGCTCCTTCTTTAGCAGTGTATGTGGCACTGTTGCTGTTACCTGTGGTTCTTCACTGATCGATCATAGGCCCAGGGCGGGCAGTGGCAGCATATTCTCTCTAGTCTTGGCCACTGCATACCACGCACCTGTGGGAGGAGCTGGCGCCACGCCGGCCGGATCGGCATAGGCATAGCAAGTGCAACATACATTTACACAGGCAGGCAGGCTGAGGCAACCACTCATGGAACAGAACAGCCGGGATGTTAAGCCGAGGTCCGAGCAGCAGAGCCAATCCAATGCTCAGTCCGGGGGTGAGGAGGGAAGGACGGATGTGTCTGTATATATCGCGGTGAATAATCAACAAGGGAGAGTATTGCCTCTATTAGATTAGCTATAAAATCAATCAAATGTTTGATTTGTAGAAAGTAAAACCTAATGAATAAGAACCAAAGGCTGCTTGAGGCCAATTAGTGTCTAAGATCACAGGTCAAAAAAGGGAAGAGGATTGGGACTTTCGAGGCACTGATAGAAGACCATGAAGGTGAAGATAAAACAATATTTATTTACATACAACAAAGTACAATATAAAAAGCATTTGGGACAAACCCCACAAATCAGATCAGGTAACAAGACCATCTGTGTCTAATGGGTGGTTGTAACGCTTCTTCAGGAGGGTCTAGGAAATATGTACAGAGTATATAATAAAAAACAAGCAATATATACAATGATTTACACAAAAGAAGAAAATCAACAGTGCATTCTTTAAGGGAGTCAAGAGGACTTGCTCACTTATGCTGGTCAAGGCGATCAGGTCCAGGGTCTGGCAGTGGCACACGAGGGGGATAATAAGAACGGGCTCTGATAGAGTAAAATGGTATTTTTAATAGTAATGGTCAATTTTAATTCATATCGAGGTGGGACACCGGGTGCTAAGAAAAGACGTGGAGTGGGGGGCAGAGAGGGGAGTGCGGATAGGTTGGTGAAAAATGGAAACAAGGTAGGGATTGGAACAGGGGAAAAAGGGAAAAAGTGAAGAAAAGAGGGGGGGGGGGAGGAGGAGTGGAAGAGGGGGGAGAAAAAACGGAAGGGGGGAGGGGTGGGGGAAAGGAGAGAAAAGAAAAGACAACCAAGGGAAAGTAAAGGGGATAAAAAACAAGGAAGAGAGGAAAAAGGGAAGGGAAGGAAAAATTGAAAAGAGGGAAAAAAGAAGAAGGGGGGAAAAAGAAAGAGAAAGGGGGATTAGAAAGTAAGAGGGTGAAGGACATGAGGGAAAGGGGATGGGGAGTGACAGTCAAAAGAAATTGAAAGGGGAGGGGAAAAGGGGAAAGGAGGGGAGGGGGGAGGGGAGGTGGAGGGAGAGGGAAAAGGGGAAGAGAAGGAAAACAGGGTGAAGAAGGGGGAAAAAAGGGTAAGATGGGAGAGGGATGGGGAGACAGGCAGGGGGCAATAGGACAGCAAGGAGGGACAAGGGTGTGCAGTCCTAAGACCCAATGGCATGACGCCAGGTCAAAGGCTGCAAGCGGAGAGCTTGGATTGGAGCTCCCAGCTCAGGACGGACACTGCGTGTGCCAATAGGGGAGAGGGGGCGTCGCCAGGGCCGGATCACATGACCGGGAGAGCGGAGCTCTCAGAAGGCACTATTGATAATACAAAAAACAAAATACAATTAAGTACATGAATATAACATTCATCAATAATACATTATAAATGCATATATATAGGGGGTTAATCTTATAATCTTTATTCATTGCAAAGGGGAACCGAGTAGTTCAAAACTCAGAGGAAAGTATGTACGGGGGAGGTATAGTATAAGGTGGATACATTATACAATTGATGGGGATAGGAGTAGTAGGAACAGTCCAATCAACCTTATGATAGTAATGATAATGATTTTTGACCCGTGACCTTAGACACTAATTGGCCTCCAGCAGCCTTTGGTTCTTATTCATTAGGTTTTACTTTCTACACATCGCGTGAATAAGTCGAAACAAACTGAGAGCAGCCCCAGCCCCCAGACGAGCAGCAGACTTAGAAAAAAAAATCCACGGCTGCCGCGGCGGCCATTGCAACACAGTCAAGTGTCTTCTCTTACGATTCCAGGGGGGGCAATTGCCCCCCTTTCCCTATAGAGTGGACGCCCAAGCTGACAGGGTCTTCTTTAGTTAGTAATTATCTGGTATATTCACATAATTATAAAGGAAATGTAAAAGGAATTCTGCAACATATATTTTATTATAAATTACCTTTTTCTGTGACTTAGACATATTTATTGGGAAATGCAATACAGTACGTTATTGTCTTTTTTTTCTTGTCACTTGTAAGCCTGAATAGTTTATGTTCTTAACAACAGCTCTCTATAATTACATCTTACAACAATTCAAATCATTTATGCATAAACAACAATTGTCTTGAAATTGCATAAAAAAAATTATATAAGAAAACATGGCGCATTAACATCTAATCTGGAAAAAAAAATGTATCTATTGAAAACCAATTTTGGCATTAGCGGTTAACTGAATTGAAACAATTTGGCAAACTGATGCTTAGAAGGGATTAAATTGACTTCTAGATTTGAAAACCTTTTTTCTACAGTCTATTGAAATGGATTACATTTCTGAATCAGAACTGTGCATCTAGAAAAAACAGGCTTTGTGTAAACAGGATGGGTATACTCAAAAGACATTTTGCTGAATGTATGTCTAAACATAACGTTAGGTATTGTTCCTTAATCTTTGTCTTACTTTAAAAACCTTTCCCAAGTTAGAGAACAACCGTTTTTGCTTCTCATGCATGTTTAAATGGAAAGTACAACACACATTGCTCCTCAGAGGGCAGCCACGACAAGATGTGAGTTAAATTCCCAGTCAGATGTAATTTAGAAGTTTTTTATTTTCCTTTTAATACCTGATAAGAACCATTTTACTTTTCTTCCTCCTCTCTCTCTTGTGAAAGTTACCGACAGAAGTACTGATTCATCACAGTTAAATATCTCTAGCTCTGAACTTTCTGATCAATGGTCCAGAAAAATGATAGGTGATGGCAAAACGATGCCTCACTGCATTTTTTTTCTTCCGGATGATCCTATATTGATTGCAGAGTGTTTGTGGAACATTTTGGAATTCTGTATACATATAAAACACAATATAAATGCAAATGCCCATTAGGGTCTTTTTACTGCTGCAGTGCATTTTCACCGTTGTTAAATATTTTGTTCTAGCAAGAATGCACTTTCTATACAGTATACATCCATACATTTGAAATACAGATTTATTTTCTTAAAGTGGATGTAAACCCCAATTTTTTATGTCACAATGTAGAGAATAAGGCCGCGTACACACGGTCGTTCCAAACCGATGAGAATGGACCGAAGTTCAGTTTCATCGGTCCAAACCGACCGTGTGTATGGCCCATCGGTCTGTTTTCCTTCGGTCCAAAAATTTAAAACATGCTTTAAAACCGAACCGATGGACCGCTGACCGATCGGTCCAAACCGATGGTTAGTACAAAAAAGCATCGGTTCAAAACCCGCGCATGCTTAGAATCAAGTCGACGCATGCTTGGAAGCATTGAACTTCGTTTTTTTCAGCACGTCGTGGGTTTTACGTCACCGCGTTCTGACCCGATTGGTTTTTGGAACGATGGTGTGTACGCAGACCGTCAGGCCACTTCAGCGGTGAACCGATGGAAATGGCCCGTCGGACCATTCTCATCAGTTTGGATCGACCGTGTGTACGCGGCCTCAGATTTCCTATCATCTTTGCTCAGTCTTGCCACACAGAGTTAATCCAGCTCTGAGCAATCCTCTTTTATTGTTCAGTGACAATTAACAGACTTCCAGATAAAAACCTGTCTAAATAAAAAGTCCTTTCCGTCCCCTTGCTTTGAGTGACATACATTACCTCTCACAATGAACTGTGGATCACCCCCCATATTATGATAAACATCCAAGAATGTGCATGTGTCCAAGCTAGTGCACGAGATATGTAAAAACCCTGTCACTCGAAGCAAGGGGACGGAAAGGACTTTTTATTTAGACAGGTTTTTATCTGGAAGTCTGTTAATTTTCACTGAACAATAAAAGTGGATTGCTCAGAGCTGGATTAACTCTGTGTGGCAAGACTGGGCACAGATCATAGTAAATCTTATTCTCTACATTGTGACATCAAAAAAAAAAATTTGGGGGGGGTTTACATCCACTTTAAAGGGGAACCCAGACAAGTGTAATTGGCTGTATAACAGAACAGCAATGCCATGCAGATGAAACTGGTAACCTCCTGCTTTAAAAAAATTCTACCCTTTTATGGTGCACCCATGAATGTGACTGTCATCCATGTTTTCAAAAATCTGTGACCCTTCCTTTTGAAGGCAAGATAAGGAAAGATGGAACCAACCAGGAAAATAATAGCTTCTCTGATGCAGTGGCAGCTTTCCCTACTATTGTATTATTTTAAATGTTCCCTCAATTAATGTAGCACATACTATATGTTGTAAGTATACTACCACTAAAAGATAATTAGGTTATTGTTGTTAAAATGTCCCCAAATGTTATCATTGACCTACCTGTGAACATGAAGGAGTATACCCAAGTAATACACAGTCTCCAGCGTGACATTCGATACTTTGTTTGCAGAACATTGAAAGAAACTGGACTATACAGTCATCGACACAAGCCTGTAAAGACCTTATCTGGCGGCATGAAGAGGAAGTTGTCTATTTGCATAGCCCTAATTGGTGGCTCCAAGGTTGTTGTTTTAGATGAGCCCACTACTGGAGTAGACCCATGTTCAAGGCGCAGCATCTGGGAAGTCATTTCCAAAAACAAGAAAGGTACAAGTCACAGGGTTACATTGCATAATATTACCTCCTGAAATGTACAATTCATTATATACTTGTAACCCTAAAAAAATCTAAAAGATTATGTTTTAAGAGTCACCTACATGTGACATTTGTAATCATTTAATGGAATGACAATAATGTCTGGTTGACATTATTAATAAGAAGTTGCTTAGTTTACAACACTGTGGTTTTATTGTGTTGCAAACTAGGCATTTGTTAAAAAGAGGATACTCTTTTACTATTAAAGTAAAAGTCCAGGTTAAAACTAACTAAGCTTAAAATGGCTCCCGCCCCTTTCTAACATCTAAAGAAGGCAGTGTTAGTTGCCTGAAGCTGGCTTCAGGAGAGAGTAGGGACAGCCGACAGTAGATGTCCCATAGTAAGCCTATGGGTGACATCACTGGCCAACCATTCCATCCATATTTGGCTTTTTTCCTTTCCCCTGAAGCTGGCTACTGAGAAGATCAAATGACCAGACTGGAGCATTCTGAGAGTAAGTATATGAATCTTCCTCTTACATGGCAATTGGTATTGGAATTAGAAGGGGGTGGGAGCCCCCTAATTATTATTGCTTATTCAGGGATCATCACTGTAATCAGAATGTAAAACAATACAATGTCAATGTCACCAGACCAGTGCTGCCAGTCAGTATCCCGAATCACTGCCATACCAGTCAGAATCCCCAATCACTGCCACCCACTCACAGTATCCCTAACACTTGCAATCCACGCACAGTGTCCCTAATCAGAGCAGTTTCCTTACAGTGTCCCTAACCACCACAGTGCAGCCACAGTGTCCCTAATCACTGCCACCCACTCACAATGTCTCTAATTACTGCCACCCACTCACAGTGTCCCTAACCATCCCAATCCACTCACAGTGTCCCTAATCAGAGCAGTTCCCCTACAGTGTCCCTAATCACTACAGTGCAGCCACACTGCCCCTAATCACTGTGTCCATAATCACTGCCACCCTCTAACAGTATCCCTAATCACTTTTGCACCAGTCATATTGTCCCTGATCACCGCCACACCAGTCATATTGTCCCTAATCACCGCCACACCAGTTACAGTGTCCCTGATTACTGCCACACCAGTTACTGTGTCCCTGATTACCACCACACCAGTCATTTTGTCCCTGATCCCAGCCACACTATGCACATTGTCTCTAATTACCGCCACACCAGTTACAGTGTCCCTGATCACCATTAAACCAATTGGAGGGTAGAAACATCATGTCACCTCCACAGTTCCAGAGTAATATAACAAGCCAGCGAATGATTCTATATGACAAATTTTTACCAAATAAAATATTAAATCCTGTATAGACTATTCATTGTAGTATATTATAGCTTCACTGAGTAAATATTCCAAGTTGTTTGAATAGTTTTCCCCTATAAATCATGATAAGTATACATCATAAGAGAGATTTTAATTTAGACCCATCATGGTACACTGCAATTACTCTTCCTAATTCTTCGCAACTCTTTTGTGATAAGATATCTAAACTGTAACAATCATATTTTTGCATCCAATAAATAGACAATTAACACTGTACCTTTTGACTTCAGATAAAACAATAATCCTGTCCACACATCACCTGGATGAAGCAGAAATACTGAGTGATCGCATTGCCTTTCTTGAGCAAGGGGGTCTAAGGTGTTGCGGCACCCCAATGTTCCTCAAAGAGAAATTTGGAAGTGGATACCATCTCACGCTCACCAAAAAGGTAGGTTAATTTCTATTTCTTAGAATTTAAAAGAAAGATGTGCCAAGGATGTATAGTCTACAATTTAACATCTTATGCCGCGTACACACGGTCGGAAATTTCCGACAACAAATATTCGATGTGAGCTTTTGGTCGGATATTCCGATCGTGTGTAGGCTTCATCAGACATTTGCTGTCTGAATTCCTGACAACAAATGTTTGATTGCTGGTTCTTTTTCCAACAATAAAAGTTCTTGTCTGAAATTCCAATCGTCTGTATGCAATTCCAGAGCACAAAAATCCTACGCATGCTCAGAATCATTGAACTTAATTTTTCTCGGCTCGTCTTAGTGTTGTATGTGACAGCGTTCTTGACTTCGAAATTTCCGACAACATTTGTGTGACGAGAGAGTGGTACCGCTCTAAAAACTGCTGATCCCTTGGGTTTACTTCCGTCCCACTAAACCAAAAGGGTGCTGGCTATGCACAGGTGCATTGGATAGAAGAAGATCCTGGACTGCCGCACTACTTAAAATGATGACTTTATTGTACAAATGAAATCCAAAAAACAAGTAAGCATCACATGATGTGAAACATGTCAGACACCTTTTTCCTGTTGTTCACTTAATTTTGACTGCATTGTTTTGGTTGTTTTTTGGATTTCATTTGTACAACAAAGACATCGGGCCAGATTCACAAAGAGTTACGCCGGCATATCAGTAGATACGCCGACGTAACTCTGAATCTAAGCCCGTCGTATGTCTAAATGTATTCTCAAACTGAGATACACTTAAACCATCCTAAGATACGACGGCCTGCGCGTCGTATCAAAGGGTGCAATATTTACGTTGGCCGCTAGGTGGCGCGTCCATTGAGGTCGGCGTAGAATATGCTAATGAGTAGTTACGCCGATTCACGAACGTACGCTTGCCCGTCGCAGTAAAGATACGCCGTTTCCAGAAGCGTTACGCAGTGTAAAGATAAACATGCCCCCTAGGTGGCGTATCCTATGTTAAGTATGGCCGTCATTCCCGCGTCGAAATTTTGAAATTTAACGTCGTTTGCTTAACTCGCCCGTGAATAGGGCTGGACGTCAATTACGTTCAGGTCGAAACCAATGACGTCCTTGCGACATAATTTAGCGCAATGCACATTGGGAGATTTTATGGACGGCGCATGCGCATTAGGTTCGGCGCGGGAACCCGCCTAATTTAAATGCTCTACGCCCCCTACCCGGCTGATTTGAATTACGTGGGCTTGCGCCGGGGGATTTACGCTCCGCCGCCGCAACTTTACAGGCAAGTGCTTTGTGAATCAAGCACTTGCCCGTAAAACTTGATCTACGTGAATCTGGCCCATCGTTTCAAGGAGTGTGGCAGTCCAGGATCTTCTTCTATCCAACATTTGTGTGACCGTGTGTATGCAAGACAAGTTTGAGCGAACAATCCGTCCGAAAAAAAATCCACAGTTTTGTTGTCGGAATGTCCGATCGTGTGTACGCAGCATTAGTGTTCTGACTCTAGACCAAGTTGACAGCCCTAGAGCATACATCGACAGCTCCCATATCTCCACCATGACATGTTCCCTTTGATTAAGTAAAATTCCCAAAACATGTTATTATAATTGTCATTATATCTGTAGCTAAATTATATGGTTATTAAATAAAAATATTTAGTTTTTTCAATCAATGGTGACAATCTAACATTCTTAGTAGAGACAATAATTGTATATACCGGTCAATTGTTTATGAGAATGTAGCCAGTTGAATACATTGAATCAGGATCAGTAAGATTATTTTTCATAGCTGCAGAATTTGATCTATCTCCCGAACAAAACACCAATTTTCTTGCAGCTGAAATGGTTAACACATAACTATCCTTTCCTTAGCTCAGCTCAGCCCTAAGAACCAAAGCTACCAGCTAAATTAATTATTTTTTGATTTTAAAACATCAGGGCCTGATGAATCCTATTGGGTTGACCTCTAGCGTGAACCGGCTTATCGACTCTAGAAGTTCTAATTCACAATCTAGACATGCCTCGATCACAAGGCCATGAAATAAAAGCAAAGGCAGTATAATGATGCCCTGTGCATGCATAAACTATGATAAGTGGGCGCCAGGACATGGAACAGATTCCAACTTTCCTTCTACAGCCCCTATAATCCTGTGCATAAAGAACTTTGTGATTGAATGCATGGACCATACATTAATGAAGGCACTGGAGATATACAAGGCCAAACAATTAAATACAGACATGCCGCTCACTTACCATGGAAACTTGACAACTGTGGGTTGAAAACTGCATGCTAAATGCAAGGATTTTGCAATCCAATTAATAATCTCATTTGTATCCATTCTGCTCTTTTTCTCAGCTATCATTCTGACCTTGAATGAGGCGAACAAACACTTTAAAAGTCTGTTAAAGCTTAAAACAATATTGTGATGTTACGACAAATAAAAAAATAAGAAACTGTGTTGTCATGATGGAACCTGATAGTGAAGTGGGCATTTAAATCAATTACAATTTTTTGGAACCTTTAGTATATTGTTCATCATAAAAAAGAACCTAACTCACTGTATTGATGCCCCAAATAGTTTTGTCAGATTTATTAGTTACATAAGAAATACTGGCAGAGATTTATTAGTAAAGCAGACAGAAATATAGCAAAAAGTGCTAAGATCCTTAGAAAGAAATCCGACTTTTAAAGTGAACCATAGGCAGATATAAAAACATACAAATGAACCACTTCAGCCCCGGAAGAATTTACCTCCTTCCTGACCAGAGCAGTTTTTGCGTGCGACGTTGCACTCAAACAAATTTGACGTCCTTTTTTCCCCACAAATAGAGCTTTCTTTTGGTGGTATTTGATCATCTCTGCAGTTTTTATTGTTTTTGCTATAAACAAAAAAAGAGCGATAATTTTGAAAAAAAAAATATTTTATACTTTTTGCTATAATAAACATGCCTAAAAATATCTAAAAAAAAAATTCTTTCTCAGTTTAGACCGATATGTATTCTACATATTTTTGGCAAAATAATTGCAATAAGCGTATATATTGATTGATTTGCGCAACGGTTATAGTGTCTACAAAATAGGGAATAGTTTTATAGAATTTTGCGATTTTTATCATGATTGCAACATTATGGTGGACATATCGGACACTTTTGACGCTATTTTGGGACCATTGTCATTTATACAGCGATCAGTGCTATAAAAATGCACTGATTACCGTGTTAATGACACTGGCAGGGAAGGGGTTAAACACTAGGGGGTGATCAAGGGGTTACGTGTGTCCTAGGGAGTGATTCTAACTGTGGGGGGTGGGCTTACTACAGAATGACAGAGATCACTGCTCCTGATGACAGGGAGCAGTAGATCTCTGTCATGTTGGCAGGGGAAATGCCTTGTTTACATAGGGATCTCCCCGTTCTGCCGCTCCGTGACACGATCGCGAGCACCCAGCAGTCACCGAGTCCACAGGACCCATGGGCACGTTCAAGGAGCAAGCGGCAGGTGTGCGCCCACTATGCCGTGATTTAAAAGCGACATACAGGTACGTTGCTTTGTCCAGCCGTGCCATTCTGCCAACGTATATCGTCATGCAGTGGTCGGCAAGCGGTTAACATGTCTCTGGAATCAGTAATACATTATAAAATGTATTTTTGAAATGCATACAGTGTCAGTTTCTGAAATTGACTTGCTATCAGCCTCTTGCAACTGTACAGCATTGCTGGATTGTGAGAGGAAGAAGCAGTACAAAGAGCTAACAAGAAGCATGCTGTTAGGGGAAGAAAACACAGTGACAGAGAGATGAGTTCATCACTGTGTTGCTTTTACCTTCATGGTTCAGTTACAGACTGGGGCAAGTCCAGGATGACATGGGCTCAGAAGAAGTGGGTTGAATGATGCTGGTCAGAGGACTGAGGATAACTAGCAGCATATAAAATAGTGCTATTTTAAAAAAAATCTCTGGACTGAAGTTGAATATTGCAGCACATGCTATTTTTAATTGTATCTTTTAATGGGCATTTCATTTTTACATGAAGGTGTTTTTCTGCCATTTGTACAAATTGATTTATTTTTTCCTTTTCTGCCAGGAGCAGAGGAAATACAATTTGACTGAACATTGGTTGTAATTTACACTTATATATAAACAGATAGGCACATGTAACAATCTGGAGACACAGTTATCTGTTGCTGAATTTCTAGAAGCTGTTTATTATTAAAATCAGGGAATAAATATGTATACTTTTTATATGATGGCTACAGAGCGGGCAACCAAGTGTTGCCTATGTAAGGGTATACAAAACACATGGTCACACTTAGAAAAAAACAATAAAATGAAAAGCAGCGTTGTGTGCATAAAAAATTTGGCCGAAGTTACAAATGTTTTGGTAGCTAAAACAGGACTTGCATATGCATTTTAACTGTGGAGATCAGATTTAGAATACTGTAACGTTTGTCTATAAATCACATGGATTCTGATCACGTTTGCTTGTTCTTAATAAATCTGCTCTATTCCAGTTCCCCAACCAGAAGGATGATAGGTTATGCGATACTGAGAGGGTGACGGCTCTTATCCAATCACATATTCCTGAAGCAACACTAAAAGAAGATGTGGGAGGAGAACTTGTCTATGTCTTACCGCCATTCAGAGCTGAGATATCAAGTGCCTACTTATCTCTACTCCGAAATTTGGATGCTAACATGCATGATCTGAGTTTAGGCTGCTACGGCATCTCAGATACAACTATAGAAGAGGTGAGATTACACATCAACTTCTTGAGAAACCAAAGTGTTGAGAAATGTTTAAGTACTATAATCACCAAATTGGCAGCACAGTCATACTATCTTTAAAAAGCAGTGGCAGCTGGTGCTAAATATTTGGGGGGGGGGGGGGCAGCAAACTAAAATTTTGGGGGGAAGCAAACTAATGCCACCCCCCCACATGTCCTAGACGGGAAGGCAGTGGTGATTCACCACCCCCCCCCCTTGCGGGAGACGGGCCTTACGTTAGGAGGCAGGGGGAAGGAAGATTCAGGGCTGTTGCTTCTCCTCCCAGCTGAACAGGAAGTGAGCCCTGAGACCCGATTGGTCAGGGAGTCCTAAGACTCCCTGGCCAATCGGGTCTCAGGACCCACTTTCTGACTGGCCAGGAGGAGAATCCGGAAGACTACAGCGAATATAATTCCCTATTGTCACACAACTGGGTGAGCTCAGGGTGCAGTGCTCTGTGCCTCGAGCCCACCCTGTTTGGAAGCCAATTAGAGCCTGAGGCTCCAATCATGTGCCTTAAAAAAAAGCCTCATTGGAATCTATGAATTTTTCATGTAAGGCTCCCATTGGGGATATTTAAAACATATCCAAAGTTAAAAATTAAAATGCAATATAGTTTACAGTATTTGTCCTTAGCTGTGGTGGCTGCATTATTTTTCTTTTATGCATTTTTTCTCACATTTGATACTGCCAATAATGTCTGTTGTTTTCCAACTGACAAAGCTGTCTAGTAGAAGAAGCAGTTAGTAAGCTGAAACAAACCATTTAACACTGACAGGGGTTCTTACAACAATCAACCATTATTAAAGTGGTTCTAAAGCCTAAACATTTTTTACCCTAATGCATTCCTTGCAATAAGGTAAAAAATGTTTAGTCATTAGCATCCACACTCACCACCCCCTTTTACTTACCCAAGACCTCATTTGATCCAGCACCGTTCACATCTCCATCTCTTCTCTCACTTCTTCACTCTCACTTCCTGGTCTCGCTGGCTTTGCTGGAGCACCAGGAGCCATTGGCTCCCAGTGCTGTCAATCCAAGCCAGTGAAGTGGAAGCAGGGTGGGTACCACTGTATGTGTGAACAGACGCAGCAGCAGGGCTCAGAAACAAGCATGCACGAGTGCCCCCATGGGAAGCCGCTACCCATTGGGGCACTGGACAGGAGGGGCCAGGAGTGCCTGAGAAGAGGAGGTTCAGGGCCACTCTGTGCAATTCTATTGCACACAGCAAGGTAAGTATAGACATGTTTGTTATTTAAAAGGAAAACATTGTACCTTTACAATCACTTTAATTTAGTTAATATCACAAATATCCTAATTTTAGGAATCTGTATCTCCGTAAAAAAAGTGTTAGCTGGAGTTTGGCTTTCATTTATTGGTCATTTATGTAATGCCATCTAAATCTACTAGCCCATCCCATACTACACTCTCCACAGTTTGGCACCACCCTAACACAGGAATTGCAATAAAAATAAATAAAATGCTGCGCAATTAAACAAAACTAAACCATAACCATAGCATTGAAATCACTTTCAAAATGCATGAATTATAAATCCGTGTGACTAAAAAAAATTCTATCCCAAATATAAAGTGCCAAGTCCAAAATGCAGTGTGACATCCACTCAGGGATGGACTGGCCATTGGGACTACAGGGAGTTTCCAGGTGGGCTGATGGCTCAGTGGGCCAGCTTCAGTGACAGCAGACCGCCGCCCCCCTCCGCTTCTCTGTCTCTCCCTTCCTGCAGCACTCACCTCCTCTCCCTCCCCGCAGTGCTCACCTGGGGGGAAGAGAGAAGCAGGGGGAGGACCAGAGGAGCAGGGGGGACAACAGAGGAGCATGGGGAAGGGGACAGACAGCTGACTCAACAGCTATGGCCTGGGAGTTTCTCACTTCTGCCTAATCTTGTCCCATAAGGGGGGGCACCAAACTGATTATTTTCCCCGGGTGAAATATTGTCTAGCTTCCCCACTGGTACTGCCTATAAAAGTACCAATACCAGCCGCTCTACTCTAATAAAGTAAATAATAACTTAAAGTGAAGGGGGAGAGGGGGCTTGGGTGGCCGGGGGGGGGGGGGGGGGTGTGGGAGTTGTCCGGCCGCCATGGGAGAGACCTGTCAAAGTGGGCCAGTCTGGATGAAGTCCAGGGGCCAAATTTTTGTCCCAGTCCAGCCCTGCATCCACTTATGTGCAAATGATAACAGTGAACAATTATATAGCGTAAAAAAGCATATAGTTCACCTCCTTTTTCTTCCACTTCAATTTGAGTCCATAAAATTGTTAAATGTGCACCAGTGAATATTCAGATTTTGACCTATTGAAAATGAGCTCAATTTGTACCTTGCCCTTTAAAATGTCCATGTCTCCATGCAAACTTGTATCTGTTTCTTTCTCTACATACGAACACCTTTCCTCCAAAAGTATCAGCTTACCAAATCAAATTATTAAAACAAAGGTTAAAATCTTACTCACAAAATAAGTGCACCTCATCCAGTGCACATAGAAACAATTGCCTTTTTACACAAGCAGGTAAGACTTTGGCTTCAGATACTTATGCAGGATGGCCGACTTCCGGTTCATGTCAGCATAATGACGTCATCCAGCCATGCTTTTGACGTGTTTCGTCATCCAATCATGATTGCAAACTCGGGAAATGTGTTCTGGCCAAATCAGTAGGTAAAAATAAAATAAAAAAGCATACAATAGTTTAAAAAATAACGTTGCAACCACATCTAATGATGGGAAGGTGCAATACTGTATATAACATTTTTGTTTTTGGGTTTGATATGCTTTGAGACACAACTTAGAGGAGACTAAAGGCCAGTCACAGAAGAGGCTGGAGGAGTTATATTTCACAGATGACTTGGGAATGCTGGAATCCTCAAGGAAGAACTTGAGTCCACAGCCAGGCAGGTTTGATTTGCTCAGCCTGCTGTCCCTCTGCCTATAAAGTAGCATAAGGTTTCTCTGATTACAGATGTTGACTGCTTTTACTTTGTTGCAGGTGTTCCTAAAGCTGACTGATGGACTTGATGAGGATGACCAGAATTTCTCCCACAGGGCTGTACCTATTCCTAGTAACAATTATGTTATGGAGGATGAAGCTTCCACAAGTTCTTATAGTTTTACTGATAACGATGGTATGTTTCAAAGACTGCAGAGGAATGTTTTGAAGGTTTTATTCAGTCTGCTAAAATAGGATCTTCAACGTCAAAGAATATATGTAACAAATGTTTTAATGTGGTCCCTACCCTTCTTCCTGTTTAAAGTCATTATTTTGGGAAGAGAATTTAAATGTATTGTGATTAAAGTTGTACTTATCTTAGGCTGGCCATAAATGGTGCAAGCAATGCTCTAAAATCACACATTGCTTGTAGTAATCAGGCTGTTTTTGAGCTCCTAGAAACCAATACCCCACCCCCCCCCCCCCCACACACACACACACACCTTCCTCAGACGGGTCCCATAATCCCTCTCTTCTCCTCCCTGTCTCTCTTTTCCCTTCTCTCGCCCACTCTTTTGGTCCATCGTTCTCCCTCTTCTTTTTTTGGTCTTCAGATCCATAATATGGATAAACTGATCCTCCTCCTCCCTTTCCCCCCAGCAGATGCAATCTGTAATGTTAATAAGGAGCAATCTTCATTGGCCGTATATGCTAAATTATTTTCTGTCCTAAAGAGTTTTTGATCTTCCGACAATGTATGTAACTTGCCTCTGTACATACACATCTTTAAAACTGCTGGGTATCCATTGTGTTCTACTCTTATTGTTATACATTTGTGTAACCTCTAATCCTGCATACATTGTTCACTATCTTAAAACCTAATAAATTCTTCATGAAACAAAAGCTTTAGATGTTTAGAATTATCTCTATTATACAAGAACATTTTGCAACTGGAACATTTTCTTGTAAATGAGGCCCAATATTTTGTGCGGAATAATGAAGGATAATGGCATACAATGTCAATGTCAGCAATGGGTCGGTAATGTGGCTGGTCCTAGGGCTGAAAAAACTCACAAGGTGATTTGCAGATATCTTTCTGATATGTGTCCATCTGCAGTCACCTTTAGGTCATTTAACTCTGTAGGTTTTCGCTTCCCACTGTTTATGTTGCCATGTACTTCAGTGGATTAATATAATAATGCTAAGTTAGGATATACTGACAGATGGAGCAATGGGCATATTGAAGTGAGGAGCGTGATTAAAGCGGGGGTTCACCCTATAAAAAAATTCTAACACGACTTCCCGAAAGAAGCTCGGGTCGGCTCGGCTCTATTTCGGTGCCGGTGCGCAGGTGCCGAATAGAGCCGAGCCGACCCGAGTATCTTTCGGGAAGTCGTGACGCGCTGTATGCGCCGTCGTTTAGCATGTCAATCAATTGGCATGTCAATAGGAACGCCCACTCCCGCGGGATTCCCTACCCGGAAGCCGCAGTGAATTCTAACGATAAACGCTATCTACGGTGAAAAAAAAGGTCAGTGTAATTTTATTTGCAGAACTGGGCTGGATGTAGTGTTAGAATTTTTTTATAGGGTGAACCCCCGCTTTAAGGAAATTTTGGGCCCTTGTATTTAAACAGATGCCTTTAGCACCTCTCATGAATATTACATTTATATTTTGGTATTGGTCTCATTTAAAACAAAAGTATTGATAAATCATGTTTTCTATCAAGGTGCATGCAGGATACATAATCTATTAAAATAAATATTACTTACCTACTGTATTTTTTTTTTTTTATTAAATAGACAGACCTCTGACCAAGAAAGAACGTGTAAAAGGAGTGAAGCTCTTCTTTAAGAAGGTTGGGGCCATTTTCATTAAGAGGTTTCATAATTCCAGGCGGAACTGGAAAGGCCTAATTTCTCAGATCCTCCTCCCGGTGTTGTTTGTTATTGCGGCTATGGGCCTTGGGTCACTCTCAGCAAGTACTGCAGAATATCCTAAGCTCTTGTTATCTCCCGAAATGTATGGCACCACAGAGCAAGCAGTGGTATTTGGGTAAGGATGACTTTTTACATTTTTTACATTGCATATACTAACTTTTTCTATGGAAAGCTTTGGCCTTCTATTAGAAACAGTGAGGTTGATTTACTAAATGCAAATACAGTAGGTTGTTCTACAGGATGGACCAGATTTTCCCTTATCATAATAAATGAGATGATGCTCTGTTAACATCCATCATTCAGTCATGTGCAAGCAAAATTAAAGCTTTTTTTTTTACATTTTCATTGCGCATGATTGGGAACCTTTGCAAATTGAACTTCCACCACAATAAATTCCCTTTCAAATGCTCTACCCATAAAACAACCTCAGTGAAGCTTCTTTAAAGGGTCACTAAAGGAATTTTTTTTTTAGCTAAATAGCTTCCTTTACCTTACTGCAGTCCTGGTTTCATGTCCTCATTGCTTGTTTTTGCTCTGATGTTGCTGTAATACTGCTCTGTTGTGGACACTTCCTGGTTGTCTGGCTCCGTATGAAAAAAGTCATGGGAGAGTTTAGTTTAGTTTTCCTAGCCATGACTCTCTATGGCACTGTCCAGCACAGAGGCATAAAATAACATGCAAAGACTAAACTACTTTCAGTTTCGTTTTTGCATCTAAGGCCCCGTACACACGAGAGGATTTATCCGCGGATACGGTCCACCGGACCGTTTCCGCGGATAAATCCTCTCGAGGATTTGCGAGGATTTTGATCCGATGGAGTGTACTCACCATCGGATCGAAATCCGCGCCGAAATCCCATCGCGATGACGTGTCGCGACGCTGTCATGTAAGGAATTCCACGCATGCGTCGAATCATTACGACGCATGCGGGGGATTCATTCGGACGGATTGATCCGGTGAGTCTGTACAGACCAGATGGATTCAAGCGGATAGATTTGAAAGCATGTCTTCAAATTTTTATCCGCTGGAAATCCATCCCAGGGGATAAAAATCCGCGGAAACAGATCCGCTGGATTGTACACACCAGGGGATCTATCCGCTGGAGCCGGTCCGCGGATCAATTCCAGCGGATGGATCCTCTCGTGTGTATGGGGCCTAAGAGACACATTATATGATTGATTTTTATCTATTTTTAATCGTTTTTAAAAGGAATCAGTTAACTAGTATGTCTCTATACCCTGTAAACAGTCATTTCAGCAAAAAAAAATAATTCCTTTAGTGATCCTTTAATAACACAGTGCATACAGCAATAAAAAGCTGAAATTTTTAGACCCCTTTCACACTGAGGACGTATTGTAGGTGCTATAGCGTTAAAAATAGCGCCTGCAATCTGCCCTCAAACAGCTGCACCATTGTCTCCAGTGTGAAAGCCTGAGGGCGGTAAAAATAGCGGAGTTTTACCACCGATGCTATGGGCGGCTCAGTGTGAAAGGGGTCTTAACAACCAGGAATGAGCTGCTATCAGTTACATGTAGTAATCATACTATTTCTTTCCGATTGGTTTCATTGTATACTGTTGCACTTTGTGCTATTTTGTTAGGTGAAACATATGTATTTAACAAGATGGTGCAAGGCATAAAAATATGCATGTACCCATACCAAATAATTTGATTTTTCTCTTCAAACTGTTTTCTATGTGTCAGTACAATGTGTATGTTATACTTTACATCAGTTTTGAACAGGCAGAAAAATGGCAGCTGTTAATTGATTGCAATGGGTTACTTTACTTTGCACATTTTTCTTGCATTGCAATAAAAAAAATATTGTGCTGGATCCACCTGCTAGAATATAATTACCATTCACTTTGTCTTTTTAACTTAAAAATGTATATTCAAATGCAGTGGCGGTCTATAGAGGGCGCTGGAGCGCCGCCCCCTCTGGCTCTCGCACCGCCACTGAAATAACATAGATTCATGCATTCCATGAATCTATGTTATTGTTGCCCGCCGCTGGTCTATTCAGATGGCCGGACCTTGAGCGCCGGCCACCTGAATAACGACAGCTGGTTGGCTGTGCGGAAGTGCCTACAGCCCTAAGCCTTCCGGATGCTTATCCAGGGAACATACAGGGGGTGCGTTCCTTGGATAAGACTGACAGGCATCTCAACCAATCAGGTTCACTGGTTCTGGTTATCAGTAACCTGATTGGCTGAAGCGTCATCGAGGGCGGGAGAAGACATCGAGGGACGTGGAAGGACTAGGAGGATGGCTGACTTCCAGAAAGGTAAGTGCCGGGCAGGGGGGGGGAGAAGAGGCATTTTACAGGGCACAGTGGGGACAATGGGCACAGTTGGGACAATGGGCACAGTGGTGACAATGGGCACAGTGGGGACAATGGGCACAGTGGGGACAATGGGCACAGTGGGGAAAATGGGCACAGTGGCGGCAATTAAAGGGCACAGTGACATCAATGGGCACAGTGGCGACAATTGATGGGCACATTGGCTGCGTTTGATGATATGGCACAGTGGTGACAATTGATGGCACAGTGGCTGCGTTTGATGGCATGGCACAGTGGTGCGAATTGATAGCACAGTGGCTGCGTTTGATGGCATGGCATAGTGACTGCATTTGATGGCATTGAACAGTGGTGACAATTGATGGCACAGTGGCTGCGTTTGATGGCATGGCACAGTGGCTGCGTTTGATGGCATGGCACAGTGGTGCGAATTGATGGCACAGTGGCCGCGTTTGATGGCATGGTACAGTGACCGTATTTGATGGCATGGCACAGTGGTGACAATTGATGGCACAGTGGCTGCATTTGATGGGCACAGTGAGGCTGCAATTTTTTTTCTTTTTCGTTTGCGCCCCCCCAAAAACTTTGAGCACCAGCCGCCACTGTTCAAATGTGTATTTAATATAATACAGGTTTTTGGGAAATGTCAGGCCTCGTACACACGGCCGAGGAACTCGACGTGCCAAACACGTCGAGTTCCTCGGCGAGTTCAGCCCTGAAGCCGCCGAGGAGCTCGGCGGGCCGAGTTCTCCCATAGAACAACGAGAAAATAGAGAACATGTTCTCTATTTTCTCGACGAGTTCCTCGGCGGCTCCATCGGGCCGAAAGTGTACACACGACAGAGTTTCTCGGCAGAATCCGGCTCTGACCGAGTTTCTCGCTGAATTCTGCCGAGAAACTCTGTCGTGTGTACGAGGCCTTAGACATGCTTTATTATAAAAGGTAAGCTTGTCTCTGCCAGCCATTTTGACTAATTTAGGCATGTCTTTCTTTTTTTATTTGAAATCTGAATCTTTTTATCATGTTCTCTGCATCCATTTATCCACACAGATTGAAAATCTAAAGAGGTTATTAAGACTTATAAATTATCCATTGCTGCATTACATTTCTGGAAATGTAAATAGTTTCATATAAAAGAATATACGCTTTGCAACACTTCATCTATCATATATTGCTTGATATTCTGACATTTTTTTCAGCATAAATAACAAGAACAGTGAAAGTTTGATGAATTCGATGTTCTCATTCCCTGGTATAGACAATTTCTGCTTGGACAATGCAGCGTAAGTATATTCTTTAATTTGTAAGAGTTTCTTGTCTTAATGGCTTGCTATTGGCTATGACCTCATGTATAATATATTCTCATTGCTCTTTTGTTCTGTGCATCTTAAGGGTCTTCTCTAGCGTTAGCTCAGTGTGGGGTGGTGATTGATATACAGCTTTATTTAGTCAATATTTTGTAATAAATTGCACACTTTGCTGTCATAATTCTGCCACAACAAACTGAATTAATATTTATCTGTAGAATTTATACATTTAGTCAGTTAATTTGTTGGTTGTTGGCAGACTCTCAGTACGGACAGATCAACTCATTAAAGCCTCAAGAATATAGACAGTTTAGCAACAAACCACACAAATTATATATTTTTATTGATCAAACAGTTCTGCACTGCCCAAGAGATCAGTAAGTGATTTCATTGAGTTACTTCTCCACATTTACTGGAAAAAATAGTACAAGAGTAACCATGTATGGCCTGATAGGTACAAGTGATACAGTAGGTGTCAGCATTGTTTTAGTTATGAGATCCTCCAAAAACGTGCACTAAAATATTTCCAACGTGCTGAAAAATCTCTCTGCTATTGATTGTATGTCATTCCCTTTTATTTGGTGAAAAGGAAACCAATTCATTGCCATGAGTGAAATATATAGATTTGTCAGTTTACTCAGTCTCAAGATTTATTAGGTTTGAATTCAGATTTCCCATCATCTATTGTTGTCAGTCGTAAACCCACACATCTATCCACCCTAAAACACAGATCTCTAATAGATTTCTGACAAATATCCCTTAAATTCAGGCTTGAACCTAACCTGTTTTTTTTTCATTTTGTTTTTGTCTGATGAGATCCCATTTAGTTGTTGAAAGTGTATCTCTAGACAAAACTTTTCTTTTAGTTTTGAAAATTTCGGGCCATATTCTGGTAGAAAGTAGGCGGGCGGCGCGTAAGCCATTTACACTCCGCTGCCCCAACCTACAGGAGCAAGTGCTGTATTCCCCAAACACTTGCTCCGTAGTTTGGGGCGGCGTAGTGTAATTGGCCCGGCGTATCCCCGCGTATATCCAAGGGGGCGGCTTGTATTTAAATTAAGCACGCCCCCGATTCGAACGAACTGCGCATGCGCCGGGCTTAAAATAGCCCAGTGCGCATGCTCCAGTTCTCGGTGTAAAACGTCAATGACGCCGACGTGTGCGTCATTGACGTAAAGTCGTATTCGCGGACGACGGGAAAACACGATGCGGACCCGACGCTATACTTAACATGGCCTACGTGGGACTGGCGTAAGGTTACCCCTCATATAGCAGGGGTAACCTTACGCCTACGCAAACAACGTTAGCGACGGTTACGCGACGCGATTTCGTTCGTGAATCGGCGTATCGGCGTATCATTTGCATAAACAAATGAGACCTGAACGTAAACGCCACCTAGCGGCCGGCGGAGTAATTACATTTAAGATCCGACAGTGTAAGTGACTTACACATGTCGGATCTTAAGCGTATCTATGCGAAAATGATTCTAAGAATCACTCGCATAGATACGCGGCCCAAAAAAGAGAGATACGATGGAGTATCCTGAGATACTCCATCGTAACTATACTCAGAATATGGCCCATTAAGGCTAGAACTTTTGTCAAGTTTTAATTGCAGTCTGTTTCCACCCAAAGGTTATATAACCTCTCTATTCACCCTAGTGGCCATTGCCACTGGTATGAAAGTCTTCCATTGAGGTCACCTGTTCTGGTGATAACTATCTCAGAGGGGATTTCCCCCACTCCCTTGGTGGAATAAGCTCCCCAAATAAGACATAGACAGCAAAAAAAAAAGCAAACAAAAAAAAAGGGGTGTTTAATTATTCTCTACTCTATCTAAAAAGAAAAAAAAAAATTCTAGAGATACACTTTAAGGGAGTTGTAAAGGCAAAGCTGTTTTTATCTTAATGCATTCTATGCGTTAAGATTAAAAACCTTCAGTGTGTAGCAGCCACCCCAGCAAACCCCTAATTAGTTACCTGAGCCCCATCTCTCTCTCTAGCAAAGTCCACATCTGTCTTAGCCATCTGGGACACTCCTCTTGATTGGCTGAGACACAGCAGCAGCACCAATGGCTCTGGCAGCCAAAGTCAGTCAGGGGAGAAAGGGGGCGGGGCCGGCTTTGTGTCTGAATGTACACACGGAGCTGTGACACGGCTCAGGTGCCCCTATAGGAAGCTGCTGACTGTGGGGGTACTAGATAGGAGGGAGGGGCCAGTACCAGCAAGTAAGGCTCGGAGAAGAGGAGGATCCAGGCTGATCTGTGCAAAACCAACTGCACAGAGGAGGCAAGTATAACACGTTTATAATTTTTTTTTAAAGAAACAAGTCTTTACAATCACTTTAAGTCGAAACATGCAGGTAACCACCATTATGTGGTTTATGCATATAGTAAGCCATATGTTTTTTGCTTTACAGATCATGAAAGCAAAATAGTTACATTAGGTAAATAGTAGATGACACAAACTTGTGCAATAAATCACCTAGTTCAGTACAGGCAATTGCAGTTGATAGGTGAGGGAATGGTCAGTTTAAAGGGTCATGTTGGAAAATATGTAGCAAATTATTAAATGCACCAGCAGATTTATTACATTCATCTGCCATGTTTCTTATAGGCAATGCTTGCCTGCGAACAGCTTGGGGTCATGGAACAACTCTGATGTGCAGATGTCCACATATAACAACTGCAACTGCACAGCTGGAATCATGGTAGGTGGAATGAGAGCTCTGCGTTCTCCATCTGACTGAAGAAGTAGAACCCTTATGTTAAATCGTATGGCTTGCCAATTAGAAATGTAGTACATTTAGATTTGTCACATTTTTTTCTTTTCTATGCATATTTCAAATAATAAGCTAAATGTGTTTATTAATGACAATGTGCAAAGGGGAAAATCACAAGAACAAGACAGCGACTTTAGGCAGCTTTTATTGTGCTTGTACTAATTTAATTTACATTTGGCTGATGTGTGTTACCATGTACAATTTCTCTCAGTACTGTTACTTAACAATGTCAAAGGATTTTGACTGATGTCTGGAAATTTCTGATATATACCATATTTACAAATTTGTATTCAAGTAAAGAAGCAAAGAACATACAAAAGACAAAAAGAAGTGTCCCATAGTGACAGTTTCGGGATCACACCCTTCTTCAGATAGGAACACATCAAAATCTTTAAAACACAAACAGATATTTCTATACATTGTAAACACTTGGAATCAATTAGTTAATTAAACAATCATCTGAAACAACATCAGAAAGGTGTACTCAACTAATCAAGGGCAAGGCGATGACTCAAAAAATCCACTTCCATCCCAATAAAGACCAATTGTGAAAAATAACAATAACAACCATCACCAATAGATCAATATTAAATCATATCTAAAACATCCTCAAAAATAAATAAAAAAAAGGAGAGATTAGAAAGAGACTACTTTAAACAAATAGATTGAAATCCATTTTAGAACTAAGTCCTCTAGGGTACAATGTATCGAAATACCTCCCTTTTTCTCAGAATCATCTAACGAATTCCACCTCTTTTGTTTTTATTAACCCCATCTATGACCATACTATTCAATTGTGAGATTGCATTCTTATTGAATATTTGTGACGTGCAATGCGAACTTTGATTTTTTTGAGTGGTCTCAGCCACATAAAGGAGCCCGCATGGGCATTTTAATCACCTGGATAGTAAAAGAGGTTTGGTATGTATAACATCACTTAGCATGAATCCTATGACCTCTGTGTGGGTGAGACAAAAAAAACTTCCCCTTTATCATAGAGTGGCACTGAATGCTAAACTAAGCAATTCCCAGATAAGGCAGGGAAATTAGCCAATTCTACGGGGTCCCAAAAATGTTGCAGTGGGAGTGGGTGGATATTATTGGTCAGTCCTCACTAGTCAATCATGTAATGTTCTATACCGTCTATATGAAGAAAAAGGGGGAACACAAAATTCAGGAACATTTGGATATTTCTCATATAGACCAGTGTTTTTTGATAATATTGTGTGTGTGTGTATATATATATATATATATATATATAATTTTTTTTTGTAACCTTTACCTTTGACCTACCCACCCAAACTGAAGATTGTGTAACATATTTTGTAGTCTGGCTAACATTCAACGTCCACAAGCAAACCGTAGCACTTCCTGTTTCAGGCTGACAATGCTCTGCCTCTGCCTTGTAAATAGCAGCATCACTGTCAGCCTGCCATGTGCTGTCCCCCACTTGTCTGTCTTTTAGGTGTATCAGACAGGCACCCTAATAGGCAACTGAAGTAGCCCACACAGCAAAATGCAAATGCTGCTGCTAATTTCAAGGCAATGGCTTAGTGTTGGCAGTCTGCAACAGGAAGTGCTGTTACGTAGATCCCCGAGTAGGAAACTACAGTGCTTTGAAAAAGTATTCATGCCCCTTAAAATTTAACACATTTTTTCATGTTACAACCAAAAACATAAATGTATTTTATTAGGTTTTCACGTGATAGACCAACACAATGTGGCACATAATTGTGAAGTGGAAGGATTTTTTCACAAATAAATATCTGAAAAGTGTGGCGTGCATTTGTATTCAGCCCTTTTGAGTCAATACTTTAAAGAACAACCTTTTGCTGCAATTACAGCTGCAAGTCTTTTTGGATATGTCTCTACCAGCTTTGCATATCTAGAGAGTGACATTTTTGCCAATTTTTCTTTGCAAAATAGCTCAAGCTCTGTCAGATCTGATGGAGAGCATCTGTGAATAGCAATTTTCAAGTCTTGCCACAGATTCTCAATTGGATTTAGGTCTGGACGTTGACTGGGCCATTCTAACACATGAATATGCTTTCATCTAAACCATTCCATTTTACAGTGGGTGACCGCAATATTGTGTCAATCTCGCTCTTTTTCGGCAAGATTGACCACCTACCAGCCCCATCGCGCGAGCCAGCGCCAAGCCGGCTTGCTGCGATGGGGAAAAAGCTGTCATAGAAGCGACAGGGATCCGACTTGGATTCCCGCCAATTCTACCCATGGCAAAAGGTATGAATCATGAGGGGGAACTCCACGCCAAATTTTAAATAAAAAAATGGCATGGGTTCCCCCCCAGGGGCATACCTGGCCCTTAGGTCTCTTTTTCCTCGATGGGAGTCTCAATTTCCTCGTCATGTTCCTCGTCGGGCTGGTTTTCGACGAGAAACTCGAGCGTGTGTGTGCTAAGAAACCCACGCATTCTCAGAATAAAGTATGAGACGGGAGTAAAAGTAGCATTTGTAAAAGAGATAACACATTTTTCACGCTGTAACAGACTGAAAAGTGCAAATTGTTTTCCGACCAAACTTTTACTTAACACGCAGTAACATGAGATTAGCAAAAGCAGCCCCAATGGTTGTGCCAGTGGAATCGAACTTCCCCTGTCATTGTATGTGTTGTACGTCACCGCGTTTGAGAACAAGGAGATTTTGTCTTGACCGTGTGTACGCAAAGCAAGCTTGTCGAGTTCCTCGACAAGCCTAATAAGGAACTTGTCGAGGAAAACGATGTGTCTTTTCCGACGAGTTCCTCAGTCGTGTGTACGAGGCCTAAGGCCGCGTACACACGATCGATCCATCCGAAGAGAATGGTCCGACAGACCGTTTTTATCGGTTCACCGCTGAAGCAGACTGATGGTCTGATGTGCGTACACACCATCAGTTCAAAAACCGATCGGGTCAGAACGCGGTGACGTAAAACACACGTCGTGATGAAAAAACAAAGTTCAATGCTTCCAAGCATGCGTCGACTTGATTCTGAGCATGCGCAGGTTTTGAACCGATGCTTTTGTGTACTAACCATCGGTTTTGACCGACGGTCAGGCGTCCATCAGTCCGATTTTAAAGCAAGTTCTAAAACTTTGGTCTGAATGGGCCGTACACACGGTTGGTTTGGACCGACGAAACTGAACCTCAGTCCGTTTTCATCGGTTTGGTCCGACTGTGTGTACGCGGCCTTAGGCTTTTTTCCCTCTGTATCCATCTGGTGATCTGGCCTCCTCGATTAGTGTGCCACCACTCTGGATAAAGGAGAACAGGAGAGCAGCATTGTCAATCTGGGGGGAGGAGAGTGTTAGATGGACTAGCAGATTTGAAACTGAACTTCAACTCAAACTTTATAAGCAGTTACAGCAAACAGTTGTTTTTCCTTTTTAGATAAAGGTTTTACATAAATAAATAAAACCTGATCATTGTAAGCACCCCTGCTTAAGTTAGATGGTTTGTCTCAACTCTAAATTTTGCTTCTTCTTTTGAAAAACAACAGACTTACTGGCCAGATTGTCAGATGAAAATAGAAGAAAGAAAGAAAGCCTAAAAATAAAATGAATGCAGCCATCACAACTAAGAATTGATAAGCTGCAATATAATGGTTGCTTTTGGGTTTAATACCACTTTAAAGTGGTTGTAAAGGTTCCCATTTAAAAAAATAACAAACATGTCATATTAACCTCCACTGTGCAGTTAGTTTTGTTCTGGGGTCCCACGGCGGCTCTCGCAGCTCCTCCCCACAATAGATAACCCCCCTTTGGGAAGCTCTCTCCAGAGGGGGTTACCTTGCAGGCACGCTTTCATGTCATACACTCGGCGTCCATAGCCGCTGAGTGTATGACTCAGCCCCACCCCCGGGAGCCAATGTCTGCGCTGCTATCAATATATCAGATAAAGAGCAGAGAAGCCATGGAGAGAGCGACACGAGATTGCGCCCATAAAAATTTGGGGCTCAGGTAAGTAAAACGGGGGGGGGGGGCTGGGGGGCAGTATACTGCAAGGTGTTTTTTCACTTTAATACATAGGATGCATTAAGGTGAAAAAACATGAAGGTTTACAACCCCTTTGAGTGAACCTAGAGGTTGTGGTGTGGTGGTCGCGCAAAGGTTCAAATGAGATGGCTAGCGATCTGAGATGTGGCTCGGGGGGTTCTCCAGAAAAAGAAAGGGGTGGTAGATAGGAGAACCCTTATTGAGTAGCAAATTCATTCAAAAGGAAAGGTTCTCTTTAAATTTGTTCAGACTACAAATACATTAAACACAACATTAAATTGATTAATGGCTCTTGTGCAGTCTTTGGTAAGTTCAGAGTGATAAACGTGCCTTACATGCTGAATGTACACAATTCAGCATTAAAACCTACCCATATACTGAGCTGTAGGGTGGAAACTCAGCGGTTGGACATTCCATTTTCAGGAGCCATTATTACTGTTCAAGGCTACCAAGTACAACTACGGATTACTCTAGCTCATTTTCTTTGTGCATAGTAGAGCAATTAGCAGCATTTGTAGAAAAAGCATTTTTATCTGGTTATATGATGCATAGGGCACAATAAATAAAAAAATAACAGGTATTTGTATAATTGGTTCCTTTGTTTGCATTTACTGTATGTCTGTTTTTACTCTTGCTGTAGGTGGTAAATTTACTTTATTGCAATAGTTTCCAATTATGATTGAACATATAGTAGACAAACATTACAATTGTAGAGTAAACTGCCCACATCTAGTAAATTATTTTGCAGCAAGTGAGTTAAAGCTCTACTTAGTTCCTTGAAGGTGCATATGTCACATGAACTAAGCATTCAAACACTGTTCAAACATCAATGTAGCCCTGACCTATAAACAGCAATGTGTCAAATTCCAGCAACTGAAAGAAGGGGTGTTGTATTTTAGGAGCTTATTAGTCTTGGGGTCATATTTATTAGTTTAATAATATATATATATAGATAGATAGATAGATAGATCTATCTATATATATATATATATAATTGCACTTACAGATTTAAAATAAAGTCAAGCGATGGCGTCAGCACGTCGCTCCGCCATACACGTTTCGTCACAGGTGACGTCATCCAGGGAAGAGGACTTAAATTCTCTCACTAAATTCACCCCTGGACCGTATTTGGATTGTTTACTTTTTGTGCACATTATTTATGATTACTATATTATTATGATCATTTATGGTTGTTATATCATTATTATTTTGTAGCGCGACTCTTTTATGCTATTTTATTGCATAAATTCACCTTACATCTGATGCCCTGCAATTTTTCCCTTTGCACCTACTGCTAAAGAAGCTTATAAAGGCCAGCTAATGAATGTGAATGTAGGCAAATTAATCTTGTACATTCTTGGCTTTTTACATGGCACTGACAATGAATAAAGACTATGTTAAATTATGTAAGCTGGAAACATTACTGAAACATTATTTCATCTGGTGTTCAGGACTTTTAGGTCTCACGCACACTGGACATTAAAATAACCTTATTAAAACACCAGTAGCTTTACAGTGAGTTTTTAAGCTTTCTTCAACGTTTTTTCAATAGCGTTTTTTAGCATTCATAAGCGTTTTTCATCGTTTTTTTTTTAAGAAAACTTTTTTTTTCTTTTTTTTTTCAATGGATCAAAAACGTTAAAAAACGCTTGTGAGTGTCGTTTTTGAGCGATTATCTGTGTTTATCGATGTTTATCAGCGTTAGAGTGTTTTTACAGCTGAAAAACTTCTCTCAGAGCCCACTAGTTTTGGGGGTTTTTTTACTGCTCAAAAACGCCACTGCCCAAAACTGCTGATAACAGCCTATGTGTGCATGGACACATAGGATAACATGATGGAGGGTTTTTTGACTGTAGAAAAAAACGTCTACTGCAAAAAACAGCTGCTGTAAAAACGTCCAAAAACATCCAGTGTGCATGAGGCCTTAAAGTTCAGTCTGATTCTCATTACAATGCTTTTATTAGACATGAATATTGACCTGCCCTGGTAGCTAATAAAGACAGCATCTGCACGTCTTATGTAGCTAAAAAATATATATACATACACAACAGAGTATGTCTCTGTATCTGTCTCTGGATTGTGGATTGTAGCCTAATGTGCACTGGGTAGTTAATAAGCAATAACTGCAAATAGCAACAATAATTTGCAAAGAGCAGCAACCCATGTCAAATCCGAATTCATTTTACTATAAGGAGAAAGTGTCTGATTACTATGGATTGTACTTTTCACCGTTGTATTGACTACTGTAATTTGTGTTTTATTGTGCAGTCCTGTGATTCATTTGGTGGCACTCCTCCCCACCGTATGACCTTCTCCAAACAGATGTTGTACGATGCCTCTGGAACAAACATGGAAAACTATCTTCTCGCAACAACCTTGCAATATATACAGAAGCGGTAAGTCTTACAATTCCAATGCACTTTTTTATTGTTAGAGCCCACCTCCAGGATTAAAGTACCCCCAACCCCTCCCTCCATCCCCGTCTCTCTGATTGGTGGGTTAAGGAAAAAAATCCTAAATGCCCCTTTACGTGGGGTTTAGTGGGTTAACGTGTGGTACTGTATTAGTACAGGACAGGACAGCGAGGGTGAAGAGATTTAGAATATAAATGACCTCACTAGGTAAGGAAAACTTTACACTGGGCAGGATGGGTTAGAGCAGTGGTTCTCAACCTGGGTCGGGACCCCTTGGGGGTCGAATGACAATTTGCCAGGGGTCCCCAAATCCTTGGCTGTTCCTGAAGCCCGCACCGCTCTCCCAGGCTTCTCGCGGCCTCCCAGCAGGGCTGTCCCTGGAGCCCGCGGCCCCCCACTCAGCCTCTTCGTAGTCGCCCATTCAGTTCATGGCATGGCTGGGGGGCAGAGACTAGAGATCAGCTGACTGATGAGGAATGTGAAGTGGGAGGGGCTGGAGGAGACTATCTCCTGATTTCAGCATAGGTGTCACTGCTGCAAGACACTGCAAAGTCAGAGACACAGTGAAGCCAGATAAACAGTGCATAACACTATCTGTGATTATAGTTGCCATTAGAAGTCCCCACTACAGTTCTCAGATCAGCAGATAACCTTGATCAAGAGCATCTAAGTTGGCTGATCAGAACTCCCCCCAGTGCTTCCACTGATCCCAACTCCTCACCAGCCACTGCCACTGATCCCAACTCCACCAAAATAGAGAATACATGGAAGGGAGAGAAATAGAGGGAGAGGAACAAAGAAAAAGGGAGAGAAAGAATAAGAGAAAGAACAAGAAAGATGGCTAGAGAGGGATGGGGGGGGGGACACATGAAATTAGGATAGAGAGGGAAAAAACAGGGAAAGAAAGGAGAACAAAGAGAAAGAGTGGTACATCCTAAAATGTACCAAAAGGGGTTTTAATACTGTACAGGTGAGGGGACTCGGGGAGGGCAAAATGTCCCTGGGTTAGGGACGCAAACTACTTGTCTTACCTTGGTTGCTGTCAAACCACGCTACAATTTTTTTTTATTGTTAGGGGTCCCCACAACTTGGGAAATTTTATCAAGGGGTCACGGCACTAGAAAGGTTGAGAATCACTGGGTTAGAGGGAGTGGGTGAGATGGATAAATATAAAAAAAAAATCATGTTTATCTCAATTGTCTTTTTGTCTACTTAGAGAGATACCAGGTATAGGTATGTTGAGAGGTGGGGTGTTACACCTCACTCATCACTGCCCCAGGGGCACCTGATAGCACTGCAAGACATATAACTTTGTACAGTGAAGTCACTTACACTGCATGGATATTAACACTTCACAGGCCTGAGGCCAATTAATTCATACACTCAATACTGACAATAACACTTTTCAGGCCAGAAGCCACTTCTTCACTGTAGCCCCACACACAGACATACAAGGACCACATGCCCTCTCTTCTTCAGCCTGCAGCTTGGTCTGTTCCTACCTGCCCCAACCATGGAATCCATAGCATTTTGAGAAAGTAATACAGAGTATGTCCCTAATGCCATCTTAGAGCACTTGACACCTCTCTTATACATTTTACACCCTTGGTAACACAGGGAAGCCACCGTACTTCACTTTAGCAAGGCCTTGCATACCAAGATTCCAAGCTGGGTCCCTAGGCAGGCCATGTAGCACAGCAGGCTCCAATATCAAGACCAAGCCACTAATAAACTTTCCACATGCAATGATCATTCACAGAAACTGAATACCTTGTCAAGTAACATAAATCTTTCTTAGAAAAAAAACTTGCAGATTACAGAGTCCTAGCTGGGCACTTCGAATTAGTAAATTGACAATTATCTGCATATTCTTTCTTTGTGCCCTGATCGGTGATGCTGCCCATACCTGAACAAGTACAAAGTCTTCTTTAGCAGAAAGTTCATGGTCCTGGAACCTCAGCTCGAACCCACTGGAATATGGTGCGCAGACTGAATAAGATACATTAATATTACAGGTCCTCTGTCTTACATTCCCATTGCTGACAGCAACCACAAGGTAGCTCTTCTCCTAAATTTATGTACAGTAAAACCTTGGCTTGTGAGCATAATACGTTCCAGAAACATGCCTGTAATACAAAGCACTTGTACATCAAAGCGAATTTTCCCATAAGAAATAATAGAAACTCAGATGATTCGTTCCACAACCATTTATTGATAGGTCCTTCAGTTTATAGTCCATGTAAAAAGATTATAGCAATGTGATTGTTTAACCATAACATGTTTATCCACAAATGGAAGCCTTCACAATGGGATAAGAAGCAAAATCCAAAGGAGATACAGACTATAAAAGAGAAGAGAGACGCCTCTAAGTGTAGAAATATATTGCTAAATGTTGTATCTTCATTAAAATTTGTAACCATATTTTTACACTTAGCGGAGCCTCGCTTCTCTTTTATACTCAGTTGTGACATGATGCTACTTGTATATCAAGACATCGCTTGTATATCAAGTCAAAATGTATTAAAAGTTTTTGCTAGTCTTGAAAAACGCTCTCAAACCAAGTTACTCTCAAACCAAGGTATAACTGTATGTCAGAAAAGGAAGTCACATGAACACAGGAGAATGAATGACTCATTAAACAAATCTTACCTCCTACATTAACAGTAGTAGTACAGTGCAGAACATGCATGAAATCATAGCAAAACACAATAGGCACCTGTCCAGGGGTAAGTATCACTAGGTTGATCTGAAAATGTTGGGCAATTGGCTACCATGATGAACTCCTTATTTGAATACTGAGTCACTGACCTAGGACAATTATGAGCATAGAGACTTTTCCTCTGTCTTGCTTATATGCATACTTGTTCCAGGTCAGTGACTCAGAAAGTACTAAAACTAAAAAGCAGCGTGACAAGGGAGTGGGGGCGGGGCTGAGCCATGCTGTCTGTGTCTATAGATCCAGGCAGCATGGCTCAGGATTGAGCCCACACAAGTACCACTAATAGTATGCAGCTTCCTATGGGGGCCCACGCAGAACAGGTAGAGCTAGGAGCACCAGAAGGGGAGGCTGTGGCACCTCTGTGCAAAGCCATTGCACATAGCAGGTAAGTATGACATGTTTACAAAAAACTAAGTCACTTCCAGCGCTAATAGGTCTTCCAAGGTGTGATGTAACAGATATCAGATAAAATGATGGTGTAAAAGGTATATATGGTATCCCAGACCTAGGTAGATGCTGCCTTCCTCAGATGATGTAATCCGAAAGGATATACAAGAAAAACAGAAATGAAAGGCGCGCACACCTAGTGCATTACCAGAGATAATTTATTAATAAAAAATGTTTTAGTATAAAAGTGGGTAATCACAAAATGCAACTGACAAAAGCCCATAAACACAGGGTACAGCTAACGCGTTTTGGGGGCTCATACCCTTCCTCAGAGCCAGGAAGGGGGTTCTCTTAATAATACTGATATAATAATCATGACTTACTTGTATTCTTGCAGATATGGAGGATGGAGTTATGGCCTTCCTAACTCACAAATAAAAAGTTTTCTACCTCTACCTGAAAACCTAACTTTAAGCAAGGTAACATCAATTATGTATTTTAGGAACTACAAAAAAAATGTTTAATTTATATTTCCCGTGTTATCTATGAAATCCAACTCTGTGCATTTTCTTTAGCTGTCCCAGGAGGTAATAAAACAAAAAAGGATATATGTTTGAAATATTCATCTCCTGTTCAATGCTGTCCTCCATATTACTTCCTTTTCACCATAAGATACAGTCTAGACACCCAGTGCCATTCAACCTGAAAGACTGAGGACATACTATGACTGAAGGATGTCATGGTCCTTCCCCTTCAGGGGGCTTCACCATGGCTCCCTGTATCCACAGTGTGGCTGACATCCGCAATTTAGTGCTTTTCTATGCTCTGCTTCATTGAAGACCGCCCACCTCTTAAGCCCCATACACACTATAAGTTTTCCTGATGGTTTTCTCTTCAGGTTTACCAAAACCATCTAATATGAGGTCAAACCTTAAGCGTTTCAATTTGAATGCAATCAGGCAGGCCCTTGTACTACATGGCTTATGGTAAACCTGAAGAGAAAACCAGCAGGAAAACTGATAGTGTATATGGGGCTTAAGGAAGAGGACTCCACATTTCACATGACCAGCCTGAAGACATATAGAAAAAAAAAGCAGAAAAATAAAACATGAAATTCAGCCAGTGGAGACCTCTGTAGGGGGGGGGGGGGTAAATAAATAGAATACAATAAATAGCATCTTGACTCAAAATCAGCAATGATTGCGATTGGTTGCAAGAGGTTACAGCACACATTATGGCTCACTGATTACAGCACATCATCTCCTCACTGCCTGCACACTCAGGCAGCGAGGCCTCACTGCCTAGACAGAAAACTCCTAGGGATCCAACAGCATTCAGTATAGGTGATGGTGAATATGACCTTTAGGGGGGCATGATATACATATGAATGCTGCCTTTATTTACATATCAATGCCACCTGATGCCGCTATTTACATATCAATTCCGGCTATTTACATGTAAATACAGGGTCTGCAGGTGAGTCATCCATTCACAACAATAGGGCACAGCTGGGTGGCGTTAGTAACAGAACTTCACACTGAGATACCAGGACACTTGCCTGACGAAGAGGTCCTATGCGGCCTCGAAACGTTGCACCTCTTGTGATGTTTTCTGTGCATTAAAACTTTTTTGGACGTTATATACGATCCGTGGTGTGCTGGCGAATATGTTCATGAGGACACAGCACAGGACTAAAACTTCAAGGGACAAGGGAATTCAAACCAGGATAGTTTGCAAGTATGAGGCAGATTCTTTGGGCCCCACAACAATGACAGAGCCCAGGGCAGTTTCCCCTTTTGCCCTGCCTTAAAGATGGCCCTGCTAAGGATGACTCTCTCTTATTTCCTTTTATGTTAAAATTCAGGCTGGTGCAGGTTTTCTAGAAGATAGATTGTTTAATTGCTATCAAGTAACATAATAACAGAGTTTCCTTGGTCTTGGAGGGCCAACAGTTTTGTAGGTTTACTGATGTTATAGGTTTATTTTAGTGCAATTTTAACATGACTGTAAAACAGCTGAATCAGAGAGGTATTCAGCAACATGCACGTGCATTGGTAGATTCAACCAATTAATCCTTTAAATTGGGGCGGTCAATTCATTTGGTCTTAGAGATTTGTGGGTTGTTACCTACTTTAGTACTAAATAACTTACAAAAATAGATTTTCTCAAATACACTGTCAGATTCTGCCGTGTAAAATAGAATTCACCAGCACTAGCTGTTTTCAAGAGTTTATCTTTGAAATTGTGAGAGAACTGTAGAGGTGAAATGTGAGAGAGATGCAATTGTGGGAGAGTTGTAGAGGCACTAAGAGCATGATTTCCAGCCGTGATATGTGACTCCACTCAGATTATCCACTGTAGATCGCCAGCATTAAGTGTACTGGTATAAGAATCCTTTAAACTGACCATTTCACTTTCAGATATCATGCTCAAAAATAGATTGTAATACTCCCTACCCCCTACTCTACAAATCAGTGTAAGCCAGCAACATTAAGATGTTGATAAAGCATTATGCTAATGAAAATGCTTCAGTCAGTGAGGCCAAGATGAATGCTTGAAAGCCTCTAAATGTTTAACTAGGTGTGGAATCAGTTGCATTTGTGTAATGGAAATGTATCTTATACTTAAATGTGGGCCTATGGGTCAACCGTGACCCTATTTCTGAATGCAAATATATAACACATAAAAATGCAAGAAAATAGGAATTTCATGGTGGTTGGATGCTTGCACTGCCAAGCTCCCAGTCAAAAATCAAGTCTTCTGTCCATCCTATCCAAATACAAATCTGGTAAATTATTATTATTATTATTATCGTACCGCATTTAGACAGTTTGCACAGTGCTTTACAAAAAAAAAAGGCAAACAATACAGTCACAATGCAATTCAATACACGTTGAGATAGAGGGCACTGCTGGTTACAGCTTACAATCTAGGAGGAAGATACAAAAGATAATAATTGTGGGGAATAAGCTGATAGAGAAAGTAAAAAGACAATTTTTTTGTTAGAAGCAGCAGAAGCTTCTCTAAGGAGATAGATTTTCAGGGATCAACTTAAGATGGATAGAGTAGATGATAGTCAGACAAATTGGGGTAGGAAGTTCCAGAGGATGGAGAGACTCTGGAGAAGCCCTGGAGTTGAACATGGGAGGAGGTGATGAGGGAGCTACTGTAGAGAGCAGGAGGTCTTGTGAAGGCCAAAGAGCACGATTTGGTTGGTATTTTGAGATGTAGCTGAGACAGAGTTGAGGATGGCTTTGTAAGTTGTTAGTATTTTGAATTTTATTGTTGAGTGAGCGGAAGCCAGTGGAAAGATCTGCAAAGAGGGGGGGCAGGAACAGTTGGTAAAGTGGATGAGTCTGGCAGCAGCATTTAGGATGGACTGAAGGGGGAAATACCCTTTGTAAAGAAAAGCCCAATGAGGAGGGAGTTGCAGTTGTCGATGTGATTGTTAACTGGGGAGTGAAATAGCAGATTTGTGGTGTCGTTGATTAAGAAGGAGCGTAATTTGAAGATGTTGCAGGCAGCACAATCGGATGTGAGTCCAGGGTTACATCTAGCACCATGGCATGTTGGGACAAATTGATAGTTGTGCCATCAATCTCGACAGAGAAGTCAAAGGAAGGGGCACCTGGGGGAGGAAATAATATAAGCTCAGTTTTGGATAGACAGTGTTTGAAGAAGCGGGGTGACATCCACATTGATACTGTACATCCGTTAGTAAATTACTGATGCGTATAATTGAAGGCACCAACACAATGACAACACGATACAGCCACAAGGTCATGGAACACACCATCATGCTAAGCCCTATTTACCTACTGGCCCAATTAATGATTGTCTAGGTTTTTACTTCTACAGTATCTGTGTTGCGGTTATAGAAATTTCCCCTCATTTCCTGCCCTGTGAAAACCCTTTTATCAGACAGGAAAGGGATGAATCTCTCCAATGATGCCTCAGATTGCAGTAAACCTGACAAAATACTTCCCCAAGCTGGCCAAAACTAAACACAGATTCTATTACATTTTAAGATAACACATTGTTGGGTGCTACATGTCTGCTAACAATATTATGTTTCTTTTTTATTTAATTAGTATAATACCAGTGCTTTAAAGACATTAGTTGTTGCAAACATTAACCTAAAATTTACTTTCTTTTGTCTAGGTTTGGTATAATAATGAGGGCCGTCACAGTCTCCCAGCATTCCTAAACAGCTTCAGCAACTTCCTCTTGAGAGCTAATCTACCAAGTGATCAGGCTGCACAATACAGTAAGAAAACAAATAAAATAATTACAGTGGAAGTTATTTATACAAGTCAGTGCAATAGGAACCCATTAAAGGAGGCATTTATTGTATGTATCAATTATTACAGTCAAATTTCTCTCTACTAATGCTGAGCTGTGCTATGTGTATGAAGAATGCAAAGTGGTGTAAACTAAAGCATAACCTACAGGACAGTAAAGTACATGATAAACATGTCTACACTTTGCTGGGAATTTGACAGGTGTCATGAAGGCTCTTAAGGTGTGTGCTATAGGGTGAGTAATAAATTAAAATGGGACTGCAGCCAAAACCTAAGTTTTGGCATTGACTGAGTAAGGGCTGGAACTACCATGTTTTTTAGGTTTTAGCCAACTCTCATGCTAAATCATAGCAATAGTATTGTTAATATTGTTTTATATATATATATATATATATATATATATATATATATATATATATATAAAATAAAATAAAATAATATTAATAATTATGGGCCAGATTCAGAAAACACTTACGCTGGCGTATCTACAGATACGCAGCGTAAGTGTAGCGATGCACCGTCGTATCAATGCGCCTTATTCACAATACTAGATACACCTGAAATATGGCTTCTTCCGACCGACGTAAGTCTTAGTACGCCGTCGTATCTTGGTTGCATATTTACGCTGGCCGCAAGGGGCGCTTCCGTCGATTTACGCGTCGAATATGCAAATGACCTGGATACGCCGATTCACGAACGTACTTGCGCCCGTCGTATTAAGCTACGCCGTTTACGTAAGGCTTACGTCCGGCGTAACTTTACCCCTCATAAAGCAGGGGTAAGTCATGTTAAGGTATGGACGTCGGAACAGCCGTCGTTTTTTACGTTGGTTACGTAAGTCGTACATGAATGGGGCTGGGCGTAGGTTACGTTCACGTCACAGGTATTGAGCCGGCGTATGTTAGGGAGTAAATTCAACGTGATACTGAGCATGCGCGCGCATGCGCCGTTCGTTCGGCGCTTCATTTACATGGGGTCACGATTCATTTAAATACATCACGCCCACCTTCCACCTAGTTGGAATTACGCGGGCTTACGCCGGCCTATTTACATTACGCAGGCGCAACGTTGTCGGCGAGTGCTTTGTGAATAGTGATCTTCCCTCTCTATGTTACATCGGCGTAGCGCATATCAGACGTGTATCTGAATCTGGCTATATATATATATATATATATATATATATATATATATATAGATATATATATAGTATATATACAGTATTGCTAACTCTTAGGCCTCGTACACACAATAGGTTAAACAGACGACAACGGTCTGATGGACCGTTTTCATCGGTCAAAACCGATCGTGTGTGGGCCCCATCGGTTAAAAAAAAGCCAACTTGCTTTAAATTTAACCATCGGTTAAAAATCCACGCATGCTCAGAATCAAGTCGACGCATGCTTGGAAGCATTGAACTTCTTTTTTTTTCAGCACGTCGTTGTGTTTTACGTCACCACGTTCTGACACGATTGTTTTTTTAACCGATCGCGTGTAGGCGCGACGGACCATCAGTCAGCTTCATCGGTTAACCGATTAAAACGGTCCATCGGTCCGTTCTCATCGGATGGACTGATCATGTGTACGCGGCTTTAGAACCTTGATCCCCTATATGGACATGTGAGAGGCAATTCAATGTCTTGCATCACAAATATTTTGTTAGCTGGTAAAAAAAGATATTTTTTTTAAGACATACTTTCACCTTTTTCAGATTTTTCCTTATGTAATAAAGTATTCTTTTTGCTTTAGATCACACTATAAACTTAGATCTCAGTACAGACCAGGCATTTTTACTGAAAACCCACTGCCCTTTCCCAATATGACAGCCTGTACCGCACATATCAATATTCAACATACAGGCAAGACTTCTAGCACATCAGTATCTAACAGTTCATGTAAAATTGATGCTTATGGTAGCGTTTGAAGTTACATGAATGTGTCAAGGTACTTCCATCCATTGAATATGAATAAGCAGCCTGCTGTTCACACAGCTCCAATCCACTTCACATGTAAGGTAAATAGCCCCTAGCCCCCCCAAGGAACCTTATAAGACTTACATTGTATCCTCCTTTTTATTTAAGATCTAAATAAGCATTCTACTGTCGTGCAAAACATATCTTCTACATTACAAAAATGACTCCTGTTTTCTATCTAAATTCTAGACCTTTAATTACGTGCAGTAACCTCCCACTGAGCGATGGGCAGCAGATGATAAATATTTGATAAAAGTTTAGTCACTTAGCAACAGTGCAAACAATAGTGCCGCCGGAATCGATTCTTGGAGGACTCGTGATTCTTTCACTGAGAAAATAAAGCATTTTGATGATCTCTAGACACCGCTTATTTTCCATAAACACGTTAGATTTAGGCCTGCATTTATCTTGCAGTGAGAGGCCATTATGCAGGTCCTGCATTCAATCCCACTGACATTACAGCTTAATTATACCACTATCCATCATGATTATAGCTTTTAGCTTCTCCTCCAGATCGCCAGGGAGATTCCCTTGAGTCAGTTTCCTAACTACTCCTGCGTTTGTGCCACCGCTCTGCTAAAAATAACACTTGTTATCTGCTACGTAATACAAATGCTTTTCTGGATTCTTGCAGTGGGGATCATTTGCAAAAAAACAAAACACAAATTGGTGTTGGCTAGCATGGTGGCTATGGCTTACATCGTGGTCTTACTGCACAAAATTGCTGTGTCTGATTCCTTCTAGGCACAATAGTTGCATGGAGTTTGTATATCACCCTGTGATAAGAATACGTTTATTCCAGGCATTGTATTAAAGCCTGGTACACACTAATGCCGCGTACACACGGTTGGAATTTCCGACAACAAATGTTCGATGGGAGTTTGTTCTCAGAAAATGTGACCGTGTATATGCTCCATCGGACATTTGTTGTCGGAATTTCTGACAACAAATGTTTGAGAGCTGGTTCTTCAAATTACATTTTTTCTATTTCTACTTTTCATCAGTAAAATTTTTTTTTTGCCAATAAACATTGCCAAAATACATCATAGACCAGCCTTTTTCAACAAGGGTGCCCAGGCAAAAATCCCAAAAAATTGCCCAAAAATTGTATACAAGCCGGCGTGAGGATGGAGGCTGCCTTTTAGTTACACTAGTTTAGTTTTAGTTACACTAAGTCACAGATTTTCAGTGTGCACCATTACAACCTCTGCCCCTTTCCATCAGCAGTAGGATTACATTGGCTGAGTAATGGAGAAACATTGGAATACTAGTCAGTAGCAGCTTGCAAAAGCGTATTTGCTTTTGTAGAATAAATCACCTCTAATGTTGGGCGTCCTACTAAGGCCTCAAGCACACTGGACGTTAAAATAACATTATAAAAAACACCAGTAGCTTTGCAGCAAGTCTTTTAACATTTTTGTCACAGTGATCACATGGTACAAACAGGGCCAATCACATCCAATTTGTACTATGTAATTAGGGAGGGGGTATTTGGGGGAGGGGGTATTTGTGCTGGGGGCATATGGGAAGAGAGCGGTTTTGTGCTGGGGGGGGGTAGGGGCACAGACTAGTGCTGGGAGGATGGGGTATTTATGCTTAGAGGTAAGCCTGCAGATTAGTACTCACTATTTTTTTTGGGGGGGGGGGGGATTTGGGATTTGTGCTGGGGGCATATGGGGAGAGAGAGGATTTATGCTAGGAGAAAATTTAGTTTTTTGTGGGGGAGGGGGGATTTGTGCTGGGGCATATGGGAAGAGAGAGTTTTTTTGCTGGGGGGGTAGGGGCACAAGTTAGTGCTGGGAGGAGTGGATACCTATGCTTAGGGGTAAGACTGCAAATTAGTACTCACTCTTTTTTGGGGGAGGGGGGTTTGTGCTGGGGGCATATGGGGAGAGAGAGGATGTATGCTAGGAGGAGAAAATTTTGATTTTTTGTGGGGGAGGGGGGATTTGTGCTGGGGCATATGAGAAGAGAGAGGTTTTGTGCTGGGGGGTAGGGGCACAAGTTAGTGCTGGGAGGAGGGAGTATTTATGCTTAGGGGTAAGACTGCAGATTAGTGCTCACTCTTTTTTGGGGGAAGGGGGATTTGTGCTGGGGGCATATGGGAAGAGAGATGTTCTGTGCTGGGGGGGGGGTAGGGGCACAGATTAGTGCTGGGAGGAGGGGGTATGTATGCTCATGGGTAAACCTGCAGATTAGTGCTCACTCTTTTTTTGTTGGGGGGGGATTTGTGCTGGGGGCATATGGGAAGAGAGAGGTTTTGTGCTGGGGGGGGGGGGTTGGGGCACAGATTAGTGCTGGGAGGAGGGGGTATTTATGCTTAGGGGTAAGCTTGCAGATTAGTGCTCACTCTTTTTTTGTTGGGGGGAGGGGGTTGTACTGGGGGCATATGGGAAGAGAGAGGTTTTGTGCTAGGGGTGGGGGTACAGATTAGTGCAGAGAGGAGGGGGGATTTATGCTTAGTGTAAGCCTGTAAAATATTGCTCGCTCTTTTTTTTTGAGGGGGCTGTGCTGGGGGCATATGGGGAGAGAGAGGATTTGTTCTAGGAGGACATGGAAAGAAGGAGGTTTTGTGTTTAGGGGATGAGCCTGCTGATTAGTGCTTTTTTTTTTTTTGCACTTTTTTTTGGGGGGGGGGGGATTTTCACTGACAATAATGCTCATACATCATGGAGGGGGTACAATTTTGCATCTTCACTCTGGGCTCTAGATGAGCTTGTCCCGGCACTGGTCTGCAGCACTGTAGTCGGGTGCCTACCATCACTCATGTAATAGAGATAACCAACAAACCATTTACTGGATACTATTGAATGTGAAAGCTGTTAAAAAGTGCAAATAGTGTGATTCTAACACAGCTGACTGTAAAATGTAAATGTCTCACCCATGGTAGCTCGAGTCAGCATGGAATGAGAGAATCATTCCCTGGGGCAATGAGCAATTGAAAATCAATGCATTTATTTGATTTTCAACTGTCAAGAAAGTATGATTATGCTCTAACTTAATGATTTTTTTCTACCCTGGGCAATGTGTTTTAGAAGTAACCAACTTAGCGTTGAACCTTATCTAAAAATACGGTAACTGAAATTGCCTGTGGCATCTTTAGCAAACAACCATATTCTAGCTGTTTTCCAATGAAGGGTAGCAAAAGGATGCATCTGGTTGGCTGCTATGGGCAGTACAGACATTTTTCCTTTCCTCTATTGTACATAGTGCTTGGTGTGTTTTTTTTTGTTTTTTTCCCCAACAGTTCAGCCTTTTTAGCCTCAGCGTTGAGCTAGCCTCCCTGCCTTTCTCTGATTGCTGCTCAAACAGTACAATTCATTGTTGTAACTGCTGTGGCTTCTGTTCCTTTAGCTTCCCATTGGGAATAAAACGACAGAGACTGTGCTAGAATGAATGGAGATAAACTTCTCTGAAGTACAATTCATCAAAAATCCCTCCTAGTAGAAGAGCTTTTGACACTTTAAAAAAGGGGGATTAAAATGGCCAGATAAAAGTCTGCTGCAGCTTTAGTGATTTGAAAGGGAATCAAATCCTATTTTCGAGGTTGGGCTTAGGCTTTCTATAAAAAAAAATAAAAAAAAAACATAATAAAAAGTCCAATAAAAGGGATTTTCACTGTGCCACATTTCCGTTTTAGCAGTCTAGTTCAGGGAGTATGCCAGAGCATATGATACACTCTTCAGACTCAGGAAAAAATAAAAAATACAGCACTGAAAGGCTTTGTGGCAACTGACACGTATTTTCTTTATGAGCTTTTTTGTTTTCAGTCTTTAGAGTTTTGTCTCAGAAATAAAATACATTCAATCTGTTGCTCCCTATTCTTCTTTATGTATCTAAGGGGTCCATTTATAAAACATTCGCCAGATGAATGTCAGAAGCATCCATCCAGGCTGAACAATGTTCCCTATATTTTCTAGAATATCTTCTTATGATCCTCAACTCTGACTTAGTGGCCAGAAATGTGGTGTATTCTTTGATTGAAGTATTTCAGAAAAATATTCTGCATTGTGGCCACTAGATGGAGCCAATGACCATAGGAAGTCGTGGTGTTAGAAAAAAATGCAGGGACAATTTGTGCAGTCTGGACAAATGCTTGTGACATTCATCAAATAAATGTTTTATAAATAGACACCTAATTGTTCTATATTTTGGAGCATATAAGTCATATAAACTACAAAGCACTTTTATTGGGGTTGATTTACTAAAACTGGAGAGTGCAACATCTAGTGCAGCTGTGCATGGTAGCCAATCAGCTTCTAACTTCAGCTTGTTTAATTGAGCTTTGACAATAAAACCTGGAAGCTGATTGGTTTCTATGCACAGCTGCATCAGATTTTGCACCCTTTATTTTTAGTAAATCAACCCCATTGCTGTGTATCTAAGGCAAAGAGAAATGTGTTCCAATTCTTTAGCAAACAATTTAGCCCCTCCCAATCAACTTTTATTGTGGATATATAATTTTTGAGTAAAAAAAAATACAAAATTAAGGTACACCGGTGACAAACCTAGGCAGTTTGAACTTATGCCTCGTACACACAACCGTTTTCCTCGGCATGAAAATAAACAAATATTTTCCCGACGGGATTTCTCTCAAGTCTGCCTTACATACACACGCCTGTCCAAAGCGCGGTGACGTGCACCACGTACAACGGGACTATAAAGGGGAAGTTCCATTCAAACGGCCCACCCTTTGGGCTGCTTTTGCTGATCCTCGTGTTAGTAAAAGTTTGGTGAGAGACGATTCACGCTTTTCAATCTTCGTGCTTTTCAGTCCGTTACAGTGCGACGAATGTGCTATCTCCATCCCGAATGCTATTTTTACCAGAACGAGCACTCCCGTCTCATACTTGATTCTAAACATGTGCGTTTTTTTCCCCCTCGGGTAAGCATATACACAACCGGTTTTCCCGACGGGAAAAAGTCCGCCGGGAATCCCAGAGGGAAAAAAGAAAACATGTTCTATTTTTTTTTCACAGTTTTCCTGTCGGGTAAACTGTGATGGAACATACACATGGCCGGGATTCCCGCCCAAAAGCTCTCATGGCTGTTTTCCTGCCAGGAAAACCGGTCGTGTGTACGAGGCATTAGAAGTGAAAACACCATGACAATAATCAAAAGTCTCTGACATATAAGTAGCTGAATTTTTAAGCAAGTCCCAACTTTACACATAAAAGTAAGCAATGGTTCCAACCCCTTTTTCCTCATAAGCCTCCACATTGATCAGTGAGTCTGCAAATCACATTAAAGGGCCAACAGGGAGCGATGGGTAAGCTGAGACACACTTTTGTATAGAAAATCGAGGAATACGTATTATTTTAGCTATGGGTTGTTTTGGTACATATTCTTTTTTTTGCAGACAACCTCTGCTTATGAATGTTTTCACAATATGCTCAGACTTTGTTTGTTGTTGTATTTTTCTTATTCCAGATTTTTGTTTCATATTGATTGACATATTTTTTTACTAAAGGCAAATAGACTGCACTTTGCACAGTGCAGTTGCACTCTGCAAGAGCAGTTGCTCCAGAGCTTAGTAATTGAGTAGAAGCTCTGATGACTTCCGTCATTCAATCATGTATAAGCAAAAATTCTTTTTTTTTTATTTCCTTGCACGTGTTTGGGTATTCTTTCAAAGTGAAGATTTACCCGATCTACTAAACACTTTACAAAGTGCACAGTCTATTTGCCTTTCGTAAATCAATCCCTCTTGGTGAATACTTGTGTACGGAGGAGCACGTGGTACAAAAGTTGATCTCACTTGAAAGGCTTTTTGAAACAATTATTATGAAGAGTCTCTTGCTCTCTGTCATGATCTGCAGCCGTCCCGCCCCCTGCCTTGCTAATAGGCTGACACACAGGACATACAGGCTGCTATCTATACTGCGGTCCGTGACAGAGCTCCCCTCTTGCTCTGATGGCGGCCCGCTCAACAACAGGCCACAAACCAGGACTGGTCTGTGGCCTGGAGGTTGATGGCCCCTGCACTAAGGGACCTGTGTTAAGGTTTGATGAAGACTATGCTTGATCTAAAAGCAATAGAAGAAGGAAAATCACCGCTCAAGGTGGGTCTGCTATAGGGTCATACACAGGTGTAGGATTCCAAGGGTGCTGGCAGTGCACTAGGCAAGCATTGGCGTAAAATTAAGGATGGATGGCCGCACTCCAAACCAAACAGGTTGTCTTTATTTAAACGAACAGCAAAAACATACCAGATCACAGCAACAGAAACAGGAGGGTAACCGACGTTTCGCACTGACTTAGTGCTTATTCATGGCTAACATGCATTAAGTCAGTGCGAAACGTCGGTTATCCTCCTGTTTCTGTTGCTGTGATCCGGTATGTTTTTGCTGTTCGTTTAAATAAAGACAACCTGTTTGGTTTGGAGTGCGGCCATCCATCCTTCATTTTACGCCAATACTATGCTTGATCTACTGAGGGGATTAAAGGTAGCTGGCATTCCCTGTCTTGTTGAAAATAAAATGCATACCATTTTAATCCCTTGATTAACCGCTTGCCGACTTTATACTGTGTATATATATATATATATATATATATATATATATATACGGTGGCAAGGTGGCTCTCCTGTGCTACATGATCCTGCACTTTCAGGCTGGGGGCGCACAGGCACGCCAGTGGCCCACTCTAGCTGTGAAACCAATCAGAATATACCATGGACTAGCTCAGGTGTGGAACAGCCTCATCTCCCGCCGAGGGAGGGGGGGTGGCCTTGGTTTGCTGCCCCCCCCCCCAGAATTATTGTGCACCAGCTGCCACTGGAGTATTGCAAAAAATGGCCTGGTCAGGAAAGGGGGTAAATCATCCAGAGGTGAAGTGGTTAAGATTTTAATTTTCAAGAAGAAAGCATGCCACACAGTTGGTGGCAAAAATGATGGAGCACATAATTCACATGTACATGCAGTGCTTGCTTTCTGAACACAGCTGATCAAAATGTCTTAGATTTCATTTCACAGGTTATATGTAAACTTTATCTTTTTATACAAGGTTACAAAACGGTGCCTGCTTTTTTTAACAATACATTTGTATTTTGAATGTTGACCTGTTCTTGGTCTGTGCAGAGGCACATATTAAAATCAAGCAAACACCATTATTTTACTTGTGGTCAGTGGCATTGTTATGTGAGATTTTTTTAATATATTGTTGTACCTACCACATTTCAATGTGTTGATTCAGTGGGTGAGATATATAGCCAATCAGCATTCATCTCTTTGAGAGCCCAAATAATTTTTATTTTTTAAATAGTACTGGTAGAAGGACTTTACTGAATAGGTTTATTTGAATACCTTTATACTTAGCATCCTTTTTTTGGTAAAACCTATAGTAGACTTGACGAATATTGCTTATTTTTCAGGTATTTCTGTCTACAATCAGCCCCTTCCTGGATCTGTGTCTCAATCTTCTACGTAAGAAATCACTTTTAAGTTACATTATCAATGCATATAAAGCATGGCCAAAGCATGTACAGTAGCTTTTTGTCAAATGGGAAGATCAGGGAAAATACAGCATACAGTAAATTCCTTTCATGAACAGCTATGTGTGGCATTTCCCCATGACTGAGTGGCACTCTGCGAGAACAGCTTATTTCTGGAGTACTGTAAGCCCTGTCTGCATGATCCCTAAGGTGGGCATGTAAATGTCAGGCTGGGCTTGTTTAATATGGGAAAACTGACAGAGTGTTCTTCTGCCTTGAAGAGGATGGCTGGTACTGGACTGAGGAGGAAGTCGGGGACAGCACTTGAGCATGCATTGGCACAATTTTTTTTAGGGGGGTGGGAGACATAAAAAAATAGTTCTACTTTAACTTTCTATTTTATTAGGTGCTGCAAGAGACAGAAAATACCCATTTTAAACTTTTCTTTCATAAACCAGCAAGTGGAGCTGTAGCCTTATTTTCAGATGTTTACTTTTGTCTATTCTAAAGCTGCTGTGTTAAAAAGTGTGCTATTTACAGAGCTCAGTAGCTCAAGCTCAAATTTACACACAACTGTATGATTTAAGGGAGTGGCTTATCCCCACATCTCTGCTTGTTTTTCCCAGATGAAGCATACAAAGCTTATATTAGAATGAAAGAGAGAGACATAAGTAATCATTGTTGTTGCTTTGACTTTAACAAAACTGAAATGCTCTGCGATTCCTGTGTCAAGGGTGCACCCTGTTGTTATAATTTTTATCTCTAAAATAAAGATTTTGTATATTTGCATAGTTAGAATAAATGTAACACATCAGTTCGAAGATGCATATAGTAAACAAATGAATAATTGACCAAAAACATTTCTAGTCTCTCTTATTTCTAAATAACAGAATTGGAATTGTTAAGCTACCCAGTCCTGTTCTATAACCAGACCGATTTTCAGACTGCCTTAAATATGCAAATGTTGGCCACAAGTATAGATAAACTCTCTGGAGCATTGCGGCACAATTATTAGCCAATTATTGAACAGCAGTAGGACTGTTATATAAAATTCAGAGGTAACAGAAAATCACAGGCACAAAAATGGATCCTGTGTCAAGGATTGCACACAGAAACATCAGCTTGCACACAAAATATATTGCTGTCTTTTATGTTGCCTCATGCTCCTCTGGGACTCCAGACTTCTAGAAATTCTTCTTTCCGTTAGAGGCTTAATACATTTCTGGGTATTATGGTCACACTCATAATTTAAAAGCCGTGCTGCAGTAATGCAGAAGATGTATTTACCTGTCTGTATTTTTAGGCACCCTTATTCATCTCTTTAACAACTGTGTAGCAGTTCTCTGTGTATTTTTATTAATAAGTAATAGCGAGAGTATAGAGAGATGAAGGAGCCCATGAAATGTACAATTCCCATCTGGTGGGGACATGTTTCCTCCTCTGAGAATCATTCTTCTTCATCTGCAGGACCATTACCTTGGTGAATACGTTGGTGGCACTTTCTGTTCTGGTTGGCTACTCCATCACTACGGCAAGTTTTGTTACCTATGTTGTGAAAGAGTACGACAATGGTTCAAAGAGACTGCAGCACATTGCCGGCGTTGGAGAGGTCCTTTATTGGATAACAAGCTTCCTCTATGACTTGGTAAATGTTCAGTTTATTCTCTGCTTCGAGATAATTAAATGTATTCAACTGTGCATGTATCAGATCATTACCTCCCAAGAGAAGAAAGATAAAGAAATACATTTAAACCCTGACTTGGAACCTACTAATTTCTGCCCAAGACTAGTAAATCAATTATACTACTTACTAATATGTCCCATCCTTTGAAGACCACAGGCCTTGAAGTGTATCTAAACCTAAAAACAAAAATATTGATATATTGGTTGCATTATTTTTATTTTCACCTGGTAATACAGCATATGTTGCTTTATGTTCTGGCTTATTTTCTCTACTGTACTATGGGGCAGCCATGGTTGTCGCATAGATAGGTCATTAAACATGTCTGCCTTTGTCCATTTCCATTACATGGAGAATTTATGGGACAAGCAGTTTCCACAAAAAACATATGGATGATTGTGAATTATTTTAAGCTCACAGTAGGTGACAATGACACTGCATTTTTGGCAATTTCAACAGGTATTTTCTGTAATTGCTTAACATTTTTTAATGTAAAAAGTAATGCAGCCAACACATCTGGTGAGCTGCAATATATAAAAAAAAATTTGGGGTTTAGATATGCTTTAACTCTCAGTTAAAATGTGGCCTGTCATGTTGGCAAAATGTGCTAAATTAAAAATTATTGATTGTTTATGAAATTTACTAAGAAAGCTTTTTCTAGTGCTGTTGTATGCTTACCTTAAAAGCGCATATATGCTGTTTTATTGTAAGCTTAAAAAAACAATTACTGAGTACATACCATAACCTACACAAAATATATAAAGATAAGTTGAAAAGAGCCACTATAGAATAATAGACCAATAGAAGAAAGAAAGACTCTACTAAACAGAGCTAGACTAAAGCCTGATACACACTATCAGTTTTTTTTTCCTCAACCAAAAGGCTGAATAAAGAAAAAAACTGAAGTGCTCCAGAGGAGATCATGTATTAACAATCCAAGCTATTGTGTTCTGACAGGGGGACTGGATTTTGATTCAGTGTTATACTAAATCTATTAAGTGTTTTTTACCCCCCTGGCGGTGTTCCCGAGTCTGACACGGGGTGAGATTTTTTGGCTACGATCGGTAACCCCGAGTCAGACTCGGGCTTGCCTCGCTGAATCCACAGGCTTGGTTTACTTACCTTGTCCCTGGATCCAGCGATGCCACCGCGCTGTGTGAGCCACAGATCTCTGTTCCCTGCGACGTTACGACGCACGGGAGTGGAGAACGGAGCCAAATTCAAAAAGGTAAACAAACACAATACATACAGTATACTTTAATCTTATAGATTACAGTACTGTATGTAAAAAATACACACCCCCCTTGTCCCTAGTGGTCTGCCCAGTGCCCTACATGTACTTTTATATAATAAAAACTGTTCTTTCTGCCTGCAAACTGTAGATTGTCCATAGCAACCAAAAGTGTCCCTTCAAAAATGGTTTTAGAGCAGCTAGAAAACAGCGATAATAAATTATAATCACTTGCAGAATTGTGCGATAGCGATTTGTGGGGAAATTCGTCATAAAAAATAAAAGTAATGACAGCGACAATTCTGCAACTGAGCAAATTTCAGTGTTTTTGAGTTGATTACATTATTGAATAATTTTTATTATAATTATATTATTATTTGTTATAATTATTTATAATTATTTATTATATTATAATTTTGTTTTTAAAAAAATGTCATACCCAGGATGCCTACTAGACTCTTGTTTGGTTAGATTTAAGTGAGTTATTCCTAAGAATTACAGGCCTACAGTACAAATCACCAAATTTCCTTGCAAATAATGGTACCGCTTTCAGCACCTTTTTCCTGAAAGAATCATACCGCCAGGGAGGTTAATGCTAGTATTAGGTCAATATACACTGCATTACCAAAAGTATTGGGACACCTGCCTTTACACGTAAATGAACTTTAAAGACATCCCAGTTATAAACCTCGTACACACGATCCGATTGTTAGACAACCTAGCGTCTGATTTCTGTCAAAAGGGCATGTGCCTGGATCTTGTCTTGCATCCTAACGAAACACAATTGTCGGCCAACAAACATGAACGTAGTGATGTATTATGAGGAATTTCAGCTCTTGAGCGCCACCCTTTGGGCCCCTTCTGCTAATTTCATGTTTGGTGAGCATTGAAAATGAGCGCCGAAAATTTACTAGGCTGCCATCCAACATTTTTTGCCCGAAAGTTGGACAACAATTGTCAGAAGGAGCGTTCTAACGGTCAGATTTTAGGACAACAGTCTGTCAACAGACAATCCCCTGCCAACCATCGGATTGTGTGTACAAGGCTTTAGTCCGTATAGTTCAATATTGAGTTGGCCCACCCTTTGCAGCTATAACAGCTTCAATTATTCTGGGAAGGCTGTCCACAAGGTTTAGGAGTGTGTCTATGGGAATGTTTGACCATTATTCCAAAAGCGCATTTGTGAGGTCAGGCACTAAAGTGTGTCTATGCTCAAACATTCACATAGACACACTCATAAACCTTGTGAACAGCCTTCCCAGAAGAGCTGAAGCTGTTATAGCTGAAAAAATACAGGTTTGTGATTATACCACCATTATAGCTGAAAAGGATGGGCCAACTGATTATTGAACCCTACAAAATGGGATGCCATTAAAGTTCATGTGCTTGTAAAGGCAGGTGTCCCAATACTTTTGGTAATATAGTGTATGTGCCCCTTAGTCTACAGTACTAGCGTTCCTCTATTTTATCACTTTGGTTATTATGCGTATGGTCAAGGCAAGCGTTGGCAGGTCAGACCCATGTTTTTCTGTGAGGCAGCAAATGCCACCCAAAACACATCTGCTCAAACCCTTACCCATGCCTTTGTGGTATAATCACAAACCTGTATTTGTTACACTACTAAAACAGTCTGAAGATGGAAGCAGAGGTGTTAAGTAGGCCAGCTTTGCATAATGCAAAGAGATCTGTACTAACCATAGAAGAGAAAACATTAACACGCTAGTTAGGTCTACTGCCAGTGCCAACCCCTGGAGCTGTGCCATCTGCAAATCTGTGCCATTTGAAAAGTCATCTTTGCATCTGGAAATGGTGCCTTGGGCACAAGCAGATACATAGGGAGCATTTATTCAGAACAATCACAACCAATTTGAAAAAATATAGTTCTTGCATGTTTTACAATTTTTGTCCCATAGTTACCATAGGGCTAGCCTTAAATATATGTTTCCCTATAACTGCAGGGAACTAATACCTAATCCAAATGCCTTGCTATCTGGGAAAACATGTAGCTAAAATTGAGTTTAGATTTTTGCTTTTAGCAACAGTAACCCGATAATTGTTATGCTAGCCTGCAGCCTTGCCCTGCGTACACTGAATAATGTTCAGAAAGTTGATATGAATATTTTATAGGAAACATCTGAGTAACACAGACAGCTGCCTTAAGCACTTGTAGGAAAGTGAAGCTGTATTCAGAGACAAATCACACTTCTCCAGTCATCCAACACAGTTCTTGCTACTGTATCTACATTACTTTTCTCTTACACCTCATTAACCCTAATAGCCCAAGTCACAGCCAAAACTCTGTGGCTGACCTTGGATATGTCAGTGACAGCTGGGGTATATTGCTAAGAGGATCAGTGAAGGACAGGTCCCTGTCATTTGTCAAATGTTTGTCTCTGCACTTTATGAACAAACGGAGATAATATGCTGACTGGGCATGACTGGACACAAAAATAAAAATGAAATAACGTTGAGAGGAACATGAACAGTTCACACTCAGCCATAGAGAAGAGAACATGAATTTATACATTAAATATAGCACTGCTGCAGTTTCTTTCATTAAAAAGGAAAAAGGGGACTAAAACAAACAGACTTGTAGCAATAAAATTCATATTTATTTCTTTTGGAAATTACATAAAATATTTAGCAAAAAAAAAATGTTTTTTAAGCTACAACCAGGAACTTGCATTCTAGAATAAGCATTTAAAGTTAGACTGCAACGTCAACAATTTTGTGACTTATAGTTTGATTTATTTATGTATTGCAGTGGATTTTATAAAAGAAAATGAAAATGTATTAAAACAGATCTCCATCTCCAAAAATAATTAGGCCAGCAGTCTCTCCTTTTGCTGCAATACCTACCTTTAGTCTAACGCAGATGGTCCACTTTATGTTTTTGGGTTAAATGACAGCCAGCATCATTTAACCTACGGTACTTCTTAGTACATGATGTCATAAGATACACCCCCTAAGAATGTGTTCTGGATAGACAAAATGTCTGCGGAGCCCCCCCCCCCCCCCCGACACAAATTTATTTCATGCATTGGGAAAAACTCTCATTGGCGACACATGCTGATAATAGAGGAACAAAGCACCGGAGAAAAACAACACTTACAACTTCGGAGGAAGATAAGGAAATACACTACATATATATGTGCTTTTCTCAGATTCCATGACTGAAGTTTACAACCACTTGAACTTGCATTCCAGCCTGTTTGTGCCTATAAGGGCCCTTTCACACAGGGCGGATCAGTAATGATCTGCTTCCGTGTGTCCGTAAGCTTAGCGGGGATTGCTTCGTAAATCCCCACTGAGCTGTCGGCTGACAGGGCGGTCCCCGCACACTGTGGAGGGACCGCCCTGTCTTTTCTCCGCTCTCCCCTATGGGGGATCGGATGAACACGGACCGTGTGTCCGTGTTCATCCGATCCGCAGACGGAAGAAACAATAGGGTTTTCTTCCGTCCGCAAAATCGGATCTTTGCGGAGGCGGGTGATTACGGGTGTCAGCGGATGTTTATCCGCTAACATCCGCAATCACATAGGGACCAATGTATGTCCCTTTTTCATCCGCAAACGGATGGATGAAAAAGCGGACATACGATCTTCACGTCTGAAAGGGGCCTAAGTGTAATGCCGCGTACACACCATCACTTTATGTGATGAAAAAAAACGGCGTTTTTAAAAATGTCACTTTAAATGACCGTGTGTGGGGGAACACGTCGTTTTATGTCTTGTGAAAAACAACAAAAAATTGAAGCATGCTTCAATTTTATGTGTCGTTTTTCAAAACGTCGTTTTTTACTTCACAGAAATTGACCGTGTGTATCAAAAAACGACGTTTAAAACGACGTTTTTACACCCGCGCATGCCCAGAAGCTAGTTATGAAGCGAGCTTCAATGGAAAAAAGTGGTGGAACGTAACCTCGCTTTGCTAGAGCATTGTGAAAAAACGATGGTGTGTAGGCAACTTCGTCTTTGAAAATTGAAGTTTCAAAAACGTCGTTTTTTACTTCATAGAAAATTTCGTTTTTTTTCCATCACATAAAGCATGGGTCTTCAAACTATGGCCCTCCAGTTGTACAGGAACTACAATTCCCATCAGGCCTAGTGAATGTCTGTGAATGTCAAAGTTTTACAAAGCCTCATGGGATGTGTAGTTCCGCAACAGCTGGAGGGCCGTAGTTTGAGGATCCCTGACATAAAGTGATGGTGTGTATGCGGCATAATGGTCAATATTTAAGGTATATCCCATAGATGACCTAGATTGAGATTTGATACTATTCTCAAGTAAACACTGCTGCCATCAATTTGAGATGTTGTAGTAGAGAAAAATGTTATGTGAGAGAAAGATATTTATCCCATATTAAGTTATTCACCTATGTTGTTATCTAGGTCTGCATATAAATGTGTAGAGTAAAGTAAAGGGTTTTAAAAAAAAAAAAAAAAAAAAAATTACTGTATATCCACTTGACTTCCAGAAGACCAGGCCATTTTTTGTGAAAACGGTACTGTGTTACTTTACTTGACAATTTTCCACACAAATAGAGCATTTTTTTTTTTGCGCTATAAATATAAAAAAAAAACAGATTGTTTCTTTCTGCTATAAAACACATCCAATAAGAAAATTGAAAAATCTAATTTCTTCATTAATGTAGGCCAATATGTATTCTGCTACATGTTTTTGGTAAACAAAATCCCAATAAGCGTATATTGATTGGGTTGCGCAAAAGTTATAGTATCCACAAACTTTATTTCAATTTTTTTTACTGGTAATGGTGGTGATCAGCAACTTATAGTGGGACTGTGATATTGTGGCGGACATTCGGACAATGACTGACTTTGTTTGGAGACCAGTGACACCAATACATTGATCAGTGCTTAAAAATATGCAATGTCACTGTACTAATGACACTGGTTGGGATGGGGTTAACATTAGGGGTGATCAAAGGGTTAACTGTGTGTCTAGCTAGTAGCCGACCAGCCACCGTCATTATACGGCGGCAGGTCGGCTCTCCTGGGCGAGAGCCCGTAGCTATACGTCCTATCGTATAGCCGCCACTAGGGGGCGCGTGCGCGCCGCCGGAGGCGCGCGCGCGCGCTCCCCGCTCGCCCCCGACTCCCGTGCGTGTGCCCGGCGGGCGCGATCGCCGCCGGGCACACGCGATCGCTCGGTACAGAGCGGGGAACGGGAGCTGTGTGTGTAAACACACAGCTCCCGGTCCTGTCAGCAGGGGAAATGCTGATTTTCTGTTCATACAATGTATGAACAGAAAATCAGTGTTTCCCCTAGTGAGGCCACCCCCCCCCCCCCACAGTAAGAACACACCCAGGCATACTTAACCCCTTCCCCGCCCCCTAGTGTTAACCCCTTCACTGCCAGTGGCATTTTTATAGTAATCTAATGCATTTTTATAGCACTGATCGCTATAAAAATGCCAATGGTCCCAAAAATGTGTCAAAAATGTCCGAAGTGTCCGCCATAATGTCGCAATACCGAAAAAAAAATCGCTGATCGCCGCCATTACTAGTAAAAAAAATAATTAATAAAAATGCAATAAAACTATCCCCTATTTTGTAAACGCTATAACTTTTGCGCAAACCAATCAATAAACGCTTATTGCGATTTTTTTTACGAAAAATATGTAGAAGAATACGTATCGGCCTAAACTGAGGAAAAAAAATGTTTTTTTATATATTTTTGGGGGATATTTATTACAGCAAAAAGTAAAAAATATTCATTTTTTTCAAAATTGTCGCTCTATTTTTGTTTATAGCGCAAAAAATAAAAAACGCAGAGGTGATCAAATACCACCAAAAGAAAGCTCTATTTGTGGGAAAAAAAGGACGCCAATTTTGTTTGGGAGCCACGTCGCACGACCGCGCAATTGTCTGTTAAAGCGACGCAGTCCCGAATCGCAAAAAGTACTCTGGTCTTTAGGCAGCAATATGTTCCGGGGGGTAAGTGGCTAGTCAGTGTTTTACTACACTGTGGGAGATGATTTTACTAGGAGATGGAATTGTTCCCTGCTTTTCAGGGACAGAAATTCTATCTCTCCCCTACTGTCAGATAGACAATCTGCTTTGTTTTTATAGGCAGACCACTGTTCTGCCTCTCTGTTAGATGATCGGCAGGTGCTGACGGACATCGACTCCGCGGTACATGCTGATAGGCTCCCGCGGTGTATAATCACAGTGGGAGCGAGCCGGCGGTGGCGCACATGCACGCCCCCTACGCAGAAGAGTCAGTATCCAGCGCAGAGGTGTCGCCTTTTAGCAGAAAAACTGCTATAGGGCAGACCTTAAAGGGGTTGTAAATTCTATGCATTAAGTTGAAAAACCTTTTTTAGTGGCTCCCGGGAGAGCGCTTCTCCTAGGGGGTTATCTGAAGTGAGGAGGGGCCACGAGAGCCACCGGGGGACCCCAGAAGTCAGTGTTTGGGGCCACTCTGTGCAAAACGAGCTGCACAGTGGAGGTAAGTATGACATGTTTGTTATTTTTATTTATTTTTTAACGATCCTTTACAATCACTTAAGTAGCTATACAAGCATTACATATATTAACTGTATACAGTTAGCAGAATATAATATCTTTTGTGACAGTGGTCCTTTAAATAATGGGCAGGTGTTCTAATTTTTATCATTATCATTTGTAGTTAGCACAACAAAATTGCCTGACACAGATTTGAGTTTTTCCCATGTGTCTCTTTTTGGTTGCTGGAAAACTGCTAAATGGTTGTGTTTGTTTAGAACAAACACAAGAAAACATGGATTATGATGCTAATATCTTGAGTATACAAGTAAATATTAGCAGTGAGAAATGAATTTAGTAAGCGCAAACCATGCACAGTAATGATAAAAAAAAAAGCCAGCCTATTACACAGGACTACATCTGCCCCGAGACATGGCTGTAGTCTGGGGAAATGCAAGAAGGTTCTTTAGCTCTTGGAGCTATAAATTCTCCATTCTGTATTTAATCTGTTGCTTGCTATATACATAACATCTCAAAAAACAAGATAGCTTAGATCTACTCAAAATGTTTAGTTCTGAAAAGGAAATTAAGGAAAACTGGGATTGATTCAGGGAGGATCAATAAATGAAGCAATTCGGTGTGAACATATTTTGCTTGGAGTTGTTTCATAATGACTTAACATTATTCATAGTATTGAATGTATGTAACATTTATTAATGTTGTACCCAGACTTTTCATTTAATTTAAGCAAATACTCATTTAAAATGAATGGTAAGACGTGGTATTTTATTAGCGGCCCATGGTACTGCTGGCACTACAAAGTTTTATCAACATTAACTAGCAAAAGTGTGCACATTCGTTGAACAAGCTGCAAAAAAAAGGATGCATGGCTGTGATGGCAGAGAGAAGAGAAGTGCATATTAGTACAGTGGCAACAAGCTTTGAGGTAGGAGTTGGGGCAATGCTAAATAAGAAAGTCACATGTGGGAAAAGGTGGCGAGAGCAGGGGGAGAGGATGGGGGACGAATACAGTGGTGAGAGAGGCGGTGGGTGTGCAAATGTGGTGCAGGAGTAGGAGGATAAAGGTCAGCTGCAGTGGTAAGAGCTGGATGGGGGGGGGGGGGTGAGAGCAACAAAGGTGCATGGGGGGGATTGCTGGCACAGTAGTGATGAGGGGAGTGATTGCAGGAGTGGTAGTGCCTATGTGAGAACAGTTGTAACTACAGTTTTAGTCCTACTAGCCAGAAGTAGGAGGGGGTTGGATAAATTGGTGTTGTAGACTGCCAGGTTGGAAAAGTTCCTTTTGAGTGCTCTTTCCTAGGATTAACTCCACTCCTTTTGAGGAAATCTACCTTCAACAAGTCAGTGTAAGTTTAACCCTTATACCAAAGTGGCCTTCCCAGGCAGCATGCCTGACAGGTCAAGAATGCCAGCAGGCAAAGTCTAGGAGACAAGAGAGCTCAAATAGTCGCCCCAAACATTTATAGCTCCCCCCAGCCTGCACCACTAGCAAACAGTAAACCTCCTAGTGGTTGGCCAGGGAGACATAAATATTATTAACCCAGCATTATTGTATCTTCTCCCTGACAGCAGCCAGAAGCAAACAAGAACATTAGGCTCAGGGGAGACCAAATGAGCACAAAACTATCAATTTAGCTGGGCTGATTACAAGCCCAGGCTGATTAAAAGCCCAGTAGAACTAAATTTAAAGAGTCACTTCTGCTTAGCTCAGGATGGCTACATGCATAATCAGAATGAACCTAAGGTGGGGGACTAAAACTCTATTTTAATATATTTCTTCAAAAATTAGAAAAGGATATAGTAGTTCTATCACTTTCTGATCTCCTGTTTAGAACCAAGGCAGACTTGTGATGATAAACCATGATGGGAACTCTGCGTGTGACTGTCTGAATTCTCTGCTTACATCATTGTATTAATTATAATATCTAATGCTGAACTATTTTGTATCTAGTAAGTTATTGTACTCAGCACTGTAAGCAGATAACCTGTGGGAGTAATTTCTCTGGTAAAATAAATCGAACGCCAAAACATATATATTTTTTTTTTATATGGGTACCCCTGTCAAGGTTTTTGCCATTTGTGTCCCATTGGGGAGATTTCCCTTCTAGTCCTGTTTTAAGGACACAGCAGGAAGCAAGAGGAAATCTCTCTAATGCCCCGTACACACGATCGGGATTCCCGGTGGTAAAAAGTCTGCCGGGAATCCCGGGGGGAAAACCGAGAACCTGCTTGGTCACTTTCCCTGTGTACACACCAGAGGTTTTCCCATCTGGAAAATTGCAATGAGAGCTTTGGCTGGGAACCCGGCCGTGTGTATACGCCATCCCAGTGTTTCCCATAGGGAAACTGCCGGGAAAAAGACCGCCAGGAATCGCAGCAGGAAAAAAAAACATTATCTAATTTTCCCTGCCGCGATTCCCGGCGGCTTTTCCTGTCGGGTAAACTGCCATGGAGCATACACAAGGCCAGTTTTCCCGGGCCAAAAGCTGTCATGGCAGTTTTCCCGACGGGTGTACAAGGCATATAGTGAGCTACTTGAGCAACCATTGACTGTTCAACTGTTGTCCCTAATTGAAGGTTTTCCCTTTATCCCTGCTCTATTGTCTGTTTGGGTTTTCCCTCATTTTCAGACCCTGTGAAAATGTTTACTAGAACAAACAGGGAGGATAAATCTCCCCAGTAGGGATACAGCAAAAAAAAAAAAAAAACCTGACAGGGTTACTAATGTTTCCCTATTATAACCAAAACTGCAAGAAAAAGTCTGGCTTAAGTTAAAGCAAAGATAAAGTAATTTTATATTAAATGTTACCCTATGTTCTTCCTAATGTACTTCTATATCATCAAAGAACCACTGGCTCCTTGTGCAACAACTAGCATTTTAGTAGCTTGCAGTAGTTGAAAAGCTAAAGCAATGTTGACATGTACAATGATCTTTTTTCACCTAGTGAAAAAGCTTTGCAAATCAGGAGAAATTGCAAGGAAAACATGTCATGCCTCATTAGGACTTTCCCCCTTTTGATGACTCAAACAATATGACTATGTGATATGTTCTCCATATGACCTTTTAACATACAATATCACATATTTCAACTTTATTAATCAGACATTATTATTCATGTAAAAAAGTATACAGGAAAAGGCTGCAAAGCTGACCATACACTATGCAATTTGATTGTACAACCCTCTTTAAATCTACCATTGACTATGTACTGTAGAGACCTGTCTTATTTAATACAGATAACATAAATTGCTTAAGGTTGTCCTCATATTACATATTATTAGTTTTGGTAAATCTAAAGAGATTGTAAATACATTGTATAATAAGATTGTACAATGTAACGCCATCATATGGAAGGTCATACACAATGGGTAGATCTCCCTTAAATTTGACAAGATGTTTAGGATTTGTTCATATATGTTGGTCCAAACTGCTCTGACTTTTGCTTTTACCTTGGGCAATTTCTGATGGTGTAAAAGAGTGCCCCCTTTGTTCTAAGGAGTAGTATATGAACCTTAATTTCCATGGCTCAGGTGCAGGGTTGGCAGTTCTTTATTGTAGAATGTTTCTTAAATGTTAAACTACAGTCAGAATATAAACTTACCCTTAGGTTAACTCCATTAATAATTAAACCAATAATTACCGATTCCCTGAAATGCCTGAGTGAGCTAACACATGCCTGCTGAAAGAAGAAATAATTTTGACAATTGTAATGTTATGCAATGCTAATTGCTTTAATTTTCTTCATGTACACATTCTCTCATTGATTAGATTCATCCTTATGTATGAACAACTAAGCAAGTTATTTTGTGTTCTCTTCACCAGGCCATCTACTTCATACCAGTTGGCCTTTCCATTGCAATGATAGCAGCCTTTAAACTTCCAGCATTCTACAACTACCCCAACCTTGGAGGAGTGTCTCTGCTGTTTATTTTGTTTGGGTAAGCTGGTCACCTCAGTGGGTTTATTTTAGATTTGCTCATGCTATGTGATCTCTTCAATGTTTTCTGTATTTTGTCCTGTTTCACCATATCCCCACTTGTGTGGTCTTTTCAACCTTTGTCTAATTAAGGCCTGCCATGTGTCATTACTTTCCACAGAAAAATTGATGTTCAACTCTGGTATCTCTATGCATCCCGGCTTCTTAGCCTTGTTATTCCGTGCATATAATTCTTGTCTAATTGTTACCTTGGCTTTACCACCATCCTTACATTCAGCCTTTACATTTCTTGACAGTGTTCTTTCAACCCTGTCACTCCATGTATTCATTTGTTCTCCATGCCTGTAGCTAGTCTGTCATTACCTGTTTGTCAGCTGTCACCAGCAAAGTAATACTCAGTCTGGAAAAGTATGCTAGGGCCAATTCCGTAGTCACCATCAGTGGCTCTGTTGAAGTCCAAGCACATATAAGCTCCTAGATCTAGCACCTCATAATGCCACCTCCTGCTGGCAATGTATATGGAACACTACCAAATAAAGTGCTTCTGTAGCGATACCCCTGAAATGGCCATTGGCTGATGATGGTCAAAAGCATAGTCACTGTACACTTTCAGCACAGATAATGATGATGACTAAAGTTCTTTCGCTAATACAGAGGGTGCCAGCACACACCGACACAAAGAGAAGTCTAGGGGATGTATTTTTCTTTAATATTATTTTATTATTATTATTATTAGTTCTTTAGAGAACTTGGATGGCATGTATAGTATGGGATACTTCAGAACCACTAACAGAAACAGAGGATGCTCTTTTCTAAGTTGCAAACTTCAGGAACAATTCTTATACTCAGTTCAGCATGCAATCCTCTTAGAGACTAACTTTTCAGGACAGTCCTACCAGCAAAAATCAGAGGAGACCTATGTCTGTACCTCTCAGGAGAGGAACTACTTAGCTTAAAGTTTTTCCACAAAACTAGAGGGGACTGGTTGGTATGTACCGGTCAGGAGAGGAACTACAAACCCAGCAATCTCAATAGTACTCAGTCACTAGGATCTTGCAACAGAGCAGTACTCCCAAAGCCAGTGGAGTAGCTTTGCCCATTCAGCTTCTTCCAGATGTCTGTCAGTGAGGTTAAGTGGGTCAGATCCTTAAGTGGAGCCACACAATGTCCAGTAGCCACCCCCCCCCTACCTAAACAGGTGATATCCTCAGAAGACTGCAGCCCAGACTAATCTGGTCAGTCACCTTCTGGGCACACATCCCCATGGATAGGCTGCAGCACCATATGCGAGGTGTGTCTATTAAATAACGAGACTAATTAAATAACTCAACTTTAGCCCCTGCAGCGGTGCTTGGTGATTGGCCGGACCCCGATGACATCACTCCCAAGCATGCGCGCGGGAGCCGTCAGTGACGGCACGATCGCCTTCACTAACGGCACGCTCAGTGCGCCTGCGCCGTTGTCTACAGCGCGCATGTGCCGTAGACATTGGTGCAGTCTTTTCTGCAAATATCTCCAGAACCATGTAGGTTTAGGAGATATTTGTTGCACCTACAGATAAGCCTTAATCTAGGCTTAGCTGTAGGTTAAAGTGGTCTGTAAGGGTTTACAACCACTTTAAACACTGATTTAACTTTTGGGAAAAGCTAAAATTTGCATGGTGCTTAATCGGGTGAATATGGAGGATGTTCAAATGTTCAAATACTGGAAGATCCAGGTTTTGTCACAAGAGACTACTTTATGAAACAGGTTTCAAGTTGCTGTAGAATGTCAACACAACATTCCTTGCAATGTTCTCCTTTGCTCTGGTGAGAGAACCCTTGGGACCATCTTTGCACAAACTTTCGTCATGTTAAGATTCTTGTGCAAAATTTTCCATGCAGTGTCACGGATTCAGATAATATTCGAACACTGAGTCAGCGGTCTTTTCGAAACAAACTGATTTTTTTTCTACGTTCTCTTCGGTTCTTGAAGTGCAAGGTCATCCACGGCGTTTATCATCTTCGACAATATCACGTCCCTTGCTGAATCTTTTGTTACACTCAAACACATGCGCACAAGACAGGCCATCATTCCCATAAGCAGTAGTAAGCATTTGAAAACATTATGTTGGTGTTTTGTGCAATTTTACAAAAAAATTCAAATTGACACCTTTTTTAAACTTTTAACTTAGCATTTTTTCGGCACACTACAGTAAACACAACCAAATTAAATGACAACTCACAATCAACTGAACTTCATAGTGTTGCTGCTTGGGTTCAAACATGTTCAAGGTCACCATACATGCAGTTATAACCGGATATGACTGCTTTGTTTACTAGGTGGAATCACAGTCTTGTTATTTAATAGACATACCGCGTATACATGCTGCCCATTTTCCTTGGTACAGTACCAGCCAAAAGAAATCAGCAACTGCTCCAATGATTACAAATGAGCCAAAGAATAAATTTACCTAGCATCCTAGCAGCTTAACTAGGAGGGTGCTACACTTATAAGCAAGAATAACATTGAAGATGCTGTTTGGGATAGCAAATGTTTTTTTTATTTATAGCAATCAGTTTCCTGATTGGCTGTTACTGAATATTTTTTGTACTTTTGTCCTTTTTCTTTTCTCAAGTTGAACTACATTAACAATGATTAACTTGTTCCAGCCCCTGCTATAGCCAAAAGACAGCTAGAGCGTGGACCTCCAGTTCTGGGAGGACATCTATGGACATCCTCCCGCGTGACTCCTGGGGAGCGCATCGGGCATGCTCTGTGACCACTGTGTCCTTTGGCCATGTGATAAGCTGTGTCCAATCACAACTGGTCACATGTAAACAGACTTGCCGGTTATCGACAATCCTTTCCACACATTGTTTACACTGATTATCAGTATAGCCCCATCAGTGTCCATCAGTGCAACACATCAGTGCTGCCCATTAGTGGCCATCAGTGTCTCATCAACGCACATCACCAGTTCAGCCTCATCAGCACACATCAGTGGAGAAAAAAAAATAACTTATTTGTAAAATACTATAACAGAAACATATATTTTTATAAAATGTTCACAAAAAAAAAACAGTGTTGATTAAATACCACCAAAAGAAAACTCTGTCTCAAAAATTTATAAAAATTGAAGTTGGGTTCAATGTTGCATGACCACACAGTTGTCTTTCAACGTGCGACAGCACTAAAAGCTGAAAATTGGCCTGGGCAGGAAGGGGGTAAAAGTGCCTGGTACTGAAGTGCTTAACACAGCATGAAATTTAACATAGTCCTCTGTGCCACTTGATAAATACTATAGATGTTTAGTGGTGCAGCACAGTGTCTCTTGCGTACCATGTGAATTAGTATAATAGTTTGTTTAATGCATATGTTTATGAAGCTAACATAATTTGTCTAACACACACTATGTGGGTAAATAAACTAAATGAATATATCTGTTATTATTTTAAGAAGGTACTTGACCATGGTCGTTTATATTTTACAATTGTGTCTCTCAGCTATGCAACTTTTGCCTGGATGTATCTGATAGCTGGAACTTTCAAGAACGCTGGCATGGCATTCATTACTTACGTGTGCATCAACCTATTTATTGGCATCAATACCATCATCTCTTCTTCTGTAGTGTATATGCTTCTCCAGCAGACAAGTACAACTGACGAAAAATACCAGGTATTTAATGTTGTCAACAATGTATATTATTAACATTGTACACTTATATACAGTATGTATCTCAGAGTCACTGTATAATTTGCCTTTCTGGCAAGATTTTATAAAATACCAGCAATGATTTTTAGCTGTCATTGTGAATACAAAACCTGAAAATATTTAACATTTAGAACAATATAGCTGTCTCTTAAGAAGTGGAACAGCTATATGCATAAATAAATGTTTGCAATACATACCGTATTTATCGGCGTATAACACGCACCCTAACTTTTAGAGGGAAGTTTCAGGAAAAAATAATTCCACAGCCCCCTGCGTATAACACGCAGGCACAGTTTACCCTCTATTTTCAGTAAAAAAGTGAGTGTTATACGCCAATAAATACAGTATGTGTCAAATGTTCAACATCTCTTTGTATTCTCAAACTGTAATGTTAGCTAGGATTTGTGCACCATTAATTCATTATTGCACGTTTGTATTTTTTTATTGTCAACCAGGTTGGCTTTGTTATTCTTTAGGTGCCTACCTATGCTTTCCTCCCATGAACTATGCAAACACTTGCTTCTCCTGCTTCCAGGGCTTGAAAACATGTTAGCGTGTCAACAGTGTACAATGCAGCAGTGCCTGATCTTCTCCCACCCTCATTATGTTCTGTTTTGCAAGGGATTATTTAAATATAATATATATAATAGACAGTATAATACAATGCTATCAACGTGCAAAGAGAAGTGGTGTATGGTAACCCAGGTCATCTAAGCTAACAAGAAACGGCTTTTAACAGTTTTACAAACAAAAGATGATTTAGGATAGATAATCATTTGTTGTCGCCTACGTTTCAATATTTTACTGAATGCAGCAAAAAAATAAAAATAAAATTCTGGTCACTCGGAAATCAATATAACAGGAAATTCAGTTGTGCCTTGTGAACATAAAGATATTGTATAGCAGGGGTAGGCAAACTTCAGCCCACTAGGTGTTGTGGAACTACAAGTACCATGATGTGTTGCAAGACTCTGACAGCCACAAGCATGACAGAAGCAGATGCATGATGGGACTTGTAGTTCTGTAACAGCTGCAGGGCTGAGTCTTTGGAAATGCCAGCACAAACATGTATTTCTGCCCGTGGCAAATGTGCAACATGCTTGTGGTGCCATTATTTCTTAATGGCACACCAAACGCAGGTAGCAGTCTCATATTTTGTTGTGCTTTGTTGTGGAACATGGAACGCAAAATGCTTATGGCTCAGTGCCAATTAAAGGTGCTTGAGCTACTTTGGCACGTTTGTAATGCATAGGGAAGCCCATTCAACTGAGTAAGCTTTCATATGCTGTTGCACGACAAACGCACCGACATGCGCTAAAAAAGTAACACATTACGGCACGCAGGTGTGAATGGAACCTTAATGTCCACTATGCACTGGGAGAACAGACAGCAACTGAGCTCACTCCCAGCATTTAAAACTGAAATATCCTTTAAATGGCATCTCTCAATACAATTAAAGTAGAACTACACTGCATCAGAGTACCACAAGCCTGGCCATGGCTATCTTGAGTAAGGACAGATGATTCATTTGGAATTCATCTGCCCAAGCTCAGGCATGCATGCAGGGGGGTGAAATTGGCTGAGAAATTTCTCCTTCCCTCCACCCCTCTGGCAGACTCCCAAGATGCATGACATCGTTTGCCTAGGTCTGGAAACCAGGAAGTACCGTAACTGAAGAATATATATATATATATATATATTTTTTTTTTAATAGGATATACTGGGTACTTTCCTATCTATTTCCACTTAAATTATTTTCCACTGATGTCCTATTAGTAACTTTTTGTACATGATTTGCTAGTATCTTCTCTAAATATCACAGATATCAGCAAAAATCATATCCATTACCCTGTAAAGGAAACAGTGTGAGATCTAATCTACAGAAGAAGATTGTATTTTGGTACAATTCCCTAGACACATTGACAAATGATCCCACTGGAATAATAAAGGAATTGTTCTTAGTAGTTGATGAATGTTATGCCAAAGCTGTTAAAAAGACATGCATGATGCATAGCTGTGTATCCAAAGCTATAAAAATTGATATTTAAAGATTTCATATGTAGCCCTACTCCTGTAGGAGCTGCTGATAAGGATGGGTCCTATGTTTTCTGCCTCAACCTTTTCCAAACAAAACTCAGCCCCCTCGCACACACCAGTTTGAGTGTACAAACATACAATATTCCAGGAAATCAACAAAGGTAATACTTAGTACACAGTAGCAGCGATGTATGAAAGGAAAAAGGCACCAAACCAGGCAGTAAAGGCAAACAATATATTGTCACCCAATATGATTGGTAACTAAGCAAGCATAAAATGGATTAACAATGATAATAACACAATTTAGCATACAAATTAATGACAGTAAAGACTAGGCACATGAGGGCATTCAGGTCAGCATAAACAGTAGCAAGGCCAACTCAAATACATTAAGGTGAAGACTCTCGTGCCTCCACTAAAACTAAATATGTGTAATGGTGATTGCAGCTCAATCTAAAGTGTAAACAAGTGCACCAAAATGGGAAATAAATAAATAATAATAAGCGTAACTACCTACATTAAATGATAAATAATATCTCAAATGTGTATGACAATATTCCAATATAGTCCAATGACATAAAGAAAGTGCAACAGTGCAAATAAAGTGCAATGGTGCATGTGGAATAATTCCTAAATAAAATTGGAACAAAATTGGTGTATCTTCGTGTTGGTGAACACACAATCTTCTACTAAAAGGTTCTCCCAGGTTTCAGTGCTCTCAGAGCGCTTACCTCACTCCTGATAAAATACACCTTTATTTTATCTCCTGGCTTTCTCTGGTATCCGGTCCTAGCCATGTTCTACTTCCAGCAGCTACACTCAGTATACCACAAGGTTCCAGAGATACTATAGATGTCCGTATAGTTCGGTGGGTAAGTGTCTCAGAATGTGGATAAAAGCATAAGCAAATAGCCTCCCATAGCGTGATAATATAAAATAAATGGGGATTTTATTCAAAATATATTGCTCTTACAAAAGTTAGAGGATCGTAGGCAAATAAATAATATTTACGTTCGCGTTCCACGTCACTTCCGTCCTTCGGGTATATCTGGCCTTAACATGTTACGCCACGTCACGTGGCTTCATCAGAGACCTCAATGTAAGGAAAAAAATAAAAATAAATTTGTTTACACATGGTTGGATAATGGAAGTCAGCTTCACCTCATTTACTAAGCTCTGGGGAAACATTCTATGCAAAGTACAACTTCTCTTACAAACTGAACAATCTATTTGCCTTTAGTAAGTCAACCCCATATTATCTTGCATGCTGTTTGGAATGAATGACACTGATCATTATTCAACCCAGAAGAGAGAAGATATCTTGAGGCAGATAAGCAGTACTTCTGGGGACAGCACCAGATTAAAGGAGAATATTGTAACCATGGGTGTTTAACCAGCTGGGAAATCATATGAAAAAAATAAATAGCCCAGAGTTGGGCTCTTAAGCTCAGCTTTTTGTATGTATGAAAATATCCTTTAAAAGTGGCCACCAACTCCATAAATAATTTCTCTGCAAATCAGATTCAGCCAACCATCTACTGCCTGGCTAAACCTATAAATATGCTAACAACATTTTGTAACTTTCCATATCTTAATATATTTTATTTTTTCTTACAGAGCCTGAATACCACATACACTGTCCTCACAAACATTTTTAAGGTCTTCCCTCAGTTCTGTTTTGGTTATGGGCTGATTGAACTAGCACAGCAACAGGCTATACAAGACCAGTTAGCCATCTTTGGAAGTAGCGAGAAAGTGAATGTTTTCGACATGGACATACTGGGATATATGTTTGTGGCCATGACTGTCCAAGGGACATTCTGCTTTCTGCTACGACTGTTAATCAATGATGGAATAATCTACAGTGTTAAGTAAGTGGCCTTATTGTTAAAGCTAAGCCGAAATTTAAAACCCAATTGTAATATTTGGAAAGGGGTAAGGGGTAGGAACTGTTTTGGGTTCTGCTTGTATTTCCATTGGGAGAAATTTCCATTTTTCTTGTTCTGGTTGTCACTGGGACAGAGAATAAAAGGGAATCTTGCTAATAGAGGAATATGCAGCAATTGGACTTTCTCCATTGTACTCAAAGTGTATCATTGCTTGTCAGTATTAAAATTGGAGATTTTTCACCACACTGAGCCCCTGTGTACAGGGCCGGAAATATGCAAACATCTTCACAGTAGAGACACAGACAGCAATAAAAAACTGGCAGAGGTTCTATTCCCTTTCCCACTCTATTATAAACAAAAAATCAGGTTATATGTTAGAGTGCTAAAGTGCCAGCATCAGCTTGCTTGCAATAATCCGATGAATATTTGGTGATGTAGGACTTCCTTCAAAGTCAACAAAAAGTTATTTTGATTGGTGAAGCTTTTATTATAAAACAATTTTTCTAATATGTTGGAAATTCTTTGGTAATAAGCACACGCATTTGCCTTTTCTTTTGTTAAATAAGGGAAAGTCTTATAAATGCGCTTTCCACTACACAATGGCTGAGTTTTATAGAATATCAGAAAGGGGTCTCATCAACTATTGTTTTGAGTGCAACACTTACTCTTCATTAAAACCATTTACAGTTACCCTATATGTAAAAAGAGAGGAGGATACAAACTGAAATATGAAATTGATTACAGTTACATGGATGAATTATTTTAAATTTCAAAATGTGTTATTTTCATTGACATAGTTGGGGCCCAACTCACCTGTTTTAAATGTAACAATGGTAAATTTAGTAATCACAAGCAGTCATGTATGGTATGAATACGTCTTACATAGAGAAAGTAGGTGTTTTTATTGGATGCAGAGAAAGTAGGCGTTTTTATTGGATGCAGATGTCACACTGGGTTATTTATGAAAGGCAAATCCACTTTGCACTACAAGTGCACTTTCAAGTGCAGTCACTGTAGATCTGAGGGGGACATGCAAGGAAAATAAAAAACAGCATTTTAGCTTGTACATGATTGGATAATAAAATCAGTTTAGCTTCCCCTCATTTCAGATCTACCCCTTAGATTTACAGCAACTGCACTTCCAAGCGCACTTTCAGTGCAATTTCAAGTGCTCTTTGCACTTGTAGAGCAAAGTGAATTTTCCTTTCATAAATAACCCCCTCAATGTTATATATTACTTTTAACACCTGAGCTGCATTCAGCTTTGCGCATGTACTCAGAACTGAAAGTTGGGACTTTTTAAATGCACTAAAAAGATGTGTTGTCTCTGTAGAAGATGCATTTGTGCCCTACATCCTAAAGCATACACAGATGGCTTAGGTTGAATCAAAATGGCTGATATGATAAAGTTACTCTTCAGACCTAAGCTTATTTCATCAAAAATCTAGGTCCCGTTTCCAAATCAAAGCCCATTTTTTTTAAAGGAGGTTTGGCATATACAGAGAAAAGGGTAGATAGAACCAAATTGCCTGCAACAGTCTTCTTATTGCTTGGAAACCACAGAAGCCAAACCTTAAGGCTAGGTTCACACCTAAGCGAATTGAGTGCGGTTTCAACCGCATCCAAATCGCAGGACATTTTAAAATACATTGTTTTCAATGAGGCTGGTTCACATATGTGCGATGCATCCGCACTGCGCATTGCCTCCAAACCGCGTGCGGTTTTTATGTCTTGCGGTGCGGTTCAGGTGCGAATTCAGTCCCATTATCTTCTATGGGTACGCAGCTGAATTCGCAGATCTGTTCATTTCTCTTCAGTATATGTCTCATTCAGTTCAATACACTTCCCCCCTCCCCCTCCCCTCTCCCAGGTCTCCAAATTCGCACCTGATCTGCAACTAAAATGCAGTTGATCTGCAGAACACCTTATAGAGAAATTCGCAAAGACAACAGAGCTCCAAAACGCAACGCACTAGTGTGATTCTGGCCTAAGAGACAAGATTAATATTTTTCTCCTAAGCCAGTTGCACACAGACATAAGAATTAACTGCATGTGAATGCATATGAAGGCACATAGGTGTATACAAGTATAAAATTCTCTCATTACAAATATTGCAATATATGCGTATCGGCACGTAAACACGTGTATGCGCGTAAATTACTGCACTCAAATGAAAAATTGTCTGTTTATGTTTTGCGGCTCTGTACTCATCACTCTATTGCTGATCTTTACACAGCTGTTATGGTTCCATAGACAACAATGCATCTATATCTAGATCACTAAAAACATGGCAATTTTTACTCCCGTGTGCAAGAGGCCTTAATTTGATGCTTCCAGAAAAAATTAAAAACCTTCTGCGTGCAGCTTTCACGGAAGCCCCCCTTAACCTCCCTGGCGGTCTTCCCGAGACTGACACGGGGTTAGATTTTCTTGCTACTATCGGTAACCCCGAGTCAGTCTCGGGCTTGCCTCGCTAGATCCACAGGCACTTTTTACTTACCTTGTCCCTGGATCCAGCGATGCCACCGCGCTGTGTGAGCGAGCGGGACCTCGCTCGATTCACATAGTGCCTCCGTGTGACGCCGATCTCCGTTCCCTGCGACGTTACGACGCACGGGGACGGAGAACGGCGCCAAATTCAAAAACGTAAACAAACACTATACACACAGTATACTGTAATCTTATAGATTACAGTACTGTATGTAAAAAAAAACACACCCCCCCTGTCCCTAGTGGTCTGCCCAGTGTCCTGCATGTACTTTTATATAATAAAAACCTTTTTTTCTCCCTGCAAACTGTAGATTGTCCATAGCAACCAAAAGTGTCCCTTTATGTCAAAAATAGTTTTAGATCAGCTAAAAAACAGCGATAATAAATTATAATCACTTGCAGAATTGTGCGATAGCGATTTGTGGGGAAATTCGTCATAAAAAAATAAAAGTAATGACAGCGACAATTCTGCAACTGAGCAAATTTCAGTGATTTTGATTTGATTACATTATTGAATAATTTTTATTATAATTATATTATTATTTGTTATAATTATTTATAATTATTTATTATATTATAATTTATAATTTTGTTTTTAAAAAAATGTAATACACGGGATGCCTATTAGAATCTTGTTTGGTCAGATTTAAGTGAGTTATTTCTAAAAATTACAGACCTACAATATAAAACGCCAAATTTCCTTGCAAATAATGGTACCGCTTTTAGCATGTTTTTTCTGAAAGAATCATACCGCCAGGGAGGTTAATACATACCTGAGCCCAATCTCAGTCCTGGCATGTGCACAAGAGACAATGCTCTCTCGATCATCCTTAGTTCAGATACAGCAGTGGGAGATATTGGCTCTTGCTGCTGTCAATCACAGTCAGTGACGAGGAAGCTAGGGGGCGGGGCGGGGCTGAGCCTCAAACAAGCGCGCACAAGTGCCCAAAAGCAAGAGGCTTGCATTCGGCAGGGGGGAAGAGCCAAGAGTGCCAGCAGGGGACCTGAGAAGATAAGGTTTGAGGCTGCTCTGTGCAAAACCATTGCACAGAGCAGGTAAATATGATACACTATATTGTCAAACGTATTGGGACGATACACGCACATGAACTATAATGGTATCCCAGTCTTAGTCCATAGGGTTCAATATTGAGTTGGCCCACCATTTGCAGCTATAACAGCTTACTTTAACTGTGTTTTTTCCAGCTGTGTAGTAGTGTTATTAAGAGGATATGTGATTTAAACTAATACTTTGAGGAAAACTAAGGACATTTTTTACCCATTTTATGCACTAGGACTTTCTTCAAAAAACTGTTCAAGCTGTACCCCCGTATTGTGAAAGATCCAGATGAAGATGAGGATGTAAAAGCCGAGAGAGACCGAGTAGACTCTGGTTGTGCAAATGAAGATCTTTTAGTTCTTGAAGGTTTAACCAAAGTTTACCATCAGGTCAACAAAAAAGTGTTTGCTGTCAACAACACGAGCCTGGGAATTCCACCTGGAGAGGTGAATATTACCGTGTGCCATAGTACACCATTTAACATATTGTGCAAATGATGATACTATTTCAAAAAGATTCTAAACTGGTGTTATCCCTCAGGACATAAAACTGCCGGTGTGGTTAACTGCTTCAGCCCCGAGCCATTTTGGTGGTCAAAGACCAGGCCACTTTTTGCGATTCGGCACTGCTTTAACTGACAATTGCGACGTGGCTCCCAATTTTTTTCCCCACAGCTTTATTTTGGTGGTATTTGATCACCTCTGCAGTTTTTTTTATTTTTTGCACTATAAACAAAAATAGAGCGACAATTTTGAAAAAAAATGAAATATTTGTAACTTTTTGCTATAATGAATATCCCCAAAAAATATATAAAAAAAACGTTTTTTTTTTTTCGATTCGGCATTGCTTTAACTGACAATTGCGCTGCCGTGCGACGTGGCTCCCAAATTTGTTTCCCACAAATAAAGCTTTATTTTGGTGGTATTTGATCACCTCTACATTTTTTTGTTTTTTTGCACTATAAACAAAAATAGAGCAACAATTTTGAAAAAAAATTAAATATTTGTAACTTTTTGCTATATTAAATATCCCCCAAAAATATATAAAAAAACATTTTTTTTCCTCAGTTTAGGCCGATATTTATTCTTCTACATTTTTTGGTAAAAAAAAATTGCAATAAGCGTTTATTGATCGGTTTGTGCAAAAGTTATAACGTCTACAAAATAGGGGATAGTTTAATGGCATTTTTATTATTATTTTTTTTTTTTACTAGTAATGGCGGCGATCAGCGATTTTTATCATGACTGCGACTTTATGGCGGACACTTGACACATTTTTGGGACCATTGTCATTTTTACAGCGATCAGTGCTATAAAAATGCACGGATTACTGTGAAAATGACACTGGTAGTGAGGGGGTTAACCACTAGGTGGCGTTGTAGGGGTTAAGTGTGCCCTAAGGAGTGCTTCTAACTGTAGGGGGGATGGGCTGTGTGTAACACAAAAGTGATCACCGCTTCCGAAAACAGAAATCTGTGGTCACCGTCCTGTCACTAGGAAGACTGGGGAAATGTTTGTTTATATCAGCATTTCCCCCTTCTTCCTCACCGTGACACGATTGCGGGCATGCCCGTGGACATCGAGTTTGCGGGACACCAACGGAGCTGTCGATGTATATGGCTGTGCGCTGGTCGGCAAGCAGTTAAAGAAGAAAATGTTTACGCTTACATTTGACTACAATAATTTTATTTTCATACTTTATATTTGGCGTAACAGTAGCTGGTCATCGTGTATCATACTTATATCACTGATGTTTATTTCCTCTTATTCTATTTCACTAATTGTTTGGGATTCAGCCATTAAGTTAAACTGTTTTATATTTTAAGTGTTTTGGACTGCTCGGTGTAAATGGAGCTGGAAAGACCACAACATTCAAGATGCTCACAGGAGATACTTCACCATCTAGTGGAAACATCCAAGTCAGGAACTACATGGGGTATTTAAAATATAAAAAGTATTTTGTCAGTTCGTTCACATGGATTGGACAGAATTTACTCACCAGAATTTTTCTCTTTCATCCAGGAATATGGTGAATGTTTTAGGATTCAATACAGAATGGTCGTCCTTTGGGTATTGCCCTCAGGAGGATGCACTGGATGAACTCATGACTGGATTGGAGCACTTATATTATTATGCAAGAATACATGGAATCCCAGAAAAAAGGATCAAATCAGTAAGTACATTGATTTTAGATCTTTTAATAATCAGATCATGTGTTCTACCCTTTACTTGAATATAAGCAGGCCCGGATTTCCCACAAGGCCACAGAGGCCAGGCCTCGGGACGGCAGGGCGCCTCGGGGCAGCAGCAGCATGGGGTCCCCCGACGCCCGGAACATACAGTTAAGGGCAGTAAGTTGCTTTCTAGCAGGACTAAATGTAGTGTGGGGGAATCCGCTCGCTCAATAACAAGTGATTGCGACGATGTTGCCAAAATCACAAAATGTGTGCTGCCATCCGTCTCCCCCCTCACATACCTCTCTCTGCTGGCTCTGTCTTTGGGACTCCTTTCTCCCCCGGCCACCGAGTCTTTCTCCTGTGCCTGCCGCCGATGTACACAGTGAGAGGGGTGACTTAAAGGGTCACTAAAATAAATACATGTTCTTGCTGAAATGACTGTTTACAGGGTATAGAGACATAATAGTTAACTGATTCCTTTAAAAATGATTAAAAATAGATAAAAAACAATCATATAATGTGCCTGCAGTTTAGTTTTTGCTGTTGTTTCCTGGTTCTCTGATGTACAGAGCCAGAGAGCCAATAGAGGGCAGTGAAGGTTTTGCAAAACGAAACTGGATTGGTGCTGAGGGGTTTTAGACACACCTCCTTGATTAGTCACCACAGTGAGAAATCTCCCAGTACTGTGGTGATCAGGAAACAGACAACCAGGAAGTGTCCAGAACAGAGAGGAATTACAGCAACATCAAAGCAAAAACTAACAATGAGGACATGAAACCAGGACTGCAGTAAGGTAAAGGAAGCTATTTAGTGACCCTTTAATTAAGAGTACTAAGTATCATTTTTGTCTGCTGCCTTGTTCTTCTGCTATCAGCATGAGTCACTTCTCTCATGTTTTCTTGACACCAAGAGAAAAAAGGTGACAGGGAGGGAACTCAAGTTGATTCACAGTCTCAGCTCTGTTCCTGTGCGCTGTGTGAAGGGGGGGTCCCTTCTTTCCAATCAGCTCTTAGAACTCATTTTCATGAGCTCTGCAGAGTGTAACTTCAGCTCAGACAAGCTTTATAAATTCTGGATCTTGAATTGCTATAGAGAAGAGAAGACTGACGATTAACAGGTACAACAAATGTAGGAGGATTTGTTTAATCTCTGTGCATCACCTGACGCGGGTTCTTTGGGTATATGTAAGGTTTTACAACCACTTTAGATACTGGAGATGCATAGTGTAGAATTCCAAGAACTAAGGCCACAATAAATGGACGGTGTACTAATCCTTAAGGATTAAATAACCTAATCATAGGCTATATCATAGACTATACAGGCCTACCAAAACGGTAGAGACCAACTGTTCCAGCCTTTGTTAAGACATAAAGATCAAAGGAGTATGGATCATTAAAAAGATGGCTACATTTTTTATTACATAAAATGTCATACTGTAGCATTTGGTTCACATATTTTATCAGTTCAGCATCAAGGAGTATATTTATAAGCAGTGAATGTGACATTCACCGAACATTAACCGCAGGTGTAGCTTTTATCCGGGTACATGTGTTTTTAATTACAGTGAATGATTAGTAGATGTCATACTAATTTATATATAACTCAGATAAATATGCCCAAATGCAAACAGATCATGGATATAAATCTAGCACCTAATGCCACGTACAGACGGTCGTTTTATGCGATGTAAAAAAACGACGTTTTCTGTGGAGTAAAAAGCGACGTTTTTGAAACTTCAATTTTCAAAAACGATGTTGCCTACACACCATCGTTTTTTCACAGTGCTCTAGCAAAGCGAGGTTACGTTCACCACGTTTTTCCATTGAAGCTCGCTTCATAACTAGCTTCTGGGCATGCGCGGGTGTAAAAACGTCGTTTGAAACGTCGTTTTTTGCTACACACGGTCAATTTCGGTGAAGTAAAAAACGACGTTTTGAAAAACGACACATAAAATTGAAGCATGCTTCAATTTTTTTTGGTCGTTTTTTAGAAGACATAAAACAACGTTTTCTCCCACACACAGTCAATTAAAGTGACGTTTTTAAAAACGTCGTTTTTTTACATCGCATAAAACGACCGTCTGTACGCGGCATTAGAGACCTAGCTGCTGTGATTCTTTTTTTTCAACCTGTGTAGCTGTCTGCTCTGTATGGTCCTGTGACTTTAGTTTTTTATGAATGGCCTTAAAATTTGATGCAAGGCATAGGGGGTTATTTATGAAGTGCAAACTACAAGTGCAAAGAGCACTTGAAATTGCACTGAAAGTGCACTTGGAAGTGCAGTCGCTGTAAATCTGAGGGGTAGATATGAAATGAGGGGAAGCTCTGCTGATTTTATTATCCAATCATGTGCAAGCTAAAATGCTGTTTTTTATTTTCCTTGCATGTCCCCCTTGGATCTACAGCAACTGCACTTTCAGTGCAATTTCAAGTGCACTTGTCGTTTGCACTTGTAGTGCAAAGTGGATTTGCCTTTAGTAAATAACCCCCATAGTGTTCTTTGGTTTTTAGATTCTTTGGTTCTGCGATTGCACAGCCATTACAGATCTTTTGGCAATTAAATTAGTGTAAATGTATAACTTCTACGAGTTGAGTAAATATAGAAAGGGGGTGTACCATCATCCAACATATGGGAAATAGAAAACTAGGGAGGTTGGTCCTAACCTGGTCTCCCAAAGAACAGAAAAATGGACTATCACGGTACTGGTTTGATTGGTTTGAATTCAAGTTATATAGTAAATAAATAAATAATTTTATTATTAATACAAAATTAATATAAAATAAAACAATACATTCTCAAATACACATTAAAATGCACGATGAATAATCCATATATATCACCAGCATAAAGATCCCCAAAGGGGGAGGATGACATTGAGATAATTGTTCACGGAAAGCATGTCTCAACTAGTTTCGCAGTCTAAGACCGCTTGCTCAGGAGAAAATCTGCAATTTGATTAACAATCAATCAATATATAAAAAAACATAAACAAAGTAATCAAAATGTATTAATTTAACATTGGGAAAGAAATTGCGGATGTTGCTTACCCGTGACCAAGGTCCACACAGAGCAAAGGTTCCACCAGAGGTTCCCCTGCGGCGGCTAGGGGGGATGTGCAAGCAATGGACGTATATCTAAGTAAACAAGGGAAATTAATAAATGGATAGATGAATTGTACATATGCATTTTAAATATATATTTAATGTTTTGCTATTTGTGCAGTCTTGCTCAGATGGACAGAATAAGACAAAAAATAAATAATAAAAGACAAAAATACTTATTAATGGGGAAAATTCTGCTGCATCCTCCCTCTACTGCTGGTCATATAACTAAGTCTGAAGCATTTTAATATGTAATCATTATTAAAGAAAATGATCAGAAATACGGTCGGAATTTCCGACATGAAAAGTTTGATGTGAGCTTTTGGTTGGAAAATCCGACCGTGTGTAGGCTCTATCTGACTTTTTCTGTCAGAATTTCCGACAGCAAAAATTTGACAGCTGGTTCTCAAATTTTTAGATGGGAAAAGTTCTTGTTGGAAATTTCGATCATCTGTGTGCAATTCCGATGTGCAAAAAAACCCACATGCTCTGAATTAAGTCAACGCACTTTTTTCTTGGCTCATCATAGTGTTGTAGTCACCCCGTTCTTGACGGTCGGAATTTTGTGTGACTGTGTGTATGCAATACAAGTTTGAGCCAAAATTCAGTCGGAAAAAAAATCCATGGTTTTCTTGTCGGAATTTCCGAACGTGTGTACACAGCATTAGAGTTTTGCAATGTGACCAGCACTGGAGGGAGCATAGAGCAGTATTTTCTCCATTTCAGCTCTTCTGTTGCTTTTTATTTATCCATCCCTGCAAGGCTGTTAACATAACTATAATAGAAATATCTGCTTAATCCAGAAGAAAATATGCCAGTATGTGCCAAGGCTTCACAAGTGTTTTACAAGAATTGCATTTGCATCAATTTGTTGTGTTTTGGGACATTAAAAATGCTTGTTACAAACCTTGACCATTTTTATGGAGCACAGTGAGATGTGAAAATGCTTGCATACAAGACATTATTAGAATGTACATACACTGAATGTTCCCACAATCGTGCACGTTCCTGGCTTGCAGGCAAAATGCACTGCTCTTAAAGCGGTGGTTCACCCTAAGAAACCAGTTTCTACCATTAAATCCAGCATACTAGCGTGAGCTACAGTATGCCTTTATTTTTATTTTTTTGCGCCGTACTCACAGTTTAATGCCGTAGTGAAGTTTCAGACTCCCCGTGGGGAATGGGCGTTCCTATGCAGAGGGAAGATGATTGACGGCCGGCTATGGCGCATCACGCTTCCCGAAAATAGCCGGAGTAGGTCTCGGCTCTTCACGGCGCTATACGGCACCTGCACACAGACTACGAGCTGACTGCGCAGGCGCCGTGAAGAGCCAAGTCCTATTTCGGCTATTTTCGGGAAGCGTGACGCGCCATAGCAGGCCGTCAATCATCTTCCCTCTGCATAGGAACGCCCATTCCCTGCGGGGAGTCTGAAACTTCACTACGGCATTAAACTGTGAGTACGGCGCCAAAAAATAAAATAAAGGCATACTGTAGCTCGCGCTAGTATGCTTGATGGCATGCTAGAAAATGTTTTAGGGTGAACCCCCGCTTTAAGCAGACACGTGGGGGCATCATTCATTTTTAATGACACCCCCATGCATCTGCAAGTGCAGTGCGTTTTCATGCGTGCCAAATCGCAGAGTGCTGCAGCACCATGTGACTTGGTTAGGTGCGATAAAACAAAACAAAAAAGTCAGGAACTTCTTTTCCTGTATTTCTGTAGGTCCAGCAGCCCATTGCAATGAATGGGATGTCTACACACAGAACACAAGTTGCACATGTGATAAACCTTAGGCCTCGTACACACGACCGAGTTACTCGTCGGGCGAAACACATTATTTTCCTCGTCGAGTTCCTTGTTAGGCTTGTCGAGGAACTCGACAAGCTTGCTTTGCGTACACACTGTCAAGACAAAAATCTCCTTGTTCTCAAACGCGGTGACATACAACACATACAACGGCAGGGGAAGTTCAATTTCACTGGCACAACTCTTGGGGCTGGTTTTGCTAATTTCATGTGTTTGCGTGTTAAATAAATGTTTGGCAAGAGACGATTTGCACTTTTCAGTCTGTTACAGCTTTAAAAATGTGTTATCTCAATTACAAATGCTACTTTTACCCCCGTCTCAAACTTTAATCTGAGCAAGCGCGGGTTTCTTAGCATACACACGCTCGAGTTTCGCATCGGAAACCAGCCCGACGAGCCAATTTGAGACTCCCGTCAAGGAAATAGAGAACTTGCTCTCTTTTTTGCTCGTCGAGTTCCTCAACAGTTTTCTCAATGAAAAATGTACACACGACCAGTTTCCTCGGCAAAAAAGCTCTCCCACCAAGTTTCTTGATGGATTCTGCCGAGGAAACTGGTCGTGTGTTCGAGGCCTTAGCCTGACAGTGTGAAGTATGTTTTAAGTATAGTCATAGATTTACTGTGTCTCAAAAACAGCGTAAAACACCATGACAAACCTAGTCATATTTTACCATGTCTCTTTATTTATAGGTGTCCAACCAATTACTTCACAAACTCCAACTTGTTCAATACAAAGACCGAATAACTGGCAGCTACAGCTGTGGTACAAGAAGAAAACTTTCAACAGCTCTTGCCCTCATTGGAAAACCATCAATTCTTCTTCTGGTAAAAAAAAACAATTTTTAAACCACACCTGAGAAGCTACATAGTAACATTAACTGACTGTTATATTTCGAATCTCTTACAAAATGTGCAATTTGTATATAACATTGGTCTATGTTGTATACTTGTTTGAAGTTAGTCACATGTACAAGTTTTAAATTGGTATGGTCGGTACTAATGGTAGAAAACTGGTCCAATTCCTGTGCATATCCTGGTGTGAGCTGCTGTCTTGTTGAGCTGGTTCCCCTATCGGATAGGTTCTGGCCTCGACTGCGCAGGCGCGGTCAGCTGTGGAACTTCACGCCGCAAGGGGCGGAGCACACGCCGCTCTATACTACACGCCGCTCTATACTACGCACCGCAGCAAGGGCCGGAAAAAGGGGTGGAGCCTCATGTGATATTGAGCAGTGCTTTTACTTGCTGCCCCTTGCTGTATAGAGTGGCGTGTAAACAAACAAAAAAAACACTGCTCAATACCACATCTGATCCGTCCCTTGCTGCCCCTTCCTGTTATAGAGCGGCATGAAGAATAAAGCGGCATGTATAACTAAGCATCGGGAGCGAGCGCATCTACAGCTGCCGAACAGCTGTTAAAGCTCAGAGATTTCCGCCGGCTCGGATTGGGCCTGCGCAGTCAAGAGGGAACCATATCGATAGGAGGAACCAGTTCAGCAGAACACCTGATCCTAAGAGTATTTATATGGACAAACAGATCCTCAGATTGAAAAAGCACCTCATCCCATTAATGGTATGTATAAAAAGAGGGAAGTAGGGTACCTGAGGACCCTGGGACTATTATGCGGTGCAAATAGATTGTGAAGGACACAATGGTTTTTAGAAAAATAGAAAAGATTTTTTAATAAAAATTTTAAATAGTACAAAAATATATATAGAGATCAATACAAGACCAGCTGAAGTGTATATCATAGAAACTTCAGTTCCACATAACTTGTTGCAGTTCTCTCTACATGTTTCGCTCGTGAGAGCTTCTTCAGGAGTGATGTTAGAACTGAACTGTAATGGATCAAAAAAGAAATCAATATACAGCAATGGTCATTGCAGAAGCAATAATGAATACAATTCTGTAGAGTTTGTATAAATTAACAAAAAAAAATAAAAACATTTTTTTTTGTGATATGAACTTTTAAAGATAGAAATATCCAAGGAAAATAATAAAGTGGACAATCAATATTGACAATATAGCAGTTCCTAATTATCAAATATTTCAGCAGAAGGGAAGCGCAACAAGAACTTACCTCAACTTGTCAAATTCAAAGTAAAAACACATCAAAATGAGTCAATCAAGTGGATGGAAACCTTCTTCGGATCATCCTAAGAAGATAATTTCAAGATTGATGCACCAAACAGTCCCTGAAAACCATAATCAATATAAAGCTATATAAGGCTCTTTATACTTGAATCATTGTGGGGATGAACTCTCAAGAAAATTTCATAAAAGAAAAATTCATCAATCTTGAAATGATCTTCTTAGGATGATCCGAAGAAGGTTTCCATCCACTTGATTGACTCATTTTGATGTGTTTTTACTTTGAATTTGACAAGTTGAGGTAAGTTCTTGTTGCGCTTCCCTTCTGCTGAAATATTTGATAATTAGGAACTGCTATATTGTCAATATTGATTGTCCACTTTATTATTTTCCTTGGATATTTCTATCTTTAAAATTTCATATCACAAAAAAAAATATTTTTTTTGTTAATTTATACAAACTCTACAGAATTGTATTCATTATTGCTTCTGCAATGACCATTGCTGTATATTGATTTCTTTTTTGATCCATTACAGTTCAGTTCTAACATCACTCCTGAAGAAGCTCTCACGAGTGAAACATGTAGAGAGAACTGCAACAAGTTGTTATGTGGAACTGAAGTTTCTATGTTATACACTTCAGCTGGTCTTGTATTGATCTATATATATATTTTTGTACTATTTAAAAATTTTATTAAAAAATCTTTTCTATTTTTCTAAAAACCATTGTGTCCTTCACAATCTATTTGCACCGCATAATAGTCCCAGGGTCCTCAGGTACCCTACTTCCCTCTTTTTATACATACCTGATCCTAAGAGGCAATGCAAGCAGAGGGCCCAATCTGCCTAGGCTCACATAGAACCTGCTTACCTGCATATACAGAATTAAAGACAATATGGAATAATGGGCCCCATCCTGCAATCTTAGCTGCCTATGCATATATGGTGTGCAATGGGCATTTGCATTATTTGTATTACAGTTGTGTTCCTGGAAATCATGACTGTACCCTATAGTTAAAACAGTTTCATACATCAGTGCTTTGCATGTCTGTTTCTTTATTGATAGCACACATGTTCTAATCACACCCCCATAGAGAGTGGTGGGGAGGGTTTATTCACCCTCGCAATGCAGGGCTCTCTACTGCCATGAATAAAAAAAAAATATCATTGGCTCCCTTAAAGCGGGGTTTCGGCATAATTTTTTTTTTTAAATGAAAAGTTACAATTAATCACATTAAATAGTCCCTAAAACATATTAATAGCTCCCCAATTGTTCCAGAAATCATTGCAAACACTTGCCTTATATCCTCCAGCTCATATTGTAGCCGTATCCATCATATGTGTGGGCATCTGAAGCCCAGTTCCTTTTTCTTCCTGGTTTTTAGGGAGAGGTGCATGCTGGGTGATTTTTAGGCACAGTAATGTCCAGAGACTCCTAGGAAATGAGTGTCATCATTTCCCAGGAGGCAATGGAGTCTTAGGACAGGAAGTTGAACCACCTAGGACCAGGAACTAGGCAGATTACAAAATCTGCCTAGTAACAACCAGATAGAAGTGAGTAAAACATTATTTATTTTTTTACATTAAAAGGCAAGCTGTAAATAGAAAGTTCATTTTTAGGGTGGAACTCCACTTTAAATGTTGTCACTAAGATTACTCTCTTTTTTTGGTTTACCAGGATGAGCCAAGTTCAGGAATGGATCCGAAAACTAAAAGGCATCTCTGGAAGATTATTTCTGAAGAAATTCAGGAAAAATGTGCAGTGGTGCTAACATCTCACAGGTAACTAGTGGGCTGTTTCCATTGTCATTTACAAAGTAGGGTAATGGCACTGTGTTCCATTGCATGATGATAAGGACTCATTCACACCAGCAGCAGAAGCCATTTTAATCACTTGACCTCCAGAAGATCTACCCCCCTTCATGACCAGGCCATTTTTGGCGATACTGCGCTACTTTAACTAACAACTGTGTGGTCGGGCAAGTCTTTTTTTCCGACAACTAGGGCCTTCTTCTTGTGGTATTTGATCACTACTGTGGTGGTGGTTGCGCAATAAACAAAAAAAGACCCATCGTTTTTAAACAAACATTGAATTTTTTTATAAACTTAGGCCAATATGTATTCTGCTACATATTTTTGGTGAAAAAAAAATGCCAATAATCATATATTGATTGGATTGCGGAAAAGTTATATAGCTGGATTCATGTACAGTTACGACGGCGTATCAGTAGATACGCCGTCGTAACTCCGAATCCGCGCCGTCGTACATTTAAGCGTATGCTCAAACTGAGATACGCTTAAATGTTGCCAAGATACGACCGGCGTAAGTCTCCTACACCGTCGTATCTTAGCTGCATATTTACGCTGGCCGCTAGGGGCGTGTACGCTGATTTACGCCTAGAATATGTAAATCAGCAAGATACGCCTATTCACGAACGTACGCTCGACCGTCGCAATAAATATACACCGTTTACGCAAGGCGTTTTCAGGCGTAAAGATAAACCACCAAAAAGATGGCGCAGCCAATGTTGAGTATGGACGTCGGACCAGCGTCATATTTTTCACGTTTTACGTCGTTTGCGTAAGTCGATTCAGAATAGGGCTGGGCGTAGGTTACGTTCACGTCGAAAGCATTGACTATTTGCAACGTGATTTGGAGCATGCGCACTGGGATACGTCCACGGAAGCGCAAATGCGCCGTTCGTTCGAAGCGTCATTTACGTGAGGTCACTGCACTAATGGGATTAAACATCTAGGGCGATCAAAAGGTTAAATGTGTGCTATCCAGTGTTTTGTGCACTGTGTGTGTGGCGTTTTTGCCAAGGGATGTGATGGATTTTAATGCCTGCTTTGCATGAAAAGAAAATTCATCACTTCCCGCCTGTCGGGACAGAGCTCTGTATTGTTTACATATGCAGAGCTCTGCCCAGCCTTTCTCCTTGATGATCTGCAGAGCTTTGTCCAGCCTTTCTCCTTGATGGGAAAAAAACAAGTTGCGCTAAACATTACAAACAACTGGTGTGAACACATATAAAACAAACGTGAATTATAATGATCAATTAAAACGTAACAATCATCATCTAATCATAAAACATGCGAGATAATACATAAAGCCTTCAGCAGGAGTCCATGTATCAAAAGTAATTGAAAACGCTGTGACCAAAATAGAAAGATAAAGTAGAATACTCCTTCACCAGTGAAGAAAAAGAGTCCTCGGAATGTATATCAGATGAATCACCAATACAGAGTGACAACCAGCCAGCTGAAATCCTCCACCGACAAAGCATATAAATCTGCTTACCAGATCCCGGCGGTCCCTTGGTTATAGGGGACCCCAGGTAGCATGAAGATATAAGGGATTGCGAAGCCACAAGCTGGATGGAAACAGCCTATTGGGAATCATCACCTCGTTATATTAATCCCAAGCATTTATGTTCATATTTCATAGATATGGAAAAGAAGAAAAAGGGCCCTCGATCGTGTAAAACCTTTAAAACTTTAATGTAAAAAATTGTACATGCTAAACACTCACAATTTTGCAGTGATTAGAGAGCCTTGTAGTCTGATGTCCCGGCCAGATACATACAGACGAACCCGTCCAAACAGGGAAACCAAGCAGTCCAGGGGGGTGATGCCAAATGTACCGCACGTTCCACCCTACTAGTTTCGCGAGAGATCGCTTCATCAAGGGGCACGGGCGGCACACCGCATCACCCCCCTAAATACCTCCCAGCATAAGATGAGCCTCGGTTCCAGTCCATGTGCGCATGCGCAACTCCCTTACAGAAGAGCCAAATCTTGTTTGGAAGTGTCTCAGGTGGCTCGTGCCCATGCCCTCCACGGCTGAAAAACCAAGCCTCGTAATAAAACTCCACCTACACCCACACCATCTGGGTGGAAGTGAAGGCAATATGATGTGAAAAACAACGGGAAAAGCCGATGGCTTTTACCCAAGAACCAATGAGTGCATGGACCATCCCACCAGTTGTTTGTAATGTTTAGCGCAACTTGTTTTTTTCCCATATTTCTCTCACTGTTTAATGTTACACAGTAAGTTGCAGCTTCACAATTTGCTTCACTAGCAACCACCTTTTTTTCACCTTTCTCCTTGATGATCTGCGTTCAAGGCCGGCACTGGCTGATCAACTTCTGCTGTGACAAATCACAGCAGAAACAGCGCTTGTGCCTCCTATCCGGCAGTGCAGAATCGCATATATATATATATGATTCTGCACAGAACAGCTGCCCTGTAGAAGTAAGGCAGGGTTTTTCACATATGCGACCACGGTTTCAGTGTGGCAGTCTAGTGCATTTCTCTTCATCATTTCAGATATGCATTTTTACCTAAAATTGCACCTGAACCAAACCCAAAAACACACAGGACCCTTTTAAAAACTGCACCACAGCCGTCCGCACATGTGTGAACCTTGAAAGCCAATCACATTCACATGTTATGCAAATTGAATGTGGTTAAAACTGCATCCAGTTGCATATATGTGAACCCAGACTTAATCTGCTATACCAGGGGTCATTAACCCCTGGGCCGCGGCCCACTATCGGGCCATAGCATCTCTAGAGACGGGCCGCGGCAGGCAGAATGGCATTTTAAGGGGGGCGGGTGAGAGAGCCCAGTGTATCAGAGAGGCAGGCAGGCAGATGAGAGAAGCAGGCTGGCGAGCAGAGATGGCCTCATCTCTCTCCGCCCACCTAGCATCACCGCTCTTCCATCCTCACAGTGTGTGAAATGTTGGCGGTGTGGCAGGGAGCAGAGAGATGACATCATCTCCCTCTGCCCGCCTAGCATCACTGCTTTTCCACCCTCAGAGCATGCAGAATTTTGGCGGTGATAGCATCTCTCACAGCCCACCCCGTATCTCTGCTCTCCTGCCCTCACTCAAGAACGACCACTGAACCAGTGCCACCAATGCAATGACAACCCACATCTGATGGCACTGGCAGGTGATTTGGTAAGTGACATTCCTCATCTGGTGGCACTGGCAGGTGGCATGGCAAGTGGCATTCCTCATCTGGTGGCACTGGCAGGTGACATGGCAAGTGGCATTCCTCATCTGGTGGCACTGGCAGGTGACGTGGCAAGTGGCATTCCTCAACTGGTGGCAGGCAGTATGGCAACAGGCATTCCTCAACTAGTGGCAGGCAGCGTGGCAAGTGGCATTCCTCATATGTTGGCAGGCAGCGTGGCAAGTAGCATTCCTCATCTGGTGGCAGGCAGCGTGGCAAGTGACTAGCTGCATCTGGTGGCAGGTGACGTGGCACGTGACACACTCAGGGCTCACACTGATTCTGCATTATGGCGAGTTAAACCATTTCATTTATATTACAATGTTATATAAGAAATAATGCGCTTCAATCATTCTGACACCATACCAACCATGGTGTCGTGATGATTGAAGCGCCAACAGCAGAACACCAGCTAGTGCCACAATAAATTGCCCCTGAAAAATCACTTACACCCCCTGCGGCATACAATGCCATATGGTCGATCAGATATCCTCTATTTATAAAAATAATTATATTAACTAAAGTATGAAGCAGGAGTTAATAACGGAAATCTGCCTTGTTTACAAAAAGGTTGCAAAGTCACGTCTCAGATAAGTATAATGAGGGCATACATATCTAATACCAACTATCTCATTATTGGCTGTGCTAGTGCGCTCTACTCACAGCACACAGTGAATGAGGTATTTTTAAAACAAGGAAGGCAGCTATTTATAAAGCCACGCGATTGTTACAGTACAATGGTACATCAGTGTTTTTTTGTTTCACATCTACCCATTATGAGTTATTGCCAGAACTGTGGATGCAGGGAAAACGAAATCGAACCGTTTAAAAAGTATATTTCTTTGTTCTCTTTTTCTATACGGTTTTGATTCAGCTGCGTTTCCTCGCTCCTTATCTTTTGATTTCTGTTTTATCACCTAATAAGCCTCTCCAGAATCTAAAATTAAAGATCTGGGATTGCATACACGATGTCTTCTCGGAGGATATGGAAGAGTATGTACAAGCGATAATAAATCAGATGGACCCAGCACACTTGCTCTGTTTGATTTAGTGCTGTGATTCCATCACATAATGACTGTACATGTTTTAGTTTTTCCACTGTTTTGTGCACCATATAAAATCTTTCTGCTCTTTACTATAATATGACATATTGAGGTGCACATGTCAAGCTAAAGAAATTGAAAAGTGAGGCGGAAAGGCATTGCTGGGCTGTGTCAATAAATTAAGATGTTTGCTTCAATTTTTCTTTTTATTCTTGGATTGTGAGAATAGGCTGGAGAGCAAATCACTGATAGGAGGTAAGAACGATATCACAAGCGGGAATATGGGGCAGCATACTCAGTAATAGGCTGTCATAACATGGGGCAACGGGCAGGGTAATTGGTTTTTAAGGATGTATAAGAACATAAAGGCATGATGTGAAAGAATTATATACAGTTGTTAGGGGGATTAGAAGGTGCTGGGATATAGAGCAATAACAATAAATGGAACATCATAATGCAGAATTATGTAGTAAAAACAGAATGAGCCATGGTAGGAGAATTGATCCATAACTAAGAAGAAACCACATGAAATTGGTGGTATTTCATTGCTTTTTTGGCTAATTGTGCAATGCTGTGGTAGTCACATGTTGGTGTTATTTTTTCATGGTGATCTATATACAATGGCTTTACTCATTGCTGAAAGAATGTTGTCAGAGTCAATGTCCTTAACCACTTGTTTACTGGGCACATATACCCCCCTTCCTGCCCAGGTGAAATTCTAGCTTTCAGCGCTGTCACGCTTTGAATGAAAATTGCGCGGTCGTGCAATATGACTCCCAAACAAAATTGACGTCCTTTTTTCCCCACAAATTTTGGTGGCATTTGATCATCTCTGTGTTTTTTAATTTGTTGCGCTATAAACAAAAAAAAGAGCAACCATTTTGGAAAAAAAACACAATATTTTTTACTTTTTGCTATAATAAATATCCAGTTTCTTTAAAAAAAAAAAAACGTATTTTTTCTCAGTTTAGGCCGATATGTATTCTTCTACATATTTTTGGTAGAAAAAAAAATCGCAATAAGCGTATGCTGATTGGTTTGCGCAAAAGTTATAGCACCTACAAAATAGGGGATAGAATTATGATATTTTTATTATTATTATTTTTTTTACTAGTAATGGCGGTTATCTGCAATTTTTGTCAGGACTGCGACAATACAGCGGGACCATTCACATTTATACAGTGAACAGTGCTATAAATATGCACTAATTACTGTATAAATGTGACTGGCAGGGAAGGGGTTAACCACTAGGGGGCGATCAAGGGGTTAGTGTGGGACTGACTGGGGGAGGTGACCGATGGTTGTCCCTACGTACAAGGAACACACCATTGGTCTCCTCTCCCTGACAGGATGTGGATCTCTGTGTTTACACACAGAGATACACGTCCCTGTCTCTGTAACTGCCAATCCCGGGTACCTAGCCGACATCGCAGCCGCCAGGCACGCAAATTGGCATCAAAAAGACGCGGCAGACACACGCGCGCGACCCCAAGTGGCCGGGATGAGCCAAGGACGTCAATAGATGGCCTCCCGGCATTGTAGAGCCACCTTGTGGCCGTAATTCTAAAATGGCCGAGATGGCAAGTGGTTAAAGAGGAACTGCAGTCTGTTTACAAAATTTGTAATAAAAACATTTTTGCTATTCTGAAGCTTCCCTCAATCGCGTTGCATATTATTTTATACAGGGCTTTTTTTCAGCAGGAAGTCCAGCTTCTGTGTTTACAAGCGATACCTTATCTCCCAGTAGCTCCAACAGGTCAGATCTCCTGAACAGATCCCACTGAGTGCAGGACAGGGACAAGGGAGATACAGAACAGGTGCCCAGGGTTCAGTGCAGTCATGGGCAGTAGGGGGCACATGGTAGGCTGCACCCTCTGTGGTCTCCATTTTTTCCATGGTGACCAGATGCTGATGCTCCTACTGCATGATCTCCCTTATAAGTGTCTGTAGTATAGTCTAGTAAGCTGGGAGGTACTACAGCCGGATGGATGCTTCAGCTTAATATTGAAACCAAAGTAAGACACGTGGCAAATGCTGAAGCTTTTAAGGAGGGGGCAGAAGATGAGGGCAGTGGAGGGTGTGGTTGTATGCAGAGGGAAGAGCTATTATTTGATGCCATTTGGCAGGTATGTGTGTGTGGCGGGCATGGTTGAGTTCCTTTACCTATTCTCTGAGAAAAAAAGCCCTGATTTTATATAACTGTGGGCAGCTAAACCACTTAAGGACCGAGCCTCTTTCTGAGATTTGGTGTTTACAAGTTAAAACATTTATTTTGCTAGAAAATTACTTAGAAAAAAAATGATTATATATATATATATATATATATATATATATATAATGTTTGGGGGTTCTAACACTCTAGAGAATGAAATGGCGGTCGTTGCAATACTTTTTGTCACAGATTCAAAAATCTGACATAATCATACCGCCAGGGAGGCTATTAGATGGAAAGATGAAAAAATTACTGAAGTTCAGCTTTAATATTTCTTTCTCGCATATGCTACACACAACTTTCTAGATATCCTATTTTGGGCAGGATGGTGACAATTTTCTGGACACCCGATATGGTGAGATGTAGTAATATGGACATAGTTTGGACAATTAGGATCATATGATTGTATGAGTCAGTCTAAAAATCAAATATAAATGCTCCAACATTTTTTAAACAATATTAAAATGTATATTATTTGGTTAATTGTAGACACAAAAAAGTAACAACTTTATTTCTCTTTGCAGCATGGAAGAATGTGAAGCCCTCTGTACAAGATTAGCAATCATGGTGAAGGGGAAGTTTCAGTGCATTGGCTCCTTACAGCACGTAAAGAGCAGGTTAGCATTACATAAATATCTGACAGTTAAATAAACATTTATAACTTGATTCTATTACTAAGGCTGCATAAGCTTCACCCGTTTATAAAGTATATTGTAGTCAACCCTCTTACTTAACCTCTAGGGGCCAGATCCACAAAAGGGATACGATGGCGTATCTACTGATACGCCGTCGTATCCCTGTTTCTATCTTTGGAACTGATCCACAGAATCAGTTTCCAATAGATAGGCAGAAGATCCGACATGTGTAAGAGACGTACACTGTCGGATCTTAGGATGCAGTACCTCGGCCGCCGCTGGGTGCATTTCTCGTCAAAAATGCCGCTTCGGGTATGCAAATTAGCACTTATGGAGATCCACAAAGCTTTTACGCTTCGTTTTTTCTCCGTAAGTATTAGTTTGCAAACGCAAAATTAGGGCTGCTTTTACAAGGCCCAAACTGTTTAGGCCTTGTAAAAAGTAGACCCTTCTATCCCGTGTCGCCGTCTTTTTTTTTTTTAATTATTTTTTTCCCGCCGCAACTCGTATTTTTTTTTACGCCAGTCGCGATTCTCAAAACCCGGCGCAACGTAAAACCGCGCAAAGCACGTCGGGAAAATGATGTTGTGAGCATGCGTAGTACGTCCGGCGCGGGAGTGCGCCTAATTTAAATGGGACTCGCCCCATTTGAATAGGACCGCCTTGCGCCGGCCGGATTTAAGTTACACAGCCGAAAATTTCTAGGTAAGTGCTTTGTGGATCGGGCACTTAGGTAGAAATTTTGCGGCAGTGTAACTTAAATGGGAATATTTAAGTTACGGCGGCTGGCTGTGGATCTGGCCCTTGGTTCCTGCTGCTTTTTAAAAGAGTATGTTTTTTTTTTTTTTATAATCTTACCTTGGTGGATGCAGCATCTGCCCAATGCTGCATCTGTCCCCTGCTGGCTCTAATGCCTTGTACACACCATCACTTTATGTGATGGAAAAAAACGACATTTTCTGTGAAGTAAAAAACTACGTTTTGAAACTTAAATTTTCAAAAACGACGTTGCCTACACACCATAGTTTTTTCACAATGCTCTAGCAAAGCGAGGTTACGTTCACCACTTTTTTCCATTGAAGCTCGCTTCATAACTAGCTTCTGGGCATGCGCGGGTTTAAAAACGTCGTTTGAAACATCATTTTTTTGCTACAACACGGTCAATTTTTGTGAAACAAAAAACGACGTTTTGAAAAACGACACAAAAAATTGAAGCATGCTCATTGTCATTTAAAGTGATGGTGTGTACGCGGCATAACACTGAGAACCAAGTGATCAAACACAGACGATCGCTTGGTTCTCAGAGCAACCTGAGCAGAGAGATTGTGACTTTTGCATGGTCAAAAGTCCGACCGTGTACAAGACATAACACTCCCCTCCTCCCAGACTTACAATGTTGCTGTCCAGATCTGCCCCCTGTGTTCATTCATCCTGGGAGGTGTCTGTATAACAGAGGAGGTGCATTACTGGTCAGATCACCCAAACAGAGGGGGGGGGGGAAGCCTACAAACTAATACAGGCACTGCAGCTAAAGATTTGTAAGCTGCAATATATTACATATTTGGTTTTGGGTTTTAATGCCGCTTCAAGCACAGCACACAGGTGTAAAAAAAAAAAAATCCAAATTCACTTTGAGTAAAATGTATACTTTTTTGGTTTATAAATAAAATATATCCACATCAAAAGTCAGAGAAATAGTGGCATTTGGAGACACGCACTGCTTTGCAGTCTGTCTCAGTGTCCTACAATAATGTATAAGTGAGCAGATAATGACTTTAGAAGCAGTTTGGACTCGTACACGGTTGACGTTACTTAGTGACGCACAGTGCACATACTGTGAACTCTTGACATTTCAGCTGTTGCTGTAAAGCTCTCATCTCTCAGTTTCCGCTTCAAGACCAGACTTATTTTTGAGATACTGAAACCTTTGGGCTTTCACAGTCACATGCAAGGTACATACTGTAATTAGGCTCCATCATATGAATGTTTTTGTCATACATTTAGGTTCGGAAGTGGGTTCACCGTGAAGATGCATCTCAAGGACTCTTCCATCATTATCAAGACAATCACCGACTTTATGCACTTTCATTTTCCAAACACTTATCTAAAGGTACAGCTTAACAAAACTTCTTTTGTTTTACATATTTTCAGAGTCACTTTTTAAAATGCGATATCTATCATGCATATTTTAATAAAAGTTGCATAAAGGTTTGGCCCTACAGAGTTATAGCCATTGTATAAAGCTGTCCATACACTGGAGACTTCATCCAGTTCCTTAGAAACTAGCCAAACTTTGCTTAGTGGTTGGCTCTGCCGCTGCTGCCGGACCCACTCCATTCATAAAAAGTTGAACATTCAACTTCTGTTGAAGGAACCTGTTGGAAAATGTTCAGCGGCATTCAATCAGATTCAGTCCAGGGCTCAAGTCCTGCAGGAACGCGTGGGAACGGAGTTCCTGTACTTTTTTCACAGCAGGAACGCAGTTCCCTTTGCAGGACTAGCGCAGCCGAGCCACCCGAGCCAATCCTTCACTAAGCGGCGATGCCCAGCTCGAGTCACTGTCAGGGGCATGTGAACCTTAGTAATCCTTTATGTTATTGGCTGCTTCCTGTATATGGATTCATCAGGTAGTGTGCGGGTATTCCGTAACTTCCTCGATGCCGCAATGTCTCCTTGGAGCTTTTGTCATTGTTCCCAGGAGACATTGTGGAGGTCTGCCACGAGTTAACGCAGGATTTAGAAAGAACATGCGGTTTAGTAATTATACATATGAGCGTATCATTTATTTTTTTGGTAGGGGAGTGGATCTTGGGTGGGAGTTCCCACACTTTTTTCCCCAGGACTTGACACCTGATTCAGTCACTATTTTGACAGCCAGTGGGGCCAGCTGTCAAAGCAAAAAAAAAAAGATGTCATCAGCTGCATGCACTCTATCTCCTAAACTGTGCAAGATATTCACAGTACCTACAGGTAAGTCTTATTATTGTCTTACCTGTAGGTAGGCTGACTATAGATGTGCATCCCCTAATTTAAATATGACCCACCCTTCCTGTAAAGGCCACACCATTTTCTGTTTAAGACCCGGCCTAAAATTTTAGAGTGTGTACACTAGTTCTGAGAGCCTGGAGGGGGGGGGCAATGGATTCCCTTAATTTGCATAGATTTACTCTCACTTCCTGTCTGGCTATGGGACAGGAAGTGAAGGAAAATTTCTGAAATGGGACAGGGATGGTAAAAAAATAACTGACAGGGGCTATAAACCTCCCTTACTCTTTCCAAAATGAAAAAGAAATGTTGCCTATAGTTCTACTTTAAGCACAAATTTCTGATAATTTCATGGAGAGGACTAAGAAGATATAACCATGCCAGTAGTGCAGAGAAAACATATAGCACAGTGAGGAAGGTTTGTGGTCCAGGCTGATAGGACAGTCAAATTAGAAGCACTGCCCCCCCCCCCCCACAGTTGCATAGCTCCCAACTGTCCCTGATTTGGAGCAATGTCCCTCTGTTCCTCTTTCCTCCTCATTTGTCCCTCATTTTGGTCTGATCTATATAGATGTATATAAAATGCACTTTTTATCTATCAAAAAGTGCTTCCCGATGCTAAAGCTTTCTTCCAATTTCTACATTGCTACATTTGTAAATCCCAAAACCCAATATAGAGGAATAGTACTGTTAAAAAAAAAAAGAAGCACTTGTGGGTTTAACTAATCTTGTTTTTTGTAAATTTCTCCTTTAAGGGGGCGTGACAAGGGGTGTGTCCTATGCTTATGTACTTTTTCTTTTAGGTGTTCCTCATTCCCATCTTCAAAAGTGGGGGGTATGCAGTTGCGGAATGCTGGTCTCCCGCATACCGAAAGCAGTGCGTCCGCTTTATGGGGGTGCTAGACTAATTTGCCTCTCAGCCCAGTCCGCCCCATCAGACTGGCACTACACTAAACAGTGTAGCGCAGGCTGGCGGGGACTCTTTCCATGCTGCCCCCCTGCAAAGTGCTGTCCTAGGCCTGGGCCTTGTTGGCTTAGGCCAGGATACAGCGCTGCCTGTAGGTACAAGTGGTGGTACAGAGTTTACTACCATTTTAAAGGAGATTAGGTCTGAATTGGTTTTGGCATCTACCATAGTGTTTGTTGACACAGTGTAAAGGGATTTTCTGCAGACTATAAGTGCAGTGAGTTAATATCCCCATGGGAGATTGCAAAATAATGTTACAATACTCTGGTCATGATTATGCAATCTAATGGATATGAAACACCATGCATTTTCCATTAAATGTTAGCCTTGATGCTTCACAAACAGCTTGAAACATAGCATATAATTATAGTTTAAGCAACTTATAACCACCCCTCCTGGAAAGGGGTATGTAAAGGATTTTCGAAGGACTTCTAATAATAGTTATTTACAGCTCATGTGGTTCCCATCTGGCTAGAGGATAATGAGAGTTGTAGTTTGAAAACAGGTGGAAAGTGATAGGCTGTTGGAGCAGTCAAAGCACTTCTCCCTGAGCTTGTTCTCATAACGATGCTCTCCCAGCAATTGCTGCCAAAACAAATATCCTACTTTGACATTGCCTAGAGCCGTGCCTGCTCATTGGAAGCGTAGAAAGAAAAACTGTGTGCTGCAATACATCTTAATAATTCTGGACAGGTTTTCCAGTATTGGATGAAACAATGTTGATCACTTAATTACTAACTCATGATGCAATTTCATTTGCCCTACCTTAGTCTCCTGGATAATGGACCGCAGACAGTTAAAATGTTTCTGAATAAGAAGAAAATAGGAGCTAGAAAAATTTTCAACAATAATGCCTCACGATAATTCCTTTAAACATTATTTTCTAGTTTAAATCAATGGCCCTATATCTGTCCCTAGCTCTCGTTTTTTGAGGATAACAAGTCTTCTGACTAAACAAGCTGTGTTTTCGCTGAATATAAAAAAAAAGAAAAGGAAAAATCCTTCTGCAATGCAAAAGGTTTATTCAGAACAAAAGATTATTGTTTGCTTTAAGGAAAATGATTCTCTTCTGCACTGTAAATAACATGTTTGAACAGATGATGATCCACTGTGTATAAAGCACTGGACTGTAAGAGAATAGCGTATGCGATTTGATGCTGAAACAGAGAAAAATTACATTTCTTTAGATTAGCTATTCAAGCTGAAATTCACTGTGTTTTAGGAGTGTATTTTTTAAAAGGATAAGTGTACTTTTAGCACAGGGCTTGTTATCACTCATTCCTGCAAAAAAAAAAAGAAGAAAACAGAACGAAGAGGCTCTTTGTGACAACAACTGTAGGATTAAAATACAGCTGCCTGCAGCCTCCTAGTGTCTGGTTCCCAAGCGACAATTAAAATCTTTTAAAAGTTAAGGGGAAGTGAAAGGAATAGTCAAAAAGGAGGGGAATCCTTTCTTAGGCCAGGTTCACACTTATGTATTTTTTAGTGCGTTTTCAGCTTTGCAGAAACACTGTACAGTCCATTTAGCATGGTTTCCAATGGGACATGTTCACATTTTATGGAAAGGGCCAGGGACTTTTTTCTGGTTTTTGGTTCCATAGACTTCAATGGATTAAAAATGTGTATTGAAAAACACAAAATGCACCTGCAATGTGCAAACTGCAACCTGCATAGGTGTGAATCCAGTCTAAGGCTGGATTCACACTGGTGCGACGCGACTGCCGATCTGACTTTTCTCTGCAACATCGGTCCTACTTCCATCCGACTTGAATGAGCAGGATACGACTTTACTCCGAATTTGAGATAGTCAGACTTGTCCTTTTGGCCAATCAAAACAATTCTCAGTGTGACGTAAATTCCTTTTCCTGCTGCTGTGATCACCATGTCGGATGTCACAAGTCGGATGGTTAGGACGAGAATCTGACTTTGATCCGACTTCAATGATATTGAATGGGCTGAAAATGGACAAATTTAGTGCAGGAACTTTTTTCAAAGTCGGACCGACTGTAACCAGTTAAGACGGGTCTCATAGGGAACCATTGATTTGTACACGTCATGCGACATGTGCTCCCAAAGTCAGAGCGTATGTTGCACCAGTGTGAACAAGGCCTTTGCCTGTGCAGTGTATGAAAACTGCTTCTATGTGTCCTCCACCCTACTCAGCAGAGGCGGCTGGTGGTATATTTTTGTGGGGGCAAACAATGCACCCACAGCCACCCCCCGGTCGGTCAGGTCACCCCACCGGGTAAGTTGGTCAACAGCCCCGCACTTGCCCCGTCTAGGTCTAGGTCTCGGGCAGCGCTTCTTCCAGGCGAATGGCAGCGGCTTCCCCTGCATCTCCTTCTCCTCGTAATCATAGGGGCTTCCACCGTGCGTCTACTCCCTCCTCCTCCTAGGCCAATAAGATAATTTCTCCTTTCGGCCAATCAGGAAACAGGTCTCAGGACCTGGGTGGGCTCGAGGCACAGTGCTCTTTTGAAGCCTATTAGAGCCTCTGGCTCTAATCATGTGCTACACAAAAAAAAACATTGAAATCCATGTGTCTAGCTCCCTGCAGATTAGGGGGACGGATGCATTGGATAGGGGGGTGGTGCCCCTGTGCCTTGCATTATGGCCGCCACTGCTACTCAGTATGATTTATGGTATTTTCTTAAAGCATAAGGTAGTCATGTCTCAGTAGTTGACATAGTCTCATGCCGCATACACACCATCACTTTATGTGATGAAAAAAAACGACATTTTCTGTGAAGTAAAAAACTACGTTTTTGAAACTTCAATTTTCAAAGACGAAGTTGCCTACACACCATCGTTTTTTCACAATGCTCTAGCAAAGCGAGGTTACGTTCACCACTTTTTTCCTTTGAAGCTCGCTTCATAACTAGCTTCTGGGCATGCGCGGGTTTAAAAACGTCGTTTTAAACGTCGTTTTTTGCTACACACGGTCAATTTCTGTGAAACAAAAAACGACGTTTTGAAAAACGACACATAAAATTGAAGCATGCTTCAATTTTTTTTGTCGTTTTTCACAAGACATAAAACAACGTTTTCCCCCACACACGGTCATTTAAATTGACGTTTTTAAAAATGTCGTTTTTTTTCATCACATAAAGTGATGGTGTGTACGCGGCATTATAAGTTGACTTTAAAAACTCATTCTTAGAGCTCCATTTGTGCCTTTTTGAAAAATTTTGAATGTATTTTAAAAGATACTTGTATGTATGCATGTATATAAAAAATGTTCTATTTTTTTCTGAATAGGATCACCACTTCACCATGGCAGAGTACCATGTCCCTATGTCTGTAGGAGGAGTCGCCTGTATATTTGACCTTCTCGAGGCTAATAAAACAGCCTTGAACATCATTAACTTTTCAGTCAGTCAAACAACTCTGGATGAGGTACACTGAAAAATATTTTCTAATGTTTTTTTATATATAATATAGATGTGCTTATCTCCTAACTTGCACAGCGACAGGCATTTTGCTAAAAATTATAGTTCGCAGAAATTAAAAATATTTGCTCATATTTCCTACTAATAATAAATAAAGTGCAACGCTTACAAAATAATAAAATATTAAATGACACATCAATCACAAAATACCACCTACCTTTGTGTATGACTATAGAAATTAAAATAAAAAAATGGATCAGATTATAAACTAGTATAAATATAAAACACATATTTAAAAGATAAATGGAAAAATAATGTACAATCCAATAAGTGAAAACCAAAGTGAAAAAGTGTTGATAATTGAAAATGACAATCACAGTACTTGTATATAAACTATGTGAGATTTCCCACAGTGACCTCACACCAAAATGCAGGTCACACAATTTAGAATGTGAATAAGAACCGTGATTGTGATTTTCGATTATCACAATTTTTTCACTTTGATTTAAACTCATTTGATTGCACATTATTTTTACATTTATATTCTACATACAGTGCATCCGGAAAGTATTCACAGTGCTTCACTTTTTTCACCTTTTGTTATGTTACATCCTTATTGAAAAATTTATTAAATTCATGATTTTCTTAAAAATTCTACAAACAATATCCCATAATGACAATATGAAAGAAGTTTGTTTGAAATCTTTGCAAATATATATATATATATATATATAAAATAAAAATCACATGTACATGAGTATTCACAGCCTTTGCTCGATACTTTGTTGAAGCACCTTCAGCACCAATTACAGCCTCAAGTCTTTTTGAGTATGATGCTACAAGCTTAGCACACCTATTTTTGGGCAATTTCTCCCATACTTCTTTGCAGGACCTCTCAAGCTCTATCAGGTTGGATGGGTCGGTGCACAGCCATTTTCAAATCTCTCCAGGGATAGGGTTCAAGTCTGGGCTCTGGCTGGGCCACTCAAGGACATTCACAGGGTTGTCCCGTCGTCACTCCTTTGTTATCTTGGCTGTGTGCTTAGGGTCCTGTAGAAAGATGAACCCTCTCCCCAAGCTGGACCAGGTTTTCATCAAGGATTTCTCTGTACATTGCTGCATTCATCTTTACCCTGATCCTGACTAGTCAACCACTTCCTAAAGCTAAAAAACATCCTCACAGCATGATGCTGCCACCGGCATGCTTGACTGTAGGGATGGGTGGTGCTTGGTTTCCTCCAAACATGACACTTGCCATTCAGGCCAAAGAGTTCAATCATTGTTTCATCAGACCAGAAAATGTTCTCATGATCTGAGAGTCCTTCAGGTGCCTTTTGGCTCCAGGGGGGCTATTGTGTGCCTTTTGCTGAGGAGTGGCTTCCATCTGGCCACTCTACCATACAGGTCTGCAGATGATTGTTCTTCTGGAAGGTTCTCCTCACTCCACAGAGACATGCTGGGGCTCTATCAGTGTCCATTGGGTTCTTGGTCACTCCCTGACCAAGACCCTTCTCCCCCTGATCACTCAGTTTGGCCGGGCCGCCCGCTCTAGAAAAAGTCCTGGTGATTCCAAAATTCTTCCATTTACGGATGATGGAGGCCACTGTGCTCATTGGGACCTTCAATGCTGCAAAACAAATTCTGTACCCTTCCCCAGATCTGTGCCTCGATAAAATCCTGCCTCGGAGGTCTACAGACAACTCCTTGGACTTCATGGCTTGGTTTGCTCTGTGACATGCACTGTTAACTGTGGGACCTTATATAGGTCCTTTCCAAATCATGTCCAATCAACTGAATATTTGGTATTTTGTGATTGATGTGTCATTTCTGAGAACCTTTGAGAGTGCTGCACTTAATTATTACTATGTGATTGTTGTGAGAATCACAAGAAAGTGGGAGCTGCTCTTATCTGATATTTTTGTTGGTTTGTAGAAAGTAAGCAGCACAGGTTGTTTTTTGTATACAACATATTTCATACTGGTCAAATGATAATGTAGTTTGATAAACTGAGGTGACAACAGGTATGTTATATTTTATATCACTCAGCCCTATTAGTAGCAAAGAGGTCCTAATTAAAATGAAGACATTCATCTATCGAGTTTAATCTCTTCCAACTCTAGCAGCTTTGGTTCAGAAAAAACGCAAAATAAATATACCAGTCAGCTTTTAGGTGCATACATGATCAAGGTGCCATTGGACATATTGTACAGTGTATATATAGCTGAGAGCAAGTTTATTTAGGGCCTACAGTACCTCTGACCTCCATAAAAGTGATTATGGTGTTGCCTGGTTTTTCATTATTTATTGCATTTAGGACAAAAAAAATTAAAAGTTTAAGAGAAATTCAGTTTTATGTAGTCGGCCAAATATGAAATATTACATATGAAAACTTAAAATGTACCCTTTCCAGCCAGCAGATAGAGCTCTATGCTCCCTTTCACATGTTTACTGTGATAATCGGACTGTTTTCCCTCAAGTTTACAGATCTCAGTAGCTGAAGCTTTAATTACTGACATTTGAATTGTCTCATCTCTCCTCCCATTCCCTCTCCTACTGCTCAGCAGAGAGAAGTTGTCTAAAAGCAAACAGATTCTCCTATTTCTTTAGATTTTTCATAATGCTCTTTGACACCAGTGTTATGTGTGAACTCTGTTACATAGGTTTTATAAAAATCAGCAGATAAAAAAATGACATTTGCTCCAAAACTATTGTGATTCTTTTTGAGAGGTACATACAGTATAAGAAACACAGATTTCCTGGGGCAACTGAAGACCTTTCATGTAGGGCTATAAATAGATTATTCTTCGTGTTACTACTTTTCTGTTTCCAACAATTAAATATGACCAATTGCCTAGTCAAGACCTTGTGTTATATACAAAAAAACACTATGCAAAGTACAGTAAGATATAGCAAATCTGATTGGTTGCTTTGGGTTAGTGCCTCATGACTTTGAAAGTGCTGTAATACTATTTTTCTCTAATTTGCCCTTTTATTTTTTTCTAGGTTTTCATCAACTTTGCTCAGGCCCAGACAACCCCTGATAATTCCAGTCTCGGCAGTGGTAGCAGCCAGGACTTACGGGTGGTGGTTGCATAAAGATTCTACAGATTGAATGTTCCTTAAAAACCTCTCAGGGGATATCAGCATCAAAAAAATTAAGAATTAAGCACTTTATGAAGACAAGGTCACCCAAAGAGACAAACCTAAATGTGATTAATCATGACCATCACTCTCCTTTAACAACAAACGTCTATATGTATATTTTTTTATGTAGGCATTGTAAGTCTGTGATCATTTTGATAAAACTGCCTTACTGAAATGTAGTAATGGTTTCCATGATAGTGCCATATTCAGAATGACAGTCATGACATTTCTAAACAGAAAGAAAATGCAATTTATAGAAACAGATGAATCTTTTATTGATGAACTCAGAGCTAGATATATAAGGTGACATGAACATATATTGGCTCTTAAATTCTGTCTTGCTGTTCAGTGGTCAAAAATGTACATTTAAAGATACTATTAAACCAAGACGATGAGAGAGATAAAGTCCAATAATAGAAGATTTATTTAACAGACTCTTCATTGCTGCAAGCAGAAGAGGATACGATTGTTTACATTTTTTCTAAATGTTTGCTAGAATAGAAAAATTAATTTTGCCAAGTCTTTAAAATGTTTATCTGGACTGTATGCATCCATGCCTTTTTTTTACACATATTTATGCACTTGGGCTGTTGGACTGCGCTTAAAGCATATCTAAACATAAAAACAAACAGTTAGTATAATACAACCTACCAGTCCTGGCTGCATTGGTTTTATATATATTTGGCTTTTTTTTCCCTTTATGTTCACCTGGTGATCCTGCCAGTAACACACTTCCTTGTCTTAGAGTGGCTACACTCACTGCTCCACTGTATCTATGGAGGAGCAATGTACCCTCTTTAAAAGACAACAGCACTGCCAACCTGTGGAGAGGGCAGTGTTAGATAGACTAGTGAATTTAGATGGATTCTACGTGCTTGGCTAACAAATTAAAGCATGACTCCAGTTAACACTTTTTAAGCAGTTATAAAAGCACATCTGTTGGTGTTAAATGGTTTGCCTCAACACTACACCTTTTCTGTACAGCTTGGTCCGGTAAAGGTTGTTTAAAAATAACAAACAGGTTCAACAGGTAATAAAACTATGTCACTAGTAACTACTGACAGACTGCATCATATATGCCATTTTGCCCAAAGTTTCACTTTATAAATTGGCACTGCATGGAAAGTCCACAACTGTTTATGTATTTGCACTATTTCCAAATATAGTATAATAATGACTAGGTACAAAAAAAAAAAAAAAGCAGCATCTACATTTGCTGTTACTTGACTGATTAAGGATGAACAACCCATAAGAGCTCCCGCGGGCTGCAATTGTTGTGAGATACACCTGTGCTCATTGCCAGCCCTACCAGATGGATAGTCTGTGTATAAATATGATATCTCTAACTAGTCGTAGGAACCCTTCTTACATGAGTGCTGAATTATGAGGGCACCGATTTCTTCCCCAGAAGAATGAACTGAACAGCATTAACCAGGCACGTCTATGTGTGGCACTTACCCTCATGTTGTATGTTTTGTCTCTGCTGCCTATTGATTTGCACTGCTCTCCAAGAAGGTCCCACTGCTGAGAGAGAAAATGTCAGGAATGCTGCACAAATATAATTCATTGGTCAGCAATTATCGGTCTCAGAATTTTTTTTTTAATCATCATGATAAGAGTTAACATACTCTATTAAGGCTTAATATACCCTTTGGTGAACTGCATTATTTGTCTATGTGCATTCAGTACTAGCCCTGCAAAAGTGGTGCAACAACAATGCTGGAACACAATGATGTGTCTAATGGGTACCCAGAATTTTTGTAAAAATATTAAAATTAAGAAAACAAATGCAGTTAAAAAGAAAATAGATATAACTATGTTCTACTACCAAAGATTTATTGTTTTAATTGTGTACTCCATAGTATACATATATTTGTAAAGATATACCTTGTTACTGGTCTTTCAATTTCAGTCATTTTCTATTTAATGATTGTACCAAATAAAAGAAAAAATGGTGCTAGTGTTTAGCATTTTGAATGCAATTTTTGTGCACATTTAAGATGATAATACTGTAAGAAGTTGAAAAAAATATATGTGTAATTAAGTTTCTGTGATTTGATTCTGCCATCACTACCACTAAACTAATTTATTTAAACTTTTTACGTGACCTTTTTAAAAGGCATCCAACTGATGCCAGGAAGAAAAGCACTTAATTTTGCTGAAAATTCACTAATTATTATACAGAACTATATTCCATTTTAGAAGATTTGCTTTGTAATATTTTCAGTAAAATGAAAAAACTGAAACATTTTCAATAAAATTTAACATATTCAATGTCTTTATTTCCCAACGTTTTTATTTTCTTTATTCTTAAAAGCCATTGATTAAAATGGCAAATGCAGTGACACAAGGACTTTCACCGTGAGCAGCAACAAATATTTTCAAGACAGGCATACTTATTTATAAATTATGTTAACAGTGCCATTGTTGTCCTTTTAAAAACAAGAATGGCTTTTTAAAAGCAAAATGTTTACAATAAATGTTTTCTGTTACCTGGTTGTTCTCTTTTCATTTTGTAGATTTGATTATTCAATTCTGACACATAACTGGCAACAAGTAGAATAGAATATAAAATTATATATATATATATATATATATATATATATATATATATATAAAAAATCTGTGGCGGCTGGTGGTTTATTTGGGGGGGGGGGGGTCAAACAAGCGGCAGGGGCACCTCACCCCTCCCGCTGTTTGCCAGTTGGTCCCGCACTTGCTCTATCTAGGGGGGAGGCAAGCAGCGGGCAGTGTGCAGCGGCTCCTTGGCCTCTCCTCCATGGCAGCTTCCAGCGTGCAGCTCCTCCCCTCCTTCTAGGCGTCCAATAGGATTATCTATCCTTTCAGCCAATCGGGTGATGGGTGTCAGAAACCCACTTTAGGATACAACGGTGTAAGACACTTACACCGCTCGTATCTGAGCCTAATTTAAGCGTATCTGGTTACCAGAATAGGATCAGTGATACAATAGAGAATATTCATTTGCTGTTATAACACTCTTGGGAGGGCTATGAGCGAATAAGATACATTTTGGAGTTGGTGGCAATCATTAAATTGTTGTAAATCTGAGCATGTGCATCGTTTCATACAAGATATTTTTATATACAATATTTAAAAGAGATGTATGGACAAACCATTTAAACATTTACTTTTGTTCTCATGTGACCTAGAGACGGCTGATAACAGGCTAGTGCTCGCTATCAGCTGATTGGGCCGAGTATAGGAAGGATATAGGTATAGGAAGGATCCCCATAATGTTGTTGGGATCCATCTATCTGCTTGACTGGCAGCTGGCTCCCACTTTCAGCACACAGCTGAGAGTTGCCTGATCCATGGAGGTAATCACTCAGGTCTTGGAGCCAGCTGCAATGTCACACAGATGCTGCAGCATGGAGCCAAGTATACAAAATATGTTTGGTTTTTGGATAATTTTCCACAAATTTAAAATTTCGTGTACATTCATATTCTGGAAGATAAGGATGTAGCAACAGGGGCAGAAAGTCCTGAAAGTGTTGTTCCTAGCTTCAGTAATACAGCATCTATATATCAGAATGGAGATGCTATTTCAACACAAGACGGGGTACTAGAGAGTATATTTCTTTACAATTCTTGCACCTCTGCTCAAATTTAAAAGTACACACGACCGGTTTTCCTGCCAGGAAAACTGCAGGGTGAGCTTTTGGCCGGGAAAACTGGCCGTGTGTATGCTTCCTCGCAGTTTTTCCGACAGGAAAACTGCCAGAAATCCCAGCAGGAAAATAGAGAACCAACTCTCTATTTTTCCGCCGGGGTTCCCAGCGGTTTTAAACCCGGCAGTTTTCCTATGGGGAAACACTGCAAGGGAGCATACACACGGTCGGGATTCCCGGCCAAAGCTCTCCCCACAGTTTTCCCGACGGGAAAACCTCTCGCGTGTACACGTGAAACTTACCGAGCAGGTTCTCAGGTTTCCCGTCGTGTGTACAGGGCCTAAGAGGTGGTGACAGAGTCTCATTGCAGACATTTTTTATAAATGGGTAGCTAGATTAAATGTACATTTTTTTGCTTACTTAGAGTTCAGCTTCAAAGTTGAATATACCTTACTGATGCTTAGGAAAGATTTGAAGCTGCTGGAAATACTGGGTTCTCTGACCGTTTCTGGTGCTGATAAGCCCTGTAACTGCCCATACAAAACACCAAATGGCACAAAAATATGCTTGAAAAAAATCAGCAATAAGTCCTGAAAAAAAACCAGGAGGTGGTTAAAACAGTCTTAGCAATGGTAACTGAGTGTAGGGTAGATGATCATTCTTCACCCCCAGTGAAAGGCTGTGCCTAAAATGCACTAGTTAAGTGGAGAGCAAAACTGCAGGCTATAAAAAATAAATAGTGCAACCAATAGCCCTGATTTAGAGTAAGGAGGATGTCACAAACTATGGGCCCTAACAGCAGTTTACTAGACACTAGTAGGTGGATTCAGAAAGACTTAGGCTGGCGTATCAGTAGATACGCCAGCCTAAGTCTGAATGTGCGCCGGCGCTAATTTAAGCGTATTCTGGTAACCAGATACGCTTAAATTAGGCTCAGATACGAGCGGTGTAAGTGTCTTACACCGTTGTATCCTAAAGTGTATTTTGTAGGCTAACCGCTAGGTGGCGCTTCTATTGCGGTCGGCGTAGAATATGTAAATCACTAGATACGCCTATTCACGAACGTACGCCCGACTGACGCAGTACAGATACGCCGTTTACGTAACGCATTATCAGGCCTAAAGTTATTTCATCAAATAGCGTACTTAGCCGCAATGCACACTGGGATATGTACACAAACGGCGCATGCGCCGTTCCAAAAAAACGTCAATCACGTCAGGTCAACCCAAATTAACATAAAACACGCCCCCTCAGCCTATTTTGAATTAGGCGCGCTTACGCCCGCCGCATTTACGCTACGCCACCGTAACTTAGCAGGCAAGTACTTTGTGAATCATGTACTTGCCTCGCTATCTTACGGCGGCGTAGTGTAAACACGATACACTATGCCGCCGCAAGAATAAGCCTGCCTACCTGAATCTAGCTATAGGTACCCATTAGCCAGCGAGTAAAAACTATCAGAGTCTGTTGTCATTGGGATCCTTTAAAATTAATGGTAGGATGCCCAATCCACAAGGTAAAATTATCTTTGCAAAGTGTCCAAAAAAACAACCAGTAAAATGATTTAGTGTTCCTCCTTAACTACTTGCCGACCAGCCGCCGCAGTTCTACGGCGGCAGGTCGGCTCCCCTGCGCGAGAGCCGTAGCTCTACGTCGCCTCGCAAAGCAGGCACTAGGGGCGCGTGCGCCCCCGCTTGTCCCTGATCCTGACGCGCATGCCCGGCAGGTGTGATCATCGCCGGGCACCCGCGATCGCTCGTTACAGAGCAAGAACCGGGATCTGTGTGTGTAAACACACAGGGCCAGATTCACGTGGAATCGCGGCGGCGTAACGTATCCTAGATACGTTACACCGCCGCAATTTTTCATCGCAAGTGCCTGATTCACCAAGCACTTGCGATGAAAACTACGCCGGCGGCCTCCGGCGCAAGGCGGGTCAATTTAAATGGGCGTGTACCATTTAAATTATGCGCGCTCCCGCGCCGGACCTACTGCGCATTCTCCGTTTCTTAACTCCCGCCGTGCTTTGCGCGCCGTGACGTCATTTTTTTGAACGGCGACGCGCGTAGCATACTTCCGTATTCCCGGACGGCTTACGCAAACGACGTTAAATTTTGAATTTCGATGCGGAATCGACGGCCATACTTTAGACAGCAATACACTTGCTGACTAAAGTTAGGGCACCAAAAAAAACGACTAACTTTGCGACGGGAAACTAGACTAGCGGCAAAATAGCGAACGCGAAAATCCGTTGTGGATCCACCGAAACTCCTAATTTGCATACCCGACGCTGGTTTACGACGCAAACTCCCCCCAGCGGCGGCCGTGGTACTGCATCCTAAGATCCGAGAGTGTAAAACAATTACACCTGTCGGATCTTAGGGATATCTATGCGTAACTGATTCTATGAATCAGTCGCATAGATAGAAACAGAGATACGACGGCGTATCAGGAGAAACGCTATCGTATCTCATTTGTGAATCTGGCCCACAGCTCCCAGTCCTGTCAGGGGAGAAATGCCTGACCGTCTGTTCATACAATGTATGAACAGCGATCAGTAATTTCCCCTAGTGAGTCCACCCCCCCTACAGTTAGAACACACCCAGGGAACATAATTAACCTCCCTGGCGGTATGATTCTGTCAGAAAAAACATGCTAAAAGCGGTACCATTATTTGCAAGGAAATTTGGCGTTTTATATTGTAGGTCTGTAATTTTTAGAAATAACTCACTTAAATCTGACCAAACAAGCTTCTAATAGGCATCCCGGGTATGACATTTTTTTAAAAACAAAATTATAAATTATAATATAATAAATAATTATAAATAATTATAACAAATAATAATATAATTATAATAAAAATTATTCAATAATGTAATCAAATCAAAATCACTGAAATTTGCTCAGTTGCAGAATTGTTGCTGTCATTATTTTTTTTTTTTTATGACGAATTTCCCCACAAATCGCTATCGCACAATTCTGCAAGTGATTATAATTTATTATCGCTGTTTTTTAGCTGATCTAAAACTATTTTTGACATAAAGGGACACTTTTGGTTGCTATGGACAATCTACAGTTTGCAGGGAGAAAGAAACGTTTTTATTATATAAAATGACATGCATGACACAGGACAGACCACTAGGGACAGGGGGGGTGTGTTTTTTTTACATACAGTACTGTAATCTATAAGATTACAGTATACTGTATGTAAGGTGTTTGTTTACTTTTTTGAATTTGGCGCCGTTCTCCGTCCCCGTGCGTCGTAACGTCGCAGGGAACGGAGATCGGCGTCACACGGAGGCACTGTGTGAATCGAGCGAGGTCCTGCTCGCTCACACAGCGCGGTGGCATCGCTGGATCCAGGGACAAGGTAAGTAAAACATGCCTGTGGATCTAGCAAGGCAAGCCCGAGTCTGACTCGGGGTTACCGCTCGCAGCAGGAAAATCTAACCCCGAGTCAGACTCGGGAATACCGCCAGGAAGGTTAACCCCTTCCCCGCCCCCTAGTGTTAACCCCTTCTCTGCCAGTGGAATTTTTATAGTAATCAATGCATTTTTATAGCACTGATCGCTATAAAAATGCCAATGGTCCCAAAAATGTGTCAAAAGTGTCCGCCATAATGTCGCAGTACCGAAAAAAAATCGCTGATCGCCGCCATTGCTAGTAAAAAAAAATATATTAATAAAAATGCCATAAAACTACCCCCTATTTTGTTGCTGTTATAACTTTTGCGCAAACCAAATGCTTATTGCGATTTTTTTTTTACGGAAAATATGTAGAAGAGTGCGTATCGACATAAACTGAGGAGAAATTTTTTTTTTTTATATATTTTTTGGGGGATATTTATTATGGTAAAAAGTAAAATATATATATTTTTTTCAAAATTGTTGCTCTATTTTTGTTTATAGCGCAAAAACTAAAAACCGCAGAGGTGATCAAATACCACCAAAAGAAAGCTCTATTTGTGGGAAAAAAAGGACGCCAATTTTGTTTGGGAGCCACGTTGCACGGCCGAGCAATTGTCAGTTAAACAACGCAGTGCCGAATCGCAAAAAGTGCTCTGGTCTTTGACCAGCAATATGGTCCGGGGCTTAAGTGGTTAAATAGGGCTCTACCAGAGGCAGTAGCATCCCAGCAAGTGTAGGAAAATTCCAACACGTACTAGGATGGCCAAAGGCCGCTCACCACACTGTCTTCACAAATGCAGTCTGTCCTCTGATGGAAGATGAGGAGTAGGCTGCAAAGTCCTGGCTGAATGAGGCTCAGGCCACACTGACACTCATTGTAGCTTTCTCTTGAATGCAGATACTGGGGTCTCTGTGCAGTCTGAGGTACTGTGGCCCTCAATGCGGAATGTGGACTGTAATATTGTGGTTTCCCAGGTCACCCTGCTCTGGCAGATCCATGTGTGTCTCCCTCTCCCTGTGTTTCACTTGTCTTTCTTCCTCAGCTCCCTGCCTCCCTTCACCCTTTCCCCCTAGGCCTGGTCAGTGGGTTCCTGTCCCTGGTCAACAGGTCAACAATACAGCCAATCACATCCCTCCTCTATATATGATGGGTGGGTCCAGCTCTCTACTGGCCTGTCAATCAAATGGCCCAGGAGAGGTAAAGCTGAGGCACCGCCATAAAGATGGCTGAGCTGTGCAGTTAGCACCTTAAATGGGCTGCTGGCCGAGTTACACTGTCCCCCACTGACAGTCTTTGGTCCTTAGAAAAGCATAATTTGTACTCAACTCAACATTTGCATAGAAATAAGTAACTGTTACAGACATAATGTGTAGCCAAAGGAACTTCACACCAAATGGGTGTCAGATTTACTCAGGAATAAGAAACTGTACCCCCCCTCCAAAACAAAAAAAAGACCATCTGCATCTCTGCTCCCAATTCTTGCTGAACACTGCTCAACTGAATTGAACTGAAATCCAGGCAAAGCTGTGAACCATTAATTTCCTGTAGCATCTAACTTGGCAGTTGTGAGAATGTTAGTGAACAAGCTGTTGTCGGTCTTGACCTTGAACTCTTTCCTATACAGGTAGACATTCAGCTGGTCTACAATTGCCCATTTTATAGTCAGAAACTTCAGTATGTGGGATGGACACCAGGATAATAGAGTAGGAGAGCAAATAACATCCAATAATTTTTTAATGCTCAATGATATTGCTATCTTGAATGAGGCACTAAGACCTGAGGAAAAGTATAAAGAAGGAGATAAGCTTAACCAGTGGTTGTCATTCCAATGCGCCTGATCACATCCCATATAGACTAGAATTTGTAAAGAGGAATGCCCCTGGGATAGTATGGATTGGCACAATGATATGTAATTGACAAATGCATAAAATATATAAAAAAAAAGTAGAAAATATTTATTAAATACAATAGTCACAATATGACAATATACAAAATTATAAAAAGGGTAGGTTAAATACAAAAGCGAAGAACTGACATGCACATAGAGTTGCCACAGTGCATAATTCCACACTCGAATTGTAGACAAGAGATTAATACAAGGGGTGAATGAGAACCAACAAGTTTTGGATACAGATGGCTGGGTTTATTCAAAGCTCATATGTATATATTTCTTCTTCAGGGTTTATGTACAGGCAGACAATGTATATGTTTTTTTCTAATGCCTCGTACACACGACCGAACATGTCTGCTGAAACTGGTCCGCGGACCAGTTTATGTGGACATGTCCGACCGTGTGTAGGGCCTAGCGGACCGGATTCCTGGCCGAGCGGACAGGTTTCCAGCGGACAAAAGTTTCTTAGCATGCTAAGAAACATGTCCGCTGGAAAGCTGTCCGTCGGACATGTCCGATGGTCAGTACGACTCATCGGACATGTCCGCTGGCCCGAAATCCCGTGCATGCGTCGAAGTGATTCGACGCATGCGTGGAAGCATTGAACTTCCGGGTTCGCACGCGTCACAGTGTTTTCTGTCCACGGGGAGATTGGTCTGATGGTGTGTACACTAGGGGTGCAACGGATCACAGTTGATCCGTGATCCGAACGGGTCACCCCCTTCGGATCGGAACACACTGTGATCCGCGGATTGCCACGGCTCCGGAGCTAGGCCGAAGCCACGGCCTTTCCCAACGTTACGGCGGCGGCTCCGGAGCTAGGCCGAAGCCGCAGCCTTTCCTAATGTTATGGCCGCTGCTTCGGCCTACCTCCGGAGCCGCGACCATAATGCTAGGAAAGGCCGCGGCTTCGGCCTAGCTCCGGAGCCGCCGCCGTAACATTAGGAAAGGCCGCGGCTTCGGCCTAGCTCCGGAGCCGCGGCCATCTTGGTATACCCGGCGGTGGCCCTCCTCTGTTTACACCCACAGAGGAGGAGCCCGCACTCGTGGGACACACCGCTCGTCTGTCGGTACTAGCTGGGGGGGTCACTGTACTGAGAGGAGGGGGGGTCACTGTACTCTGAGAAAGGGGGGGGGTCACTGTACTCTGAGAAGGGGGGGTCACTGTACTCTGAGAAGGGGGGGGGTCACTGTACTCTGAGAAGGGGGGGGTCACTGTACTCTGAGAAGGGGGGGGTCACTGTACTCTGAGAAGGGGGGGTCACTGTACTCTGAGAAGGGGGGGGTCACTGTACTCTGAGAAGGGGGGGGGGTCACTGTACTCTGAGAAGGGGGGGTCACTGTACTCTGAGAAGGGGGGTCACTGTACTCTGAGAAGGGGGGTCACTATACTTAGAGAAGGGGGGGTCACTGTACTGAGAGGAGGGGGGTCACTGTACTAAGAGAAGGGGGGTCACTGTACTGAGCGAAGGGGGGGGGTCACTGGACTGAGAGGAGGGGGGGGGTCACTGTACTGAGAGGAGGGGGGGGTCACTGTACTAAGAGGAGGGGGGTGCACCGAGGGGGTACTATAGTTGGTGGGCGGGAGATATGGATATTACAGTGGGGGCGATTTTTTTTTTTTGCCGATCCGATCCGTGACTCCTGATCCGAGGAACGATCCGAACCGTGAGTTTTCTGATCCGTTGCACAACTAGTGTACACACATCAGACCAAATTCTGCCAGCAGACATGTCCGATGAAAACGGATCACCTGGCAAGTCAAGTTCTTATTTATACAAGAAATAGCTGCATCTACCGATGGTAGGCTCCATTTCTTGGAAAACTTCTCCTCCATAAGAGAATGTCAAACTTTTTAGGTGAGAAACGCTTGTCTGGATGTTGCCAGTCTGCGTACATTAGTCCCTATAGTAACGGGTGCACCGGAAAAGAGCTTGCACTATGCTGGGCTTTTAATGAACCCAGGGAGGAGACAGGTGATTCAGTTAGACCTGCAGAAGGTAACTTAAATGCGGAACGCACTGTTCCCACATAACATTGCGACTTCAGGATCTGGGATGCAGAGAAAGCCTCCTCTGATACTCCTGATCCATCCGACTCCTCATCCTCTGCAGGTGAAGCATCATCCTCAGATTTTTCTGAAAGGAGGTCTACCACAGAAGGGGATCTGTTTCGCTTTTTCTTCTTTTTTTTGAGGATTTAGCAATTAACGTAGCGATTCTTCCTTCTAAATTGTCGGTCACATACGCAGGCCCAGGCCTCACCGGAGAACCCGCTATTCCTGATAGCGGCAATGGCTCATCCTGTACAGGTGCATCGGCTACTATCGGTGAGGAAGGTACTGAGCCAGCAGTGCTAGAGCCTTCCGCCTCAAGCGGCTTCTTTTTTGTCCTGTTCATATTGCTTATGCAAAGCCAAGGTACTCCAAAGCATATACTACTGTGCTCAGTTTAGCAATCTACATAAAGTATGCAACTTCAAACACACAGTTTCAATGCCCAAGTGAGTGTCTCTCTTGGTAATGTACCAGCCCAACTACATGGAGTCTCACGTGTCCCCTGTAATGCTGCTGTATCCTTCAAGGAGAAAGGTCTGCTGGCATCTGTAGTTCTTTAATGGCGTTTTGAATTTTGCGCTATTTTGGTGCACGCACGCGTGCCCCAGCTTCCATAAAGCTCGCCCCCCGCACCGGAAATGGTGGCGATTGTATGGGTAAGTTCCCCCCCCCCCACTCCCTCCCTTCCAGCTGTTTAGGGTGAAAACCCTTAGTTTTAGTATGGAAATGGTTTGTTTTAAAAGTTGTATTTTTTCCCCCATTACTAACCTCTTGTCGTTACTTCTCTGAGAAGAGGAGGGGAGAGATGCTGACCAAGCTTTGCAGCAGGGAATGGAGCCTTTAGCTGACATCCACACGCGGTAGTTTGCAACTCTTTACTACCCACGGTGGCGGAATTAGAGAAGACATCTCACTAAAAATATAGGAAAGGTCCTTAAAAATCTTTTAGGACCTCAGAGCCCAATCCCAGAAGACATCTTGTATGGGGAAACACGTAGGGCAGAGCTTTGTGATGTCATCACGCAGGGGCAAGCTCAAGGACATCGCGGCCATGCTGCTTCATATTTCTATTTGTAGTGCAATTATTTTTAAATAAATCACGTTTGCTACAGTATAGCAATATGAGATTTCTTCCTTTGCTTTTGATATGTACCTGCCAGAGCGTTATTGATTGTGATTGGATCGCAAAGCTCCTGTGAGATCCGATGGTGAGAGCGTCGGATCTCTAAGGTGGAATACATTAAACACTACTGATCTCCTTACTGTGAGATGAATAGGTGTTTGTTATGAGGCCTCTTGGTTTACCTTTCATCACTAAAGCACTTTTTTGAGAATTCTGGGCACTAAGCACTTTCCAGCACCTGGGTGGACTTTTTACTATAAAATGATGACCATTTTTACTTAAATTTCAGTTTTTATAGTTTACTTCCTGGTGCGAGACACACTTAAAGAGACAGCGCACTTTCTTCTTTAGTTATAATGACAACGTTATTGCCAAACACCATGGCCCATAGCAACATTTTAAAAATTGCTTTGGTCCATAGGGGGATGAACAGGTGTGAGAGGCAAAATGGTTACAGAGGTTTGTGGCAGTATAAGTAGGGGTCCACCTTACAATAACATGTTGTCTCCTACACTTTGTGAGAAGTTCAACCAGTGAAACACAAGTTTCCTCAAGTCAGCATTAAAGCTGAAAATGTATGGGACTATTTTTAATCAATTCATTCAGCAGGAGTTGCAAACACAATGGAAAGCAATCACCAGGAACTAAGCAATCTACCATATACAAGTTTAGGCAGCCATCATGATTGTGTCATTAGTGAAATCAACTCTGGGCAATGAATTGACAGCTTGAATAAAAAAGGAAAATTTTGACTAGATTAAAATGGGAACAAAAAAAAGACACCTATTTTATAAAAATCAATTTAATTTTTCACTGTTGACTGGGGTAATTTTGTCTCCATCACCTTACAGCAGATTGAAAGCACAATTTAATGTCTTCAATAGCTTTGCAGTTTCTACAATAGAATTAATAGTTTTTCCACTAACCCAAATGACCACATATATCACCAGTTTACTATTTGTTTCACAATGGCAGATAACATCAGAAGTGGCTCTTTAAGTTAAATCTGTAATTGCAGATCTTTGTCCCAAATAAAACTCAGGTGCTGTGAAAAGAATCACTTTAATGACATTTTATTTCACTTTAGCCTGACGTAAGGACCCCTGGTGGTTCTGCAACATTGCAGCTATGTTGTAAGACATTTTGAACAAAGATCAATAAAGACAATTCTTTTTTCACATAGGATTAAAGTATTCTGGCAACATAAAGTTTATCTGGGTTACCCTGTGTAGCAGAAAACAGAGGAGTCCCAAACAAGGGATTACCAATTTTCCAAAACATATTCTTTACTGGAAGGAAATGTTCAGATTTTGCATTGGGACCCAGGGAAGTTGGTTGCGTTATTTTTACCCCTAGAGAGGCTTTTCTGTGAGATTTTCCATTACATGCTAAGATAACCTTGACTTCCGACTATATTCCATAGGTGCCTCTCTATGGAAAGTGTAACACACTGCTTAGATCTCATAATCACATGACATGTCCTGCATAGGGTTTCATTAATTAAATTGGACTCAATACATATCCTGACACGTTAGAGAACTTACCTTTCCATCATTCAAACAGTGGCAATATCGACAAGACATATGGCCACACGAGAAAGAGCCTGGAGTATGAAGCCAGGTGGGGGTTGGATGAGTTTCTGATAAAAAAAAAAACGGAGCCAAGAGACTTCCTAAAGTTGGAGCTCTGCGAATGACAAACCTACATCCTTGGTGTAAGATAGCTAGAAGATCCTTATCTGAATATAGGACAGGTAGGTTCTTGCTAATGATATCAACTATTCTATTATATTCAGAAGAGAAGCCAGTGACATAAGTGACTGTACTGTTATGCATTGAAACTTGTTGTGATCTCTTCCTTCTACCTGTCCTTCATTACCTACGTCAGAAGCTGATCCATTGGCACTGGAAAGAAAACCAAATCCAAACTGACGCAGGTCCCCGATGACAGGTGTATAATGAAATACTGAAATTCCTGACAAAAGGGTTAACGCTTTATTGCAGTAACTACTGAGAGAATCAAGCTGTTAGTACATTTTACTGACAGCTGTTTTGATCATTTCTAAGCCATTGTGACTGCTTTGAATCTGAACAGTCTTTTATCCTTAAGTTCCTCATAGAAAAACCGTGATCTCTTAATCACATTTACTTCCAGATTTATGGCAAGATGCTTATTTGCTTTGAGACATAAAATGTCAAAGGATGTTTTATAAATTGTGTCTAACACTGACACTCTTCTGTTTGGTGAGGGATTTTGTTACTGAACCTGAAAGAGATAAATTTTACTTATAAGCATTTCATGCGCTTGGGCAATTGCACCACACACACATACAAAAGTAACAGAATTCTTGGAATAGTTTCTTCAGAGACGAGCCAAGATAAAAAAAAAAAAGTGGAATATATTGAAAAAAGCTGAGGAATATATCAGCTGCACAGAGTGCGTGATAAATGGCATTAAATATATTGGAGAACTGCAGAATTAGGAAGCTTCATCACTTTTCCAGAAACAAAAGAACAAGTATCAAAAGGAATCTGCACACAATATAAGACAACAGAAATTGACTGCCTGTATAATACCAGGCAAAGCATATTATCTGTGTGCTACCTTTCATTTGTCATGTATAACCTCCCATGCAAAAGATACAGTATAAACACAGTAACAGTACCTGCCAACACTACATCACTGTTCTATAGCAAAACCAAGAACATAATACATGCCTTCAATAAGCACAATCAGCCCTACAGTGTACATAACTCCAAATGTTTTCATTTGGTGTAGTAGATATCCGATATAAATATTGAACTATAAGCATACTCTTTTTTGAAGTGCTTTCGGTTTCTTTGAAAGTCCATAGCAAGTCTGTGTTTGGAGATCTTCACAAAAAAAAAAGCAGGGGGGCGTGGTCTGGCCGCGCTGGAAGATGGCTGCTTAATTGCAAGGCTCCCGCCGCTACGGATCTTAAGATCTCAAGATTGTGGAAACGGTGTCCCGAAACTCTTCCACCTCTCGTTCTAGATCTCCCGCAGTCAAACTGGAGACGTTGTCTTTCCTTTACTGCAAAATACTCGGAATCAAAGACGCAATATGGCTGCTCTAGGACTGATTCCTTCGGAAGATTTATTCCCCCCACTGAATGGAATTACATCGGCTCTTGTTGATACGGAACCGAGAAGCCGTTCACTGGAATCATTGCAACAACAACCTAGTTTGAATGATCTCCACACAATAGCAGCCAATATCAAAGATACATTATCAGCTGCCATAGCGGAACTACACATTGATGTACGTGCCATCAATTTAAGAATGCAGGAGGTGGAAAAAACTACTGCGCAACAAGGCTCTGTGATCCATCATGTAAACTGCAAGGTTGACTCACATACCCTTCACCTTAGAGAACTCCATCGTCAGGTGGAGGATTTGGAAAACAGAAGCAGACGCCATAATTTAACCACTTAAGCCCCGGACCAATACGCTGTCTAAAGACCCAAGGTGTTTTTACAATTTGGCAATGCGCTGCTTTAACTGGTAATTGCGCGGTCATGCAATGTTGTACCGAAACGAAACTTGCGTCCTTTTCTTCCCACAAATAGAGCTTTATTTTGATGGTATTTGATCGCCTCTGCGATTTTTATTTTTTGCGATATAAACGCAAAAAGACCGTAAATTTTGAAAAAAAATTATTTTTCTTATAACAAAAAGTAAAAAATATCGAATAAACTAAATTTTAGTCAAACATTTAGGCCAAAATGTATTCAGCCACATGTCTTTAGTAAAAAAAAAATCGCAATAAGCGTATATTTATTGGTTTTCGCAAAAGTTATAGCGTCTACAAACTAGGGTACATTTTCTGGAATTTACACAGCTTTTATTTTATGACTGCCTATCTCATTTATGACTGCCTATCCCCATTTTGGAAAGTAGACACCCCAAGGAAACTGCTGAGAGGCATGTTGAGTCCATTGAATATTTAATTTTTTTGTCCCAAGTGATTGAATAATGACGAAAAAAAAAAAAAAAAAAAAGTTTACAAAAAGTTGTCACTAAATGATATATTTCTCACACATGCCATGGTTATATGTGGAATTGCACCCCAAAATTGGTTTTCGGGGTCCCGTACGCGGCTAGGCTCCCAAAAAGTCCCAAACATGTGGTATCCCCGTACTCAGGAGAAGCAGCAGAATGTATTTTAGGGTGCAACTCCACATATAACCATGGCATGTGTGAGCAATATATCATTTAGTGACAATTTTTTTTTTTTTCTCATTATTCAATCACTTTGGACAAAAAAAAAAAAAATCAATGGACTCAACATGCCTCTCAGCAGTTTCCTTGGGGTGTCTTCTTTCCAAAATGGGGTCATTTGGTTTTTTTTTGTGCTATTTTGGCATTTTATGGCCTTCAAAACTGTGATAGGTAGTGAGGAGTGAAATAAAAAATTTACACCCTTAGAAAGCCTGAAGGCGGTGATTGGTTTTTGGGGTCCCAAAAAGTCTCACACATGTGGTATCCCCGTACTCAGGAGAAGCAGCAGAATGCATTTTGGGGTGTAATTCCACATATGCCCATGGCATGTTTGAGCAATATATCATTTAGTGACAACTTTGCGCAAAAAAAAAAAATATATATATATATATATATATATATTTATATTTCCCGCAACTTGGGTCAAAATCTAAAATATTCCATGGACTTAAGATGCCTCTCAGCAAATAGCTTGGGGTGTCTACTTTCCAAAATGGGGTCATTTGGGGGGTTTTTCAATTGTCCTGGCATTTTATGCACAACAATTAGAAGCTTATGTCACACATCACCCACTCTTCTAACCACTTGAAGAAAAAGCCCTTTCTGACACTGTTTGTTTACATTTTTTTTTTTTTTTTTTTCCGCCTCAGAGAACTATCAGGATATTCAATCAATTTGCGTTCATTTCGCAGTCTCCTTAGTTCGCATCATGGTTGGAAAATTTATTTATCTATCCATTTCATTTTCTTCCCCTTTTTTTTTTTTTTAATTTTTTTTTTTTTTTCTTAAATATATGTCAGTAAATATACAAAGGAAGAGAAAGAAAAAAATACTTAAATACATAAATAGATACATTAGTTTCCCCTAGCCGAACAAACCCTCGTCCCACCCTCAAGCCACCCCCAACCCTTATCCCCTCCTTCCCACCCTCCCCTATCTCCGGAAATCTGTCTCCTATTGAATCACTCTTTGCCCATTAATCTTCCTACACTATATCATATCATCATATCATCCTGTCTATATACCTTGGTGCAAGTTTAAAATTAGCCCAGTCCTGCCATTTTCGTTTAAATCCGCCTTCTCCTTCCTCTCCCATATACCTGAGCTGTTCAGCATAATATATATCATTGATTCTGCAAAACCAGCTCTTCTCTGTCGGGCTCATAGGGTCCTTCCATTGTTTGGGGATCAGACTCTTTGCTGCATCTAGTACGTGAGGAAGTAAAGTTCTCATGTACTGTTTAGTTGACATTTCTGTCCCATGGAACAAGCAGACCCATGGATCAGGAAGTATTTTAATTCCGGTTATCTCCTCAATTACCAATAATACATTATTCCAGTATGTTTTAATTTTTGGGCAGGTCCACCATATATGTGACATAGTTCCCACTTCAAGACAGCCCCTCCAGCAATTTTTGGAGGTGTCGTCTTGATAACGGTGTGCTATGGCCGGGGTTATATACCATCGTGCCAAACACTTAAAATTCATTTCGATCAATGCACAATTGAATGAGGTCGTATGGGTCCTTTCTAATATTTTCCTGACCTCTATCTCGGTTTTACCCGTTCCCAATTCCTCTTCCCATTTATTAATATAAGGAGGGAGGCCGGGGTCTTTCAATCCCATCAATATTTTATAAATTGCGGAAATCGCGCCCCTTCCCCCTGGGGCCAAACACAGACGCTCCAAAGGGAGCAAGTGTCTATCTGACCTCAGGGGGGAGGGGAAGGAATCCACAAAATGCGTCAACTGCAAGTATCGCCACCTGTTCAACTCAAACAATTCTTTTTTTTTACTTAGTTCCTGGTAGGTAAGAATTTTGCCGTCTATTAATATGTCTTTCAATTGTGCATCTGGTTTTTTAATCCAGTTACCAAACAGGTCCATTTTCCCTGGTACAAAAAAATTTGTGTCATATAGAGGGATTAGTGGGGAGTTATAGCCCCATCTATGTTTTTTATGTGCCCTATCCCATATAGACGTGGATGCCAATGTGATTTTGTGCATGTGCGGATTTATTTGTCTAAAATGTGGCGGTATCCAAATCTCTTTTCCTAACCGTGACTTATTTGAGCAACTTTCTATTCTCACCCACCTTTTCTCTTTGTTATCTCTGACCCAATCGATCACCCGTGCCATGTGAATAGCCCTATAATATGTGTAAATATCCGGTACCCCCAAACCACCATGTTCCTTATCTCTAATTAACACCTCCATACTTATGCGCACTTTTTTGTTCCGCCATATAAACCTATTTAGTAACTGTTTTAGTATTTTAAAATAAACACCCGGTAATGCGATTGGTAACATTTGCATTATATATAATATCTTAGGGAGTGTAAACATTTTAAAACAATTTATTCTCCCTAGTAGGGATCTTTGTCTCAATGCAATTCTCTTTAAATCTTTTTTAATATCATTTAATAATGGTATATAATTCTGCAGGTAAATTAGGTCAGGGGATGATGTAATATTGACTCCCAAATATTTTATCTCGGTATCTTTCCAAATAAATGGGAACTCTTGCTTATATCTCCGTACATCCTGTGCGTTCACGCTAATATTGAGGATTTCTGATTTTAGAGGATTGATTTTAAAATTAGATACGTCTCCATACAATTTGAGGGTTTTTAATAGATTCGGGAGTGTTATAGTTGGATTCGTTATAAATAATAAGATATCGTCGGCGAACGCTGCAAGTTTATGTTCCCCATCATTTGTTTGAATCCCCCTGATGTCGGGGTTATTTCTAATCCCGGCCAGCAATGGTTCCAAAGATAAAATAAATAAAAGAGGGGACAGGGGACACCCCTGTCTAGTCCCATTGAACATTTCGAATGTCCCTGACAATGTCCCGTTCACCTTAACTCTTGCCGTTGGGTGTTTATACAGAGCGCTTATCCACCCCATCATTTTTGGACCGATCCCGATAAATTCCAATGTGTTCAATAGAAATCCCCAGTCTACCCTGTCGAAAGCCTTTTCGGCGTCTATAGACAGGAGTAGACCTGGGGATTTACTATCTTTTATTATCTGTGTCAACAGAAGTGTTCTGATGCTGTTGTCCCTACCTTCCCTCCCGGGGACAAAACCTACTTGGTCAGTATGTACTAAATCTTTCATGATTGTTTTCATTCTCCCTGCTAAGATTTTGGCGAACAATTTTACGTCTGCATTTAATAGCGAAATGGGTCTAAAACTAGAACATAAGGAGGGATCTTTACCTACCTTAGGAATTACTGTAATTGCAGCCTCCAAAGCCTCTTGACGAATATCCCAGTTTAAACCGATACCGTTTATATAGGAGCACATCCTGGGGATCAGAATGTCACTGAACTTTTGATAGTATGCAATTGTTAGCCCGTCGGGGCCTGGGCTTTTCCCCTTTGGTAACTCCTTTAAATTATTACGGATTTCCATTTCCGTTATAGGTTCTTCTAGAAAGCTAATTTTGTCCTCTGGTATTTTATTTAAACGTGTGTTACTTAAGAATTTTTTTATATTAACGCTTCTCCTTTTTGTTTTTTCTGAGGTGTCCCCTTGCGATATCGAATACAACTTCCCATAGTATTCTTGAAATTCTCTTGCAATTTCTGATGTTATATGTACCTTACTCCCTTTGCCTGTTTGAATACTTTCTATATAATTACCCTTAAATTTGTTTTGAAACCCTTTTGCTAGGTATTTACCGGACAAGTCACCCGATTGATAGTTCTCTTTCTTACGTCTGTAGGATGCCGCTCTATTATCATATTCAATGAGATCTCTTAATTCCTCTCTTTTTAAGATAATGGTGCGCTCCGCTTCCTGCTCTCCTGTTAGTTTTGTATAGCTCATCATATTTTTTCTTAGTTTCTTTTTTTTTTGCTGATCCTATTGCGATCAGTATGCCCCTGATATAGGCCTTGTGAGCCTCCCAAACTAATGATTCCGACATGTGTTCGGAACAGTTTGTCTTGAAATACCATTCCAATTCCTGTTTTATCCTTACTACAACCTCTTCGTCCTGTATTAAATCCTTGTTAAGTCTCCATTTGGTGTTGCTTTTAGGAGTTCCCTCGTTTTTTAGGTTGATTGAAACTGGCGCATGATCCGACAGGGTAGTTATCCCAATTCCCGAACTTGTCACTACATCCAGTGAGCTATGATCCACTAAAAAAAAATCGATCCTAGAGTACGTCCCGTGCACAGCGGAGTAGAATGAATAATCTCGTGTTTTCGGATGCTGAATTCTCCAAACGTCTATCAATTGGAGTTGGTGTAATTTTTTTTAAGTAATTTTCTTTGTGCATCTCCAGTCCGCTGTGCACGGGACGTAGAATCGAGGTCCAGATCCAGGCAGAGATTCATATCACCCGCCACAACTGCCCTGCCTATCCTAAAGTCCATAAACATCTCAATGACCCCCTTAAGAAATCTCATGGAGTTCTTATTTGGACAGTAAATGTTTGCAATAAAATAGTCCACTTCGTTTATTTTTCCTCTAAGTAGGAGATACCGCCCCTCGGGATCTACTTTTCTCTCTGCCAGGACGAATCTAACTTCCTTAGCAAACCCTATGGCAACCCCCTTTGCCAGTTTAGTCGGTGAGTCTCCATAGTACCATAGTGGGTATTCCGGTGAACTTATTTTAAGATTTGACTCCTGCGAGATATGTGTCTCTTGTATGAGTACTATGTCTGCTTTAAGATGTTTAATTTCTCTTAAAATATTACCCCTTTTTAACGGGGAATTTAATCCCCTTACATTATATGAGAGTATTTTTAAGGTTCCCATAGTTCTACCAGATAATCCCTCGCCCCCGGACCACTCCCGTTACATTGTTATTATTATATTCAGTTGTTATGAATTGAGTCATGTCACTCGTCATCTTACATAGATAGGATTTCCAATAGGCATCAGAGCAAAGCCACAACAGGCAGCTTATTTCTAATACTGCTAACCGGAGATACTCCCCCCGAACCCTCTCCCACAACCCCCCACCTCCCCCCATTTACTCTGTACTATGACCCCTATATTCACCCTAACCCTCCCCCCTCCCTCCCTTCCCCCACCAATAGGGGCATTACGGCCTAAAATAGGCACCTGGATCCGTGGCCAACCTGCACCACCCGGCCCACGGTTCTCGCCCCAGAGGTTGAGCTCTGTAAGTGTGACTACATCCCAAACTGCCCCCGCCCCCCCCCCAACCGGGGGCTGGGGGTGGGTGAGTAGCCCCAGGACCCCAGAACCCCCCGGGCTCACACCAGCCAGTCCCCCCCCATCCCCCCCCCTACCCCCCATCATCTCCCCTTTTTATTCATCTTATGTGGATTTTTTCTTAATTATTTTCCTCTTTTATTTCCTGGGATGAGGTTCCATGTCTGATGACCCGGTATAGGTGATGTCTTCTCTTGTGGTTCATTCCATCCAGGTATTTCTATCAATGGAATGTCTAGTCTCTTACAGAACTTAGTCATCTCTTCAGGGAACCTTAAGGTCGCGGACCTGCCCTCCTTCTTCCCGATTAAACACGCTGGGTAACCCCAGGAATATTGGATACCATGAACTTTTAAATGTTCGAGTAACGGTTTTAATAATCTCCTTCTAGAGAGGGTCTCGGTGGCGAGGTCCGGAAAAATCTGTAATTCAGTCTCATTGAATGTAACCGGCCTGATGGTTTTAAGACGCTGCCATATCTGTTCTTTATCTTGGAAATTATGAAATCTTGCGATCACGTCTCTGGGAATTCCGGCTGCCAATTCCGCCGGTTTTCTAATCCGATGAAATCTTTCAAATTTGATTTTTTCCGTTTCAGTTTTACACAAAATGGGGCCGAATAATTTATCGAGTTTTACTTGGAGGTCTTCTCCTTCCAGGTCTGGTAAACCCCGGATCCTCAAATTTTTCCTCCGGTTCCGATTTTCTTGATCTTCCATACGATACCTCAAGTTCCTTTGTTCTATTTGTAGTTCCTTCATTTGCATTTTTAACTCTGACACCTCAGCTGCTTGGCTATCCAGTTTTTCTTCAGTTTCTTCCACTCTTCTCAATAAGTGACTCATGTCTTCGTGTACAATCGTTATCTCATTTTTTAACGAGAGCTCCATTCGTGAGATTGATAATTCTAGTCGCGAAAACATCTCTAATAGCTCTGTTTTTGATGGGGGTAAATCTTTATGGGTGGCACCGTGTGGTTCCGCAACATCCTCCTCAGACTCTCTGATTGTCACTGTTTCAGAGTACCTTCTCTGTCCATTTTTTTGTTGGCCCAATGATGATCTGCTTTTGGCCCCAGATGTTTCGCTAGGACAGTCTTTGGAAGTGTCTTGTGTCATGTATTTTTTTATGGTGCCAGGGCTGGCACTTATTTTGGGGGCGTTAGCCACAGCACCCCTTACTGGGCGGCCTCTCATTTCCTATATTCAGCTGATGAACCTCTGTAGATAGAAAGGTGTCCTTTGTTTTCCTTAATTTTTCTCTTTCTCCTTTATCTCACGTCTCCTGCTCAGTCGTCTCCCATCCTTTGGTATTTAAAGTGTAGTGAGAACCTGCGGACTGTGGGAGCAATGTGAGCTAGTAGGTGCGCTTGAGCTTAAGCTGAAGGGTGGTAGGAGGCAGGGAAAGAAAGCTACGCCTCCCCGCACACTGTTCTGGCACACTATTCCCCACACACCCCACGCCCCTTGTGATCCCTTAAAGTGGCAATCCACTATCCACTATCCACTTCGGTTTCTGCTTCAGCTTCAGCCTCGCTCACTAAAGTGCCCTGTAGTGCGCTGTCCCCTGACACGCTAATCACTACTCCATCGCTTATAATTGTAATCATTTAAGATGACTTATAGTTACTTATAGTTACTTATAGTTGCATACAGTTGCTGTATAATTAGCTTATGATTAGCTGATAGTTAGTATTTATTTAGCATTTAGTTAGTGACAGTCTTCAATCGGCCAACTGCTTCAGCACTTATCATCGCTTGCTGGAGTGCAATTTTATAGTTGACAGATGGTTGGCGTTTTAGATAGCATTAGATAGCATTAGATAGCATTAGATAGCATTAGATAGCATTGGGTCAATTGGGTCAATAACAGTCTACTATTGATCCTCCTCTATCAGTAATCTGCTGCCGCTGTAGCCACATTCACTGAGATGCCTTTGTATATGCCTTGTATGCCTTTGTATAATTAGCTGTTGGTAATTGACATTTAAATAGCATATAGGTTTTATCAATGATAATGAATGAATATTGAAAATGAAAATAATAATGAAAATGATAATCACTGTCTTTCTGTTAGTCCACTGTCAGTAGTCAATCAATAGTCTATCAGTAGTCAGTGGTCAGCTGCTGCTTCACTCACTGAGGTACGCTGCATGCTGAACCGTGCTGACACACTGACACACTGGGGAGCTCTCACCGCCCGAGACAGACGAATCAGACTGCAGTTTCTCACCGCTCCTCAGCTCCTTAGACCGCACAGAGCGCCCAGCACACCCAGCACACAGAGCCCGAGCCCCTCGGCTCCTCCAACACCTGCGAGCGTCGGGGCTCACAAACTCACGTCTCCAGGGGGATCCTCACGACCGCTCTCCACAGCGCAAGGTACCGAGGCAGCACAACGGCGCAACAGGACGACAGGACGAGAGGTGGGGGGAGCGGGGGGGGAGAAGCACGGCGGGGGGGAAGGGAAGAGACGCAGCCTAGTGCACGCCCGAGTGATCCATGGAGCCCACGGAGCTCCTCAGAGCTAGCAGCGTGCTAGCAGCGTGTTCCGACGAGCACCCTCATCAGGCCCCTCCCTCTTCCTCTTCCTCCAAATTGGCTGGACAATTTGAGCAAAAAGACTGTTTGTTTACATAAAAACATATTTTTTTGCAAGAAAGTTAAGTTGAACCCCCAAACATTATATATTTTTTTAAAGCAAAGGCCCTACAGATTAAAATGGTGGGTGTTGCAAAAAAAATTTCCACACAGTATTTGCGCAGCGTTTTTTCAAACGCATTTTTTGGGGAAAAAATACACTTTTTTATTTTAAAGCACTAAAACACACTATATTGCCCAAATTATTGATGAAATAAAAATTATGATCTTAGGCCGAGTACATGGATACCAAACACGACATACTTTAAAATTGCGCACAAACGCGCAGTGGCGACAAACTACATACATTTTTAAAAGCCTTTACAGGTTACCACATTAGATTTACAGAGTAGGTCTACTGCTAAAATGACTGCCCTCGATCTGCCCTTCGCGGTGATACCTCACATGCATGGTGCAATTGCTGTTTACATATGACTCCAGACCGACGCTTGCGTTCGCCTTTGCGCAAGAGCAGGGGGGGACAGGGATGCTTTTTTTTATTTTTTTATATATTTATTTCGCTTTTTTTATTTTATTTGTTAACTGTTCCTTCCATTTATTTATTTGTTTACCATTTTTATTGTTATCTCAGGGAATGTAAATATCCCTAATGATAGCAATAGTTAGTGACAGGTACTCTTTTTTTTTTAAATGGGGTCTATTAGACCCTAGATCTTTCCTCTGCCCTCAAAGCATCTGACCACACCAAGATCGGTGTGATAAAATGCTCTCCCATATTCTCAATGGCGCCGTTTATATCTGGGGGGGGGGGGACATTCCCTCCCACTGAATGTAAAAGCAGTCTAGAGGCTAATTAGCCGCTAGGACTGCTTTTACATGAAAGCCGACCGCTGGCTGAAAAGAATGATACCAAGATGATGCCTAAACCCGCAGGCATCATTCTGGTATAACCATTCAAAGTCCAGCAACATACCAGTACGTTGATGGTTCTTGTTGGACATGTATTGTAATCTTTTTTTTTTTCATGCAGCCTGTTGGCTGAACAAAAAAAAGATTGATCGGTGGGTATGCCCACCATTAGAATACCTCCCTTCATCCACCCACTTCTAATGATGGGCATACATGCACCATTTATATATGCCGAAGCATGGGGGCATCCTCCCGCAAAAAAGTTATGCCGCGTACGGTCGGACTTTTCTATGCCGCGTACACACGGTCGGACTTTTCTATGCCATGTACACATGGTCAGACTTTTCCACAGGAAAGCCTCCGTAGGAATGTCAACCGTATGTACGCGGCATTAGGAGCAAAATCGCTCCTCCGCCCCTAATGCCCCCATGCTCCGGCATATATGCTCTTTTTTGAACTGTAGTGGTGAAATCACCTCCTACAGCATTGGAGTCGCGGCTTTATATATCGTGGGAGCAAACGCTGTTGCTGTCACGCTAAATAAATCCGCACTGCAACTGAATGGCGTACCTGCTAAGCAAATGATGGTTAACATTAAAACAAAGTAACATTCCAGTATAACCGTAAGATCATACCATACCTGCAAAGCAAATACCTATAAAAAAACATAGTAAAAAATAAAAAAAAATTTAACGCAACCTGTGCCTAAAATATATATATGCCGAAGCATGGGGGCATCCTCCCGCAAAAAAGTTATGCCGCGTACGGTCGGACTTTTCTATGCCGCGTACACACGGTCGGACTTTTCTATGCCGTGTACACATGGTCAGACTTTTCCACGGGAAAGCCTCTGTAGGAATGTCAACCGTATGTACGCGGCATTAGGAGCAAAATCGCTCCTCCGCCCCTGCTGCCCCCATGCTTCGGCATATATGCTCTTTTTTTTAACTGTGGTGGTGAAATCACCTCCTACAGCACTGGAGTCGCGGCTTTATATATCGTGGGAGCAAACGCTGTTGCTGTCAAGATAAATAAGTCCGCGCAACAGCTGAATGGCGTACCTGAAAACAGTAAAATAAATTACATACCTGAAAAGCAAGCATGAAAAAACATAACAACAATAAAACTTTGCAGAATAGAATACAGTAAAAAAGAGCAGAACAATAGAGAGAGAATAGAGAGGGAGAGAACAATAAAACGACAACTATTTTTGGTTTTTTTATTTTATATTTTTTTGTGTGTTTTTATTTTTTACTTTTTTTTTTTAACACTTTTTTGTAACTGTGAACTGTAACTTCAACTTTTCGGTTCCAGGTTTGGGTCTCTCAAAATGCGATGGCATCTTGGGAGACCCTGTGTGAGTGTGCCTAGCCTGTGAAATGTTTCACCCTACACTAATAATTAAACGTGTGTGTGGAAGCGTTCAAAACATTCACCAATACAAAGACCAGGATCGGCAGGACATTTGGGACAAAAATAACGGGTGTCACGCCTAAATCCGCGCTTGGTACAGACACGACATTTTCTTTGGGGGGCTCGTTGGGTAGGGGTACTCTCGAGGACATAAGAAAAATGCCTCTCATGCAGTCGGCTTACTGCATTTGGTAGGGGCTGGTGAGGTACAGTACCACCTGGATACAGGAGTTCTGTGATGATATCCCTCTGGAATTGAAGGAAGGATTCATTCCGTCCTGAAGCTCTGTATACGACATGAGCATTCAGTAGAGCCAATTGAAATAAATGTAGAGACACTTTTTTGTACCAGCGTCTCGTCTTACGGGCAATATGATACGGCGCCATTAACTGGTCGTTGAGGTCCACCCCTCCCATATTAAGGTTATATTCGTGGACACAGAGGGGTTTCTCCACAACACCAGTCGCCGTACGAATTTGGACTGTCGTGTCTGCGTGAAGGGTGGTAAGAACGAAAACATTCCTATTGTCCCGCCACTTCACAGCGAGCAAATTTTTACATCTGCAGCAGGCTCTCGCCCCCGGCCTAATACGGGCATCTACAAGCCGCTGGGGGAAGCCCCGGCGATTAGGTCGCACGGTGCCACATGCTCCAATCTGTTGATCAAATAAGTGGCTAAAAAGTGGCACGCTGCTGTAAAAATTGTCCACATACAAATGGTACCCCTTTCCGAATAAGGGTGACACCAAGTCCCAAACAATCTTGCCAGCGCTCCCCATGTAATCTGGGCATCCTTCCGGCTCTACCTGACTATCTTTTCCCTCGTAAACCCTAAAGCTCCATGTGTAGCCTGTGGCCCTGTCACAGAGCTTATAGAGCTTGACCCCGTATCTGGCACGCTTGCTGGGAAGGTACTGTTTGAAAGACAAGCGGCCAGCAAATTTAATCAGGGACTCATCAACGCATACAACCTGCTGGGGATTAAACAAGGCTGCAAAACGTTCGTTGAAATGGTTTACGAGGGGCCGAATTTTGTAGAGCCGGTCAAATTCAGGGTCTCCACGTGGACGACAAAGTGCATTGTCACTGAAATGCAGGAACCGCAGGATCGCCTCGTATCGTTTCCTGGCCATGTGAGCAGAGAAAACGGGCATATGGTCGATGGGATGTATGGACCAATACATCCGCAATGACGGAAATTTGTGTATGCCCATGTTGAGGGTAAGGCCCAGAAAGGTCTTAAATTCAGAAACCTCGAGAGGTTTCCATTGTTTGGCAAGGCGAGACTGGGGGTTAGCGGCGATGTAGGTACCAGCATATAAATTAGTCTGGTCCACAATAGATCTATAGAGATCTTCCGTGAAATACAGCGAATAAAAATCAAGTGCCATAAAATTCGCTGTATCCACCTGAATACCGGGTTGGCCAGTGAATGGGGGAAGTACAGGTGCTGTAGAAGTGGTGGGGACCCAATCAGGATAGGCAAATTCTACAGGAAGGGCACTATGGGCACGACGGGCCTGTCTTCTTCTTGGTGGCAGCGGGACACTACTTGTGCTTGCCACATCGCCAGCTTGAACTGCACTTATGGGACTCGCCACGTCACCAAGTGTTACTGCAGTGCTGGATAAACGACCAGGGTGTACTAGGCCGCTGGTGCTTGCCAATCCACCAGAAGGAATAGCGGCGCTAGTACTGGATCTCTGCTCCATACGAGGGTCCTGCGGTTCTTGCTGCTCAACAACATCAGAACGGGATCGGGTACGCCTGGCCTTAGCAGGGACCTCAACTTCGTCGTGCGAGCTATCTGACATGGAGCCGCTGTCGTAAACGGGTTCGTATTCTGAGCCAGAATCTGTCAGATGCGTGACCTCCTCCTCTTCACTATCTGACATGCACATGAACTCCAAGGCCTGCTTATCATTGTACCTTCGCTTTGCCATTTTGGACTCTAAATTTAGTGGTACAATGGTAAGGATTCACAGGTAAAAAAAGCACCTGATCTGTAGAAAAGCAAACGTAGAAAACGCTTCAAAAAAAACTAAGCGATCGCAGGGATCAGGCCTGTCTCTGCGAACGCTGCAGTTATGTGTCTTGTGTTTTGTAAGTGACAGTGATCGATCGATACTCCACTTGGGTGGGTTGGGCTGGGCAGAGGGGGAAAACGCAGGTGCTAGCGGGTATCTGGGCTGATTCCGCTAACAATGCGTTTTTGGGTACCCTAAACTGCTGGGTACGCTAGTATAGATCTGATCAGATCAGGTATCGATCCGTTCAGATCCTATACCACTAAGGGGGGTGTATGCTTAGCGAGTGGGTGTAAGCGGTACTGGCTCTAACCTAACGCTGCCTGGGGCGACGCAGACCCTGACTGGCGCTAAAATTAAATTTATATCACCCGCCGGGTGATCAGGGGGTTAAACCTATTGGGTTATATACGGCGGGTGCCCTGATGCTATAAACAGCAAACTAACCAACCAGCGTCAACCGTAACACTTATACGGTGATCACTGGTGAAAGGGTTAACTAGGGGGCAATCAGGGGGTTAAAACCTTTATTCGGTAATATATGGGGGTACCTGACGCTTTCTAAAAACCTGGTGGCGAACCTAAAATAACTAACTGGCTAACCACGTCACCAGTGACACTTATACAGTGATCAGTGGTGAAAGGGTCAACTCTAGGGGCAATCAGGGGTTAAAACCTTTATTTATGGGGGTACCTAACGCTATATAAACCTGGCGGCGAACCTCAAAAAAAACTAACTGCCTAGCGGCAACAGTGACACTAATACAGCGATCAGAAACCGATCGCTTAGTGACACTGGCAATAGGGGTGAAAGGGTTAACTCTAGGGGCAATCAGGGGTTAAACCTTTATTGGGGGGGGGGGGGTAGGGGGCTACCCTGGACCTAAAGGGGCCTAAACCTAACTGCCCTGACACTTTTTTCTGTCACACTGACACTAAAAGCAGTGATCAGAAAATAAATGATCACTGCAATCAGTGACACTGTGACAGGGGGTGATCTGGGGGTGCTGGGGGGGTGATCGGGGGGGGGGGGTTATGTACCTATGTGTGCTGTGTCAGTGTGCTGTTGGTGCAACTCACAGTACAGACGTCTTCTCTCCTCTGGAACCGGACGAAAAGACCGCCAGAGGGGAGAAAACGTCACTTCCTCCCTGCCTGTGTTTACAGTTACACAGGCAGGGAGGGCTCAGGTGGAAGCTGATTCGCCGAGGGAGATCGAGAGGGGACGGCTGGAAATCAATAGCCGCCCCCTCCTCCCGGACCTCCCGTACACCGTTCCCGGCCATCGCATGTACCGGAGGGGGTCCCGATCGGACCCCCGAACCCGGGAAAGGCGGGGACGTACATGTACGCCCATGTGCCTGTACGTGCCATATTGTGGACGTATATGTACATGCGGGGGTCGGGAACTGGTTAAGAGTCTGCGCTTTACCTGAAAAGGTGGATAATGATCAACTTGATGCAGTCATGACTGGTATTTTCAACAACCTTTTGGGCCGACCACCTCAATCAACGATAAAGATGGAGCATATCCACCGCGCTCTACGGTCTAAGGGGAAATCCACTAATCCACCTAGGGATGTAATTTGTTGTTTATATGACTTCCATTAAAAGAGGAAATCCTTAAAAAAGCCAGGATAAGACCCAAATTTACGCATGGAGGTTCAGATATTCACATATTTCAGGGCTTATCTAACATTACGTTACATCGAAGAGACTTGAAACCATTGCTAGATCCGCTACATAATAGAGAAATAATCTACAGATTGAAATTCCCATTTGGTTTACTGGCTACTAATCAAGGTTGTACAGCGCAGTTGCGGGTACCAGAGGATTTACAAGCCTTCTGCAACACTTTGGGCATTCCCTTAATTGATGTACCTAACTGGTACGCAGAATTTTGCTTTAAGACCGGCAAAAGGGAACAACCCTTTAAAGATACAATGGATGCTCAAACGACCCGTCATCGCAGACAACGCTCGATGTCAGAAAGGAGATCTCATACTGCTTCCAGAGACCACCGTGATGATTTCAACTCGACCAGATCTCCTCGCTCTAGAAAATTTAGACGTGATTACTGATTGCTTGTTCAACATTGACTATGTCTATCGCCTAGAATGGATTCTGAACAGTTTTTCTTTTTGGTTATTTTGTATGTTTTTCTGGCTTTTGATACATACAATTTGCATGTTAAAAACTCTGTCAAAGTTGATGGTCACCGCAGGTTTGTTTACACTGTGTGTTGTATCCAAATGACATGAATGTATCTTTCAGATAGTCAGTGGCCCGGATTCACATACATCGGCGCATATTTATGCCGCCGTAGCGTATCTCCTTTGCGATACGCCGACGCAGCGCAGAGAGGCAAGCATGGAATTCAGGAAGCCAGTGCTCCCCAAGCTGCGTCGGCGTGGCTTAGATTTCGAAGGCGTAAGTCGGCGTAGGTGGAAGTGGGTGTGACCCCATGTAAACGATGGTCCGAGCGTGGAGCAGTGTTTTACGCCCGGTGTATCATGAACGGAGCATGCGCAGTGATGCGGACGTATGATCGCTCCCCTGTGCGCATGCTCACAACTACGCCAGTGCAACTTCCTGGGATACGCCGGACCACCGGGTTACGCCAAACTCATAAATACGCCCAGCCATACGCCCGTCCGGCGCAAAAGTACATCCGTTTGCTTGTTTCCCCCCCCTGAAGCAAAGTACTTTTGTTGAGCCATGGCAGCTGCTAAGGAGAGGAGGAAGATAACTTTTTCTAAGGAGGAGAGGGCTATACTGCTATCTGCAATAGCCAAATATGATGTGTACCTCCATGGTGCCCACAGTGCCAGGACCAGCAGGGCATATAAGAGGGAGATTTTGGAGGCGATATCAACAAGAAGATAAATGACATGAGACGTCGGGTCCGTGATAAGCTGGCCAGAATGAGGAGGCACGCCAGGGGCACGGGAGGAGGACCAGCTTCTGCTCTGCGGTTGACTGATGAGGAGGAGGTCATCGCCAGCTGTCTGGAGCGGAAGCAGGTGGAGGGAATGGAGGGCTTTGACTCCAGTGAGCAGGACTTGGACAGGTAAGTGTGTTTTATCCTCCATTCGTTGTGTAGCATGTGAGGGGGTGGAAGGGAACATGTGACAAGTGTGTGGGTCCACCAACATGTGAATGTTTTGTGTCATCCACAGATGTGCTGGAGGGAGCTGGGCCGTTGTGTGCCGGTGTCCAACCCATGCAATCCCCGGAACATCCTGTGCCTCAGCCTGACCCCCTGGGAAGCCCGGTAATATTGGTGGAGGGGAGTGCCCACACCTCTCCTCTAGAGGTTGTTGTGGAGGAGACGGTGGATCTCCAAAAGGAGGAATGCCTCTATTATGAGGAGGCTTCCACCTTCCCCGTACCCTCAGACAACTCCCCCCCATCGAGTCTACCCGCTCCAGGGCTACCCCATCCAGGGGAACCCCCTCCCGGGCTACCCCGTCCGGACGGGCACAAGCCTCTCCATCCCCCAGGAGGGCTATACGGAAGACCAGGGGTGTACCCGGAGCCCTCCAAGAAGGGCTGCAGAGGGAGAAGGCCCGGCAGACACGCCATATGGGTGCTCTAGCCGGTGATCTGCGCTGTGTGGCAGACAGCCTGGCCTCCTCAGCCTCCCCACCAGGCTGAGCAGAGCAGCTCCATCTCTGACAGCCTTCAGGATGTCAGCGCAAACTGCGCTGCTATGGTGACCTGCATGGGTGACCAATGCCAGACCCTGGAGGCCATGCGGCAGCACATGGTGGCAGGGGGTCCCTCACCATCTGGTGACCAGGGCTCTACTGTGCAGGTCAGCCTAGAGCGACATAGCCTGGTCATTGGGGAGCTGCAGGCCACAGCAGCAGGCCTCATGGCAGAGGTGAAGAGCCTGGGAGTGGCTATACAGGCCAACACTGCTGCCATCGAGGCGGAGGGACGGCAGACCAGGCGCACCAGCGGCACACCACCACCCGCGGATGCAGGCGCAGACGAACTCTGTCCTCACCCGCATTGCCCTTGCGTTGGAGGGCACGCAGCCAGCATCTGCCAGGAAGGAAAGACCAGGGGATGATCCTCCTCCTGATGCACCACCCCCCCACCCAAAGCTCCCCCCAGACAACTGAGGAGCTGGAGCCGTGGCACCAGGCCTGGCCCACGACAGGCCAAATGAGTGCTCTTTTTTTTTGTTTGCTCAGTCTATGAGCTTTTTTTTTTTTGGAGAGACGTGCACAGAGGGATGTGCCGTCCTCCTATAAGGGCATGCCATGTCGGCCAATGGCATGATCCCTTTTATATTTTTTTGTACTGACTGCACACGGTCAGTAGTGCAGGCTACAGTGTGACTGGTGTGTGAATGTGTGGGTGACATTCCTGCCAGCAAGGCGTGTCACCTTGGGTCATCAGGGAGAGGTTATCCCCACGACCGTGTGAATGTGGTATGAATGGACAGCAACACCATTGGAGCCTTGGCGTGGCATTGCTGCTCCCAAGTCCTGCATTGTGGACTTGGGCTAAACCAATGTGAGGTGGATGTGGTGTGTGTGAGCTCGGGACCACAGTGGTGTGAATGCATGCATTCTCCTTGTGCCATTAAGAATGTGTGTGTTTAACGTGCAAAGATGCGTTCCGCGAGGCAACTCCTGACTGCTGTTCCTTCAGCAGACGGGGTAGCCTTGGTAATGGGGGGACTGTCTGGTTCGGGGGTCAGGTCATCACATATGTCAATCTCCAGGCCCTTTCTCATGGCGTAGTTGTGCAGCACGCAACATGCACCGATGATCTGGCACACAAAGTTTGGGGAATACAACAGGGTCCCCCCGGACTTATCCAAGAATCTGAAACGGGACTTCAGGATGCCAAATGTGCGCTCCACCACTGCACGGGTGCGTATGTGTGCAGCATTATATCTTCTCTCTCCTCTGGTTTGGGGATTCCGGTATGGAGTCAGGAGATGGGGCCCAAGTGCATATGCAGAGTCACCTGGAAGGGAAAAGACAGGAGGATATTATTTGTGCATGTGCCCCTCGTGATGTCTGCATCATGGGGTCGGACAGTCATGCCTGACAACCATGTCACTCACCAACCAGCCAGCTGTCCCTGTACACGTTCTGTTCGAATTCTGTTGGGATGTTGCTTTGACGGTATATGTAGCTGTAGTGGCTGGCTCCGGGGTGTTTGGCACGGACGTGCCATATGAGGCATTGGGCATCGGCTATCACCTGTACGTTGATGGATGCCACTGCTTACGATTGCGGTATATGTGCGCTGTGGCACGGGGGGGGGGGGGCGTAGTGCCACATGTGTGCAATCAATGGCCCCCACAGTGCGTGGCAATCCGGCAATTCTGTAGAAATTCTGCATTGCCTTCTGCCGCAGGTGCTCATGGGTGGGTTTGATGATGTGGTGGGACATGCGTGTGAGGATTGCAGGTTGGTGCACGCATCTGCTCATGGTGAATTGTGACATCCCAGACACGACTCCACTTGTAAGTTGGAATGATCCACTGGCAAGGAAATGCAGTGTTGCCAGTACCTTGACCAGTGGCTGCACTGCATGTGAGCGTTGTGTCTGGCTGGTGATTTCATCATGCAGGGTTGTGGCTAATTCCAGGATGGCATGAATCTGAAGATGCGGTACACCTCTGATTCCCCCAAGCCAAAGACGTTCATGCGCATTCGGTATATCCTCTCCCGTGCCTGTGGACACAGTGGTGCTATGGCTGCCCCTGGCATGTTGGCATACGGATGTGTTGTCCTGCAAGTGTGGTTGCTCAGCTCGTCCGTAACGGTGCTGCTGCAGCTGCTCTCCAGCTGACCTGTGCACGTCTGTTGCTGAGTTACACCTGCTTTATGAGGAATAACTTTAGACCGGACGTACAACTTACGCGCACATCGCGTAGCCTGCGCCGGGCGCAAGTACGTTCGTGAATCGCTGTATCTCCCTCATTTGCATATTTGAATAGAAAATCAATGGGAGAGCCAGATGCGTCCAGCGTAAATATATGCCCACGATACGCCGGCGTAGGCAAGTTACGTCGGTCGGATTAAGCCTATTTTCAGGCGTATCTAGTTTTGTGGGCACGGCGCACAGATACGACGGCGCATATTTGCACTTACGCGGCGTATCTGGAGATACATCGGCGCAAATGCTTTGTGAATCCGGGCCAGTATGTTTAGAGCTATCTCAGAGCTTTTTGTCCATCAAATGAGCTCTATGATATTATGTCTCATCCTATTTTGAACTACTTAGTTCTTAAGATCTATGATTTTGTTTTCCTTCTAGCCTACTAATTCTTTCTCCGATGGTTCCCTTATAATGTTAATGGCATATAGTCATTGTTTGCTAATGATTTCTCTAGGAAGGATTGTTACCATATATATTTCCTTAAAGCGGGGGTTCACCCAAAAAAAAATTTAACATGACATTCAGCCGAGTTGTCAGAATGACAATCGGCAGTTTTTTTTTTATTTCAGTGCCGTACATACCGTATTTTCACCGCCGCTTCCGGGTATGTAATCTGCGGGACTGGGCGTTACTAATTGATTGACATCCTTCCAACCGGCGCATACAGCGCGTCACGAGTTGCCGAAAGAAGCCGGACTGCGAGTTGGCTCTATACGGCGCCTGCGCACCGACGTTCGGCTTCTTTCGGCAACTCGTGACGCGCTGTATGCGCCGGTCGGAAGGATGTCAATCAATTAGGAACGCCCAGTCACGCAGATTACATACCCGGAAGCGGCGGTGAAAATACGGTATGTACGGCACTGAAATAAAAAAAAAACTGCCGATTGTCATTCTGACAACTCGGCTGAATGTCATGTTAAAAAAACTTTTTTTTAACCACTTAACCCCCGGATAATATTGCTGGTCAAAGACCAGAGCACTTTTTGCGATTCGGCACTGCGTTGCTTTAACTGACAATTGCACGGTTGTGCGACGTGGCTCCCAAACAAAATTGGCATCCTTTTTTTTCCACAAATAGAGCTTTCTTTTGGTGGTATTTGATCACCTCTGCGGTTTTTAGTTTTTGCGCTATAAACAAAAATAGAGCGCCAATTTTGAAAAAAACTGAATATTTTTTACTTTTTGCTATAATAAATATCCCCCAAAAATATATATAAAAAAAACATTTTTCCTCAGTTTAGGCCGATACGTATTCTTCTACATATTTTTCGTGAAAAAAAAAAATCGCAATAAACGTTTATTGATTGGTTTGCGCAAAAGTTATAGCGTTTACAAAATAGGGGGTAGTTTTATGGCATTTTTATGAATATATTTTTTTTACTAGTAATGGCGGTGATCAGCGATTTTTTTTCGGTACTGCGACATTATGGCGGACACTTCGGACACATTTTTGGGACCATTGGCATTTTAATAGCTATCGGTGCTATAAAAATGCATTGGATTACTATAAAAATGCCACTGGCAGGGAAGGGGTTAACACTAGGGGGCGGGGAAGGGGTTAAGTATGTTCCCTGGGTGTGTTCTAACTGTAGGGTAGGATGGCCTCACTAGGGGAAATGACTGATCGCTGTTCATACATTGTATGAACAGACGGGTCAGGCATTTCTCCCCTGACAGGACTGGGAGCTGTGCGTTTACACCTCAACCCCTACTTCATCTCTCCTGGCAGGTGGTGCCTGCAAGCCCTCCATGGCGTTGGCCAGGTGGTTGAGGCCGGTGTTGGTCTGTCCCAACATCCTCATCTGCCATGTGGTGGTGATCCTCAACTGCCGTCGGGTAAGTCTCCCCTCCTCCCGCACAGCAGCAGTGTTGGCCTCCACCGCACCTGCCAACCTGCTCACCTCCGAAGTTAATAATGCAGTGGCATCCTGCTGTTCAACCAGACAGGTCACAATGGCTGCGCAGTTGCCACTAACATCCTCCAGGGTCTCATTCTGTCGGTCCCCCCGGTCAGCATGGTGGGTGAGGGCCTGCTGGACAGAGGAGGAGGAGGAGGAGGATGCCAGGCTGTCCGCCACCCGCCTCAGGTCTCCCACCATCTCCCCTATATGGTGGGTCTGCCGTGCCTGCTCCTCCTGCAGACCCTCACGGAGGCTGGAGGGTACACCCCTAGTTTTAGAAAGAGCCTTCCTTGGAGGAGAGGCTGGGGCACGAACTGAGGGAGCAGAAGGGGAGGGGGTCACACAGGAGGGAGTGACACTGGAGGGGGGGACACTGGAGGGGCTTGCCCTGGAGGGGGATGATGTTATGGTCGGGGGGGGTGGTGGGTCGGTCAGGGATGGTGGAATCCTCCTGGAGGGACACTGCTTCCTCCAGATTGAGGATAACGGCCTACTCCACCGCTTCCTCCTCCCTAGATGGACTCTGGCCGATATCCTCCTCCACCGACATGCCCAGGATCTGCAGAGGGCCTGACTGCACCCCATGATGTTCTGGGGATGGCGTGGGTCGCCCTACAGCCGACGACGGCCCAGCCTCATCATCAACATCTGTGGATGACACAAAAAAAAAATGTTGCTGGAGCAACACACTTATCATATGTTCCCTTCTACCCCCTCCCATGATACACAGCAGATATGAGAAACAAAAAAAACTTACCAGTCCCCAACAGTGGAGTCATAGCCTGGCAGTCCCTCCACCTGCTCCAGCGCTAGACTCAGAGATGACCTCCTCCTCCGGATTGAGTCGCACAGAACAGGCTGGTCCTCCTCCGGTGCCCCTGCTGTGCTTTTTAATGAGGACAATTTTGTCCCGGACGCGACGCCGCATGTCCGTGAACTTTTTCTGGATGTCCATCCAAGTCCGGTCCTCAAAGCCCAGGGCATTGATGTCTAAGGTTATCGCCTCAAATATTGCCCTCCTTTGGGCTACGGTAGTATTTTGGGGTTCAGCGCCATACAGAACAGCAGTATGGCGCGTCAGTGCCGCCAGCGTGATCTCCATCTCCGATGCCACAAAATTAGCCTTCCTCTTTTTTTTTTGGCCGGGAGGTGCCATCTCGCAGCAAAGGGCAAAATTACCTTGCTCGGGGGGGGGGGGGGGGGGGGGGGTGTAACAAGCAGGATGTAATTTTGCATAGGACCTGCACAGGTCTGCCCATATTTATTTGCTCAGTGCAAGCAGTTGGGCAAAATTTGCCCTGAAAATAGGCGCAAACCACTGCTGAGTGGAAAAAAGATCATTTGCATAGGGCACACCCACTTTCACTTGCGCTGCCTTACGCCCTGATTTTTGCCTTACAAAGGAGCAAATTAGCAGACAAAAGGAATCCTGAATCAGGTGGCAATCTTTCCAATTTGCCCCAGCGCAGAGCAAATCAGCTGCTCTTCACAGGAGTAACTAAAGGGCAAATCTACCTGAATCTGGGCCACTGCTTTTTCATTGCACTCAGGATAAGAAAAAAAATACACATTTTGTCACGTTATAACGAAAAATGTAAATTAATTTTATTGGGATTTTATGTGACAAACCAACACAAAGTGGCACATAATTGTGAAGTGGAAGGAATTTTCTTTTTACAAATAAATATGTGAAAAGTGTGGCGTGCATTTGTATTCAGCCCACGATTCTGGCGAAAAGAAGATTTACGATTTTTTTTACCTTATAAGATAGATCATGATTCTCTCACGATTCTCGCAGCGTAACATCATCTTTCACATTAAAACAAAACAAAAAATTGGGCTAACTTTACTGTTTTTTTTTATATATTCATTGAAGTGTATTTCCCAAAAAAATTGCATTTGAAAGACCACTGGGCAAATACAATGTGACATAAAATATTGCAGCAATTGCCATTTTATTCCCTAGGGTCTCTGCTTATATATATATATATATATATACACAGTACAGACCAAAAGTTTGGACACACCTTCTCATTCAAAGAGTTTTCTTTATTTTCATGGCTATGAAAATTGTAGATTCACACTGAAGGCATCAAAACTATGAATTAACACATGTGGAATTATACAGAACAAATAAGTGTGAAACAACTGAAAATATATTTCATATTCTAGGTTCTTCAAAGTAGCCACCTTTTGCTTTGATTACTGCTTGGCACACTCTTGGCATTCTCTTGATGAGCTTCAAGAGGTAGTCACCTGGCGCAGCATCCCATCACTCTCCTTCTTGGTCAAATAGCCCTTACTCAGCCTGGAGGTGTGTTTGGGGTCATTGTCCTGTTGAAAAATAAATGATGGTCCAACTAAATGCAAACCGGATGTAATAGCATGCCGCTGCAAGATGCTGTGGTAGCCATGCTGGTTCAGTATGCCTTCAATTTTGATTAAATCCCTAACAGTGTCACCAGCAAAGCACCCCCACACCATCACACCTCCTCCTCCATGCTTCACAGTGGGAACCAGGCATGTAGAGTCCATCCGTTCACCTTTTCTGCGTCGCACAAAGACACAGGGGTTGGAACCAAAGATCTCAAGTTTGGACTCATCAGACCAAAGCACAAATTTCCACTGGTCTAATGTCCATTCCTTGTGTTCTTTAGCCCAAACAAGTCTCTTCTGCTCTTCTGCTTGTTGATATTCTACCATGAAGGCCTGATTCACACAGTCTCCTCTTACCAGTTCTAGAGATGTGTCTGCTGCAAAAGGTGGCTACTTTGAAGAACCTAGAATATGAAATATATTTTCAGTTGTTTCACACTTTTTTGTTATGTATAATTCCACATGTGTTAATTCATAGTTTTGATGCCTTCAGTGTGAATCTACAATTTTCATAGTCATGAAAATAAAGAAAACTCTTTGAATGAGAAGGTGTGTCCAAACTTTTGGTCTGTACTGTATATATATATATATATATATATATAAAATGTTTGGAGGCTCCAAGTAATTTTTTTACAAAAAATATTGATTTTAACCTAAGAAACAAGTGTCAGAAAAATATTTGGACTTTAAGGCCTCTTAGGCTTCTTTCACACTATGGATTGTATGTCCGTTTTATAATATCCGTATTACACCTATTAACGGACGTTTATTAACGGATTTAATAACGGATACATACGGATAAATATTTTACCATTCTTCCTTTATTGAAAACGGATAATGTTTATCCGTATATATCCGTATACATCCGTTATATCATTCCTTTCTAACGTCCGTTAATAAAAAACATTTCACCCTTTCTTGAAGTCCAGCTCCAGAAGTCGCATGGATATTCAGGGGAACCCCGCCGTCAATTTAAAACAAAAATGACGTGCGGTTCCCGGTAAATATCCATAACCAGACCCTTCAGGTCTGGTATGGATATTCAGGGGAACCCCGCCGTCAATTTAAAACAAAAATGACGTGCGGTTCCCGGTAAATATCCATAACCAGACCCTTCAGGTCTGGTATGGATATTCAGGGGAACCCCGCCGTCAATGTAAAACAAAAATGACGTGCGGTTCCCCCTAAATATCCATAACCAGACCCATTATCCGAGCACGTTGACCTGGCCGGCCGCAGAAAAGAGGGGGGGACAGAGTGCGGCCCCCCCTCTCTCCTGAACCGCACCAGGCCACATGCCCTCAACATGGGGAGGATGTCCCCATGTTGATGGGGACAAGGGTCTCATCCCCACAACCCTTGCCCGGTGGTTGTGGAGGTATGCGGGCGGGAGGTTTATCAGAATCTGGAAGACCCCTTTAACAAAGGGGACCCCCAGATCCTGACCCCCCCCCTGTGTGAAATGGTAATGGGGTACACTGTACCTCTACCATTTCACGAAGGAAGTAAAAAGTATTGTAAAAAAACACACTGACACAAAAGAATAAAGTCCTTTATTAAAAAAAAAAAAAAAAAAAACTCCAGCGCTGAAAAATCCACTCGTTCCCGGCTTCCAGCGTTGTCCTGATCCTGCGACGGGTGCGGGTGATCTCCCGCGATGAGAAGATCCAGCGTCGGGTGATCTCCGCTCCGGCGATGTGAAGATCCATCCAGCGCAGCATCCCGGACCTCCTCTCACCGCTGGGCACAGCCCAGCGAATGAGCGGAGGCAGCAGTGACATTTCTTATATAGAGGAGGCAGAGCCACTCGTCACGTGACCCTGCCCCCTCTGACGTACCTCTGCTACGTCACTGGGGAAGACCATGAAGAGGAAAGACCTTTCCTCTTCATGGTCTTCCCCAGTGACGTAGCAGAGGTACGTCAGAGGGGGCAGGGTCACGTGACGAGTGGCTCTGCCTCCTCTATATAAGAAATGTCACTGCTGCCTCCGCTCATTCGCTGGGCTGTGCCCAGCGGTGAGAGGAGGTCCGGGATGCTGCGCTGGATGGATCTTCACATCGCCGGAGCGGAGATCACCCGACGCTGGATCTTCTCATCGCGGGAGATCACCCGCACCCGTCGCAGGATCAGGACAACGCTGGAAGCCGGGAACGAGTGGATTTTTCAGCGCTGGAGTTTTTTTTTTTTTTTTTTTTAATAAAGGACTTTATTCTTTTGTGTCAGTGTGTTTTTTTACAATACTTTTTACTTCCTTCGTGAAATGGTAGAGGTACAGTGTACCCCATTACCATTTCACACAGGGGGGGGGGGTCAGGATCTGGGGGTCCCCTTTGTTAAAGGGGTCTTCCAGATTCTGATAAACCTCCCGCCCGCATACCCCCACAACCACCGGGCAAGGGTTGTGGGGATGAGACCCTTGTCCCCATCAACATGGGGACATCCTCCCCATGTTGAGGGCATGTGGCCTGGTGCGGTTCAGGAGAGAGGGGGGGCCGCACTCTGTCCCCCCCTCTTTTCTGCGGCCGGCCAGGTCAACGTGCTCGGATAATGGGTCTGGTTATGGATATTTAGGGGGAACCGCACGTCATTTTTGTTTTACATTGACGGCGGGGTTCCCCTGAATATCCATACCAGACCTGAAGGGTCTGGTTATGGATATTTACCGGGAACCGCACGTCATTTTTGTTTTAAATTGACGGCGGGGTTCCCCTGAATATCCATACCAGACCTGAAGGGTCTGGTTATGGATATTTACCGGGAACCGCACGTCATTTTTGTTTTAAATTGACAGCGGGGTTCCCCTGAATATCCATGCTCAGTAAAATTAACGTCCGTTAACATAACGGACATTTATGGAGACATTTACTAACGTCCATGTGCCATAGACTTCAATGTTAAAATATAACGGACGTTAATATATCCGTTACTTGCAACGGACAAATAATTTACAAAAAATAGTGCAAGACCCGTCACATATTCCGTTATAACTAACGTCCGTATGTTATAACGGACTATTACGGATCTTTACGGAACATAAAAAAATCCCATAGACTTTAATGATATTTTATAAAGGACGTATAACTTCCGTTTTTTAACATTATCTGACGGATTTTAAAACGGATTATTAAAACGGATTTATTTTGTAGTGTGAAAAGGGCCTTACACACTAGGCGGACTCCGTCGCTATGGAGTCCGCCTGCTCAGCGGGAGATCAGTCCGCAGATCTCCGCTGAGCCGGCGGACGACAAGCTCCTCTCTGCTCACTGACCGGGGAGGGGCTTGTGCAGTGCCGCTGATTCCTATGGAGCAATCTGATGAAAACGGACAAACTTTCACTTTTTAATACTTGGTTGCAAATCCTTTGCAGTCAATTACAGCCTGAAGTTTGGAACGCATAGACATCACCAGACGCTGGGTTTCATCCCTGGTGATGCTCTGCCAGGCCTCTACTGCAACTGTCTTCAGTTCCTGCTTGTTCTTGGGGCATTTTCCCTTCAGCAAGTGGAAATGCATGCTCAATCGGATTCAGGTCAGGAGATTGACTTGGCCATTGCATAACATTCCACTTCTTTCCTTAAAAAACTCTTTGGTTGCTTTTGCAGTATGCTTTGGGTCATTGTCCATCTGCACTGTGAAGTGCCGTCCAATGAGTTCTGAAGCATTTAGCTGAATATGAGCAAATAGTAATATTGCCCGAAACACTTCAGAATTCATCCTGCTGCTTTTGTCAGCAGTCACATCATCAATAAATACAATAGAACCAGTTCCATTGGCAGCCATACATGCCCACGCCATGACACTACCACTGATGAGGTGGTATGCTTTGGATCATGGGAAGGAGAGGTGGAGGAGTGGTAAACACACCGCTCCAAAAGTCCTGCTAGGCGCATCTTTGGAGCGGTGTGTTTACCGCTCCTCCACCTCTCCTTCCCATTGAAAGCAATGGGAAACTGCGGCTATATGCCTCTGCAGAGGCGCATTGCAGGCGGTATTATCCCTTTTCGTCCGCTAGCAGGGGGTAAAACCGCACCGCTAGCGGCCGAATAGCGCAAAAATAGCGGCGCATTACTACACCTCCCACCCCAGTGTGAAAGTGGCCTAATAGATTTTCTTCTAAGATTGCCCGCCAAGTTGCACTGTAGGAGAATGCACAAGAATCACACAGACTGATAGCAAATCTGGTGTAACCTGGCCCTTATAGAGGAGCTACATACAGTCTCCTATGTAATACAAAAACTGCAGCTGCTGACTTTTAATAAACAGCCACTCACCTGTCCTATGATGTGCTCGGCCCAGCAGCTTTCACCCTGTGTCCTCTCTGCCCGACATCTTCACTAAATGACATCTGGCTGTGACAGCTTGCTGTGCACTGTGAATGGTCCTGCAGTATTTCTGGGAACTGAGGGGGGTGAAAAACTTCTGCTTCCAATGACCTAGTTTATTGTCCTTCAGACTTTAGGGGGGCCAGACTGTGACCATTGGGAGTAGAAATTGTCCTGGCATCTCTGGAAATAAACAATGCATCTTTGATGTCCATGGTAGGAATACTGCCCATCACTGATATTAGTGGAAGGATTAGATTCCCATCGTAGGTGTCCATGGGAGGAATAGTACCCATCATTGTTATCAGTGGGTGAAATAGTCCCCGTTGTTAATGTTAGTTGGAAGAATAGTGCCCCATCATTGGTGTCCATGGGAGGAATAATGCTCCGTCATTGGTATCAGTGGGTGAAATAGTGACCCATCATTGGTATCAGTGGGTGGAATAGTGACCCATCATTGGTATCAGTGGGTGGAATAGTGACCCATCATTGGTATCAGTGGGTGAAATAGTGACCCATCATTGGTATCAGTGGGTGGAATAGTGACCCATCATTGGTATCAGTGGGTGGAATAGTGACCCATCATTGGTATGAGTGGGAAGAATAGTGACCCATCATTGGTATCAGTGAGAAGAATAGTGATCCATCATTGGTATCAGTGAGAAGAATAGTGATCCATCATTGGTATCAGTGAGAAGAATAGTGATCCATCATTGGTATCAGTGAGAGGAATAGTGATCCATCATTGGTATCAGTGAGAAGAATAGTGATCCATCATTGGTATCAGTGAGAAGAATAGTGATCCATCATTGGTATCAGTGAGAAGAATAGTGATCCATCATTGGTATCAGTGAGAGGAATAGTGATCCATCATTGGTATCAGTGAGAAGAATAGTGATCCATCATTGGTATGAGTGGGAAGAATAGTGACCCATCATTGGTATCAGTGAGAAGAATAGTGATCCATCATTGGTATCAGTGAGAAGAATAGTGATCCATCATTGGTATCAGTGAGAAGAATAGTGATCCATCATTGGTATCAGTGAGAGGAATAGTGATCCATCATTGGTATCAGTGAGAGGAATAGTGACCTATCAATAGTTTCAGTGGGAGGAATAGTGATTGATCATTGGCATCAGTGGAAGGAATAGTGTCCCATCGTTGGTGTCAATGGGAGGAATAGTGTCCCATCGCTGGTGTCAATGGGAGGAAAAGTAACCCATCATTGAGTGGAATTGTGCCCCATTGTTTGTGTCCATGGGTGAATAATGCCCCATCATTGTTATCAGTGGGTGGAATTGTGCCCCATCATTGGTGTACATGGGTGGAATAGTGACCCCGCTCTGTCTGGGGGGGGGGCTGAGCACACACACCCCTCCCCCCGCTCTGTCTCTGGGGAGGGTGAGCACACACACCCTCACCTGGCTCTGTCGGGGGGGGGGGGGGGTGAGCACACACACCCTTACCTCGCTCTGTCTGGGGGGGTGAGGACACACACACACCCTGCTCTGCCTCATCGTTGGTGTCAATGGGAGGAATAGTGCCCCATCATTGGTATCAGTGGGTGGAATAATGACCCATCATTGGTATCAGTGGGAAGAATAGTGACCCATCGTTGGTATCAGTTGGAAGAACAGTGACCCATCATTGGTATCAGTGGGTGGAATAGTGACCCATCATTGGTATCAGTGGGTGGAATAGTGACCCATCATTGGTATCAGTGGGTGGAATAGTGACCCATCATTGGTATCAGTGGGTGGAATAGTGACTATCAATAGTTTCAGTGGGTGGAATAGTGACTATCAATAGTTTCAGTGGGTGGAATAGTGATCGATCATTGGCATCAGTGGGAGGAATAGTGCCCCATCGTTGGTGTCAATGGCAGGAATAGTGCCCCATCGAGGGTGTCAATGGCAGGAATAGTGCCCCATCATTGGTGTCAATGGCAGGAATAGTGCCCCATCATTGGTGTCAATGGCAGGAATAGTGCCCCATCATTGGTGTCAATGGGAGAAACAGTAACCCATCATAGGGTGGAATTGTGCCCCATTGTTGGTGTCCATGGGTGAATAATGCCCCATCATTATCAGTGGGTGGAATAGTGCCCCATCATTGGTGTACATGGGTGGAATATTCACCCCGCTCTGTCTCTGGGGGGCTGAGCACACACACACCTGCTCTGCCTGGGGGGAGCTTAGCACGCAAACACCCCTCACCATCACCCGCTCTGTCTCTGAGGGGGGCTGAGTGCACACACCCCTCTGTCACCCCGCTCTGTCTCTGGGGGGCTGAGCACACACATACCTCACCCTGCTCTGTTTAGGGGTGGGGGGCTGAACAAACACCTCGCTCTGTGGGGGGGGGGGGGCTGAGCGCGCGCACAACCCTTACCCTGCTTCGTCTCTAAGTGGGGCCTACACCCCCCCCCCAAACCCCGCTGGGCTCGCACCCCTCATCCCGCTCTGTCACTTTCCTCACACACTCCTCCATACAGCTCCAGTCCTCACACATGTGCGCCGTGTCCTCCTGGAAGCCCCTCCTCTCCTCCATCTCCCGCCATTTTTGAAGTTTCCGCCCGGAGCTGAGTCGCTGTGCTCGCCATGGCTTTACGCGTCCGATCCGGTAACCGACCTCCGGACAGAGGGGACCCCGACACGGTCCAGCACATGGCTGAATGGAGCCGGACCCGAGAGGCACTTCGGGAGCTGGAGGGGAGACTGCACTGCTCTGTATGGTAGGAGATCCATTCCCGTGTGTAATCTATCATCATAGGAGGATATGTACAGACAGGTCACTGTGCTGTGTCTATTGGGGGGCTGTGCTGTGTAATGTAATCTGTGGGGGATTGTGATTGGTTGCTGCAGTCAGAGTATACATGTTGACCCCTCAGAGCGGTCATTGCTCCCATACATGTCTATGAGGTCTGTGGGGACTGGAGGTAAGGGAGTGTTCCAGAGGGAGGGGGGACTTCCCAACCATAGTAATCACATTGGTCAGGACTCTGTACACACACCATGGGAGGGGGATACACAGACAGGGTGTTGGACCAATTGCACACCAGGCTGTTTCTGGTACTTTCTGTTTACATGTAACAATCCAGTATTTTTTTTTTTTTTACTAGAAAATTACTTATAACCCCCCCAAACACCACTTCTTCCCTCTCTCTCTTTTTTTTTTTTTTTTTTTTTTTTTTTTTTTTAGCAGAGACCCTAGAGAATATTTTTTTTTATTTTTTAATAATAATGTAAAAAACACAATACATAACCCGATTTAAATTTTTTTTGTTTCTTTGTAAAACAGAAAAGATGATGTCACACAGAGTAAATAGATACCAAATGTGTCACGCTTTAAAATTGTTCACGCCCGCACAACAGTGACAATGTAAATTTTGCTATCCCCTTGCATCAGACGTCCCCATCAGAGCGCCCCCTTGCATCAGGCGTCCCCATCGGAGCGCCCCCTTGCATCAGGCGTCCCCATCGGGGCGCCCCCTTGCATCAGGCGTCCCCATCGGGGCGCCCCCTTGCATCAGACGTCCCCATCGGAGCGCCCCCTTGCATCAGACGTCCCCATCGGAGCGCCCCCTTGCATCAGGCGTCCCCATCGGAGCGCCCCCTTGCATCAGGCGTCCCCATCGGAGCGCCCCCTTGCATCAGGCGTCCCCATCGGAGCGCCCCCTTGCATCAGGCGTCCCCATCGGAGCGCCCCCTTGCATCAGGCGTCCCCATCGGAGCGCCCCCTTGCATCAGGCGTCCCCATCGGAGCGCCCCCTTGCATCAGGCGTCCCCATCGGAGCGCCCCCTTGCATCAGGCGTCCCCATCGGAGCGCCCCCTTGCATCAGGCGTCCCCATCGGGGCGCCCCCTTGCATCAGGCGTCCCCATCGGGGCGCCCCCTTGCATCAGGCGTCCCCATCGGGGCGCCCCCTTGCATCAGACGTCCCCATCGGAGCGCCCCCTTGCATCGGGCGTTCCCCCCCCCCCCCCGGAGTGCTTCCCTACATCAGGCAGTCACATCATTGCCCCCTTTACATCAGAATGCCTCCCTACAGCTTTCAATTGCAGGCAGGCTGCAGCTGTGCACAGAGAAAGCTCTACTTCTATCCTCCTGTGATGCCAGAAGCGGGGCATGCACGTGACATCATTGGCTGTTAGGACTACGGTGGGCCTATCAAACATTCACTGCTGAAGATGGGAGGAGCCTAAACTTGGGACTGGCTGGCTTGCTGATGGTCCTGATAGAACTGTCGCTCAGTCCAGGTTCAGCCTGTGGTATGCCATTTAGTGATGCCTAATAAATATATATATATATATAGATATGCACTACTACAGGGCTTGACAAATTTGCCTGGAATCTAGGAGCCAGCTAAAAAAAGTTAGGAGCCAGGAACGCGCCCTGTCCTGCTGAGCTTGCGTGCAGAAGTGAACGCATATGTAAACGGTGTTCAAACCACACATGTGAGATATTGCCATGATTGGTAGAGTGAGATCTATAATTCTAGCCCTAGACCTCCTCTGTAACTCAAAACATGCAACCTGAAAAAAAAATTTAAACGTCGCCTATGGAGTTTTCAAAGAGTAAAAGTTTGTCGCCATTCCATGAGCGGACGCAATTTTGAAGCGTGACATGTTGGGTATCAATTTACTCTGCATAACATTATCTTTCACAATATAAAATAATCTGGGTTAACTTTAATAAAAGAAAAAAAGTGTATTTTTTCCCAAAAAAGTGCACTTGTAAGACCGCTGCGCAAATACGATGTGACAGAAAGTATTGCAACGACCACCATTTTATTTATTTATATATATATATATATATATATATATATATATGTGTGTGTGTGTGTGTGTGTGTGTGTGTGTGTGTGTGTGTGTGTGTGTGTGTGTGTTTGGGGCTTCTAACTTCTAAGTAAAGGAAGGAGATGGAAACAGGCAGGGAAGCTCCATTAGCATTGCTGGTTGTCTTGTTATACCAACGGCCACCACAAGAGAGCACCATATTCCAGAGGGAACCATAGGACTGCAGAAGGCTGCCGAGCCGCGGCCTCAATTACCGGCCGTCGCGGCCTCACGCGATCGCGAGGGGGGTGCGCACGGAGACAGGGTACCCCAGCTGTGCCGTGCCAGGTCGCTAATTCTAGTCACAATTGCGACCTTTTGCAATTTCCAAAATTCCCAAAAGTATTGTGGCGCCTGCCTTTTCACCCACATGGATGAGCGAGTTTGAGGTGGAGGAACTTGACTGCCCTGCACAGAGTCCTGACCTGCAAGCCTGTCAGGTTCCTCCACCCCAAAATCGCTCATCCATGTCGGTATGAACCTTGCTTTGTACACCAGTTTAAATTATTTGATGGAGGGGGGATTATGGTGGGGGGTTGTTTTTCAGGGGTTGGGCTTGGCCCCTTAGTTCCAGTAAAGAAAACTTTCTTAATGCATCAGCATACCAAGACATTTTGGACAATTTCATGCTCCCAACTGTGTGGGAACAGTTTGGGGATGGCACCTTCCTGTTCCAACATGACTGTTCACAAGTGCACAAAGCAAGGTCCATGGAGACATGGATGAGCGAGTTTGGGTTGGAGAAACTTGACTGGCCTGCACAGAGTCCTGACCTCAACCCGATAGAACACCGTTGGGATGAATTAGAGCGGAGACTGCAAGCCAGGCCTTCTCGTCCAACATAAGTGCCTGACCTCAGAAATGCGCTTCTGGAAGAATGGAAACGTTTCCATAGACCAGTGTTTCTCAATTCCAGTCCTCAGGCACCCCCAACAGGTCAGGTTTTCAGGATTTCCATTATTTTGCACAGGTGATTTGATTAGTTTCACTGCCTTAATAATCACCACAGCCTTTTCATCTGAGGGAAATCCTGAAAACCTGACCTGTTGGGGGGGCCTGAGGACTGGAATTGAGAAACACTGCCATAGACACACTCCTAAACCTTGTGGACAGCCTTCCCAGAAGAGTTGAAGCTGGTAAAGCTGCAAAGGGTGGGACATCTCAATATTGAACCCTACGGACTAAAATGTGCATGTAAAGGCAGGCGTCCCAATACTTTTGGTAATATATATATTCTTGTTTGTAAGTGCATAACTTTAGCCTAAACAAAGGGCAAATATTTAATTTGTATTATATATGCATACAAGTCTTTACACGTATAAACACATCTATATGCAGGTATTTTACTGATCATTACAAAATGTGTCCGAGATAACGCATGCGTAATAACATCAGTATCATTTTTAGGGCCATGTGAATGTATCCTGACATTTCTGGTGATGTTACAATGGGATTCTAATGCGTATGGCAAGCATTCTTTATTAACTGCTTCCAGACCGCCCCACATACATTTATTGCGGCTGGGCGGCCTGAGTGCGCAAAATCACGTACCTGTACGTGATTTCCTGCACATGGTCTAGGGGGGCGCGCGCGCCACTCCTGCTCTGTTGGACACAGCAGGAGACAATCAGCAGGTCTGGCAGTCACGATGGCCGCTGCGACCTGCCGATCGTTCACGGGAGAGATGGATCAGTGGTCTGCCGATGTAAACAAAGCACACCGCTGATCTGTCAGGGAGGAAAAGTGAGAGATCGTGTTTCAGCTAAGTTGAATCCCAATCTCTCTTTTCCTCCAGTGAATCCACTCCCCCCGCAGTTAGAAACACCTCCCAGGGAACACATTTAACTACTTGATTGCCCCCCCTATACAGGCATAAGTGCATCTTTTTAGCACTGATCACGGTAATGGCATCACTGGTCTCCAAAAAGTGTCACTTGGTGTCAGATTTGTCTCCGCCGCAGTCCCGCTAAAAAAACGCAGATCACTGCCATCACTAGTAAAAAAAAAAAGTCACTAAATCTATCTCGTAGTTTGTAGATCTATAGCCTTTGCATAAACCAATCAATATATTGGGATTTTTTTTTACCAAAAATATGTAGCAGTAGCATATTGCCCTAAATTCGATATATATATAATACATAGCCAAAAAAAATAATGTTTTTCACATTATTTTTTTTGGCTATGTATTATAGCAGAAATAAAAAAAAAAAAATATATATATTTTTTTTTTTTATTTCTGCTATAATACATAGCCAAAAAAAAAAATAAAAATGTTTTTCATCGATGTATTATAGCAGAAAAAAAAAATATATATATATATATATATATATATATATATATATATATATATATATAGTAAACAATTGTCATCTTTTCTGGTTTATAGCGCAAAAAATGTATTTGGGTACAGCGTCGCATGGCCGCAAAATTGTCTGTTAAAGAGATGCAGTGCCGGATCGCAAAAATGGCCAGGTCAGGAAGTAGGTAAAACCTTCTGGGGCAGAAGTTGTTAATTTCAAGGAGGTGTGAATTACTGGGCGTGCCGCAATGCATACTGGGAAATGTAGTTCTTACATGAACGAGTGCCGCAAACCAGGAAGTGAATGAGAACAGAAACTAGAACGCCGGAGGTGATATAGATGAAGGAATTTAATAGGTATTTACTCGTTTTTTAACAGAATCATTACACTATTCTGTCTGTACACCTTGCAGACATTAATTTTAGGCAAAAATGTTTTTTCCTTTACAACTCCTTTAATGCACTGAAAGCGCACTTCTACTTTTCAGGAGGAATTGAAGAAGAAAAAAAGAAAAACTTCAGCTTTTTTTACACTTTAAATAGCTGCCCCAAATGAACGATATCCCTCACTAACATGTGAGGCCGCTCGATGCGCTGTATAAACTGTATGTATTCTAACAATGAATACAAAGCTTCCTCTGATTGGCTGAGTAAGAGTTGTGACATCATCGTCTCTCCTCTCTTACTTCATTGCTAGAATACATCGCTTTCTATGAATGGCTGAACGCCGATGAGATAGACTCTAATGTGTTCTGAGTATGAGAATGGAAGTTCTCGACTTGCAGCCGGAAAATCAAGGAAAAGGAATCTGTACACAAGGTCCAGCAGTTCAAGGCTCTCCCTGCCTCTGTTGAATTCATCATGTGAGTTTGTACTTCCTCCACCTGTCCTGCTACTTCTCATTACCCCAACACCAGTCATCAGATCACAAGTTATCAGGACGTAGGTCCGAAACACGGAAGCCATGCCTTCTTCTATACCAAGATGGCTGCCTCTGCACAAAGACACTCTGGGGGTTATTTACGAAAGGCAAATCCACTTTGCACTACAAGTGCACTAAATGCAGTCACTTTAGATCTGAGAGGGACATGCAAGGAAAATGAAAAAACAGCATTTTTGCTTGCACATGTCCTATACCTGATGGAGATCTAGCTGTAGAGGGGGCTTCTCTAGCACCTCCTGTCCAACACCCCTGGTAGTGGCGACAGGGAGTGGAGGACACAGAGTGGCACGAGGGCCGCTGTAGCAGATGGCTCTGGCTGGGTCTTGGCAGGAACCAGGTGATTGGAGAGCGCTGGGCCAGAACTGAGAGCAGGAGCCCCGTGTCGCTGGATCACCAGCTGGAAGCGTAGCTGGGACGTGAGCCACGGGGTCATCAACAGCCGAACAAAGCAGGTACCGAGACGTGAGGCAGAGGCAAAAACGGGACACGGGCCAGGTTCGGTACACAGTCGGGCAATGAGGCACGGGAACATCAGGCAGAAGCGGAGTCAAGCACAAGCTGGGGTATGAAGTAGGCAGGCGGAGGTCAACAGGAAGGTTCAGGCAAGCCGGGTCAAGATACAGGGTACTGGTACAGATCGGGTTAACGGGCACTAGCTGAAAAGACCATTTGGCAAAGTATGCATGTTATTGGCAGGTTTGAATAGGCGGACTGGTGCCAATGCATGCACGCGCACCAGCTCGCGCCCATGCATGCACCAGTACATGTCTTTTCTTGTGGATTTCTTAGACGGACCACACCTGCGCACTACTGTGCTCTTGTTACCCGGGTTTCTCTTACAGCACATGATTGGATGATAAACTCAGCAGAGCTTCCCCCTCAGATCTACAGCGACTGCACTTGTAGTGCGAAGTGGATTTGCCTTTCATAAATAACACCCTCTGTGTCAGTTGCATACAGTATTTGACTGTTTGCCTAGAGGAATGCTTTAAGTATTACCTATAGATATTGTTGTCACCATCCATATTATTGCTAGCGTTGTTCTTGTGTGCCTGCTAATAACTAGAGCAGCAACTAGATACCAGTGTCTTGCTAAATGCACTCTAAGCACAGTAAGGAAAAATGAAAATTGATGGTGGGAAGTTTGAAGCATCCAATGTGTCTTGTCAAGTGGGCTGTCAAGAAGCTTAGAAAATTGGCAAACTTGTGCTTGCTTTGAAGAGATGAGAGAAAAAGTGCAAATCGGCTATCCACTACTAGCACCGCTAAAGAGAGGGCGATTAAAGATGCAGCCATATTTATTATGCAATACAACTTTTTTTTATTTTATTTTACTATGCGTAGCTGAGGAATACCGCATCTGTGGTCTCTTTAATGTGCTATTTTCATTTAATCGTTTTTTTTTTTTGTTCCCGCAGCTTATTGATGTTGAAGCAGCCTGTGTGCTTGGGTGGATGTGAACATGTGTTTTGTAGGTAAGTTACAGTTTTCGTTATCTGACTTAATAGGTAGTCAAAGGTAAATATTTCTAGGTGCATCTTAACTTTTAGACAAGATTTAGACCTTTGCAGTACTTTACTATATGCACTTTAACCACTTGCTTCCAAGGCCAATTTTCAGCTTTATGCCGCGTACACACAATTGGACATTCCGACAACTAAACCGTGGATAATCTGCCAAAGGATGTTGGCTCAAACTTGTCTTGCATGCACACGTTCACACAAATGTTGTCGGAAATTGCGAACGTTAAGAACGCGGTCACGTACAACTGCACAATAAAACGGAAGTTCCATACCAATTGCGCCACCCTTTGGGCTCCTGCTAATCTCGTGTTAGTAGAAGTTTGGTGAGAGACGATTTGCGCTTTTCAGCCTTGTGCTTTTCAGTCCGTTGCAGCGTGACGAATGTGCTATCTCCATTACGAACGCTAGTTTTACCAGACTGAGCACTTCCATCTCATACTTGATTCAGAGTATGCTTGGAATTTTGTGCGTTGGAATTCTCTGCACATACTCTAAATTTATGAGAACGGATTTTGATGTCGTAAAATCCAGAACCGGCTCTCAATTTTGTTGTCGGAAATTCCGACAGAAAATGTCCGATGGAGCCTACACACGGTCGGAATTTCTGACAAAAAGCTCCCATTTGTTGTCGGAAATTCTGATCGTGTGTACGCGGCATTACAGTGCGGTCATGCAACACTGTACCCATATGAAAAATGTATAATTTTTTAATTTTTTCAAACAAGTAGAGCTTTCTTTTGGTGGTATCTATTCATAAAGTTTGGTATAAAATGTTGCAAGCAGGTAATTTTTCTCCTTTACTGATGGGGCAGTGATAGGGTGCACTGATGAACCGGCACTGATAGGTGGCACTTATGGGCATGATCAGTACCAATGTCCCTTTAACAGAAGCATTTTATCGGCTCCCCTCTTCTCTCCTCATGCTGTCAGCGTGAGGAAAGAAAAGCCAATAACCGACTTGTGTTTACATCCATGATCAGCTGTCATTGGACACAGCTGATCATGTGGTAAAGGGCCAATGTAATTACTCCAATCCGTGATCAGCTTAATCTGAAGGGCTCAGAGATCACAGATTGTGCCACAGAGGGCGCGCAGGCAGGGCAATCAAGGGAGTAAAGTAAGCCTGCACTGTAGCGGTCTTTCGGCTATAGCGCAGGTGGGAAGTGGTTAACATGCCTTTATAGTAAGCTGCCCCATTCATTTTGAATGGACTTCAAATGTACATTTTTACAGACCTACACCTGTGGGGAATGTGCCTTAAGCCTCGTACACACGATCAAATTTTCCAACCGTTTGTACGCTCCATCGGGCAATTGTTGTCGGACTTTCCGCGGACAAATGTTGGAGGGCATGCTTAAAAATTTTCCGCGGACATCAGTCTGTTGTCGGCTTTTCTGATCGCGTGTACACAAGTCCGTCAGGCAAAAGTCCAAAGTACAAACGCGCATACTCGGTAGCAATGCTCATCAAACACAACATTAGCTGAAGGTGCCCAAAGCGTGATGCTAAAGAGCTGAAAAAACATGTAGTACGTCACTATGTTCGTGTTTGTTGGCCAACAATTGTGTGCCGTTTGCATGCAAGACAAAATTCATTCACATGCCCTTCGGACAAAAGTCCAACGCTTTGTTTGCGGAAAATCTGATTGTGTGTACGAGGCTTGAGGGTGCCATTTAAAATGCTTGTTGTCAGTATTGTGCTGGGGCTGGAGAACTGACAGATTCTGTGCTGCTTCTAATCAAGAAGAAAACATCCAGGAGGTGCTGGGACTGTGATGTGAGTTCATACAAAGTAAAGAGGTGACAAAAACATTTTGGAGAGCTTACTGGCTCAGGTTGGGCTGCTCACAACAGACAAGGCTACCCTTCAGTGGCTGCTCCAGCAGATTGCCAGAAAAAAAGCATGCACTAATGGAGGGAGGGCCAGACAAAAGGATTAAAGAGTCCTAATTCATTTTATCATTTTGCAAAAAAAAAAAAAAAAATCCATTGTGTTTCAGGGTTCAGAAAACACTTTCCCATCACCAGGGCTGCAACAAAACACTAGATAATGTAAATGTGACGTGCTTTGTTGTAGCCCTGTTGATTTCGGAGAGTGTTTGTTTGTTTTCTGACCCCTGAAACACGTTGGTGGTTTTTATTATTATAAACAAATAAATTAGTTTGGACTCTTTTATCCTTTGATCTTCCATCTGTTCTGCTTCTGGCTGACACTTCTAATGTAAGAGAGAGAGGCTACAACTAAATAATCAAGACAGTCCTCTTTCCCTGAGTGAAAACAAAAGAAAGAACAGCACAAACTCGTAGAGTAGCATAAAAGATAAGATAAATGACATTTTATTTAAAAATAGAAATGCACTCACATTTTGGACGTGACATAAAGGTGACTTGGGAGCCAGAAAGTCTAAGGCCTCATACACACGATAAGTTAACCAGAGGACAACAGTCTGATGGACCGTTTTCATCGGTCCAAACCGATCGTGTGTAGGCCCCATAGGTTATTTATCCATAGGTTAAAAAAAAGCCAACTTGCTTTAAAATTAACCTATGGAATCCTAACCGATGGGGGAAAAAAACGATCGTTAGTAGGCACGTCCAACGGTTATAAATCCATGCATGCTCAGAATCAAGTCGACGCATGCTTGGAAGCATTGAACTTCGTTTTTTCAGCACGTCGTTGTGTTTTGCTTCACAGCGTTCTGACACAATCGTTTTTTTAACTGATGGTGTGTAGGCACAACGGACCATCAGTCAACTTTATTGGTTAACCTATGACAACGGTCCTTTAGACCGTTCTCATCGGATGGACTGATCGTGTGTACGAGGCTTAAGAAGTAGCCAGAGAACCACCAGCCTTGGCCAAGAGCTGGGGTTGAAGCGTGCTGAAGATGGAGGCAGCCATGGTCACTGCCTTAAAACAAATGAAGTTGCCGACTGGCTTTGAAACTTGTCATTTGTCTACAGTGACGTCAGGGATTTCAGTCCAGGGTTGAACACCAATTGCAGTTGCAGTGACAGCAGAGGGACACTAAAGGTTCGTTTTTATTGCCTAAATTCATTGGTGTAAGCTAGTGCATTACCGCGTCACTTATCTCGTCCTTCCATTTGCACTCCAAATGTGAGTAATCCAGCTTTCAAAAAGTAATTTCCTGTCTCTCCTCATATTGCTTTCCACCAGCATCTGAGCCGTTTTGCATGGTGGAAAGCTAAACGTGCTCACCCCCTCCCTATGACTACAGCTCTGCGTGAGATGCGTGAAGACGCTGTCTACAATTTACAGGCAGGGAGGCAGGGCATAAGTGGGTGTCTCTATAATGTGGCTTTGTTGGCTGGGGAGGCGGGAATGTGTGTAGACTGGGGAGACATTAATGTGTGTAGGCTGGGGAGGCGGGAATGGGTGTATACTAGGGGCGGAGTGTGTCCGAGAGAACATTAAAAAAAAAAAAAGGTTCTGCGCATGCGCAATGCCGCTAAGCCTAGTATTGTAGTTCCCATTAGGCTGTGATGTAGCTATTATGCACCTGCACTGCAAACCAGGAAATTAGTGGAAATAAAGATTCAGGAATGACGGAGGATGAGAAACAAGCTCTATTTTAACAGGTATATAAGGATTTATAATGGCAATCATTCGTTTTTTCTTTATCAGCACCTGTCAGATGCTCGTTTAAGCGAAAAATATTTTTAACTTTACGACCCCTCGCTTTGAGCTGCGGTGGCTCAACGCGATTGGCACTGTGCTGACAGGCCATTCACCTCTGCAGCTAGGGGTTCGGATCCTGGTCTCGGCTACATGTGAATTGACTTTGGTGGTCTCAGCCCGGCTCCCGGTGGGTGTGCTATGCGAGGTAAGCCTGCGCTTAGTACGCCCACCCCCCTCCCACAAAAACCACCACACTTACACACGCACTCGAAATTGGGTTAACATGCACGCACTTTGACCACGCGGTCTCTAAAAAGAGAGGCGAAGGACTAACGGGGCTGGTTGAGCGGGCTAGATCCTCTCACTCCCTTATAGGGAGTCCCTCTGCCCCGTTGGGCTTCAAAGCGGAGCAGGTAGGGTGGGCTGTGTGGGAGGACCCCCTCACACACCCGCCATTGCCACCCGGGGCATGGAGAAAGGTGGCAGATTGCCTCTGGGGGAGGCCTGCCTACTCCCAACTCCTGCAGTCCGGCTCCTCTCTCGAGTACACGCACAAAATACACTTTAAAAGAAAAAAATAAATAAATAAATTTACGACCCCTTTTAAGTGCACTAACCAGCCCTCATAAACCTTATTTTCTAAACTAAAATATATACCTGTATCGACCAGCTACTTACTAACCACCACAGTAAGACAGCTGTGGTCAGCTCTGTGTTTTTTATTTTATTTTTTTTACATCTTCATTTTTTTTACATCTTCAATGCCAAAATTTTCATTAGAGCTGGCTTTAGCGGCAAAGTGCGGTTTCTTACACTCCTATAGGGCAATCTCTGGTCTTGGTAGAGTACCCCATAAAGCTTATGCAAACTTGATCTTCCTCTGTTAAGGACTATGAAGAAGTGCTTCTGCCAGCTTGGAAAGATGATTTCAGAACTGCTAGCTAATGTGTGTGGGTTTTTTTTTTTTTTGCTTTTTAAAAGTTATTTTTAAGGGAATACTGCAATAATCACATTTATGTGCCCAGTGAAAATGTACAATACTATGTTGGTTTAAAGTAAGCCAGCTCTTGAACATAGGATACAATTTATTTGAATCCCCTTATTTACAAGTAATTCTTTGTTCATTTAAGTTACAGTAGAACATCCATATTTCACAGTCCAAAATAATAAATGTTTCGATTGGGTATTTTTGAGCTAACAACCCTTGGATTATTTTTCTCTTTGTGTTTTAAGGACTTGTGTGGATGACCATGTTGGAAATGAATGCCCCTTGTGCCACACACCAGCCTGGGTAAAAGATGTGCATATCAACAGGCAACTTGATAATATTATTCAGCTATGTAGTAAGCTAAACGGCATACTGGATAAAGGAAAACAAGATGGTGAGTTTTGTTACATTTTTTTTTTTTTTACAGTTGCGAACATTGATCTAATTTTACACGTGTGTGTGTGTGTGTGTGTGTATGTGTATGTGTTGGCCCACCCTTTGCGGCTATAACAGCTTCAACTCTTCTGGGAAGGCTGTCAATGAGGTTTAGGAGTGGTTGTATGGAAATTTTTGACTATTTTTCCAGAAGCGCATTTGTGAGGTCAGGCACTGATGTTAAACGAGAAGGCCTGGTGTAGGCCAGTCAAGTTGCCCCACCAAAAACTCGCTCCTCCATTTTTATATGTTATATTATATATATTTTACACACACGCACGTGCTATAACTTTATGACCACTGATAGGGTAAAGTGATTAACGTTGATTGTTTTGTTACAATGGCATCTGAAGGTCAGTGGGATATCTTAGGCAGCACGTAAACTGGTTGACCCTGAAGTTGATGTGTTGAAAGCAGTTTTTTGTGTATGCAGCTGTGTTGTTGCCTTGGCCATGTGTTTTGGGTCATTGTCATGCTCTGTGGGTGGAGCCCTGCATAGTCGCGTTATTTTCTAAATGTGACAGCAGATGCGGGGAGAAGATCCCCGGGTTACTGTCACAGGATCGGGGGAGAGGAGGGCAGGTCTGGAGCATGTTATATCCAAATAAGGCCCCTTTCACACTAGTGGCTCGATTGGGTCTGCCTGACAGTTTTTTTATGTGTACCAGATCGGACCCTCCATTGTCCTCTATGGATCAGTGTGTGTAAAATGACATGTGTCTGCTAAAAAAACGGATGGATAGGGATCTGTTCCCCTTCCATCTAGCGGATTGGATGGTACTTGCGTGTAAATGGACAGGCGGTCCATTTTACATCCGACCACTTATAAAGGAGAGTGGGCTGTGTCCACTCTGCATAAGCAGGCTGGACACTGACCAGTCAATCGGCCTGCTCCGTGGGTATCCATGGACAGAGAAAGTGGACTCCTGGCAGAGTTCGCCCCATGTGGGAAGAGTTCTTGTTGGGTGTAACATGCTCTGCCAAGTGAACTTCTCCTTTTATTAAGCTCTTTTCTTTGGTCCTGGAGCCCAGAGACGTTATAGAGCTTTGGGTGGAAAAAGGCTTCTATCCCTAGGTCCACATCTTGCCTAATAACCCTGTCCACAGGTCTTTGTATACGTGAGCCTACTGCTGCTCAGGGTCTTTCTTTTTCTCTCACTTTGCCTTATGAGCCTATTTATGGGTGTATGTGCTGACAAAACAATAAAAAGGGTAGAAGTGTTGCCTATTTTGGGGTCAGCGCAGCCTGTTGGTCACCAACTGACTTGAGCTTAGTTAGTGATTTAAATGAACAGAAGTTTGGTTTTATAATGTGGACTCGCTGCACAAAATCCTTCTGCATTGAAACGGGGCCTGTTTACTGCCTAGTTGAATAAAAGGGCAGCAGAAGCCTGCTTGGACTGTTCTAGGTGTGCTTGTCCACCTTTAGTGTGTGTGTGTGTCGCACAAACGCAGTATGTGTTTGGTATATTAGGTATATATGTTATGATTTACTGATGTCATCTTTAAAAGAAGGTAATTGGAATCTGCATTTCCAATTATGTGGGGGTTTCCTTGTCCTACATTATTAAATGACAACAAAATACACTTTTGTTTGCCTGCTGTTTAAATCAGAATTATGTAGAAGTGCCTTATAGCCTGATCATAAGCAATATCAAAAGTACTTGATCAGAGAAAGAGAGTTTTCTAAATTCGAACTGGAAAGGGCTGCAAAGATTTTGCTAAGACCTGGCTTCTATCTGACCACAATAACAGAGATGGGGACGGTCAAGGGGTAAATGTGTTCCCTAGGTGTGTTCTAACTGACTAGGGGGAGGAGAAAGATCGGTGTTCATACTTAGTATAAACACACAATCTGTCTCCTCTCCCCACAGATCCCGGTTCTTTTTTTTGTCACTAGTGATCGCAGGTGCCCGGTGGTCATCGCGCCCGCCAGGCACTCACTTCGGCGCACGACCCCTAGTGGTCAAAAGGCGAACCGACGTAAGGTAACGTAATTTCGCTCACCCGTGCCGTTCTACCACAATAAATCTGTAGCGGCTGGTCGGGAACTGGTTAAGGATGTGGCGGCCCTGCTCCTTAAAAGATAATTGCCAACTGTCAGAGAACTGAGCCTGAAAATATCAGGTTCGGGTATAGGAGCATCTTCACGAGTTTGCATTCAAGGAACAAATGGCACCAGTCAGAGTTTAACATGTCAACACAATCCATAGATCCAGAGATATAGGCTATTTCTGTAAAAGGCTGCCTGGCGAGGCTTCATATTGGTAACCGAGGCCTTGAGAGGGCAGAATGATAAAAATCCAGATTGTTATACTGTAACTATTTGATCATTTTGACTTATGAGGGTCTGTGATGAGGTTTACTTTTCTGAAATTTTAGAATATTTAGTATGTGTTGTATTGAAAAACATAATCTCAGTAAATTATTCTTGAAGAGTATGGACAAATTAGAGAAAAACTTCATACAGAAGAGACCTGTAATTTGTATGGTAAATCAACCCAATTTAGATCTAACAAGGCGATTTATTTTAGCAGCTTTTTAATCCAGCTAATTTATGTGATTGTCATACTGTTTCCCATTCACTGTAATTAGTGTGTAAAGATTTCAGGTGGTCTCAGAAATATTTAAGTTTGAAGCAAACACTGGAAAATACTTATTTGGGCTTATTTCACTATAAAAGAGTTTTGTACCTTGCCGCAGGGACCCCTGATCCAAGGTCGAGCTACAGCTGTAGCACTTGACTTTCAGTTGCTCGTGACTCTCCTTCCCCTCCTTCCCCAGACACTGCAAAAAGTGTTTTGTTTTCTCTCGGTCAGAATGTCACGACTTCAGTGCTTAGATGTATTGCTGAGTACTGTAGTAGGGAAGAGCGCTTAGAGAGTGTACTCTGAACTCAGAAAACAGCCTCTTGGACTTTTGGCCCAATCTACACGACTTTTTTGTATTTTGGTATACCTCAGGGTAACGGGGCCCATCCAAATGTATTACTGTATGATGAAAGTTGACATTTTACCTGTATAATGTCCTTGGGATGGGGCTCCCCGGGGCTGTGAAGCCTTTAGGTGCCTGCTGTCAAGCAATAAATACAGAGTGATAAGTTGTTCATAATACCAGATTTACTTTATTCACTAAAGAGAGAAAAATGTATGCATTTTCAATTATTTAACATCTACCTGCTCAGCCGTGGCCTTCTTTTAAAAGCAGCTTTTTTTTTTTTATCTTCATGCACTCTATGCATAAAGATAAAAAAAAGCTTCTGTGTGTAGCAGCACCCCACTAATTACCTACCTGAGCCCCTTCTCCAGCAATGTCAACCACCTTTCTCCTCTGGAGGTAGGGGCTAGGAGCAGCGAAGAGGGACGAGAGAACAGGATCTGGGCTGCTCTGTGCAAAACCAACTGCACAGAAGAGGCAAGTATAACATGTTTGTAAAGGCTTGTTTTTTTTAGTTTTTTAAAATAACAATCACTTTAACTAGGCTGTTGCATCTGGGAAGGGGATTAAGGTCTGCCCAATCATGTGACCAGTGTGATTGTCTCACAAATGGGCAGGGATTTGAGCTGAACCATGTCTTTCATTTACTTCACACCTGAGTTGAATACAGTGTGTGGCCATACTTGTATGCTATATTGTGATTGCCTATCACGATCAGAGCTCACAGAAGCTTCAGAAGGGTGGCATGTGGGTTTTGAATGCCACCCTCTTCTTCTTCTTTTTTTTTTTTTTCTTTTTTTTTACTGCACGTATGCAAAGAGGTTAAAGTGATATTTAACCACTTCCCTACTGGGCACTTAAACCCCCCTCCTGCCCAGACCAATTTTCAGCTTTCAGCGCTGACACACTTTGAATGACAATCGCGCGGTCATACAACGCTGTACCCAAATGACATTTTTATACATTTTTCACACAAATAGTTTTCTTTTGGTGGTTAAAAACCCCAACGGTGATTCAATTTTCTTTGCTCGGAAAAGGTGGCACTGGTAGGCGACACTGGCACTGTGGGCTCTGATGGGTGGCAGTGGTGGTCACTGGTAGGCAGCACTGTTGTGCACTGGCAGGTGGCACAAATGAGCATCAGTCCCGGTCTCCTTCATCCCTCTGACAGCCGCTGGTGATCGGCTATTTCTGATGGCGTGAGGAGAAAAAAATGCTGATTACCGGCTCTGTTTACATCACATAATCAGCTGTCATTGGCTGACAGCTGATCACGTGGTAAGGGGTCGCGATCTGTGATCAGCCAAGTTTCATTGACTCGCTGATCACAGGGTGCGCAGGCCGCTCGAGCACATGAGGACGTCCAGGGATGTCCTCACGGCAATTCAGGTCCGCCCTGTAGCCGTCTTTAGGCTATAGTGCGGATCTGAAGTGGTAAAAGCTTTGTTTTTTAAAATAACAAACATGTTATACTATGCAGCCGTTTTACGCAGAGCAACTCTGATCTTCTTTTCGCAGTGCCCCCAGAGAAATCCGCTTGCCCTGGGGGCATCGCTGGGTGCTCGCTCCCAAGGCCCTGCTTTTATGCATTCATAAGACACAGAGCCGTGGCTTGGCCCTGCCTCTTGTTCTCTCCCAATTTTCTCACTGGCTGTAATTGACAGCAGTGGGAGCCAGTGGTCTCCAGCTGCTGTCTCAGTCAATGAGGAAAGATAGTCCCTCAAATTATCTCTGGATTGGATGGAGCTCAGGTAAGGATTGGGTGGGGGGGGGGGGGCTGGGGGGCCGTTGCACACAAAGTTTAGAATAGCATGTAGGTTAAAAAAAGAAAACATCAGCCTTTTAGAACAGGGATCCTCAAACTACGGCCCTGCAGCTGTTGCAGAACTATACATCCCATGAGGCATTGTAAAACTCTGACATTCATAGGCATGATGGAAATTGTAGTTCCTGAACAACTGGAGGGCCATGGTTTGAAGACCCATGCTTTAGAACCACTTTAAAGTGGGGGGAAAAAAAACATTCAGAACATCTCGGCACATGCACATTTGCCATTGTTTTGGCTTAAAAACCCGCAGTTTCAGAAATGTATTGATCCTCAAGTGAGCTCTTAAATTCCTGTACTGAAATCCCCAGTAGTGTTGTCAGCCCTGTCATGCCTTGTACACACGATCGGTTTTCCTGGCAGGAAAACCGCGAACCTGCTCGGTAGCTTTTTCCCCCTACACACGTACACACGGCCGGTTTTCCTGGCAGGAAAACTGCCATGAGAGCTTTGGCCGGGAAACCCGGCCGTGTGTATGCTCCATTGCAGTGTTTCCCATCGGAAAACTGCCAGGAAAAAGACAGCCGGGAATCCCAACAGTAAAAAAGAGAACATGTTCTAATTTTTCCAGACGGGAAAACTGGTCGTGTGTACGAGGTATCGGAGTTTTTCACTGTTGGACAACAGACCCCCCCTTAAATTATATTATAAAGATGGGGAATGGGGGAACCCGAAACGATTAAAACCTATATCCTGCTGTGCATATAAATAATAAAATGGCAAGTGCCACTTTAATACTCTGTGTGATGGAAATTCTACCTCTATCCATGATATCGGTTGCAATCCAGCCTTCACCTTGTCATCACCTTTCCACCAAACTTGTGCTTCCCCTTGTTTTTAACTTCTTGGCACAGACGATGTGCAAATACGCGGCCTCTTGTGGCTGTTTTTTTTACTTTCTGCCATAAAACATATGCAATAATATAATTTCTTCATTAGTTTCAGACAAAATGTACTCTGCTACATGTCTTTTGGCAAAAAAAATTAAGCCCCAACAAGTGTATATTGATTGGTTTGCGTGAAGGTTATAACCTCTACAAACTGTGGTGTGTGTGTGTGTGTGTTTTATTTATATATATATATATATATATATATATATATATATATATATATATATATATATATATATATACATACATTCAGGGCTTTTTTCCACCCCTTAACCACCTCCGAGCACAATTCCTTGGTTCCACAACCTACCCACCTCCGAGCACCGTTCCTTGGTTCCACCCCTTACCCACCTCCGCCTACCGTCCCGTGGTTCCCACCTCCGCCTACCGTCCCATGGTTTCAACCCTTACCCACCTCTGAGCACCGTTCCTTGGTTCCACCCCTTACCCACCTCCCAGTACCACCCCTTTTTAGAGAATACAGAAAAAGGTATCATTTTGTGGTGCTAAGTACTTTGTATGGAATTTGTTTATGATAACAAGAAAGGCAGTAAAATAGATCCAGCAACAATGGACACCCCAGCAACAATAGATCCACCCCAGCAACAATGGACTCCCAACAGCCAGCATCCATACATCCTCCAGCAACCAGCAGATCCCTCCCAGCAACGATTGACCCCCCTGCAACATAAGACCCAACCCCATCAGCAATATATCCCTCGCTAGCAACAATAGACTCCCCTTGCAAAAATAGATCCCCTCCAACAACAATAGATTCTCCAGTAGCCAGCATCAATAGACCCTCCAGCAGCCAGAAACAAAGACCCCTCCCTCAACAGTGCATCCCTCCTAGCAATGACTGACCGCCCAGCAACAATAGATCCCCACGAGCAACAGAAGAACTCCCTAGCAACAATAGACTCCCTTCGCAAAATAGATCCCCTCCAGCAACAATAGATCCCCCAGCATCAATAGACTCTCCAGCACACCCCATAACCTCTTTCCATTACATACATTTAGTTCGGGAGGTGCCAGAACTGCGTTCCGGCTGAAATATATATATATATATATATATATATATATATATATATATATATATATATATATATATATATATATATATATATATATATATATATATATATATATATAAAAATTAGGCATCTGTTCTAGCTGGGCTGTACTGTCGGTTCATTCTGTGTTCCTGAGGTGCTTTTCCACCCTGGGGCGGCAGTGGAGTTCGGGCTTGGGTGTCTCTTGCCAGCAGCCAATCAGGAAGGGTTTTCCCTCACTGGGCATGCTGGGGGAGAGTACTTCTGGGGCAGACACCATTTTGGGGAGTCTTGTTCCGGGTGTGGCACCCACCTTCAGGGTGACCACACATCACAGGCCCCGGCGATGTGGCCTACCAGGCCGGGGCGCACCTGCTACACAGTGTTCTTGGTTCCGGGACCATGCTGGCCCGGAGCAATTGAGGCTGTGGCGGGGCCCCAGTGATCGACTGGGTCCCCAAGTTCTGAGGAAAGATCCCAAGCGAGATAGCTGTTCCGTGAGGAGTCAGCCTGAGGAGAGCCAAGAGAGGCAGGCAATCCAACAGGGCCTCGACAATTCATCGGGGATCAGGGTGACCGGACACTGAGAGACACGAAAAGTACCTGAAGGCGATTCGGGCACTAATACTACTGAACAAAGGGGCCTGTGGCAGAGGTTCAACTCTGGTTTTTACTTCTACCGAGACTGTGGCAGAGACTTGCTTCTTCTCAAAGTTCCGAGTGATACTCTGGCTGCCAGGTCAGTGTGAGAGGCCTGTCCAGGTACACTATACCCACTCCGGCTGGAGTGGCGACGAAAATAAAGTATTGTTGGAAGCAGGATTGTTTCCATTGCCGTTAGGCCTGAATCTGCAAATTCTCCTACTCACCCATCTTTTATCTATCTACCTCAAGTTTACGGTTTGCCGTGTTGGGCAAGAGTAAAAGCACAAGAAAGACACCTTGCTGTTTGGACATTCCATCATTGCTGCTCTCATCTGTCTACCCCTAGACGCTCATAGAGGTAACACGGCATCCCAATCTATAACCAGCGGCTCCTCCGGGGGTAGCACTACACACACTACATATATATAATGTGTGTGACACAGTATCTCACAAAAGTGAGTACACCCCTCACATTTTTGTAAATATTTTATTATATCTTTTCATGTGACAACACTGAAGAAACGACACTTTGCTACAATGTAAAGTAGTGAGTGTACAGCTTGTATTACAGTGTAAATTTGCTGTCCCCTCAAAATAACTTAACACACAGCCATTAATGTCTAAACCGCTGGCAACAAAAGTGAGTACACCCCTAAGTGAAAATGTCCAAATTGGGGCCAAATGCCATGTACATGCGCTCGAAATTCTGACTGTGTTTAGGCTCCATTGGACAATTTTCTGTCGGAATTTCCGACAACAAAAATTTAAGAGCTAGTTCTCAAATTTTCCGACAACAAAATTTGTTCTCGTAAATTCCGATCGTGTGTGGACAATTCCAACGCACAAAATTCCACACATTCTCTGGATCAAGTACGAGGAAGCACTCAGTCTGGTAAAACTAGCGTTCGTAATGGAGATGGCACATTTGTCACGCTGTAACGGACTGAAAAGCATGAGGCTGAAAAATGCAAATCGTCTCTCACCAAACTTCTACTAACACGAATGGTATTGAACTTCCCTTTATACCTTTTTAATTATTTTTTCTTTATTTTAAATAATCAAGGTTATAGAAAATTTCACATAACATATATCTTATATGCATTAACATATTACTATCAATCATACAGTCTGAAGGAGACCATCAGGCAAGCAGGCCGGAAAAAATAAAGAAGAGAGGGAGAACTCGGATTTATACCATCCCGGTTCCCCTCCCCTATTTTTCTATTAGCCAACTTCCTATCCGAAGCCTGTTTTCCCATCTCCTCCAGGCCACTGTATTACTTATTACATACTCTGTTCCCTTAACCTTCCTTATTCCCTACCTAACACCCCTTTATTCTAATAAACAAAGCAAACCTCCCAGGAAAAAAAAAAAAAAAAACCCCTCCCCCTTCCCCTCTCCCCCCCCCCCCCCCCTCTCCGTCGGAGATGGATATATCCTCTCTTATTTCTCCTCTTCAACTCCTCTCCGTCTACTCCCGTCCTGACGGATACTGCTCTTTCTCTATTCCTCTAACATCCTCTTCCCTTCTTCCGTTCTCATGTACTGATTCCACCCTGTCCATGTTTCTACGTATTGTTCCTTTTTATTCCTAGCTGAGAGTATTAAGTCTTCTATAGCTCCGGTCTCTCTCACTCTGTTAAGCCATCTCGCAATAGATGGTGGTGTGCTATCTCTCCACTGTAATGTTATCCCTTGTTTGGCCGTATTTATCAGGTGACATATCACCGATTTTTTATATTCTCGCATTGGGATTTGTGAGCAATGGAGCAGGAAAAAGGCCGGATCATCCGGAATCTGGTGTTCCGTAAATTTTTGAACGATTCTCTGGACTTCTTTCCAGTAATCTCTTACTTTTACACATGACCAGAAAATGTGTAGTAAAGTTCCCTGCTCCAGCCCACATCTCCAACAATGCTCAGAATTTTCCTTGCTAAATCTGTGCAGCTTTTCTGGTGTATAAGTACCATTGGGTCAGTAGTTTGTAGTTGGATTCCTGTATACGTGTGGATATTGAGGATTGTAATGCTAAATGTATTATGTGTTTACGCTGGGTCTGTGAAAAATTTCTCCCCAGATCTCTCTCCCATTTTCCCAATCCCGGCAACTCAAAGTCTTCTTGAGGGGAGTTCAATATTCTATACATCTTTGAACTTACTCTTTGTATTGGTTCCTCCTCATCACAATATTGTTCAAACTTAGTTAGTTGTCGCCGAAAATTAGATGGTTGTCCCAAGGATCTTAAGAAGTAACTTAATTGAAGTGCTTGCCAAGCGCTTAATTCATAGTTCCCCCCTCTCCTCGTCAAATCCTCTATTGATGGCCATACTACACCGGCTGTGTTTATTTGTAAAAAGTGTGATACCTGCACCTTGCCCCTTTCTTTTAATTTGTTGAAAACTATTCCTCCTGTGCCTGGTGAAAATCCTGGGTTCCCTAATATGGGAAATAGGGGGGAGCATTTTGTAGAAAATTTTGGATTTTTGCATATTTTAGCTGCAATTAACAGCGTTGTGGGATGTTTCTTCATCTTATTTGGTAGTGTTTTATAACACCAAGGGGCCCTACTTAGTGCCATTGAGCAAGACTGCTGTTCAACTTCTACCCACCTTTTATAGTATCCGTTTCTACACCAGTCTATTAATCTCGTCAGGTGTGCCGCCTGGTAATATTTGGCAATATCTGGAACTGCCATCCCACCAAAGCACCTGGGTACCCTCATCACCTCTTTTTTTTATCCTTGCCTTTTTCCCCGCCCAAATAAATCTCATCAAAAGAGACTCCATTTGTCGGAGAAAGGCCTGCGGTATATTCGTTGGCAAAGTTTGAAACAAATATGTAATTTTTGGCAGGATATTCATTTTAATTATGTTGTTTCTACCGAACCATGAGTGAAATCCGTGTTGCCACTTCTCAAGTAATGTTCTTACTGAGTTATAAAGCGGTGGAAAATTTATTTTAAAAACTTCTTTTAAGTTTGCTGGGATCAGGGTACCCAAGTATTTAAGTGCGGTCCTCCATTTAAAGCCAAAATTTTGTTGTATAATCTCCCGTTTCTGAGATGTCATCGACACGCTCATTGCTTCCGATTTTGCTTGGTTTATTTTTAAGTTAGAGAACTCTCCAAATTTGGTTATTTCTTTGACGAGATTGGGAAGAGAGACATGTGGGTTTGATACTGTAAACAGCATGTCGTCTGCAAAAGCTGTTACTTTATGACTCCCCTCCCCTATCTGGATACCCTGTATATCTGGGTTTTGGCGTATTTTGCTTAACAAGGGCTCCAGAGATAGCACAAATAGTAGCGGCGACAGGGGACATCCCTGGCGCGTTCCATTTGTAATTTGAAAATTTTTGGAAAATATCCCGTTTACTCTCACTGCCGCACGTATGTCTGTGTATACGCTCCCAATCCAGCTTAACATATTTTCCCCCATCCCAACATGTCTCAGCACTGAAAACAGGAACTTCCAACTCACTCTATCGAAGGCCTTCTCGGCATCGGTATTTAGGAACACGCAAGGGATATCCCCGTCAACCGCCCCATGCACCAAGTTGAGGACCCTTATTGTGCCATCTCTTGCCTCCCTTGTGGGAACAAACCCTACTTGATCCCTATCAACTAGCTCGGGTAGCCATACCTGAATTCGTCTTGCTAATACTTTCGTGAAAAGTTTTTTAAATCGGAGTTTAGTAGCGAGATCGGCCTATAGCTACTACACTCCGCCGGGTCCTTCCCCTCTTTATGGATAACTGTAATATGGGCCAATAATGAGTCCGGCGGGAAAGTAGCCGTCTGGCCCACTTCATTAAAGAGTTTTGTTAACTGCCCTCCCAATAATGTTCCAAATTCTTTATAGTATCTTATTGTGTAACCATCTGGGCCCGGGGCTTTCCCGTCCGCCATAGTTTTTAGTGCGGCCTCTAATTCTTCTGTCGAAATCGGGGTTTCTAAACTGTCTCGGGCAATTGGTGACAGCCTAGCTAGTTCAGTTACTGAGAGATATTCTTCTATTTTTGATGGCTCTACTGATGGCTGTTTCAGATTATATAGAGAGGAGTAATATCTACCAAACTCTTCCACTATGTCTTTTGGTTTCCGTTTTAATTGACCCTCCTTCCCCTTGATTTGTGGAACGTATGTCTGTTGGCTCTTCTCTTTCAGTTTCCCAGCTAGCAATTTACTGCACTTATCTCCGAATTCATAATTTATTTTCCTTCCTCTTTGTATGCTTGCTTTGGCTTTATAACGTAAGATATCTGTAATCTGTCTTCTCAGGTGGCTCAGTTCTTTGCCTATCTGGGGGGGGTGTGATTTTTTATGTTGGAGTTCCAGTTCCTGAATTTCTGCTAGTATATTTTTAACCTGTTGTTCTCGCTTCCTTTTTAAATTTGTTCCATGTCTAATCAAGACCCCTCTAATCACCGCCTTATGCGCTTCCCATACCATCCCTGGATTGCTCCCGGGGGTATCATTTATTTGGAAATATTCTGTAATTTCCCGAGCGACGTCTTCCCTCACTTCCTTGTTCTGCAGAAGGCTTTCATTTAGTCGCCACCTTCTCTCCTGAGTGGGCCCTGTATTAAACAGTATGATACGTAAACTGACCGGAGCATGGTCCGACCATGTTATACTACCAATAGATACCTCTACCACAGAGGAGATCAGATAGTGAGGGATCATGAACAGATCTATTCTAGAATACACCTGGTGTGGGTTGGAGTAAAAAGTGTAATCCCTTTCCTCTCCGTTCATCGTCCACCAATTGAGCTTCGTAAAGACTGCGCAAGACCCCCCGTCTGACCCCCTCTGTGGCAGATGAGGTTCCCTTCGAGGTGTCCATTTTTGGGTTCAGGGGGATATTAAAATCTCCCCCCAAGATTAACTTCCCTTCTGAAAATTCCATCAGCTCTTTCAAGATTTTCCTCATAAAGGTGTCTTGGTGCACATTAGGTAGATAGACCGTAGCTAAGGTTACTTTAATTCCTCCTATCGTCCCTTTCAGGAAGAGATATCTTCCTTTTGGGTCTTGGTGTCTATCTTCCAAAGTCCATGGGATTCTATTTGATATCAATATAGAGACCCCTTTGGATTTTGCTTCCTGATTTCCTGCGTGATAAGCTAATGGAAAGAACCTGTTTTGCAATAGGGGATACCCCTCCGTTCTAAAATGCGTCTCCTGAATGTAGGCTATGTCTGTCCCTGCTATCCGTAGGTCATTCATCAACATCCTGCGTTTTTCAGGGACATTAAGTCCCTTAACGTTCATGGAGGTTATTTTTAATCCCTCCATCTCCGGCGTTGAAGGAAGGAGGAGGGGAAAGGAAGGACCAAAAAAAGGAAAAAGGATCCCCGCCCCTTAACCCCACCCTCCTACTCTACTTTTCCTTTCCCACCCGTTCCCCCCCTCCCCTCCCCTTTTCTAATTCCCCCCTAGGGAAGTTGCCCACTTTAAACCTCCCCCTCAATAGTTCGGTGGGCAATAACCTAATCTGGGGACTGGTCCAATTGGGTGGCTCGGCACACAAAAAAAAAACAAAAAAAAAAGACCACTTAAACATACAACATAAAGAAAAGAAGAATAAAAAAAATATATAAAACACCCAGTCTGCTCCTCTCCCTCCCCCCACCCCCCGACCATCTTTGTTACCCTACAGTCTTCTTTTCTGCCCACTTTGAAGGATTTCCGCTTTTTCTCTTACTCCTTCCTTAATCCTTCCTTCCTTCCCCTTACATTAACTCTCATGTGCTACATTGTCCCTGAATTTTCTGAATTTTCTTTTTCTTTCCCTACCTGCTAACTCCTCCCCTCCTCCTCGTCATCCTCCATCCCCCCGACCCTCACTTCCCCTCCCCTCCCCCCAGCCCCCCCCCCAACCCTCACCCAGCCCTCTTCCAGCCCCATCCCTATAAATATATTCTGTGCTCCTTAATCAGCCGGGGGTCATGGGGGGGGGAGGAATCTCCCCTCCCCCGACCCCAGGCCTAGTGCATAGTGTATCTAGATATATTTCAACGCATTATATTATATCACTTTGTGCATAGTGCTACTTCTTATGGTATCACGGTTTAATCTCACCATGATCCAATAACAAAAAAAAAGAGTGAAAGTGAAAAGTGATAGCCACTCAAAAAAAAAAAAAAAAAAGACCCAGAAAAAAGGCAAAAGCCAAAGAAAAAAAGAAAAACACCATATGTCCTCATAGACACATTCTGAGGTACCTTATCTGTACCCCTACATTCTAGTGTATATATGTTCAAACTTAACATCTACATCCGTGTAGTGTCCCTCAATCATGGGGGACTTATGGATTCTCCTCCGAGACAAAAGGGAGAATTTTAAACCCTCCAAACCCACCCCTCCTCCTAAGGAGAACAGTGGTTCAAAAAACCAAAAAACCAACAAAAGAAATCAGTTTCCCCAAAAAAATTAATAATTAATTAAGTGGATGGGCCCCCCTCATATGGTCTGGGCACGAGGGCATGACAGGACATGGGAGGAGTACCCTCTTCATACTCATCTATATAAAGGAAGGGGGGAGGGGGGAGCGAAAATATATATATATATATATATATATATATATATATATATATATATATATATATATATATATATATATATATATATATATATATATATATTAAAAAAAAAAATAGTACGTGGGGATGGAGATAAAAAAAAAAAAAAAAAAAAAAACCCGGGGGGTGCTCCTTCCACAGGGAGTCATATTATCTAGCGATCAATGAAGCACGTTCACCTAAAAAAAAAAAAAAAAAAAAAAAAAGGGGGGAAAAAGGCAAAAATAGAATATACAACTTGTCCATAGACTCTGTATATAGGGGGACTGCTGCCCCCATTTTTAGCCGATCTCTGGTCTTCTTCTTTAATGGGGTACTATATCACTCTCCTTTCTCCCCTCTGGCCTCCTCTGTCCTATAGGCTTGGCTGTACCTCTCGAGATCCCTGGTAAGTGTTGTAGCCAATTTGGTACCTCTATCGCCTCTATGTCCATAAACTTAAACATCTCTGGGAGTTCTAGGGGTTGTTGTAAATGGAATGTCTGTGAGTTCTTTTTTATTATAACCGCAATTGGGTACCCCCATCGGTAAGTCCCTCCTGCTTGCTTAACTCTGTCCAGTACTGTACGTAGCATTGCCCTTCTCTGTAGGGTGGCGCGGGAGAGATCTGGCAGTATCTGTATCCGGGACCCCTCAAATATAATCTCTCCTGCAGCCCAGGCCTTCCGGCTTATAAGTTCCTTATGTGAGAAAAAATGAAAACAACAAATTACATCTCTTGGCCTGTTTAAATTTTCTGATGGAGGCCCCAAGGCTCTATGCAGCCTCTCAAACTCAAGGGGCTGAGAGATAGGGGGGTTCATCAGTTGGTGACATATTGCTTCAATTGTTTGCTGTAAAACTTCTTTCCCGATTGACTCGGGTACCCCCCTAAACCTCAAATTCTTTCTCCTACTGCGGTCCTCGATTTCCTCAATTTTGAGCTGTAGGGAATCTACTTGCTGAGCCTGTGATCTCTGTACCTGTTCTAGGCTTGCCACCCGCCTCTCCAACAGCCCCCCCACAACTTCTACATTGGCCAACTTATCTGTCAGTTGCTGTACATCTTCCTGTACAGTTTCCAGCTCCTTTCTGTAAGACTCCTCCATCCGCAGTACTAGAGCCTCCATCTCTGCTCTTGTGGGCAGAGCGAGTATGTCCGCACGTGTAGGGAGGGTGAGTAGCATTGCTTTCAGGTCTCTGTGCTCCGGCTCTTGTATTATCTCTCTGGCTTCCACCTCATGGTGCTGCTGAGCCGTCTCTTCCTGGTCCGACCGCATCCCCCTCCGCATTGCCCCTTCTCTCTCCTCTCTCGTGGCTGTCACTGGAGATAGTTTCCGATGTATCGCCGTATCACTCTTCCCTGACACGCTGGGTATGTGTATGTCCGCGCTTGTAGTGTCACGTGGTACCGCGGATCGATTCCGGCTTGCAGCTGCTCTGGTCTGCGGGAAATATTGCTGAATCTCAGCCTGAACGCGGACTTTGGATAGCACCTCCTCCTTCTTCATCCCAGGTATGCACTGCTCGTAGCCAGCAACACCCGCCCGGGCTGCTCACGCTGCAGACGCCGTTTTTAGGTTAAGGCTGTGGGTATTCACTCGGCTTCCAATATTGGTCGGGAGGCGGACGGAGGTAAGAGGAGCTCTGGAGTTAGTGTGCCTCTACTCCACCGCCATTAGGCCACTCCCATGAGTCTTGAACTTCCCTTTAACAGTGCCATTGTACGTGTTGTACGTGACCGCATTCTTCGTTCAGAATTTGACAACATTTTTGCAACCGTGTGTATGGAAGACAATTTTGAGCCAACATCTTTCAGGAAAAAAATCCACGGTTTTGTTGTCGGAATGTCCGATCGTCTGTACGTGGCAAAAGTGTAAATTTTTTTGTGTGGCCAGCCACCATTATTTTCCAGCGCTGCCTTAACCCTCTTGGGCATGGAATTCGCCAGAGCTTCACAGGTTGCCACTGGAGTCCTCTTCCACTCCTACATGATGACATCACGGAGCTGGTGGGTGTTGGAGACATTGCGCTCCTCCACCTCCCGTTTGAGGATGCCCCACAGATGCTCAATAAGGTTTATGTCTGGAAACCTGCTTAGCCAGTCCATTACCTTTACCCTCAGCTTTTTTTTTTTTAGCAAAGCAGTGGTCATCTTGTAGGTGTGTTTTGGGGTTGTTATCATGTTGGAATACTGCCCTGCAGCCCAGTCTCTGCGGGAGGGGATCATGCTCTGCTTCAGTATGTCACAGTACATGTTGGCATTCATGGTTCCCCCCAATGAACTGTAGCTCCCCAGTGCCACTTGCCATCCGTCTGTGGATCGGATCGGGTGAACACAGACGGTCCGTGTTCATCCGATCCCCCCCATAGGGCGGTCCCTGCACAGTGTGCGGGGACCGCCCTGTCATCCGCCGGCTCAGCGGGGATCAACGGAGCGTTCCCCACTGAGCAAGTGGAGGTACACGAGGTGGATCATCACTGATCCGCCCCGTGTGAAAGGGCCCTTAGTGCTTTCACAAACTGTGTGAAAGAGTGAATAGAGTTTAAAAAGGCAGAACTGAGCCTGAAGCACCAGATCTCACAAATGGATCCGGCACATCACTAGTGCAGTGGAATTTGGGTTTGCAGACTTGGTGTCACCTAGAACCCTGGTATTACTTTGCTTTATGTTGATTCACATAAACACATGAACAAGTGTGCAATCAATAACTTTTAACGTAACCACACACAACCTAAATTACTAGTTACAGTGCAGTCTGTTTATATTGAAATGATTATTCTTTGTACAAAAATTATGTCTTCAGAAACCAACATTATTTTTTACATAAAACTGTATGTGATTTTTCAGCTATAATTATTATGATGGCAGGCAGTGTCTAGATTAGCAGTACCTTTTGTTAACTCCATTTATTCACAAGGAGATAATTAATTTGTGAAATATGTAAATATGCTTTGATGGTAATTATTCATTTGTTATCTCTTTATATTCTTTTATCTTCTTTTTCACCGTCATATTTTTGTCATGGTTGTCATATCATCTCTAAATCTGACTTCACTTGGTCATATCAAATCTTGTATTTAAATTGTTATTGTTATCACAACCAAGACCTTTTACAAATATCATCTTTTTCATCGCTGTATCCTATTAGTTTGTATTTAATTTATGTAATATTCCTTTAAGTCTAAACTCTGGGGAGATAATAAAAATACAATTTTTAAAGCAGTCATGCGTTCTTTGAAAAAATATTGAATGTATTTTTACATCCTGCTTAGCCCATTTTCCTTCTTTAATCGTCTGCAGATCAGTACTCTGAGAGAGAAAAGGTTAGCATCATAAGGCAGTCACAAAGTGTCACTGTGCTTGGGTTCCAGTAAGAGGAAATGTTGTCACCAGTCTGCTGCAGGCAGGGCATGACATTTCCACTGTCTCCCATCCCCTAGTTATTACACAGAAGACTGCACATTGTAACCTTTGAGGAGTATTAACCACTTCAATACCTGGCACTTTCACCCCCTTCCTGCCCAGGACAATGTTCAGCTTGCAGCATTGTCACTCTTTGAATGACAATTGCACAGTCATGCAACACTGTACCCGTATTCAATTTTCGGTGGTATTTAATCACCACTGGGTTTTTTATTTCTTTGCTAAATAAACTAAAAAAGATTGCATTTAAAAAAATAAAATAAAAAATGTAAGCACATTTTTCTTCATTTTGGTTATAACATTTTGCAAATAAATAATCTTCCTTCATAAAATTAGGCCAACCTGTATTTTTCTATTTCTTTGGTGAAAATAACCCAAATCTGTGTTTATTATTTAATCTGTAGGAAAGTTTATAGAGTCCACAAGCTAGTGTGTGTGTGTGTGTGTGTGTGTGTGTGTGTGTGTGTGTGTGTATATGTGTTTGTTGGAAACGAAGAAATTAAGAAATACAGTATTATTTTTTGTACTTATACCTTTTCTTGTGAAGAAAGTGGAGAGTATAGAGAGAAGGGGATGGTTCAGGTACGCGGTACAGAATGCACAAAAATATCTAAAGTTCCAATCAGTCAGTCGCCACCCCCTCTTGAGTGGGTATTGCTCACCTGGATAGACCCCTCACATGGCCTAGCAGACGGGATGATGCACGAACCAGTATGAGAATGATCATGGATAGCCAGGAATCCTCTGCCACAGGATTTAAGTCCCGAACTTCCAGCCTTACAGTAAAGAGCCTTTAAGCCGATCCAGCGAACTGTAGAGACAAGTAGAGCTGTGGATCCCTGTATAACAAAGTCACCAGGCCTATCCCAAGACATTAGCTTGCTTTTGCTTGGTCTCCTCCAGGGCAGGTCCTTCCCCAGTTTCCTTCGTTGGGCGCTTCCCTCACTTGGATGGACAGCTTGGGATCCCCTTTAGAATCATAGGCCACAGCCAGCATAACTGGGCCCACCCAATAGAGATGTAGCCTGGGACCAACGTGGTCCTGGGGCTGGAATCACACGCACGTACCTCGCTCCAGGAGGGCCACAAGGCGAAGAACTCCCACTGGGCTGCTGCCGAGAAGTATCACCCAATACACTATGGTTTGCTTGTGTTCCAACATTGGCCTGAGGGTTTATTTTTTTTAACCTTCATTCATTCTATACTTGAAGGTAAAAAACAAAATCCAGTGTGCAGCTTCCCCCCCCCCCCCCCCCCCCCCCCCTTATACTCGCCTGAGCATGATTGCAATCCAGCGATGTGTATGAGAGCAGTAGCTCTCCAGGTCCCTCCCTCCTCATTGGCTGAGACACAGCAGCAGGAGCCTTTTCCTTCCGCTGCTGTCAATCGCAGCCAGTGAGGAGGAAGCAGGGGACGGGGCCAAGTCATGCTCTGTCTCATAGACACACAGGCGGCTCGGAAGCTAGCACTCGTGAGTGCCCCCAAGGCAAGAAGCTTGCTATAGGGGAATTTAGCGGGGCGAGGGGCCAGGAGCACCAGCAGGGGACCATAGACGATTGGAACTGCTCTGTGCAAAACCATTACACAGAGCAGATAATGACATGTTTAAAATAAAAATAAATCACCTTTACAAGCACTTTACCTAAAGGCTAGGCTGTGCATTATAGTTCTAAATAATTTAAACTTAGGAATTTGGATGTTTTGACCTAATTTTGGTGTCCAATCATTCTTTCGAAGAGATCTCTTAGCCACTGGTGTCTGTGGGGTAGCATAGACCTAAGAATATTATCTGGTCAGACTAAAATCTGATGGATTAACTCAACTTTACAGTGTTGGAGTAAGGCTGGTTCACACATGTGTTGTCTGGTTTCCACACTGGATAAACACCAGTCACTACTAGGGCACATAGAACACAATTGTTTTTTAAATGTCCAGTTCACACTGCAATGTAGCCGCACCACATGTTGCAGAGATATGAATGATGTTACTTTTGACACTTCAAATAAAAGTTTATTAAAACAAACAAAAACTGACAGCTGCTTGCACGCTAAATGCTCCACCGTGTGAATGATCCCTTAATGTCTAATTTTTCATCCAGGAGATTTTCCATGTCTGTCTGCCAGGTGACAAATTTAATGCCTTTTTTTAAAACTTGTTTAGCATTTTGGGACTTGCACAACCATTCATGTTGGCGATGAGATGGATGTCTCAGTCCAGATTATTCTTTTCCGTTAGTAAATGGCCCCTACTATGTGTCCATATGACTCATTGAGAAAACTGAGTCTCTTTTTTCTGTAGCATTAGATAACATAGTGGTGTCCTTCATTTGTGAGCCAAAACTTGCATATTTCAATTAGTAATGCACCGAATGCGGAGTTCTATTTTGGAATTTAGCTTAGCGCCAAAGGTTTCAGGATTCAGTCAACTGAATCTGCATTCTAATTTCTTTGAAATTTTAGTGCACAGCAGGAATCTTTTATAGGAGTAAAAATGACACAACATAATGTTATTTATTTCTAGTTAATTTAAACATTTGGTGTTATAATGACTTGTACGCAGTGTAATATTTGTTTCTGTGTGTTGTATCCCTTAAGTGTCCAGAAGGGCCATCTTTTATTTCTCTTTTTAATTTTTTCCAGATTGATTATCTTTCAGAACATTTGTCTCGTCTTGCTTAGCTTCTCATTGAAGCCATAGCCTGAGATGTTCCGGTAATATTACTTTCCAACAAGATTATTACCGTATATACTCGAGTATAAGCCGAGTTTTTCAGCACTTTTTTTTGCTAAAAAATGCCCCCCCTCGGCTTATACTCGAGTCACCTTTTTGCGCCTCATCTCCCAGTACTGGCCGGCCGTAGGTCCCCTGGACCCCAAACTTGGCACACATGTAGCCCATCTCTACAAGTGTGCAAAGTGTTGTCTGGGGGATCTACAGCCTGGGAGCACAGATTTTTCAAATCTGGGCACCTCTTCCATAGACTCCCATGTTAAATGGTTATTTCTCTGGTGACTTTGGGGACCCGGTACCAGCCGGTCATAAGTCCCCTGGACCCAGAACACACACATGTAGCCCTATTTCTCCTCTACAAGTGTGCAAAGTTTGTTGTCTGGGGGACCTACGGATGGGGAGCATCGATTTTTCAAATCCGGGCACCCCTTCCTCAGACTCCCATGTTAAACGTCAGTCTAGGCACGTCAGTCTAGGCATGGTAAAATTAGGTGCCTCGGCTTATATTTGGGTCCGCTTATACTCAAGTATATACAGTAGCTATGTTTTTTTTTTTTTTTTTTTATATGCTCTAGGATGATTGGGTAAGGCCTCATGTACACTGCTGCTAGTAAGCGGACGTTTAGGAGCAGTTGGGCATTTTTTTCAACTGCTTCTGAACTTTCCTCTGTGTTATCTTATCAGTACATGTACACTGGTTCGCTTATAGTAATTTCTAGGCAGTTGTGTTTAGAGGCTTTTTCTTGAAACCCCAAAAAAATGCGTTCAAAAGCTGTGTTTAGAGGCAGTTGAAGTGCTAAACGCAGCAACTTGTGTTTAGCAGCGTTTCGTTTACAGACGTTTTTCATTTTAACAAAAAAAAAAAAAATTTTTTTCAACCGCTTCTAGACGTAAACATGGCTAAACGGCAGTTTTTAGACACTTATTTTTATCTGTCAAGTTAAATTGTTCAGGAGAGGTTGAACGTCCCGTGTACATGAAGCCTAACAAGTCCCATTGCACAGCTTTCACTCTAGCTCAGGTGTCTCCAAAAATGCCACTTTAATGTCCTTTTAGACTTTAAGGTGCCAGACTAAGGCTAGTGTAGAAAATGTCTTGGCATCCAGTGGGAGAAAGCAATACTATCTTTGGTGGCAGTGGAGGAATAGTCCTGCATCGTTGGTGTCAATAGGAGGAATTGTGCCCATTCTCTGGTGTAATGGGGAGCAATAGTGGCATTGTTGGTATCAGTGAAATGAATTGTGCCCCATCGTTGGTGTGAATGGAAGAAATTGTGCCCCAGGGAGGAATTGTTCCCTTTTGATAGTGTCAGTGGGAAAAAATTGTGCCCCACTGTTGGCGTCAGGCATTATGCCCCATTGTTGATGTAAATGGATGGAATAGTGCCCCAAGGGCCGGAAAAAGCCAAGCAAAAGGACGCAGTTTGGAGACTGCTGCTCTAGCTCTGGCCACGTCTATACAGCAATAGGCCTTGGGTCAAGAAAAATCTTTTGAACTCGGGGGTGTGTCTAAATACTTCTCCTCAGCTTAGATGTTTGGAAGTGTCTCCTATTGTGTTCAGCTGCAATGAAGTGTTCAATTCTCATAATGCAGTTCCATAATCTATTCATGGATTGAAGGGGTTTGTTGGGTTCGCCATTGGGGAGGGGTAAGCATCTGTTAAGTGATGGTGGAAAATATGAATTGAGGGGTCTCAGGGATTCCCCACAAACCCTGAAGCTCCAACAGGAGAAAAGTGGGCGTGGAGGACTATACCGGTACTACGTAGATTGGTTGCAGACAACCAGAGTAATTCACATTGGGTAAATTTAGAAAAATGTATTCACATAAAGACATCAAACAACCTGATGGTGGAAAATGTCTATTCGGTGGGTATGAAAGAACCTGGGATCATAGGGGGCATGAGAGATAGTTGATCATGTTACATGTGAGGATCTTCTCTCAAAATGGTTCGATAAGAGCACTTTCCCACCAGATGTTTTTACATTTTTGCCTTTTTGTAGATGAGCTTCTCAGCATGTATCTGGGGCCAAGGGAAAGTAGAAGTGGAGTGCATTGGGGCACGTATACTGTCTGCCCAGGCTTTAGAAATGAATTTCCTGTGCTTTACATGCCGGTGACAGTTTGTGTGAGAAGGTAAAGGCTTTTTTCCTCGTATTCTGGCTCTGGAGTTTAGTTGAGTAGTTGGGTAAGGTTGGTTGAGAGAAATGTAATACATCTCCATATAGTTGAGTGATGGTTCTGTTTGGAGAGTGGACGTGAAGGAGACTATCGGAGTGGGATCAGCTGATAATTGAATGTTGTTTGGGAGGGAATGGATGTATGTCAACCTGTGGGATATAATGTAGTTGTTCGAAACAGTGGTAGGCATTAGAGCTGCACGATTAATCATAATAACATTGCGATCTCGATTCACCCCAACCCCCCCCCCCCCCTGCGATCTCCAGGCTGGATGACCTGCGATTTTCTTCTCTCACTGCCCGTTCCACGTAACCCGCGTGGAACGCAAATGGCGCTGATATATGGATGCCTGCACATTATAGACATATCGCTGGTCTGTTTTTTTATACATTCATATTTTCAGATATATCACAGGTTTATTTATTTGGGGGGGGGGGGGGGTTCTGGCATTCAGTTTTTGAGAATCGTGATCTTTAGTCTAAGCAAAAGAATGGTGATTCTCATTTTGCCCAGAATCGTGCAGCTCTAGTAGGCATTGGGATATGGGAGTAGTGCACCATCTGTGGCAGTCTGCGAGACCAGTGCAGTCCATCAGGTGATAAAAGAATCTTGCAGAACCAAGGTAGCTATAGATTTAATAGAGCTTACTTTAAAGCAGGGGTCTCAAACCTGTGGCCCTCCAGCTTTTGCGAAACAACTACACGTCCCATAAGGCATTGCAAGACTGACAGTTACAAGCATGACTCCCACAGGCAGAGGCATGATGAGGCTTGTAGTTTTACAACAGCTGGAGGGCTGCCAGTTTTGAGACCCCTGCTTTTAAAGTGATTGTAAAGTCTTGCTTTTTTTTCGTATAAAAATTACACACGTTATACTTGCCTGCTCTGTTGCAGTGGATTCGCACAGAGCAGCCTGGCTCCTCCTCTTCCCTGGTCCCTCTTCTGTGCTCCTGGCCCCTCCCTCCTGTTGAGTGCCCCCACAGGAAGCAGCTTGCTATGGTGGCACCCGAACTGAGTCACAGCTCACTATGTCCATTCAGACACAGAGCCCTGACCAAGCCCTGCCCCCTCTCTCTCCTGATAGGCTAGCTGATTTTTTACAGCAGCAGGAGCCAATGACTCTGCTGCTGCGTCTAAGCCAATCGGGAATGATAATCTGGACGGCTGAGACGCTGGTGGACGTCACTGGAGGGAGGGCCCTCAAGTAATTAGAGGGGCTGAGGGGGGCTGCTGCACACAGAAGGCTTTTTATTTTGATGCATTAGGATAAAAAGCCTTCTGCTTTTACAACCCCTTTAGGATTAATAAATTACGTTTCTCACTTCAGTGCAACAGAAAGTAGAATTAGCAGTTCACCGATGAACATTCTGAAGTTTCTCTTTTAATGCTGAATTTTGCCTTTATTGGAGTGTAGCTTTAAGACCAAACAGTAAATTCACAGTGTAGGAATTAGTCTTTACACAATAAAGTCACATAACATAATTACATTGGAACCCTACAAGAATTGTTTTTTATTTTCTTTGTGTTCTTTGTTTTAATCATTTCTACTGCAGCTCTGCCTTCTTTCACAGAAGTATTTGACACTCTGCTCTGCAAATGGTTGTTATTAACCACTTTTTCTGTAAAGTATCATTACTGCAATTACATTGGTAATTAGAACAAAAAAAAAAAATAGATTAGGAGACAGTAGGGCATGCCATACAGATGAGTTGCCTGATGCAAACCAAGGCAGTATAAACATGTTTTTGGTCTACTTGGCTTGTACCAGTTCATTATCTTCTAAAGCAATTTTTATCAGAAAAGTGAACTTTATTTCTCTTGACTTTATTTAATAAGCATGTGCTGATGAATTTGTTTACATATTACTTTTTTTAATGAAAACTTGCTTGACTTGTACCAGTTCATTATCTTCTAAACCAAAAAAAGTTTTTTTTTTTTTTTTTTAAAGGAAACTTGCAATAGTACCATTCAAGTGGCTGTAAAGGGAAAATAAATCTGTCTATACAGTACTTGTCTACTTTGTAGAAAGAAACTATATGGCTCATCTCCTCTGACAGCACAGGGATATTTATGTGTTTACGCGCATCCGGCTCCCAGCCGTGCAGCGTGCACGCACCCTCTGGTGGCCAAAAACAGGTAGGACGTACCCGTATGGGATTTTGCCAAGGAGAGACATTGCGCCACAGTATATCTGTGTGACATAGTCGGCAAGTGCTTAAAGGGGTGGTTCCCCCTAAAAGAAATTTCTAACAATACATTCGTAAGACCCGTTACACTGCGGGTAGGCTGGCTTTTGTTTTGTTTTTTTAGTACATACCTCGATCTCGCCGTTTCGTCCCTTGGCGGTGGGCGTTCCTAGTTGATTGACGTTCCTCCGACGGGCACATACGTGACGTCACGACTTTCCAAAAGAAGCCGAACGTCGCTGCGCAGGCGCCGTATAGAGCCGACTCTATACGGCGCCTGCGCAATGACGTTCGGCTTCTGTCGGAAAGTCGTGACGCGCAGTATGCGCCCGTCGGAGGAACGTCAATCAACTAGGAACGCCCACCGCCAAGGGACGAAACGGCGAGATCGAGGTATGTACTAAAAAAACAAAACAAAAGCCAGCCTACCCGCAGTGTAACGGGTCTTACGAATGTATTGTTAGAAATTTGTTTTAGGGGGAACCACCCCTTTAACTGAGAATTGCGCTTCGTGCAATGCTGTACACAAAAAATATGTATAATTTGTTTTGTTTTTTAACAAAAATAAGACCAACAATTTTGGGGGAAAAAAATATTTTTACTTTCCGCTATAAAACAAATCAAATAAACAAACACATTTTAAAATATAATTTCTCCATAAGTGTGTGTGTTTTTATTTATATTTATATATATATATATATATATATATATATATATATATATATATATATATATATATATAGTGTGTGTAATAAATTATATATATATATATATATAATGAAATGTGTGTGTGTGTGTGTGTGTGTGTGTAATGTAATATATATAATATCTCTGCTACATAATTTTTGATAAAAAACCCCAATAAGCTTCTATTGATTGGTTTGTGCAAAACTTCTAGCGTTTACAAAATATGGGATATTTTTATTTTATTTATTACTAGTAATGGTGGCAAACGGCGACTTCTAGCGGAACTGTGATATTGTAGTGGACATTCTGACACTAATTGACACGTTTTGGGGACCAGTGACACTTGTACAGTGATTAGTGCTAAAAATATTCCCTGTACTAATAATACTGGCTGGGAAGGGGTTCACATCGGGGGCGATTAAAGGGTTAACTGTGTGCATCGTGTGAACAAAATAATAAATTTGGCGCTGCTTTCTATATAATAAATCACATGTGCTAAATTACACAAATCTAAATATAAAGAGAGAGAGAGAGACTTGTAAAGCGCAACACATGCGAACTGAATCGCCTCTGGGCGCTGTATCATTTCATGGGTAAGGAACCCCTTGACCTCAGAAGAGATGAGTTTTAATCTTTCTCCTGAAGGCCAAGTGGTCCGACTCCAGTCGGATGGTGGTTGGTAGTGCATTCCACAGGCGAGGTCCCTGGACTGCAAATCTTCGATCTCCTTTGGACTTGTATCTGGCCTTGGGTATCTGGAGGAGGTTTTGATTGGTGGATCGCAGAATGCGATTGGGGTTATGGGCTTTTATTTTTTCGCATAGATATTGGGGGCGTTGCCTTGAATACACTTATGTATTAGACAGAGTGCCTTGAAAGTGATTCTGTCTTTTACTGGCAACCAATGAAGGGATCTCAGTGAAGGTGAGATTGATTCCCATGTTTTTTTCCCAGTCACTAGTCGAGCGGCCGTATTTTGAACGACTTGCAGACGAGTGATTTGGTATTTGGGGAGTCCTAGATAGAGGGCATTTGCGTAGTCGAGTCTGGAATTGATGATTGTTCCCACCACGACTGCAATGTCCTCTTTCGGGATAAAGGGTGTGAGTCTGCGTAGTAGGCGCAGCAGATGGTGGGATCCGCTGACTACTGACCCTATTTGTGCATCCACTGTCATGTAGGTATCGAAAATGACTCCGAGACTTTTGACTTTGGTGCTAGGGGTGATAGTTTTACCCAGAATGGGTGGGGGAGTCCATGTTGACGCGGGGTGATTTTTCCGGTTAGCGTGAAACATTGAGTTTAAGATAACTGTTTGTCATCCAGTTATCTATTAGAGTGAGGCATTTCTCTAGTCCAAGAGAATGATCCTTTTTGTTGCAGATGCGGAAATACAGTTGTGTGTCGTCTGCATAGGAGTGGTAAAGTAACTTCTGGTTACTGATGATTTCAAAGAGAGGGCGAAGATAGATATTAAACAATACGGGGCGATAAGGGAGATCCCTGAGGGACTCCGCATGACACCGTACGTTTTTCAGAAGTGAAAGACCCCAGTTTCACTATTTGTGATCGGTTTTCCAAGAAGGAGGAGAACCAGGGTAAAACACATTCAGCGACTCCGGCTACTTCAGCTAGCCTAGCCAGTAGTAGTCTGTGGTCTACAGTGTCAAAAGCCGCGCTTAGGTCCAGCAGTATCAGGAGACAAGATTCTCCTTCGTCTGCGGCCTCTAGAGTGTCATCCCATATTTTAAGCAGCGCCGTTTCTGTTCCGTGACCCAGACGGAAGCCTGATTGAAACGGATCGAGTAATTTATGGGTGTCTAAATGCAGTTGCAGCTGTTGTACAACGACTTTCTCCATTACATTGGAGAAGACATTTAGAGCCGTTATGGGCCTCCGGTTGTTTGGGTCTTTGGGGTCGAGGGTATTTTTTTTTAGAATTGGTTTTATTGTACCTTGTTTTAGCAAGGTGGGCACCATGCCCTCCTTGAATGATTGGTTAATGAGCTGCGTGATAGCTGGCGCCAGTATATCGGCACTTTCTTTCAGCAGTTTAGTGGGGATGATATCATTGGGTGCTGTGCTATTACGCAGAGTCCGATGATGTTTTTAGTGGCATCGATGGAAATGGGTTTTAGAGTGAACTTTGGTGGTTGCGACGGATTTATGTGGGTATTAGGTTTGTGATTTGGGGGGGAGTTGGTGACGGTTCCATTTTGCTGAATACTTTCACTGATTTTTTCAATTTTATTAATGAAATAATCCGATAATTCGTTGCAAAATTCTTGTGAATCAGAATTGGGAGCCTCTAAACAAGCTGGATTCAAAGTCTGAGTGACCAGCTTGAAGAGTTCTCGGGGGTGGTTAAGGGCATTTGCGATGATGTTGGAGAAATGATTTTTTTTGGCCGTGAAGATTTCTTTGTGATATTTCTTTGTTATTATCTTGTAAATGGTGTGGTTTTTATCCGAAGAGCACCTTTTCCACGCAGCTTCTGCTCTTCTACGCTCTTGCTTTAGCAACGTCAGCTGGTCATTAAACCAGCTGGAGTTGTTTTTCCGGATGCAAGTTTTGCGTTTTGGTGCTACTAAGTCAGCTGACTGTAGTAGCGCCTTGTTGATGGTGTCAAGAGTTTCTGTGGCTGTTTGTTTTTGTTGGGTTGTTTTTATTTTGTTCCCTAGTGTTGTTTTGAAGAGTTCCGAGTGGAGCTTCTTCTGAGATCTAGTCCAGTGAGTTGTCACCGGTTTTGTCGTTTTTTTTGGGCTGGCATTTTTGGTGATTGTGAATTTGATGGCATGGTGATCGGTCCATGGTTGCGGCTCATTTCCCAGGACGTCAATTTCCAAATCTTGTTTGAAAATGAGATCGAGTGTATGGCCTGAGGCATGAGTGGGGCCTTGTATTAGTTGCTGCAGACCCAATCCTTCCAGATGGTCGATGCAGGCGTCGGCTACGGGGTCCAGCGAGGAGTTGGCCCAGAGGTTGAAATCCCCAAGCACCAAAAGGTGTTTGATGTTTAGGGTATATGTGGAGATGAATTCAGTCAATGACGTGAGAAGGTGCATTTTTGGGCCTGGTGGTCCGTGCATTAAATAAATAGTTCATCGGTGCAAATAAAGTGCCAGTGTTCATGATATTTTGCTTGCGAAGATCCAAGGTGTCATGCATGCTCCTTTACTGAATTCCCACTGCCCAACAGTATGATTTAAAAAAAAACATGGTATATGTCCTCTGACAAAATGGACAAAAATAGTGGCTCCTTCCTTCTATTTCAATTTTAGGGCTCTCGGCATAGTTGTAGAACCTTATCCAATAAAGAGAAATATTCAATAGCATAAGACTGTTTACTTTAATGTAGATTTAAAAGCAAATACACTTACAAGAAAGTACAAATTACAGGCATGTGCTGGGATCTCTGCCTCGGCTTGCTTTTCAAATTCCGGAAATTACGTCACAAACTGGTCCCTGCTTGACGCGTTTTGCCCCTCCCACTGGTCACCTTCAGAAGCCTGTGTGCAAAGCTTGTGTTTTTGTACAGTGTGGGAGGTGCTAGGGGAAGACAATGATTCTGGCCCCCACTTTGCAGGGATCTATGCTTTCCCTCCTGTCAGAACGGCGATCTGCCTTGTTTACATAGGCAGACGCCATTCTGTGTGCCTGCCGGATGATTGGTGGGTGCCAGTGGACATCGCATCCACTGTCCCTGCCACCGGCCCCCCCTGTATGTAATCACAGCGGGAGCGAACCACTGGCAGCAGTGTGCATGCATGCCCCCTACCAGGAAGTGCTTGATCACGTGTATATATACTTGATCTAGCAAACAGCTGCTGCCCTGTAGCAGTAAAACTGCTATGGAGCGCACAGCTAGAGAGAAATAAGTTGGCTGGGTTTGTCTGGCTCACAAATCATTTCTCCAAAAGCCCAACTTCATCCAAAACGTTTTATTCCCCTGCCAGGTTTAATTTGCTGCCCGTGTCTCTTTTGGGGACATGTTCTCTCACCTTAAAACAGGAAATGGGGAAACTCCAGGAGGTGCTAAACTAAAAACACGTTACACATTTAGAGCAGTGATGGGTAAATAAAAGTACCAAACAATGTGGTGTTTTTTTTTTTATCCTTTGTTTTCTTGCCCAAAAATAGGCAAGAAGAATCTAATCTAACCAGTGGAGCCAAACAGAGGGAAAAAATTGAATATGACGTTTTTAACTCTTCCCCACGTTATTTAACCACTTGCTTACTGTGCACATATACCCCCTTCCTGTCCAGGCGAAATTTCAGCTTCCTGCACTTCGTCGCTTTAACTGACAATTGCGCGGTCGTGCGACGTGGCTCCCAAACAAAATTGACGTCCTTTTTTCCCCACAAATAGAGCTTTCTTTTGGTGGTATTTGATCGCCTGTGCGGTTTTTATTTTTTGTGCTATAAACAAAAAAAAGAGCGTTTTTAATTTTGAAAAAAAAAAACGATATTTTTTACTTTTTGCTATAATAAATATCCCATTTAAAAAAAAAAAAAAACAATTTCTCAGTTTAGGCCAATACGTATTCTTCTACATATATTTGGTAAAAAAAAAAATCGCAATAAGTTTAAAGTGAGTGGTTTGCGCAAAAGTTACAGCGCCTACAAAATAGGGGACATAATTTTATTATTTTTTTTTTTTACTAGTAATGGCGGCGATCTGCATAATTTTTTATTTTTTTTATTGGGACTGCGACATTATGGCGGACTCATGAGACACTTTTGACACATTTTTGGGACCATTAACATTTATACAGTAAACAGTGCTATAAATATGCACTGATTACTGTATAAATGTGACTGGCATTGAAGGGGTTAAATGTGTAGCCTAGTGAGTGATTGTAACTGAAGGGGGAGGGGACTGACTGGGGAGGTGACCGATCTGTGTCCCTATGTACAGCATCGGTCTCCTCTCCCTGACAGGACGTGGATCTCTGTGTTTACACACAGAGATCCACGATCCTGATCAGTTACTGGAAAATCGCGGGTGCTTCGCGGCCGCCGGGCACGCGCATCGTGTTCCCAGTAACGTGGCGGATGCGCGCACGCGCGCCCCCTAGCAGCTTCCAAAAGATGAAGACTTCATATGACGTCCTGTCGGAACAATTGAGCTACTATGCCGTCAATTGACGGTGGCTGGTAGATAAGTGGTTAAACAAAAAAAAATTGGCTAGAGTTATAATAAAAAGTATCAGAGACCCATGCTGTGCTCTTGAATACCTTTTTAAGCCTCGTACACACAATCTGATTTTTCGACGGGAATTGTGTGAGGACAGGCTGTTGTCAGAAAATCCGACCGTTTGTATGCTCCATCGGACAATTGTTTGCATGCTTTAAAGTTTTCCAACAACAAATGTGTGTTGTCAGATTATCCAATCGTGTGTACAGAAGTCCTTCGGAAAAAAATACAAAGTACAAACACGCATGCTCAGAAGCAATGTTAACATAACATTAGCAGAAGTTTCCCAAAGGGTGGCGCTAAAGAGCTGAAAAATCACGTAGTTTTGTGTTTGTTGGCTGACAATTCTTTGCCGTTTGTATGCAATACAAGTTCACGGCCAACGCCCTTCGGACAAAAGTCCTATGCTTTGTGGAAAATCTGATTCGTGTACCAGGCTTTACAGGTAATACTTCAAAGCCACATCAACCACATTACTGGTTTCTTACAAAAGGTCAGGTGTGCATCATTGAGTGCTGCTTTATAGCACAGATACAGGCTAAAATATAGAGCAATTTATTCAAGTTGCCTGCAACCAGTGAAATGTCAGGACACTTGATCTGGGTCACTGACTCCAAGCAAAAAAGCATAGAACTGATAGCCCTGGAGTTTGCAGCTTTAAAAAGAAATAAGCAAAGGTTGTTTCCATATTTCTGTCCTTACAGGGCTGCATCTGTGTATACAAGTCATTCTGGGAGCGTGAATAATTCACATTTCTTTAATTGTTTTTGGAGATCATTGTGAAAGTGATAATACAAAAATAAAAGTTTGTTTTAAGAAGTCAATGTTGTACTTCAGTTCTTTGGTATTGGGAATTTTGGTTAGCACCACGTTGCTATAACCTGACTTCTCCTGCCTTTAGTGGCGCTGAAAGTAAGTCTATTGTAATAGCCCCTTCTGTTCAGATATACTTCTTTCTCCAGGCAGTACTTAACGTGTGTTTGGTTATACAGTATAGAACTTATTTTGCATGTGTTGCATTCCACATAATAGCTTAAGATGAGTGTTTAAACGGCTGCCTTTTCCTTTTTTTTTTTTTTCTCTAATGCAAAATAATCATTCCACAGTGACTGCAAAAACTGTTACCCAGATGGCACCAAACCATTTTCCTTTGATTTTTTAATAAGAAGCGCGTTTATCAAAGAGATTTCTCAACGTACTGTTGGTAATGGGAAATAATTTGAAAGGCACACAGTGTGGATCATTATATTTCTTTGATGCAGATTAATGGCAGCTAAAGCAGCGTTTTGTAATTGCTTCATTTTGCCGTAGACTTTTTTTTTCCTTTGTTACATTACGATGGTAGGAGAACTTTGGTTTAGGCTTATAGTTTTTACACACATGAAGGAAAGATTTGGATGTCTGCCAGTTTCATAGAAAAATCCATTCATCTTTCAAGTGGCATTGTTGCTTTTTATTTTTTTCATAGGATTCGGTATTGTATTCCATTACATCTTAAAGGAAACCTTTCCTGAAAGTAAGATATTAGTCTGCAGATGCTAGTTGCCTGGCTTTCATATTTACCCTCATGATCTATTCTGACTCAGTGACTTAGAGATGTTGAAGCCAGGCACCTAGTATTTTCCGGAGGAGGTGAGCCATGCCAGCCTTCATATTAGATTCAAAACAAGAATAAATGTTACGGTATGACCCTTATCTGAATCATTCAGGTCGGATTTTAGCATTAACTGTGGATAGGTTCTAACCCTGCGTAGAGGTTGCTATTGGCTGACTGCTTAAACAGGTTGTAAAGGTAATCCCCCCCCCCCCCTAAATAGCTTCATTTACCTTAGTGCAGTCCTCCTTCACTTACCTTTGCAAGTATGCTATATATATATATATATATATATATATATATATATATATATATATATATATATATATATATATATATATATATATATATATATATATATATATATATATATATATATATATATATATATATAAAGTGACAGACTTGCTTTCAAATGTATTTTAAAGGGGTTGTAAAGGTACAATTTTTTTTCTTAAATGGCTTCCTTTACCTTAGTGCAGTTCTCCTTCACTTACCTCATCCTTCGATTTTGCTTTTAAATGTCCTTATTTCTTCTGAGAAATCCTCACTTCCTGTTCTTCTGTCTGTAACTCCACACAGTAATGCAAGGCTTTCTTCCTGGTGTGGAGTGTCGTGCTTGCCCCCTCCCTTGGTATACAGGAGAGTCAGGACGCCCACTAACACACAGCTCCTTTCTCTATCTGCAAGTAGAAAGCGTCCTGACTCTCCGGTAGTCCAAGGGAGGGGGCGAGCACGACACTCCACACCACCTTTACAAGGGGTTGTACCTTTACAACCCCTTTAAAATACATTTGAAAGCAAGTCTGTCACTCACTTAACCACTTCAACCCTGGTCGTGTGATGTGGCTCCCAAATAAAATTGGCGTCCTTTTTTCTCTTTCGTTCATAATCTTGACATAGTGGGAATAGCCTATCTATCTTTAGGAGTGACTAGGCAGAAGTGTTAACTTCAAAGCAGAACCGCCCCGCCCAGGGTGCGGTCCCACTGACTATATCCCCTCAGCCTGCACCAAGTAATTCATTTTTTTCTGCCTAGTCCAAGGAGAAGACATGGCTCCCTTCAGGCCCATGGCTTGGAGGCTTTTAGTTTGAATACATTTTTGGATTTTTTCATTTATTTAAGTTTTTCCTGCGATCTTCAATCAACTGCCGACTGGGCGACAGGCTGGATCCCAGATCCTTGTATTCTTCCCAGTTTCGGCCATCGAGCGTGTGCCGACCATAGCTGCGCGCTGGTTCGTCCACGACATGCCCGTCGCTCTACGGGTGGCCGGTGAGCTATACGCTCCAGGGCTTGCAAAGGACCGGTCTACAGGGCCGAGTCGAAGTAGCCTGGCCGACAGTCATCTCCGTTACCATGCAAAAGATGCACTGTCCAGGATGCTTCCAGCATAAACTCACAGGAAGGGTAAGTAGCTACTACCTTGCTTTAGCAAGAAGACAGAGCTGGGCATCCTTGGAGAGGTAAGTAAGGGGCTTTATCCCCCTTCTCCCCTCCCTTCTCCTCCTAGGCTCTCTAAGCTAGCTGCTGGGCAGGGGTTCCTCTGGGGAGCTTCACTTGGGGAACCATAAGTCACTAAATCAGTGTATAAGCTGCATAAGAGATTCTGTTTACCTGTGTGTCCTGCTCTATGCTGTCGGTGGCCATGTTTGGTGTGTCCATGCTGTATTTTTTTACTTGCACAATGTATAAAGCCGCATAGGAGATTCTGCTTTCCTGTGTGTCTTGCTCCATGCTGTCGACACCCAGTTTGGTGTCCATTCTGTATTCCCTTTCTCACTGGCGGCCATCTTCTGTAAGCCGCATTTTTCTGGCGATTTCTGCTGCTGCATTACTCTGCTGCACCGTGGTTTATCAGATCAGCGGCCATTGTACCATGGATTAGACCATTTAAAAAAAACGGCAGATGAGCAGATACACGCTGCGACTGAGCAGTCTGAAAGACTGACAAAAATCGCAGCCCCACAAACAGCCTTTGATCCCAGCTTTGGAGAGCACAGATCGACAGACACACTCTGCAGGCAGCAGCTCTGCTAGCTAAACCATCTATTACGGTTCCTGGGTGGTGAGTCCTCTGGGGGGGAACCCCTCATCTCTGCTGCAGCCAGGAGTGGTGGGTTACTTGTTTGGGGGGTCCCTGTGTCAGGTGTGTGGACAGCAGGGTGTCAGAAGCAGACACTTTTTTCCCCCCCAGACACCTGAGCTGGCAATTGATGCCCCTGCAACCGATTTATCGGTGGATGCTAGGCGGCAATCCTAGATGCCTTCGTAGCCAAGGTGGAAGCAGCGCGTGGGAGAATAGGGGCTAGAAAGCACCCCCTCCCTCCACCATCTGCTGGGGACAACTCAGATGCGTTGCCGGGTCCAGCTAGCACTCATGACCCTGAGGTATCTGAAGATGCGGACCAAGAACCCTCTTGAAGAGAGTTTCTTGAAAAGATGGACCTCGCCCTTGATAGTGGACCCTCCTGTGTCCAGATTAAACAAGCTCCACCATACCAGTGGAGGGGGCTCCCGCCTTCAAAGACCCTGCAGACGAGAAGGCTGAGGCGATCACCCGCAAACCTGTACACGGTAGTGTGTTGACGGTATGCCCAACCATAGTTGGGGCCCTAGTGTCTCATACACGCACGGAAGGGGCAAAGATGCTGCTCAATGGGTTACAAGCGTCAGGCTTCCTCAAACGAGGTAGCCCTAGCTGACCTACTAGTACAAGGCCTAAAATTCATTTCTGAATCAGCCTTGGTCACTATTCCCCTGCTGGCCAGAGCTCAGGTCAGGCGGTGGCGTTACGCCGTCTACTTTGGTTGGCGGACCAAATCTTAACCAATCTTCCAAGAAAGCCCTGATGGACTTGCCCTTTAAGGGCGACAGACTTTTTGGAACTCCCCTGGATTACATAATTAAAGATGCTACAGGAGGTAGAGCACACTGCTCCCACAGTCCAACTAGGGGGAAGGAGCCACGCTGTAGGCAAGGGTCCTTCTTTACCGCACACAAGCGTTTTTTTCGTACGGCGGGTAAAAGACCACAGGCCGATAAAGCGCCTGCTCAGGGCAAAGACAAAGCTATGTCCGCATGATGGTTTTCCCCCACCTATTTCTCAGGTGGGGGGACGTCTTCGCAAAATCGCGACCCGGTGGACATCTCAGGTCCCCGGCCGGTGGGTTTGCAAAGTAGTGTCTTCAGGGTACAAGATAGAGCTTCTATCTTGCCCACCAAACAGATTGTTTGTTTGTTTTTTCCCTCCTACCACCAGCTACAACCGACTCTTCAGGGAGCCCTATTTGGGGCAGTTCAAGACCTGCTAAAACGTGGGGTGGTTATTCCTGTCCCAGTACAGGATCGGTTTCAGGAGTTTTACTCCAATCTGTTCATAGTACCAAAGAAGGAGGGCGTTTGGCAAATTCTGGACCTCAGGGCCCTCAAAAGCTTCATGAGGGTACAAGATTCCAGATGGAATCGGTTCGCTCTGTTGTCACTGCCCTCCAGCCAGGGGACTTTCTGGCATCCTTGGACATCAGGGATGCCTATTTACATGTCCCCATATGCACAAAGCATCAGAGACTTCTGCGCTTTGCGGTTGGGGAAGACCACTATCAAGTTGTGGCTCTCCCCTTTGGCCTGGCATCGGCACCAAGGGTGTTCACCAAGGTGATTGCCCTAATTCTCGCCCTACTTAGACAACGTGGCATCGCTGTTGTGGGCTACTTGGACGACCTGCTTCTGAGGGCCCCTTCAGCCTCAGAATTAGAAGTGAGCGTGTCTATATCATCAGACCCTCAGACACTTGGGTGGCTACTGAACATTCAGAAGTCACTAATGGTAATGCCTAGTATATCTGGGATTGATTCTGGGCTCCTCAGAGGCAAAGGTTTGCTTCCCTGTGGAAAAGTTGCAGACCCTTCAGGCTGCGGAGCGGTAGTTGACATCCCAGAAGGGTCGTCACTCCGCTTTGCATGTGAGTCCCGGGCCTCATGGTGTCCTCCTTCGAGGCGGTACCATAGGAGCAATCTCACACGAGTGCTACAGAAGGAAATTCTGTCCAGATGGGACAAGCGCCCATCATCCCTGGATTTTCTAATCGGGGTGAGCCACTTGGTCAGGGCCTCCCTTGTTGGTGGCTGACCTCACCGGCACTTCTGCCCGGGAAGTCGTTCCTTCCTTTCACTGGATAGTCGTCACGACGGACGCCAGCCTTACCAGTGGGGGAGTCTGGGGGTTCAGTCGACCCAGGGTCGCTGGTCCCAGAGGATTTTCATTTGCCGATCAAGGTCCTGGAACTTTGGGCAATCAGGCTGTGCCTCTCCACATGGTCTCAGAGGCTACAAGGGCGTCCAGTAAGGATCCAGTCCGACAATGCCACGGCGGTGGCATATGTCAACCATCAAGGAGGAACAAGTAGCTTGGCTGCAGCATCAGAAGTCGCTCACATCCTAAGGTGGGCAGAAAGGAGCATACCGGCACTGTCGGCCATATACATTCCGGGTGTGGAAAGCTGGACCAAGGAGAATGGTCTCTGCACCCAGAGGTGTTATCAGCTCCTTTGCCCAAGATGGCGTCTCGACTCAATCGGAAGGTTTTGAGGTTTGTGGCCAGATCAAGAGACCCATGGGCGGACGCGACAGATGCGTTGGTGGAGTCAGTGCCGGCTAATCTATTCCTTCCCTCCTCTAAGCTCCTGCCTCTAATGAATAATCTCACTGTAAAAAATGCCAACAATTATCTCTGACCCCCCTCTGTGCTTAAAGAGGAACTGCAGTCTGCTCACATAATTTGTAATAAAAACATATTTGCCATTCTGAAGCTTCCCTCCAACCACTTTGCATATTATTTTATATATACTCTTATTCTGTACTTGCCAAATATGCTGCAGAAATCTCCCTCCACTAGGTCTGGCTGCAACCATTTTAACTGTGGGCAGCTGAAGCTACTGCCTGTTCACTTTCTGGATTTACACAGACACCCACCTACAGCTCTCATTGGCCCTCTTATGTCCCCCCCCCTCCTGGCAAACTCTCACACGAGTGAGAGAGAGCCATGTATGATGTCATAAGCCTAGGCTTTTTACTAGACACGGAAATGGACTTTATACGTTATTTACTAGCAGATTTTTTTATTTTTATTACGCTCATTCATTGCATTATTTGGGTATTTTAGGTGAAGCTTATTTCTATTACCATTTTTATTATCACTTTGGTTTATTTAGGGATTGTTTTGCTATATATTTTAGCGTATCATTATTATTTAACTGCAAAAATGGCAATCGTGTTGCACGAACACCTTCAGTGTTGGCTACCGCATATTTTTCAGGAAGATACTCTTGTATGCTGTCCTTTACCAACCCTTTAAAATGTACAGGTCTGTAGTAACTGGGTAACAACATTACTCAGTACCACTTTGCATCATTCTGTTTGCACCAAGCAAGTCTTTAAAGAGTCTATTTGAAACTATGACTTACTAGAGCTGTACGGTTAATCATTAAGTTGTGAACTCGATTCAAACCACCTCACGATCTCTGTGCAGTTTCCCAATTTTATTCATGTGTCAAGTGTAGAGAGTTCTCTGCTCACTCAGCTGTCAGAGCCTTCACAACTCTGAGGTCAGCAGCCATATGTGATCCCTGAACTTTCCCTGTATACCACCAAATCATCACAGCCCTGTGATCACAATAGACTGCCTCCCATCCCATATCATTGTATTGCTTACAAGAGACATTGTTTTCTCACACTAGCTGGACTGTTTTGAACATTAGCCCTATGCACCAGTTGTTTTCTCCTTGCTGCCAAAAAAATTTACTTTCTTTTTATGAAGAAGTAAACAGGATTGTGGACAAAGGAGTAGCAATGGACGAGGTACTATATATCCGTACCTGGTTAAAGAATTTCACAGGATTCCTCATGTAGACTGTTTTACCAGACCGTATCCAATTGTCTTTGGGTGATTTACCGTTTTCATCCTTTGAAAATAGTTTATTTCATTGGTGACAAATTGGACCATACTAAGAGCTGTATGCCATTCCCTTGAAGTGTTTGTGTGTGCGTCTTTGAACTCGAATGTGTGTCTTTTTTTTAATTTATTTTTTATTTACTAAACTTTGAAACTATGGGTATGTGAATGAAAATTGCTGAGAGATAAATGGAAGCTGCGATTTCTGACATGTTTCTTAAAGAGGAAGTAAAGGCACAAAAAAACCTAACAAAAGACAAAGGCATAATAGGCTAGTATGCATACTAGCTCATTATGTAATACTCACCTCCGATCGAAGCCCCCGCAGCCGTCCTAGTACACCGCTCGGGCAGCTGTCCAACCTCTTTCTCGGGGGGGGTACCTCCGGGTATCGCGGCTCTGACGCTGTGATTGACCGGAGCAGCGACGACGGCACGGCAAATAGACTTCGGCGCCAGTGATTTTAGTAAATAATTTCTAAACCGTGGAGGTTTAGGAGACATTTCAAGCACCTACAAGTAAGCCTTATTAATCTAGGCTTACCTGTAGGTTAAAGTGGTTGTAAAAAATGTACAACCACTTTAAAGTACTAGTTCTCTGTCTTTCTCTGGCTCAGTTTTTTCTGAATGACTGAGTCGAAACACTTGACTATGACTGTGTCTTTAACCACTTCCCGACCTCCTCATGTACATTTACGTCGGCAGAATGACACGGACAGGCACATCCACGTACCTGTACGTCCTCTGCTAGACGTGGGTGGGGGGTCCGATCGGGCCCCCCCCCCCGGTACATGCGGAGGTCGGGTCCGCTCGGGGAGCGATCCGGGACGACGGCGCGGCTATTTGTTTATAGCCGCTCCGTCGCGATCGCTCCCCGGAGCTGAAGAACGGGGAGAGCCGTGTGTAAACACGGCTTCCCCGTGCTTCACTGTGTCGGCGCATTGATCGCGTCATCCCCTTTATAGGGAAGACACGATCGATGACGTCATTCCTACAGCCACACCCCCCTACACTAGTAAACACACACAAAGTAAACCCTAACTCCTACAGCGCCCCCTGTGGTTAACTCCCAAAATGCAATTTAAATACATTTTTTGCTGTGAAAATGACAATTGTCCCAAAAATGTGTCAAAATTGTCCGAAGTGTCCTCCATAATGTCGCAGTCACGAAAAAAATCGCTGATCGCCGCCATTAGTAGTAAAAAAAATAAAAATGCAAAAAAACTATCCCCTATTTTGTAAACGCTATAAATTTTGCGCAAACCAACTGATAAACGATTATTGCGATTTTTTTTTTTTTTACCAAAAATAGGTATAAGAATACGTATCGGCCTAAACTGAGAAAAAACAATTTTTTATATATGTTTTTGGGGGATATTTATTACAGCAAAAAGTAAGAAATATTGCATTTTTTTCAAAATTGTCGCTCTATTTTTGTTTATAGCGCAAAAAATAAAAACCGCAGAGGTGATCAAATACCACCAAAAGAAAGCTCTATTTGTGGGGAAAAAAGGACGCCAATTTTGTTTGGGAGCCACGTCGCACGACCGCGCAATTGTCTGTTAAAGCGACGCAGTCCCGAACTGTAAAAACCCCTTGGGTCTTTAGGCAGCAATATGGTCCGGGGCTTAAGTGGTTAAAAAAAAAATTTGAAGCAGTTGGATCAACTAACCAGCCAGAGAGCAAATTCAAAGAGTGGACAGCCTACTTTTAGTTCAGTACAGTTGTCTATACACACATTAAGGGGAATTAATAAAAAGTGCCTGAGACAAGTTCTGTCTTAACTGGTGTTGTTACCCATATCAATCGATCAATCAGCTTCTGTTAATTTTTTCCACACAGCGTAGATAATGAAAATAGAAAAGTCGATTGGCTACACTCCTCTTGAGACATTGTTTGTTTTGGACAATTTTTATTAATTCCTTCTTTTTAGTTTAGTCCTGAAGATGAGGTTTATTGGTACATAAAAAATATGCATTGTGAGCCCGGATTTTTTTTTCTTTTAAAAGCTCTGTTACTATTACATATTTAGGCTTATTAATTATTTTGAACGCTCTTAGCCACTCCACCCCAGAATAGCCAATTCACAGCTGTCCCTTCCTAGCATGTAAAATATATTCCCATAAGTACCCTCTCTTACACCATTTAAAAAGTATACCATTTCAAAACAATTGCTTCTATTAGAAACTAATGGCGCTTACATAAACTGCTGAAAATGACTTATAATTTCCACTTCTCTTGCAGAAAACAAAATGGATTTATGTCAAGATGCATCACTCAAATCAAGCACCACCGAAGGAGAATGCAATAAAAAACAGATAAAGATGTGGTTTAGCCCTCGTAGAGGGAAGGCAAGGTATGTCTTAGAAAGAGAAGTCAATCAACAGATTCCTTTAAAACATGAACAGATTCCAGAATTGGAAACATACGAGTTTGTGTCATCTTCACCTACTATGGAGCCCACGAAAAAGAAAGAGAAAAATAATTCAAAACGAAGAAAATCCAAAAAGAAGATACTAGAAGATATCAACCAAGAATGGGGAGTTGGCACACAAACTCAGAACAGTGACGATGGCAAGGAAAGTAATGTTTCAAATAATATTAGATCTGTCTCATTTTGCAATTCTCCTGTAGTTTTAACATCTCCTAGTGAACAAGAAAATGGCCAAAAATGTGATTCACCAATAAGAAATAATCGGACTAGAAATGAGACCAGCTTTAAAGAACATGCAGAAACGGAATCTAAAAATACTGAAAACCTGCCCGAGGTCACTCTGTTGGAGTCCCAATGTTCTGTGCCAGTTTCTAACAATATTGTATTTAAGTCTCTATCTGAGCAAGGCTGTGACGCTAAAGATGGCGAGGTAGATGAAAGCAATCAACATGGGGATAAGAATGGAGTTGATGATTTTGAAGACAAAGCCAGTAATAAAAAAGTTTTACGAAGTGCAAGGCAAAAAAATGTAACTTCAAAAAGAGAAACTAAGGTCTTAAAACGTAAAGAACGCACATCTCCTTCTCCAGTTTCCAGTATCTCAAAACGTTCAAGAAAAGAGCCTCAGAAGCCAGGAGGCAGTTGTAAGTCTGAGAAGATAGAAATAAGTGATCCAAACCCGGAACAACCAAAATTGCTTTCCAAGCCTTCCACACCCTCTTCTAAAAACAAAGATGGAAGAAGAACAAGCCAAACTAGCACCAGTATCCAGATGTCTCCAAATAACCTTTCAGTTTCTAAGAAAAACATCAGGGGAGAGACATTGCTTCATGTTGCTTCCATAAAGGTAATAATTGGACAGCGGTATAGGATGACATATTTTTTATTTTTTTCTCAGCATTTTATATTTTTTTTGATTATAATAATAATTATTATTATTATTTTCTATCTTGTATCATTGCCAGCTTTATACAACAAAAGATCTTTGCTTGCAAGTCCGTCTTTAAATCAACCATATTTAAGCTAGAGCTTCTGTCGGTCAAAAACACTTGTCTAGCAACTAGTTTGGAGTACTTTAAGGGGAACTAAAGTTCTGCTATTACTCACTGTGATCAGACAGGCTCTTTATTGCAGAAGAGACATGCAATGTCCCTTCTTCAATAAAATACACCTACTTGCCTGCTCTCAAGTAAACTGAGCTGCGCATGCAAAGCACAGCTGCTGGCGCCAGCCCAATTCCTGTGTGCCAGGATGACTGACTTTTGTCGGATGGCCGGGGATCATTGTAGAAAAGGCACATAAAGCCCCCCTTAGTTCCGCTTCATGTAAACTTTATAATTATATATCTCTATCTCCTACACTAAAACATTGAAAGAAAACCTTAAAGCCCAAATCCATTGTTAAATTTTTTTTTAAAGTCAGTGCTTTTGAAATTATACAAATATAAAAAAGCAGCTATTACTACAATACTAGCCTGTACTTTAAAGTGGTAGTAAACGATTGGCTACTTTTTTTTTTTTTTTTTTTTAAACCTGCAAGGCACTAGGGTTGATTTACCAAAGGCAAATAAAAGTGTGCCCTTTAAAAAGTGTGATTGCACTCTGAAAGAACAGTTGCTCCAGAGCATGTAAATGAGCATGAGCTCTGCTAACTTCCATCATCCAATCACATGCAAGCAAAAATGCTGTTTTTTTTTTTTTTTTACCTTGCACATGATTGGGTATTCTTTGCAAAGTGAAGCTTCACCTCATTTAAGCTCTGGAGCAACTTCTTTTGCAGAGTGCAACTGTTTATTTGCCTTTTGTAGCTCAACTCAATGTCATAATGTGCTAGTATGTATACTAGCTGAAGGTACTTCAATCTTCACCCGGTATTACGTCCAGGTTTGCGGACTCCGCCTTTGTTAGTGGCCGGAGCCGCGATTACGATGCACAGGAGCCACCGTTTACAACACGGGACTCTAAAGGAACAGTAGGGATATGCCGTTACGTCAAAGTGCATGCGCCAGTGACATTCCCGGAAAAACCGTAAGCAAATATCTCCTAAATAGTGCACGTTTAGGAGATATTTACAGTACCTAAAGGTAAGCCTTATTCTAGACTTACCTATAGGTAATAATCATGCATGGGAGCTTACTCCCACTTTAAGGTTTCAACGTTGGGTTGTTTATAGCGGACAATAAGCCTTCTGCTGTCAGGAAATATGCAGGCTGAATACAAAGCTTTAACTTGTAACTAACGGTATCCATTTGGTATTATATTGCTGGCAACTCTGAAAAATCTGCGTAAATTGCAGCCCTTTAAAAAAAAAATTATAATACTTTTTGCTGGCATTTGTGAAAGGTAACACTTGAAGGGTTCCGATCATTCTGATGCTTAAAGTTTTTTTAATTTTAGAGCAGCCACAAGTATATGGTTACTTGCGTGTACGAGTAAATTAAATGTAGGCATTTTGACTTCTGAAGTGACTGAAATTGCCACTCAATATCGCTAGCGCACTGATAAACATACATTATAAACTTTTGCATATTTTAGGCATACTTATTCTCTGTCCAGCTCTGACATATCACCAGTCAAGCACTGCAAGATGGAAAAGCTGCCTGGTGCTTGACAGGCTGAGTAGCTAAATATAAAGTATGTAAACCCATGTAAATGCAGTTATGTATTTGCCTTTGAGTTGCTCAGCAAGGATGCTGATTTCACTATTCTGACAGATAACCAGACGACGAAAAAATCTATAGATTTATTTGTGAACTATCATTAATATGGAACAGCAGGCAAGCCAAAATGTGAAGGTAATCTCTTGAAGTAGTTTCAGGTAAACCATAAAATACCTCTCAATGTGCATACGTTTTCCTGTAACCCCCAGTGTATTGCTATATTTTGCATACACAACTCTTTCAAGCAATCCTAATACCCCATAGATGAGCATCTTTTAGATGGTGAATAATGCTATGGGTTAAAACAAAATCTCCACTGAAGTTTTTATTGCCGAGCTTTAAAGCTGCAGTTATTCCCAGCTGTCAGAGCTAAAATTCTTTTATGTGCAGCAATCGTTACCACGTTTTATGACCGTTCTTGGATGCTTATTAGTTCCATTTTTGGCGTCTGATTTGAGTTAATTTAATCTTTTGGAAGGCAATGGGAGCTGTGCTTGATTATCGTGCATTTTCCAGGAAATGCTCCATTGGTAAGAAAATTGGTTTGGAACTCGTCTTGGTCTCCAGGAGAATACTAAAAAAAAAATGTAAGCTGCCGCAATTAAGCTATCTGCAAGTATTGTGTGACTGACAATAACTGTGCAAGAAAGATGAATGAAAGTTGATAACCTGGCCCACAAGAATGTGTTTTTTTCCAGAGTACGATTTCCCTTCTGATTTCCACAATCTGACATTTCCTTCATAATCATCTTGTCATCACTGTTGAAAGAGAGGGGAAAAAACAAGGCCCTTTTAATAATAATAACCAAATATCACAGTTATAGTTTGTATTGGGAGCAATTGGCAAAAAATAAGTGGGTTGCCATAGTGCATAGACCGGTTCTTGGGACATTCAGCTTCTTCAATAGTGGCATTATCATCCCTGTGTTTTCCATACAAAAGTTTACCAAGTCACCTTTTGTAAACTAATGGTATGAGGCCTACGCACAGCGTAGATGTGTACATATGTGACTGCTAAACTTACTCCTGTAAATGGCGTCTATGCAAAGTAGATCTGACTCTTTTCCATGCTATTAATTTCTCATAAACCGGTACTCTTCTTCACATTGTTTTTGTGCTTTCTGTCAACCCGATACCTATTCCTGACTTCATAGTGCACCCAATGATAATTTTCCACACAGTCCTCGCCTTTGGGAAATCTATTTAGGACAGGTAGATTGGGGGGGGGGGGGTGCACTCTAAAGCAAACCTTTTTTAATTTATCCTTGTTATGTACAGTTGCTCAGATTCTCTTTTTTGGCCCTATCTGGCACAGACCAGTTGGAAGCAATTTTCCATAGTGCAAACAGTTTACACAGCACTTTACAAAATAAATGAAGACCGCACAGATGCAATACATTTTAGTACAAGAGGCTTTGGGGGGCCCCGATTTATGAGAGCTTACAATCTAAATGACTATTAGTAGATCTAATCAAGATTGTACAGCCAAATTGTACAATTGGTCTGCTTTAGGTAACCGCCTTCAGAGATGAGGCTCAGGTAAGAATTTGGGGGGCTGAGAAGGAAACGGACAATAGGTTTTTTACCTTAATGCAAGGAATACATCAAGGTAAAAAAAAACTTCAGCCTTTATAACCAATCTAAAGGAGATCTGTCATGCTTACTCAATATTTAGTGCATGGATATTATCAAAGTTATATTCTAACGCAATATGTTCTTTGTCAGTGGCTCTGAAGATATTTAAGCCTTTAAAGCAGGGGTGGGCAATTATTTTTTCGATGGGGCCACATGAGAAACTAAAAATATTTTGGAGGGCCGGGCCAAAAGGCTAAACTCAATACTGCATAAAATCAATTGTATTTCTTTATAAAAAGCAGTAAATATCATTGTTGGAAAACTGGTACGAGTACTTGTTATAGACATGGCACAGGAGGGGGACAGAGGCTGGGGACATGACACAGGAGGGGGACAGAGGCTGGGGACATGACACAGGAGGGGGACAGAGGCTGGGGACATGGCACAGGAGGGGGACAGAGGCTGGGGACATGGCACAGGAGGGGGACAGAGGCTGGGGACATGGCACAGGAGGGGGACAGAGGCTGGGGACATGGCACAGGAGGGGGACAGAGGCTGGGGACATGGCACAGGAGGGGGACAGAGGCTGGGGACATGGCACAGGAGGGGGACAGAGGCTGGGGACATGGCACAGGAGGGGGACATAGGCAGGGGACATGACACAGGAGGGGGACAGAGGCTGGGGACATGGCACAGGAGGGGGACAGAGGCTGGGGACATGGCACAGGAGGGGGACAGAGGCTGGGGACATGGCACAGGAGGGGGACAGAGGCTGGGGACATGGCACAGGAGGGGGACAGAGGCTGGGGACATGGCACAGGAGGGGGACAGAGGCTGGGGACATGGCACAGGAGGGGGACAGAGGCTGGGGACATGGCACAGGAGGGGGACAGAGGCTGGGGACATGGCACAGGAGGGGGACAGAAGCTGGGGACATGGCACACGAGGGGGACAGAGGCTGGGGACATGGCACAGGAGGGGGACAGAGGCTGGGGACATGGCACAGGAGGGGGACAGAGGCTGGGGACATGGCACAGGAGGGGGACAGAGGCTGGGGACATGGCACAGGAGGGGGACAGAGGCTGGGGACATGACACAGGAGGGGGACAGAGGCTGGGGACATGACACAGGAGGGGGACAGACGCTGGGGACATGACACAGGAGGGGGACAGACGCTGGGCACATGACACAGGAGGGGGACAGACGCTGGGCACATGACACAGGAGGGGGACAGACGCTGGGCACATGACACAGGAGGGGGACAGACGCTGGGGACATGACACAGGAGGGGGACAGACGCAGGAGGGGGACAGACGCTGGGGACATGACAAAGGAGGGGGACAGACGCTGGGGACATGACAAAGGAGGGGGACAGACGCTGGGGACATGACACAGGAGGGGGACAGACGCTGGGGACATGACACAGGAGGGGGACAGACGCTGGGGACATGACACAGGAGGGGGACAGACGCTGGGGACATGACACAGGAGGGGGACAGACGCTGGGGACATGACACAGGAGGGGGACAGACGCTGGGGACATGACACAGGAGGGGGACAGACGCTGGGGACATGACACAGGAGGGGGACAGACGCTGGGTACATGACACAGGAGGGGGACAGACGCTGGGGACATGACACAGGAGGGGGACAGACGCTGGGGACATGACACAGGAGGGGGACAGACGCTGGGGACATGGCACAGGAGGGGGACAGACGCTGGGGACATGGCACAGGAGGGGGACAGACGCTGGGGACATGAGACAGGAGGGGGACAGAGGCTGGGGACAGGCAGCCACTGTTTAATCAATAACAATTGATTAAACAGCGGCTGCATGTGATGGCACAGTGGCTGCGTGTGATGGCACAGTGGTTGCGTTTGATGGGCACAGTGGCGACAATTGATGGCACAGTGGCTGCGTGTGATGGGCACAGTGGCAACAATTGATGGCACAGTGACTGCGTGTGTTGGCACAGTGGCTGCATGTGATGGCACAGTGGCTGCATGTGATGGGCACAGTGGCTGCGTGTGATGGGCACAGTGGCTGCGTGTGATGGGCACAGTGGCTGCGTGTGATGGGCACAGTGGCTGCGTGTGATGGGCACAGTGGCTGCGTGTGATGGGCAGAGTGGCTGCGTGTGATTGGCACAGTGGCTGCGTGTGATTGGCACAGTGGCTGCGTGTGATTGGCACAGTGGCTGCGTGTGATTGGCACAGTGGCTGCGTGTGATTGGCACAGTGGCTGTGTTTGGGAACAGTGGCAACAATTGATTGCACAGTGGCTGCGTGTGATTGGCACAGTGGCTGCGTGTGATTGGCACAGTGGCTGCGTGTGATTGGCACAGTGGCTGCGTGTGATTGGCACAGTGGCTGCGTGTGATTGGCACAGTGGCTGCGTGTGATTGGCACAGTGGCGACAATTTATGGTGGCACAGTGGCTGCGTGTGTTGGCACAAGTGGCTGCATGTGTTGGCACAAGTGGCTGCATGTGTTGGCACAAGTGGCTGCGTGTGATGGGCACAGTGACCCCTCCCGGCCCTGCCTACTGTTATCACCGCGGCGGAGAACATTACAGACAACGTTCGTTTGAACAGCTGTTTTCCCCGCTGCGCATAGACACTCCCCCTTGGATGGATCTGTCCAGGGGAGGGCTGGCAGCCTTAGGCCTGGGGGGCAAGTCTAGTCAAGTGGCCCACTGAACCAGCTCACCATCCATCTGCTCCACATTGCCCGCAGAGAGAGAGAGACTTCTCCACATTGCCCACATTTCCGGAATTTCCCTAAACAGAGAGAAACCGTTTCACATTGCCGGAACAGAGAGAAAAATCGATCCACATTGCCGTTTCTCTCTGGAAGCAATGTTGCGCAGTCTCTCTCTCTGTGCGGTCAATGTGAAGTGGTCCCTCTCTCTGTGTGGGTAGTGCAGTGCATGTGCAGGCACAGGCCTATGCACTGGCCCCCCAGGACCAGATTAAAGGCATTGTGGGCCTGGTGCGGCAGTGGAGCAGATTTAGGAGCGGCATGGATATGATGCAAGTAATGTTCTATCCCAGCTTTCCTCTTACTGGCCACTCTCCTGCGTTTCCAGGAGCCTGTGCTGGCTTGTGCCCAGACTTGGTTGTAGCCACACAGGTGTAATGCTAGGCCTGGCATTTGATTTACCAAGCTTTCGTAAGAGAAATGTGTCAGTGTGTGCTGTGCTCTGAGGTGAACGTTTCCCAGCCATCAGAATACAGTGATCACTGCCGGCAGCTATAGCAGCCAGCAGTGATCGACAAAAAGAAAAAAGGACAGGCTGGTTGTACTGCAGTCAGCAAGCAAAAAAAATTCAGAAAAAAACATCAAATGCAGCCACTGTTGCCCATCAAACGCAGCCACGGTACCCCATTAAACGCAGCCACTGTTGCCCATTAAACGCAGCCACTGTGCCCCATCAAACGCAGCCACTATGCCCCATCAAACGCAGCCACTGTGCCCCATCAAACGCAGCCACTGTGCCCCATCAAACGCAGCCACTGTGCCCCATCAAACGCAGCCACTGTGCCCCATCAAACGCAGCCCCTGTGCCCCATCAAACGCAGCCCCTGTGCCCCATCAAACGCAGCCCCTGTGCCCCGTCAGACGCAGCCCCTGTGACCCGTCAGACGCAGCCCCTGTGACCCGTCAGACGCAGCCCCTGTGACCCGTCAGACGCAGCCCCTGTGACCCGTCAGACGCAGCCCCTGTGACCCATCAGACGCAGCCCCTGTGACCCATCAGACGCAGCCCCTGTGACCCATCAGACGCAGCCCCTGTGACCCATCAGACGCAGCCCCTGTGACCCATCAGACGCAGCCCCTGTGACCCATCAGACGCAGCCCCTGTGACCCATCAAATGCAGCCCCTGTGACCCATCAAATGCAGCCACTGTGACCCATCAAATGCAGCCACTGTGACCCATCAAATGCAGCCACTGTGACCCATCAAATGCAGCCACTGTGACCCATCAAATGCAGCCACTGTGACCCATCAAATGCAGCCACTGTGCCCCATCAAATGCAGCCACTGTACCCATAAAACGCAGCCACTGTACCCTGTGCCCCATCAAATGCAGCCACTGTGCCCCATCATATGCAGCCACTGTGCCCCATCAAATGCAGCCACTGTGCCCCATCAAATGCAGCCACTGTGCCCCATCAAATGCAGCCACTGTGCCCCATCAAATGCAGCCACTGTGCCCCATCAAATGCAGCCGCTGTGCCCCATCAAACGCAGCCGCTGTGCCCCATCAAATGCAGCCACTGTTCCCTGTGCCCCATCAAATGCAGCCACTGTGCCCCATCAAATGCAGCCACTGTACCCATCAAACGCAGCCACTGTACCCCATCAAATGCAGCCACTATGCCCCATCAAATGCAGCCACTGTTCCCTGTGCAACATCAAATGCAGCCACTGTACCCATCAAACGCAGCCACTGTGCCCCATCAAATGACACCCCCTCCGGACACGGACACCTAAATAGGGGCTGGGCACGGCGGCCATGGATAGATTCATGCAAGGCAGGAATCTATCAATTTTACATATAGGGGGTGGCATGATAGAGGGGGCAGCGCCTGTGCACCCTTAATAGACAGGCCACCACTGCACTGATGTGCTGGCGGTTTTCCATAGCCGCAGTACCTCAGACTTCTTTTAAGTTGTGCGTTTTTGCTGCATTTTCTGGAATTGCACCAAAGATGAAGCATGCAGGACTTTATGTGCACTTTCAGAACATGTAGCAAAAAGGTACAACCTAATAGAAGTCTAACGGGACCGGGGGTAACATGCAGCAAGACAGTGCCAGTACACCAGCATTGCGACCAAACTGCAGCGTACGTGTGTGTGAACCCACATCAAAAAACATAGGAGGGCAAGAAACTGTCACAGGCTGCAGTGCTCGTAATAACAGGCTGATGGTAATATGCAGAGGGGGGGGGGAGAGAGCAGGAAGGGAGGGAGGAGAGGCTCAGTCACTTGTCACTTACTTGGTGGCAATGGACAGTCCCAGGAGGCTCACTTCTTTTTTTTTTTTTTAAGCCTGTGTATGTCGAGCAGAGCAGCAGACTGCTCTGTTTTAACTTTCCCTCCCACATATCCTCTTCAGACAACACGGGCTGCCAGTGTGGGTGGGGAAAGAGCAAGCAGATCCACCCACCCCCTGATAGAGCTTCGTGTGGAGGAGGGAGGGGAGGGGCTGGGCTGAACTCAGACACACAGAGACTGTGTCAGGCTGTCAGCCCAGAACAGAGCCCATCGCTGCTGCAGTACTAAATCCGGCCGTGTCTTCCCCCCGAGCTGCCGCTCTCAGCCAGCTCAGCGGCCCTTGTACAGAACATTAGAGCGGCCCGGGGGGAAGATGCATGCCTGTCACCCAGGCCAGTCCGCCCCTGGATCTGTCCAATCGCGAGCAAGGGGGAGTGTCTATGTGACTCCCCCTTGCTCGCGATTTGACAGATCCGTCCAAGGGGGAGTGTCTATGCGCGGCGGGGAAAACAGCTGTTCAAACGAACGCTGTCTGTAATGTTCCCCGCCTCGGTGATTAACGTGGCGGCGGCGGCGATTGCGGCGGCGGCGGGGGGGGGGCGGATTAAAAGGTCCGCCGGGCCGTATACGGCCCGCGGGCTGTAGTTTGCCCAGGTCTGCTTTAAAGCAATGAGGTTTATTTACTAAAGCTAGAGAGGGCACAATTAGTCACAATTCTGCAGAGAAACCTATCCAATTTTGCCCTCTAGCTTTAGTAAATAAACCCCAATATGTCAGCTAGTAAATTAGGCTTTTTCAGAAGCAGTGGTTGCATTCTACAGATAACCTCCCACATTTATCTCATTCAGACATGGTAGTCCTTATGGATATACTGTTGATGACATTGTTTTTGGTCAGATTATGTGTTTAATTAGCCAAGCTCTATAATGTGTAGGACCAAATGTCATTCTTATTTAGTTCTAATAGTTCTTTATTAAGATTTTATGAGCAAAAATATGCAAAAGGACAAGATGTATGTCACAGTGATGGAGTCAACAATTAACAAGACAGTGACTTATATATTCTCGCAGGTAGATGAATGATTTAACAACATTAATACCTGTAAGGACACACAATTATCATATCCTAGTGGCGAAGATATTTGTATGTCTTGTCGGGGAGAAGAGTATGAAGGATAAAAAAATGGATGATTAGGGTGCTGGTATTTAAGGAGTGAGGTCGTAAAAGGGTGGGGGAGAAGAAACCAATCAATGGTGGCGTACATGAAATACTAATTAACAATAGGCCAACAAAGGGTAAACAACCAGAACAATACAGGACATAAAGATTTACGTTGGTGCTTTGAATGTGCAGTTTAGATGGGATACCCAAACTGACTAGAGAGACATGAATTTCTGGTAGATTAAATTAAGGCCATATTTTTTTCCATTTTCACATTAATTGTTGATGACCATAATGCCTCGTACACACAATCAGAAAATCATACAAAAAATACAGCTTTCAAAGTAATCGTATAATAATCTGATTGTTGGTACACAGCTTTCGAAGTAATCGTATTATAATCTGATTGTTAGTACACAGCTTTCATCCGAAACTATCCCAAGGGACAAACGCAAAACTTTTGCTCGCAAGATACCAGATCGTAAGATCTTCTTTTAATCAGTACAGTTTTCGTTCTAAAATACAATACAATACAAATACATTACATCACTTCCGATTTTTTATTCTATTGTACGGGAATTTTAAGTATCCTAATCGTTTTCGATATGGAGACCGGCATGCAAAACACTGACAACTATTTTTCCAATAATCTCATTGTGTACTAGGCTTGAGTGTATCTGTTATGCTAGGTTGTGTATTAGAGTTCCACAGCCTAGTGATATTAAGTTTTGCGGCTAAGGGTGGGTGGATGGTATAATTTCTAGGTTTAAGGGGCAGTCTGCCTACATGTAAAAGTGCTGGGGCGGGGTCAGGGACTGTGTAAGTAAGGAGATTAGTGAGAAGATCCAATTCCAATAATTTCATTCTTATTTAGCTAGGTAACTTGTGCACTTACTTCAGCCACTAAGACTTCAGTTGGCAGAACAACGAAGAGGTTACTGGCCATACGGGTGCAAATCTCTCCTCGAGATGAGGGATAGTGTGGTACCTGCCATCAGATCAGATGCATGTGTGGTTCCCACCTTCCTTCCCAGAAGAGAGAAAGATTGGCCAGGTCACAAGTGATTTTCCAGTAACTTTTCTATTTCTTTTAATGTCTACAAGTATTGTCAACATTGGCGGATGTCATTTATACCTCCTGAGGGGGACCCCAACTGATATCAACCTGATGTTTACCTGAACATTGCATTGAACAGTTGGACTGTGCTATTTATTGTTGGCCTTATACAAAAAGCCTGATCGAATGAATGTGTTATAAAATGAGGAAAGGCACACTAAAGTGTTCAAGAGAATTTTGCCAATTTTTTTTTTTAATTATGTATTCCAATGCTTATTCTTTGTGCATAAAATGTATATATTTAGTGCATGCTCTGTGTATGCTACTTCTTGGTTCTTCTGATTTCTTTTAACACCTAAAACTCGCAGACTTACTGTTTCTGCTGTAGAATCTGACATAAAGCACAAAACACAAGACCAAATGTTATTATAGAGCAGAGTCCACCCTCGAGATACCTGCATCAAACATTTTGGAGACCGGCTAGACGAGCCTTAGGACTGAAATCTGCTAGAAAGAAATGTTCTTTTCATTGCACCATATTCATTACATCTGTAAAGTGCCACAGCCTATGACTCTGCAGTTAGATGATATTTGTTCTCTGGCAGTTGTACAGCAACACCACTTTGATTTCTAATCATAATAAAGACTGCGCCTCTTGGTGGTTGCAGTAATATTTTTAATACAATACTAAAGAGCAGCTGTCTTTTGCTAGAAGTAATAATAAGGAAAATGCGGAGCCTGGCTTCCTGACACATTATCGCACATCCATCGCATAAACCTATTCTGTCATTTTTTTTGTTGCTGCTTTTTAACTGAATATTCATAAGACTTCTATGTGACACCACATACCGTTCTAGAATTCAAAGGACTGCTTTTCATAATCTTACACAGGGAGACCTGAAGGGAGTGGAGGAGCTTCTCAAGAATGGAGCCAACCCCAATGTGAAAGACAATGCTGGCTGGACACCTTTGGTAATTTGTTTTATCTTTTTAAACCCTAAATCAAATAATAAATGTTTGAGTGACAATTGAAGAGTTATTTTTGGATGCATTTGGTGGATACCTGTTAGTTGTTTGACTTTTATAACACTTGCACAGGTCAACTGCAGGGTAGTTTCTGCATATCACTAAAACAGGCAATTGTGTCCTCATTCATAAACAGGTTTATTTAGACAGAATGGCCCGGATTCACATACATCGGCGCATATTTCTGCCGGCGTAGCGCATCTTATATGCGCTACGCCGACGTAACACAGAGAGGCAAGCACAGTGTTCACAAAGCACTTGCTCCCAACGTTGCGCCGGCGTAACGTAAAATCGTAGGCGTAAGCCGGCCTAATTCAATGTAGGTGGAAGTGGGCGTGATCCATTTAAATGAAGCGTGACCCCATGCAAATGATGGGCCGAACGAACGGCGCATGCGCCGTCCCGTGGAAGTATCCCAGTGCGCATGCTCAGAATCACGTTGAATATACTCCCTAAGATACGACGGCTCAATGCCTACGACGTGAACGTAACCTACGCCCAGCCCTATTCACGTACTACTACGTAAACGACGTAAAATACGACGGCTGTTCCCTGGTCCATACCTTTTGCATGAGTTGCGCCTCATACATGGGGAATAACTATACGCCGGACGTAAGCCTTACGCAAACCACGTATATTATGCGCCGGGCGCAACTACGTTCGTGAATCGCCGTATCTCCCTCATTTGCATATTTGCAATGAGGCGGCCAGCGTAAAAATGCGCCCAAGATACGCCGGCGTAGGAAAGTTACGTCGGTCGAAGGAAGCCTATTTTCAGGCGTATCTAGTTCTATGGGCACGGCGCATAGATACGACGGCGCACATTTACACTTACGCGGCGTATCTCGTCTGTGCTGGTGATGTAGCCTTCCCAGGATGCATATGTGAGCCCAGGGCTATGTTACCAATGCCTTACTAAACCAGGAAGTGGACAAACGGTACTGAATGTCCTCGTTTGGGTGCTGCTTGTCGTCTTGAACTGACAATGTTGCAGTGGACTTTCAAGAACGTACTGTATGTTGGGCAAAGGCTGCAGAATTTGTTCTTATTAACAACAGTAGAATATTGTAAATGTATCTCTCTCATGCATGTCATTTGATCGGTAAACGCATCAAGTAAAATAGGTGTATTTTGTAGCTTCTATCATCTAAAATGTATGGCTCGCTTTTTTTTTTATTTTTTTTTATTTTTATTTTTTTATTCCCTGGAGTTTTATCAGACAGATCTGCTGACTGGAGGACCTGATCTTCATTCTTTCTGCTGCTGTTATCACACTCACGTTCTGGCTGAAGCAGCATACAGTTGTCAGTCTCTGCCCTTAGGACTTGGAGATGAAAAACTTGAAATCTTAAGTAGAAGTAATAAGAATTGTGTTACTTATATATGAGCTATATGTTAAGAATTATTTTCCTATCTGTCTAAGCAATAGAAACGTTACAAGCTCAACAAATATTAAAAAATTTCCCTTATGTGGAGAATGGCAAGGTTTGTTTCCCACCTGATTATTAAAGCGGGAGTTCACCCGAATTTTTTTTTTTAACATTAGATTGAGGCTCATTTTGTCAAGGGGAATCGGGTGTTTTTTTTTTAAATCGAAGCAGTACTTACCGTTTTAGAGATAGATCTTCTCCGCTGCTTCCGGGTATGGTCTTCGGGACTGGGCGTTCCTATTTGATTGACAGGCTTCCGACGGTCGCATACATCACGTCACGAGTAGCTGAAAGAAGCCGAACGTCGGTGCGGCTCTATACGGCGCCTGCGCACCGACGTTCGGCTACTTTCGGAAAATCGTGACGCGATGTATGGGACCGTCGGAAGCCTGTCAATCAAATAGGAACGCCCAGTCCCGCAGCCCATACCCGGAAGCGGCGGAGAAGATCGCTCTCTAAAACGGTAAGTACTGCTTCGATTTAAAAAAAAAACACCCGATTCCCCTTGACAAAATGAGCCTTAATCTAATGTTAAAAATCACGTTTTTGGGTGAACCTCCACTTTAAGTGTATAAGACTATGGTTGGTAGACCTATTTACATTGCTGGCACAGCTGTGTAAGGCCAGGTTCTTCATAGGACATACTAGGGAGAGCAAAGCACTTGTCCACTAATGACTTCTCTAAGGTGACGTACAAAGGAATCCATTTAAAGGAAACCTCTACAGAGGGAAAATATGTACATGCTATTGGTTACCTCTTATTCTTAGAATGCTGATGGCCTTTCATAGTGATCATTATGCTACAATAGTCTGCGGTCAGTCAGTCAAAAGCATGCAAAGCAGAGGTTCTGAGTGTTGTATGCTTGTTATGGGCCTGTGACTTGGAAAGTATAGACAAACAAGCAGCTAGCATTTTCAGGAAGAACGCTGCAATGGAGGAGCCATGTAATACAACTTCGTTATATATGTAGGTCTGATGTTTAGTGCTTAAATTATAGCAGTGAGGGAGGGAAAAGTTTGCAAACTTATATGTGATCGCACTAATTGGCATTGGAGCAAATGATTTGTCTTCTGCATCTGTGATTCGTTCACCCTCTGGGAATTACTTTTCTTTTCTTTTCTTAAACTTCTTTCTTTAAAGTGATTATAAAACGTTAAATTTTTTCATTAAAATAATAAACATGTTATACTTTCTGTGTGCAGCCCTAATCCTCTTCTTCTGGGGTCCCCTGCCATAGCTCCTTCCTACCACGTACCCCCATAGAAAGTCACTTCCTATGGTGACACTCGCCCAGGCTCAATCCCAAGCCGCTAAGGCTATTTGTGTCTATTGAGACAACACAGCCCTAGCCACTGCTCTCGGCTTACAGGTTTTGACTGACAGCAGGAGCAAATGGCTCCCTCTGCTCTGTCAAGCCTGTGAAACCGGGCAGAAGAGCTGCTGTAGGCGTGCAGATTGCTGGATCAGGCTCAGGTGAGTATTTGGGGGGGGGGCAGGTTGGAGCTACTGTTAAAGGGTCTTTTCTTTTAGCTTAATGCAGAGAATTCATTATGGTAAAACCACTTTAAAGCGGATGTTCCGCCCAAAAAAATATTAAAAGCCAGCAGCTACAAATACTGCAGCTGCTGACTTTTAATATTAGGACACTTACCTGTCCTGGAGTCCAGCGGCGTCCGCAGCAGAGGACGAGCGATCGCTCGTCACCCTGCTGCTCCCCCCTCCATCCACGCTGAGGGAACCAGGAAGTGAAGCGCTCCGGCTTCACTGCCCGGTTCCCTACGGCGCATGCGCGAGTCGCGCTGCGCCTGCTGATTGGCTCCCGCTGTGTGCTGGGAGCCGAGTGTTCCCAGCACACAACGGAGGGGGGGGCGACGGGATGTGACGCAATGGCCCGTCTTTTGCCCGTGAATGCCGGGCCGGAAGTGGGTGCAAATACCTGTCTTTAGACAGGTCTGCACCCCCCTCCCCCCTGAAAGGTGTCAAATGTGACACCGGAGGGGGGGGAGGGTGCCGATCAGCGCGACTTCACTTTAGGGTGGAGAACCGCTTTAATGTGAATTCCAAGAATTTAGCTCCTTTGTAAAAAGTGAAGGCACTAAGACTTAAAGCGGGGGTTCACCCAAAAAAAAAATTCTAACATTACATTGAGCCGAGTTGTGATAATGACATTATGCTGACCTTTTTAATTGTATTGCCGTACATACCGTTTTATCTCTATTTTCACAGCGGCTTCCGGGTATGTAATCTGCGGGACTGGGCGTTCCTATTCACATGCTAATTGATTGACATGCTTCCGACTGGCGCATACAGCGTGTCACGAGTTGCCGGAAAAAGCCAAACGTCGGTGCGCAGTATAGAGCCGACTCGCAGTCCAGGTTCTTTCGGCAACTCGTGACGCGCTGTATGCGCCAGTCGGAAGCATGTCAATCAATTAGCATGTGAATGGGAACTCCCAGTCCCGCAGATTACATACCCGGAAGCCACGGTGAAAATAGAGATAAAACGGAATGTACTGCAATAAAATTAAAAAGGTCAGCATAATGTCATTATCAGAACTCGGCTCAATGTAATGTTAGAATTTTTTTTTGGGTGAACCCCCGCTTTAAGTCCAAGGAGTTGAATGACATCTCCTGGACTTATCACTAATATTTATATCTGACAGGTTTATAGTACTCCCAGGAGACAGCTATCACTGTATTTCTGGGAAATCGATGCTGATCCTTCTGATGTCTGCATCTTGAAAAGTAGGTATTGCAGCTGTTATACCTCTTCCCTCCCCTCCTCCTCCTGCCCAATGACAGAAGCCTTAGTATTTTGTGAACACTTTCACAAAATACCAAGGCTTCTGTGAATGGGCAGCGGAGGGGGCGGGCAAAACTGCTGTGTGTGCTTCTCTCTTTTCAAATCTTGGAGTGTCTCTCCAGCAGAGCAATAAACCTGTCTGATGTAAATAATAGAGAGAAGTCCAGGAGATGCCATTCACCTGCTTGTACTTAACTCATAGTGTGCCTTCACTTTTTACAAAGTGGCTGAATTCCAGGGAATTCAGCTTTAAGACAATGATGTTTATAATGCTGGTCATACACCTGACAAAACTGATTGCGCTACCATAAAAAAAATTTTCCTTTCAGATTATTTTGCTCAAAAGTGGTTGTTGGATACAAGAAGCAACATTTCCTTGCGGTTAACACTGAAACTTTTAATATAAATGATTGTTTATTCTAAATATAGTATATATAATCTTCTACAGTATATAAGGGATGAAACAAATCCTGCTCTCCAAGGAGACTAAATTTGTTGCTGAATTTTATGTTTACCCTTTATGTAATCTGCAGATTTATCATTTTTGTTTGCTTTACGTTGATGAATAAGGTCCGTTGCGAGAATGTTTGATACAAACTTGTTTTAGTTTTACATTGATTTTGTTATTTTCTTCTGACCTAACTGCTATGTTCATGTGTATTTTTTTTTTGTTCTTTGTGTTGCTAGCATGAAGCTTGTAATCATGGACACTCAGATGTGGTAGAACTATTGATGCAGTACCAAGCTCTAGTGAATACCACTGGCTACCAGAATGACACTCCTTTACATGATGCTGCAAAAAATGGCCATGTAGCCATTGTCCGACTATTGCTGAGCCACGGAGCATCCCCAGATGCAGTGTAAGTGCAAATTTGTGTATGTGTGTAAATTTTCATATCTATAGTTACCCTGAAATCATTTTCATTGCGAGGGCGGGGAGCAAGGGGTCTTTAAGGCAACTCTGTGTTGCATCACTTGTGAGGAATTTTTGTTTAACTAAAGATACCTGCTTATTATATATCTGAATTATACCACTGTGCAATTATATAGGGAGAAATGTTTTTTTGATGTGTCAGAGCCGTGAAAGCATTCTTAATTGTTCTGTACTTTTACTGTACCGTTGAATGAGAAATTGATTTAATCATTAGTTTCTTGCCATAATTGCCTCTTGAAAAGCAAGGCTTGTCTCTGTAGCAAAGTGATGAGGAAAAACGACATTCAAAATTATACCTCGAAAAGCCAGAAAAACTAATTAGTTCAGCGTCAGACTGTAGGGACTACATTGTTTGTTGTGAGTGTTATTTTAAAGGGTCAACCTGCCCACCTGTAACTGAAATATCATTTTTGAAGTGTTGTTATCTGAAATGTCCCCTGACTTCTTGTATCTCTTTAAATACATTAGCACCAAGATTTCACAACACTGCCCTCTCTCACCTTAAAGTGGTTGTAAACCCTTTACATCCACTTTATTCTACAGGTAAACCTATATTAAGGCTTACCTGTAGCTACCCAAGATATCTCCTAAACCTGAACGGTTTAGGAGATATCCCCATGTCCCCTGCATGTACCGATGTCATCGGCTCATGCGCACTGGGGCAAACTGAAGCAATGGCACCTATGTGCCGTTGCTACAGACCGTGTGCCATTACCGGCGGCTCCCGCGTCATTGCGGCTCCGGCCAATCACAGCGCCAGAGCCGCAATACCCGGAAGTAAGCCCTGAGAGAGATGACAGTGGCCGGAAGGGGAGACGAGGATCGCTGCAGGGGCTTCGATCTGAGGTAAGTAATACATACTGAGCTGGTATTTTATGCATACTAGCTCATTATGCTAATTTTTTGGGGGTTTACAACCACTTTAAGCCCATTACACACGAACCGAATATCGTCCAAAATCCGCCTGTACAGTGGAAACCTGCCATCATTAGGCCCGTGTGCACACAGCTCCTTGCCATACAGAAGCCGACTTCACGACTGGCTTCTGCAGAACAAGCATGCTGGAAAACCAGCAGCTGATCGGCATCAGATCGGCACTTGCAGTAAATGGCCTCAAGCGCTGTCCGGTGTGTTCTGGCGGGAACACAAAAGCAGAGAGATCGCTGTGCTAACATTGCATAGTTAGTACAGTGAGATACTCGTTTTTTTTTCTCGTTCAGCTCGCTGGGCTGAACGAAAAAATAAAACTTACAACGTGTGTGCCAGGCATTAAGCTGGCAATACACTAGCAGAATTTCATTAAAAAATTATTATTTTAGGAGGGTTTGTTTTGAATTCTTAATTGTTAGTGGGGTGAAATCGACATTTGTGACTACAATGATGAGAAATTCAAATAAAGCAGGATGCAAAAATTTTCACAAAACTGCAACAGTGTATGTGGTTTTCCTTCACGACATGACATTTAATACAAAATAAAATGATAAGGCTATAACAATTTTCATATGAATTTTCATATGAATGTGCAATGTCTAGCAGTAACTCTTCTTGCTGAGCCGCGTGAGATGCTGGACAGCTCTCAGGTTGCTTGATTGCTTAGACAACCTTGCCTTTTGTCTTGTTTCTTTTGAGCCTTAAACTCTTTGCTCCTCCCATTAACTTCCTGATTTATGCCATCCCTTTGCACTTCCTGTTTGCCGGATTATTGTGCTCTCTCCAGCCAATATCTCGCTCTTATCACTCCTTCTGCCATCGATATTGTGTGTTCATTCACAGAGTGTGACTCAGCCCCACCCCTGCTCTTGTAATGTGATTGACAGCAACAGGAGCCAATGAGGAGAGAGAGACCTGGGAGAGCTGCTTCTCATGCACATCACTTGATTGAGATGGGGCTCAGGTAAGTAAAAGGGGGGGTTGCACCCAGAAGATTTTTTTACAATAATGCATATTGTGCATTAAAGTAAAAAAACAAGCTTTTTAGCTCTTAGAACCACATGAAATTAGGCAATCAATCGGCTGGAGCAACAGGTATAACAACAAACAGAAATGACGCTTAGTGCTCTTAATTGAGACAAGTATACACTATAGAGCAAGGGTCTTCAAACTTTTAAAACAAAGGGCCACATTATAGGAGGGCTGGATTGTGGCCAGCAGGGGCAGAAAATGTCACGGGCCCAGCATCAGTGAGAATAAATATGGCCTCAGGGTTGGAGGTCTATAGTAGGAGGAGTATTACTCCTATTAGTAGGAGGAATGGTATCTCATCATTGGTATCTGTGTAAGATGGTGTCCCATTGTTGGTGTCAGTGGGAGGAATAGTGCCTCATATCAGTGGAAGGAATTGTGTCCCAAGGGCCAGATTAAGGCTAGCAAAGGACCACACCTGGCCCTCGGGCCGCAGTTTGGAGACCCCTGCTATAGAGGAATATGCTTTGTCCATGTTTCATGTCTGAGGTTTAAAGTGGGAGTAAACTCGCATGTATGATGTTTACCTATAGGAAAGGCTTACCTATGTGAACTGTAAATATCGCTTAAACGTGCACCCATTTATGAGATTTATTTTAGATGCAGACGGTGATGTTAACAGTGCATGTGCTCTGAAGGAACAGCGTCAGGGCCGATCCTAGGCAGGGTGCACCGGTTGCATTGCACCCAGGCGCCTGCAGAGGTGGGGGCGCCGAACATCTAACAGACTCTCTAACAGAAGCCCTCTCTGTGTCCATCACAGAGGCCCCCCTCCAGGTCCCAATAAAGTACTCTGCTTCTCTTCCTGTATTTTGGTTATTGTTAAGAGATCATGTAAGGATCCCAGATTAATGAAGACTTGGCGGGGGAGCATCTCTGTGGTTGAGTCATTGCCATAGAAACATTTGTAAAGGGGAGGAGTTAGTAAAATGACGACGCCCATGTGGGGGCACCAGAAATATTTCTGCACCCTGGTGCCTGTGACCCTAGGATCAGCCCTGAACAGCGTACCTGTGCCGTTCCTTCAGAGCCGTGCCATAAACGGCGACTCCCACATGCATGCGCAGGAGTTACATCATCACCGGCTTCGCCATGCATATTGCTGAAGAAGACTGGGTGAAGATGGAAATGACTTCAGCAGTAACAGGGTGCTGCTAAAGGGCTTTGTTTTCAGGCAAGTCTGTCATAAATGTGCTAGTATGCGATGCATACTAAACTGCCTGGGGCCCAATGTTGTTTTTTTTTGTTTTTTCTTAAGAGGTTTACTACCATTATAGACATAATCTGAAAGTGCTGTCGGTGCCCTCACCGGGAAAATCACCCACTAAAAAAAAAAAGAAACTGGCAGGGTTTTAACAAACACAAGAATATCTTGACGTCTTGGTCAGGCAAAGTAGATAAAACATTTTATATTTAATGTCTTCAAAATGGTTATTCGCTTCTAAAAGAGTTTCTCATTAAAACACTGCAAGTGTATCAGCTAATTATTAATGAAAAATGTTACTCCCATTCAGATTCACTGCAGACAACAGCTTTTACTTCAGAGCGGAAACAGGTTGAACTCTGCAACAAAGTTTGCTAAAATCCTTGCAATGTGCATGGATCACGCATTGAAGATTACCTTGTTGAGAAAAAAACAGTTACTCTATAAAAATAAGTAGAAAAAAAAAATCACCAGAAATTGGCTTCTGGAGTATAATGGCCAACCTTTCAACCATATAAAATGGTTAATAATGAAAAAGTCTTGCGAGCAACTAATGATTGTAGAAATGATCTAATATCTCAGCCAGCAACTGGTAAAACACTCCCAATATATGTGTGATATAGTGTTGAATAAATAAACGGCTGCGCAATTTGCAATCCAAATGTGAAATCAAAATTAGATAAACAATGTCATCAACATTATTACAAATCTTCCTTCACCTGTACAGTGAACTACCGGTAATTAATCCACAAAAACATGATTTTCAGTGACATATTCCTTAAACCTCTATTCCAATATGCGATATTAACTATATAATTATGGATCAAAGTCCAATGTATCTTCTGTGCAAAGTTATAACGTGATAATCTTTTCATTCACAAAGTAAAACTTGCTCCCCAATTGATGTGACCTCACAACTAAATTTAGCCAGAAAAAGCGATTTAGTCTTCCAGGACTATAAGATGTATTATCCCCTTTCGGTTTCTCTGTATGTGTCTCCAAATGGCAGTGATCGATGCATGTAAAAGATAAAAGGATCCACATAGTGCTTAAACTATTTAAAACTATGAACTTTATTAACCACTTAAGGACCATCTTACGTCGTCAGAATGGCACGGACAGGCATAGGTACGTACAGGTACGTCCCCTTTAAGATGCCGCTGTGTGGTCGCGCGCCGCCTTCTCCGTGAGCCTGACTGCGGTTCCCACAGACTCGATTGCCGCAGGGATACCCGCGATCATCTTGCGGAGAGATAGAGCGGGGAGATGCTTATGTCAACAAGCATCTCTCCGCTCTGCCTAGTGACAGTGGCAGTGATCACCGCTTCCTGTAATCGGAAGCGGTGATCACTGTCTTGTCACACACAGCCCATCCCCCGTACAGTTAGAAGCACTCATCAGGGCACACTTAACCCCTACAGCGCAACCTAGTGGTTAACCCCTTCGCTGCCAGTGTAATTTTTACAGTAATCAGTGCATTTTTATAGCACTGATCGCTGTAAAAATGACTGGTCCCGAAAATGTGTCAAAAATGTCCGATGTGTCCGCCATAATGTCGCAGTCATGATAAACGCTGATCGCCGCTATTACTAGTAAATTTTTTTTTATAAAAATGCCATAAAACTATCCCCTATTTTGTAGACGCTATAACTTTTGCGTTACGTATCAGCCTAAATTGAGGGAAAAAAACATTTTTTTATATATTTTTGGGGGGATATTTATTATAGCTAAAAGTTTAAAATATTGAATTTTTTTTTAAAATTGTCGCTCTATTTTTGTTTATAGCGCAAAACTAAAAACCACAGAGGTGATCAAATACCAAAAGAAAGCTCCATTTGTGGGGAAAAAACGCGCAATTTTCAGTTTAAGCGACGCAGTGCCGAATTGCAGAAAGTGCTCTGGTCTTTGACCAGCGAAATGGTCCGGAGCTGAAGTGGTTAAAATAAATATATTGCACTTGCATGATCAAGGTGCTCCAGTGCACCAGCTATGTACAGCGTTTAAAAAAATCCACAACTCTGTGACAACAGCTCCGTACTTTAATAATGGATATCTCAGCGTCTTGTTCCAACATGTGCCGTCTTGTTGGAACAAGACACTGATAACATTCATTGTTAAAGTTCTTTAGTAAAACCAATCAGCACACATTTAACCCCTTTGATCAACCTAGATGTTAACCCCTTCCAAGTCAGTACAGTGACGGTGTATAGTATTGGCACTGATCACTGTATTTGTCAGTGGCAGTAAGTCGGTTTCCTCTGTCAGTTAGTGTCAGATTTCTGGCTGCGCTATCACAGTCCCATTATAAGTCACTGATCACTGCCATTAGTAGTATAAAAAAGAAAAAATTACTATGTATAATGTAGTTTGTAGACACCATAGCTTTACACAAAACAATTGATATACATACAAAATGCTTGTTGGCCAAAATCTATGAAGAAATTTAGATTAACCACTTGGGATCCGCCTGCCGTCAATTGACGGCTACAGTGCGGATCCCAATCGCCAAACTGCCGTCAATTGACGTCCGCCCCTTAGGGCGGTCCCCGCGCGCGCTCCAGAGCGCGCTGCGGGGAAAATCTGTGTTGGCCGTGTTCCTTGGACACAGCCAATTACAGATCGCCGCGAACGGCCAATCAGAGTGGCCGTTCGCGAGGCGATCTGTGCGGCCAATGAGAGAGGATCTCATATGTAAACATATGAGATCATCTCTCATTGCCGTTTTACACAGAGACAGCGGTGCTGTCTCCTGGAGAGGAGACCGATCTGTGTCTCTTGTACATAGAGACACAGATTGGTCACCCCCCCAGTCACCCCCCCCTCCACCTACAGTTAGAACACTAAGCAGGGATACATTTAACCCCTTCCTCACCCCCTAGTGTTAACCCCTTCAATGCCAGTCACATTTATACTGTAATTAGTGCATATTTATAGCACTGATCGCAGTATAAATGTGAATGGCGCCAAAAATGTGTCCGATGTGTCCGCCATAACGTCGCAGTCCCATTAAAAATCGCAGATCGCCGCCATTTCTAGTAAAAAAAAATAATTAAAAAAAAATAATTCTGTCCCCTATTTTGTAAGCGCTATAACTTTTGCGCAAACCAGTCGCTTATTGCGATTTTTTTTTTTTTTTTTTTACCAAAAATATGTAGAAGAATACGTATCGGCCTAAACTGAGAAAAAAAAAATGTTTGTTTTTTTTTTAAATTGGGATATTTATTATAGCAAGAAGTAAAAAATATTGTATTTTTTTCAAAATTGTCTCACTTTTTTGTTTATAGCGCAAAAAATAAAAACCGCACAGGCGATCAAATACCACCAAAAGAAAGCTCTACTTGTGGGGAAAAAAGGACGTTAATTTTGTTTGGGAGCCACGTCGCACGACCGCGCAATTGTTAGTTAAAGCGATGCAGTGCCGAAAGCTGAAATTTCACCTGGGCAGGAGGGGGGTATATGTGCCCAGTAAGCAAGTGGTTAAACAAAAATAAAAAATTCTATTGGATATGTTTTATAGCGGAAAGTAAAACATGTTTATTTTTTTACATTTTATATAATAAATAACCCAGTGGTGACCAAATGCCAAGAAGAGAGCTCAATTTGTGTGAAAAAAGTTATATAAATTACACTTTGGTACAGTGTTGCATGACCGCAGAATTACCAGTTAAAGTAACGCAGTGCTAAATGGCAAAAAAAATGGCCTTCCGGAGCTGAAGTGGCTTAAGAAATTTTGTTTTAAAACATTTAGCAAATATTGTATGGCAGCCGATATCTTTTGGGACATTTTTCAATTGCATTCCCTGTGCGCTACAAATTCATGGGAACACTCTTATCACAATCAGTAGCTAATAAAAAACGGTCCTAAACTGAGGATGCCATTGCTGAACTCTTTCGAAAATCCTAGCTGCGGCGCTATTATGATGATCCTCTCAATACGTTGTTAGTCTATAATCCTAAACACGTGCATTTCATCAGTCAGGGTGAAGTCCGATGTTTGATCTGCATAGTTGTTCTGGGTCAGAGACTGGCAGAATGAAAAGTCAGCTGTGGCAGCTTTCATGTTTATTTTAGGACATATTACTTTTAATCAGAATTGACTGGGTGCATCACACAGCTAATCTGCACATTAGTTAACCCCAGAAATAAATGGAGAAACCACGTCTTACCCTATATATAATGCATGGAATTAGTTGTCCTACAAAATCGGCTGCTTAGGTATTCAGCTGGTGTGCAGTTACTTGGCTGCTGCAGACTCCACTGCAGTGTGACTGTGGGAAGCATTAGTGAGCGTTTTTCTTTCTCTGTTTGGCTGTATCTTATTGGTGAGACAGCTACCCCCCCCCCTTCTTTTTCTAAATATGTATATCTGGTAACAGCCAGTGTAGATTTGCCCCCCCCCCCCCTGTATTTTTCCCAAGCTTTGAGATGATGGGTGGAAAAAGTCGTGGAGGGAAATGGAGCAAACCTCATATGATATGGACCATGTACCCCATCTGATTAATTTGTGATTGCTGCCTGTGAATTTATTGTGTTTTCTACTTTGAATAGTATCTATTCCACACATTACATGGTGCATGACAAGTGGGAACCATATGTCACACTATGTGGGCTTACGTTATTGAAAAAGAGTGTGGACTCATTTGATTAATCAGTAGAAAACCTGTAGGGAGATGCATTTAGAGGTATAGGGAAACATAGATGCTAAATTGCTTTCCTATTTTTATTCTTTCTGCAAAAGGTAAGACCGTTTAAAATTATTATATTCCCT